>NW_020955033.1:8287388-8594685 GCF_900497805.2 Vombatus ursinus
GTGTGTGTGTGTGTGTGTGTGTGTGTGTGTGTGTGTGTGTGTGTGTGAAGATCAGAGTAAGCCAAGCTAAACTTGACTTTTTCTGATTGGGAGGATGAGCAGTAAAAACAGATGTCTAAGGTCAGTGCCTGAGACTCATGCTTTGCCTGTGAGACCCCACATTACTATATAGCGAGAAAAGGCAACAACATACCATCTGTTTGTCAGAAAACATGGAGCGATTGTGGATCAGTGCCATACTGTGTTTCGTGTTACAGTGTTTGCATACGGATGGTTCAGCAATCCGGCCACGATCAATTTCAACTCTTGTGGTAAAGGCGCAAACCTGACACTGGAAAAATGCTTCCTGCATCTCTGGAATTAACTGGGATGATCTGATTACCATGCCACTGATGGTAATTAGTTGATCGATATCTATAATGAGGAGAAAAAAGTGCGTCACAGTTCAATTACTATGGTCCTTTCTTCTACCTCCTCTCTGGGTGCTTTTGCACAGGCCACCCTAGGTCCAGGAAACTCTCTCCCTGCACCTCCATCTCTTACAATCTTGAGTATCTTTTAAAGCTCAGTTTAAGTGGCACCATCTACATAATTCCCCTCAACTGTTAGTGCTATCCTCCCCCAAATTACCTAGTTGCTTATCTTGTATGTACTTCTTCATATTTATATTTCATTTTTGTATTATCAGAGCCTAAATCAAAATAGGTGTTTAATAAATGTTGACTGACTGATGCGTATAAAATTGATAAGCTTTTTATCTATCAAGAACTAAAATAAAGGGGAGGTAGCAGAAAACTAGGAAATCTTCTTAGATTATACTTCTAAGATCCATTTAAACAAATTATAATATTCTAATAACCAGAGACTTCATTCTGCATAATTTAGATTTGAGAAGGCCTTTCCAACTTCATCAGGACCTACCCATCCCTACTTCCCACAATGATACCTGTGCAGAGGTTTCCTATGTCTAGGTTAGATTTTATTTTCTGAGGCACATTCTAACACATGAATATTCTACTTGGAACAGCCCAAGCTTTACTGTTTTGCCTGAATCTGACTCTACTCTGTGTGTTCATATGTATATATGTCTATACTATACCATATGTTATCTTTGTCTTTTCATTTCTTGCTTCCACCCCTTACCCCAAGTAAACTCAGCTATTCCTTCCTTAATTCACTCTGCTTAGTCAACCAATCACTCCAGTTCTCCTTTTCTTCTTTTTCTAATATGCTTTCATTCTGCTATACACACCAACCCTTTGATCATTCATATCATCTTCAAATTCATTTCACTCTCACCCACCTAATTGCTTTGTTGTTTGTCCCCGACTCTCCCTTTGGTCAAACTCTCTGGTATTCTGAGCGTTTCTTCTTGAAATAACTGGAAACTTGGCCTGCCTCTGTAGACAATGTAACACTCAGCTGTCCTTTCCCATGAGAATTTCTTTTCCTACTCTTCTCAAATAAATGCAAAAAGGAGGAAGGAGTCATTCAAATCCAGTCATCTACTTCATTGATTTATATTCTCATTTTTCTTTTCTTTTTTTGGAGGCAATCAGGGTTAAGTGACCTACCCAGGGTCACACAACTAGTAAGTATCTGAAGCTGGATTTGAACTCACATCCTCCTGATTCTAGGGCCAGTGCTTTATCCACTGTGCCACCTAGCTATCCCTCTTCTATTTACATTCCACCAGCCTTCATCATTATTCTACTACTTTCTAGTTCAAACAGAAGGAAGCCATTGGTCTGACATTCAAAGCCTTCAATAGTCTGGTCCCAATCTATCTTTATAGTCTTCTCTTCAAATACTCAATTTCCCAACCCAAACTCCTTCCTTTACCCCTATCCGTAATGCTTGCTTTACTTCTCTCTGCCTCTTCAAACTCTGGCTACCATTCCAAGTCCAGCTAATATCCTATACGTTACAGGAAACTCTTTCAAGCCCTCAGAGAGCTCTCCTTCCTGCGAGTGGCCATAAACAAATGTACAGCTTATCATATATCAGTCGTACACTGCCTGGGGACATCTTTTACCACTTATTATTTTTCAGTGTAGAGTTTTGGATTGTGCACTAGGAGACCTGGGTCTGAACCCACATCAGCCACCTGCGACATGTGTGACCTCTGGCAAATCCAAAACCTCTCTGGACCTTTGTTTCCTATCAGGAAAATGAAGGAGTTGGACCATATGGCCTCTGAAGGCCCCTTCCAGCTTCAGCTTCTTGTACTGTTATTTAACTTTCATATTTTTAGCTTTTCTCCCCAATTAGATTACAAACTCCTTAAGGGCAGGATATGTACATTTTACATGTTTGTTACATTCCACAGCACAAAAACATTTTGCACAATGCTTGGTACATAGGTGGCTCAACAATTACTTCTTGATTTGTTTTCACTTGGGTGTGTTTTCTTCAAGACAGATGTAAACAACTGTCAGCTTCCTGGCGATTAAATTTAATGGTCACAGATAATTTCCACTAAACTTGAAGTTCAACCTTTATGGTAATAGTGGATAAGTTTATATAAATTCACTATGGGACAGAAAAAAGAAATTTAATACTATCTCATCTTACTCAAATCCATACAAGAAACCATTAAAAAACTCAAATAGAAGAATTTATGGATCATCTTAGGATGAATTAGAACCAAAATACTTTGAAAATCATCAAAAACTCTATTAAGAAATAGTAACATTATTTGATGAGTTTTACTAAAATTTCTTTCATTTTCTGTTAGGAGGCCACTTTCCAATTATAAAAATGTTACCTTCTGGGTTTAGGTTTCTCATGTTCCTAGTCTTCAGTGCATTGAATGGTCGGACTTGTATCTGATGTTCTAATATTGAGTCAGGATAACGATCAAAGAAGATCTCATTGACAGCCATGTCAAATGTTGGGATAACTTCCTATACAAAATGAACAAAAAATATATTTTAAAAACATGAAAATGTATTCACATCTATTTTCAAGTAGTATACAGAACTCAAAGTCTCATATTAATAGGACATGTCAGGATTAATTAGTATACAATGGACCCTGTGATCCTAATGTGATTTCTTCAAAGGTACAAAATAAAACCCATCCCTACCTTCAATGGGACTCTTGCCCATGCTTTCCTACAAATTCTTCATGGTAAACCTACCCAATGAATTGTAAATGTCCTTTGTGTCATGTCAATATTCTGTGAGGGCCAGTGCACTTTGGTGCACTGATTATCACTTGCTCATTATACAACAGCCCAATCTCCTTTTCTAATCACACATTTCTGATGATGAATTTACTCTTGCTCACTGTATCTCTTTCCATTGCTCATTACGTCATCTGCAATTTTGATTCTTCGGAGATTATAGTTCTCCATGATTCTTAGCCATGTACACTCAATGGAAGAATTATTAGTGTTAAAAGGCATCCTTTTGTGTGAGGGAATAGATAGGACCACTAAAAAGACTATACAGTTTTTCAAATGCAACAGAAGTTTCCTCTCTTCAATTTTGAATGCAGGTCACTGACTATCTCCAGTGCTTAGCATAGGACATGTTTAGGGGGGCAGTGAGTATAAAAGTCTGGTTAGAGAAAAGACAATGTGGTGGGAAGTGAGGAGGAACTAGGTATATACTATTTTTCTAAGAAGTCTGTTGAAGGGGATATAGTACAGAAAGAATCCATACTTGTTTAGAAATAGTAGAGGAGTAGAAGGGGCCCGATATAGGCAGGCACACTAACAGTGGCAAGATGTGACTAGGGAGTAAACAAAAAACCCAAAAAGAGAAAATAAAGTAACTCAAAAACCACAGCGAACTGGGGCCATTTAGAGTAGGGGTTAATAAACAGCTTTATATCTTTTAACAGAGCCTGAGGGAATCACTCTTCTGAGCAATAATTTACATTATAGTGACATTCTCAAAACATAATAAAGTATGTAATACATTTTTGAAAAATTTCCATCTTAAATGATTACAAAGACATTTAAAGTTCTGATACCTAAAAACAAACAAAAAAACTTAAGAAGAAATTTATTTGAGCAACATATACAATTAGCTTCCTGGAGGTTCTATTAGATGTAGCTCTAACATGGATGAGAGCTAAAACAAATTCATTTCAAAATAATTTCTTTCTTACCTGTGGGTAGGAGATAAGTTGTCTGTACAAATTTTTGTCAAATGATTTTAAATGTTCGCAATTTACATTTAAAAATGGTTCTCCAATAACATTGATCTACAAGATTAAAAATGAAAGGTAAACAATTACCCACTTAAGCTAAAGCATAATACATAAAATTTTTGCTTGTAGGAAAAAAAAAAAAACCCAGAAAAACCTTTGATTACCTCTGCAAGTCGCTGCATGTATAAAGGCTCAGTGAGATCTATGCCTACATTCTCTTCTTCTTTGGCCAAGGGGTCAATAAAACGTTGAAGAAATCGCTTAACAAAAATAGGAAGAGAAAAATTAGCCCAATTATAATTTAGGCAATGAGCATCCTGTACTTATATTTTAGGCAGTGGCAATACTTTGCTCATTATAGCAAAAAAAAAAAAAAAAAAAAAAAATTGGGACTTGAAATTTCACTAATATAAGGCACTATCTATGAGAAATTCTCTCCAACAATATAGACGATATCTGTTCTCAGACTTAAAAGAGTTGCCTGGGACACTAGGAGATTAAGTGACTTGCTCATGCATAGTCACACTGTCAATTTTATCATTGTAGGACTTGACCCCAAGTCTTCCCAACTGTCTCTCCACTACACCATGCTGTCTCTACTTAAAGTCCTAATCAACTATGTTCTTTCCTTATAAATTATGCATTAAAGTGTAGATTAAAAGGTTTGAGAGTAAGCAAATATTAGCAACAATTCACAATCCATTTTTTTATCGCCTGAAAACTAGAAGCACATCTCAATGATGTTAAACCCTCTGTGATATTTTCCTTAGATTTGAATGCCATTCAGAAACTTACAGAATTGCGAAATTTAGAGCTCAAAGGGACCTTAGTTCAATTGCCACATATTGCCTGTTACTTTCTTATAACATTTCTAGAGACCAAAAAGCATCAAGATATTAAAAAAGTGTAGATATTTAACTCACACAGCTTACCTGAAAATTTTCTTTGCATGTAGTTACATTTACATCTGTCCCCCAAATCACAAGTTTTTGGCCAAGAGACTGCTCACTTGCAACTGTATCTTCTGCAGCTGGCTATTGGGAAGAAAACAAATCCTTCAAGTCTCTTTAGCAATAACTTAACACATAGCATCTTTTTTTAAAAAAAATATTTCATTTTCTTAGATATTTCCCAAGTACATGTTAAATTTTTAACATTTGTTTTTTAAAAATCTTGAGTCCCAAATTCTCTCCCTCCTCCTTGCCCTTCCTCCATTTAGAAGGAAAGCAATGATATTGATTATACACGAAGTCATGTGAAACATATTTCCATATTAGCCATGTTGCAAAAGGAAACCCACCCAAGAAACACACACACACACACCAAGAAAAGTAAAGAAAGTGAAAAAAATATGCTTCAATCTGCATTCAGAGTTCATCAAGATCTCTTTTTGGAGGTGCACAGAAGTTTTCATCATGTGTCCTTTGGAATTGTCTTGATCAGAGTAGTAAACTCTTTCAAAGTTTGTTGTTACAATATTGCTGTTACTGCATATGTGGCATCTTCTCTAAATTAACCAATGAGTAAAACAGGATTTATACACCTACCCCATCAGAGTGCAGATCTACTTGACGACCCTTACGAGCAGATCCAAGATCAGGTCTCTGCCTCACTGGCGTTCCCCGAACACCACTCCTTGGAGTTCCTTCTACTCGTGAACTGGGAGTACCATATGTCAAAGGTGAACTGAGATCAAATTCAAGAGGAATAGCTACAGAAATCAAAACAAGTTTTACAATGAGAACTTTAGATGGCAGCATGTCTAATTGGAAAAAAAAAGTACCGTATGTTGCTGGACAGTGAAAAGCTCTTACAGAGAAGATTAGGAATTTGTTTTAACTCAGGCTAGTTCAGGTATTGCAGGCAATAAATATTTCCATAAAATGACAGATTACCTTTTCACTAGATAGCCTTAATTTTTTGTAATTCAGCTGTATATTCAGATCTAATGAGAGATTTTGGATTTCAGAAGCAAATAGATCTCGAAACTTAAGAAAAAAGTACTAAAAATGAAGCTCTAGTTCTTTACTGTGAGATCAAATTATGTTCTTACCTAAGACACATACTAATGGCACTGTCTTCTTTGGCCAGAGTTTCACGATAGAATATTCTTTGTCAGACCAAATGGTGTCATTTATCATCTAAGTTTTTATCTTTATCAATAAACAAAATCATTTTAAATAAAAAGTTATTTAAAAGATTCTTCTCAAAATTCAGAATAAAAAATGAAATTAAAAGGTAAAATTAGGCAATGTCAAGAAAGACAATAAATATAGAATTGAGCAAAAGTTAAGAGCCAAGGTTCTGTCAGAAACAGAGTTGACTTGAAGAAAAACTAGACATGTGGAATGGAATTTATATATATACTGCTCATCAGAAAAGAAATACAGACTTTTCTTCACTTTGCCACCCACTCTGTAGCACAAAAGAACCCTAAAGCTCCCAACCATGTAAGTGTGGCTATGGTATCAACCATCATCGGTTTGTTCCAAAGGCCACATCAACAAGAAAGCCCAACTATCTAGCTGCCCCTCCAATTGATCATGGTTTTCAACTATGGCTTTCTTTTCTTTTTCTTTTAAATTTTTTTTTTAATTTTTAGGCAATTGGGGTTAAGTGACTTGCCCAGTGTCACACAGCTAGTATATGTCAAGTGTTTAGTCTGAGGCCAGATTTGAACTCAGGTACCCGGGGCTTCTGGGCCGGTGCTCTATCCACTGCACTGCACCACCCAGCTGCCCCCTATGGCTTTCTTTTCCACCATCTCAGAAGGAGCTGGTATGTCCAATTTTCTGCATTAAGCTCCTCTGCTGTTGGTGGAAAAGGTGTGAAGTCAGAAAAGTGATACCACCAAGTACCTAGTAGATACTTTAATGTTTTTGATTATCATAACTACTTCAAATATTGATAAACTAGTAACTAATGGCTGAGTCATTTCCAGAATGACAGTCCTGCAGCCTAGGCTAAAATGGAACTCCTTGAGGAACCTACCTGAAGAACGAAAAGGTGGTGGGCTGGAAAACAAGGCTTCCTGGGTAGCAGGGCTCTGCATATCAGCCCCAGGTGAAGTGGGCATCGGCTGCAGCTCTCCTGTGGACGTGGAATCTTCTGTCCGGCGCCTTTGAGATGGAGAAGACTTGGCATTCTCGCTGTGAGCTGTGACACAAAAATAGAAATGTAAAATGACTCTCCATTTTTATGTCTGTTCTCACAGGATCTGCCTATCTCATGGACCAGCTAGCTGAGCAACTATCAAGTGCTGACAAAGGTATAAAGATGTGTGTAGAATTTCGTAAGATCTGCTTTTAAAAGGCACATTTATGTCAAGGTTGCAGGATTTTTATCACTGAGGCAGCTCTTTTTTAATGAAGATTGCAACCCTGTTCCTCACAGAAAGCAACCAGTCTCCTGTCTCTCTGCTTTGGCTGCTCCCCATGCCAAAGATGTTCTTCCCCTAAACTCTGATAGAATTCTTGGTTTCCTTTAAAACTTGGCTGAAAGGGCATTTCCTGCATAAGATTCATCCTTTTATCCTGCCTGCGAGTCACCCCCCCCCATTTCCACTTGTTTCTAGTCTAAGACTCTCTTCCATTTACTCTTGGTTTATCTCACATGTACCATTTTAGGGTATGTGCTATCTTTCCTGATAGAATGCAGGTGGTAGGATCAGTTCACACTTGACCAAAAATGCATTAGTGGTCCCAATTTTTCCACATCCCCTCCAACATGCCTTTCGGCCTTTTCTGTCATATGAGCTGATCTGATAGGTGAGAGGTGGTACCTCAGAGCTGTTTTAATTTACACTTCTCTTAATCAATAGTGACAGAGTATTTTTCCACATGACTAAAGATAGATAGCTTTGATTTCTTCTTCTTAAAACTGGCAGTTCTAGAACTGGAAATTTAGGAGATGCCTATCAACTGGGGAATGGCCGAACAAGTTGTGGCATGATTCTGATGTGATGTTTGTTGTTCAGTCATTTTCAGTTATGTTCTGACCCCATTTGGGGTTTTCTTGGCAAAGATACTGGAATGGTTTGCCATTTCCTTCTCCAGCTCGTTTTACAGATGAGGAAACTGAGGCTAACAGGGTTAAGTGACTTGTCCATGGTCATACAGCAAGGAATTCAGAAAGATGAGTCTTCCTGACTCCAGGTCTGGTAATCTATCTACTTGGCCATCTAGCTGCCCAAAAGAACAGAACTGTATTTCTGCCCCATTTTAAACAGGAGACCTTTCCTATGTTAGGCAAAGATGATAACCATTATATTATGGAAACTAATTCTGTGATGGAGTACTACTGTGCTTTAAGAAATGACAGTTTACATGAACTGATGAAAAATGAAAGGAGCGAAACCAGGAGAACTATGTACACAGTAACAGCAACATTATAAGACGATCAACTCTGAATGACTTAGCTACTCAGCAATACAGTGATCTAAGACAACTCCAAAGGACTGAAGGTGAAAAATGCTATCCACCTCCAGAGAAATAGCTGATGGCATCTGAATGTAGATCAAAGCATACTTTTTAAAACTTCCTTATTTTTCTGGGTTTCTTTGGTCTGCATTTTCTTTTGCAACGTGGTTAATATGTAAATACATTTTGCATGACTGCACATGTACAATTTATGTCAATCTGCTTGCCTTCTCAAGGTGCAGAAGGGGAGGGAGGGAATTTGGAACTCAAAATTAAAAAAAATCAATGTTAAAAATTGTTTTTACATGTGATTAGAAAAATACATGTACATCTTTTTTGTTTATATGTAATGGAGAAAAATACAACAAAAACAAAATGTCAAAAAAAAAGAGAAAGGTCAGTCTGGAAAGTTTTAGGTCTACCTAGTCTCCTACAAAAAAGCAAATCTAAGAAATATGTTGAGTCTTATCTTCCAACTAGCATAAATACATTTTTTTCCTCCGGAGCCTGACCGCAGTGCGCTGGCAAACAGCAAGTATATAGTAAAAAAAAAAAAAACTGAACTGAATTGAAAGCTAATTGTTGCATTTAACTAAAGACAAAGTCTCAGTCTGGAAAGTCTGGGACTTGAAAAAAAAAAAAAAGGCAGCAAAACCCCAGGCCGTGGCTCAGGAGTCTTCTCTTCCCCACTCAACACGGCGGGGAAGACGGTGGGTGCAAGAGGATGGAACCCGGCGGTGGGGGAAGGGAGACACCGTCCAAACTCACGCGTGGAAGGGTTGCCGGCCCGGCCGCGGCGGCTGCTTCGGCGGCTTGGGGTCGAGGCAGGAGACGAGGACATGACGAAGAGTGGCCGCGCTCCGAGGGGGATTCACCTGCTGCAGGGAAGGAGGCCACAGGTCAGGGCTCAGAGGCCGACTAGGAGCGCACCCACCCCGGCCCCGGGGCGGGAAGCCGCCCTCGCCGCCCGGTCTCGGCCTCTAGCTCCCTTTCGCTCCAAGTTGGTTTCCATTCTCCACCTTCTGAGCTTTGCGGCACTTAAACCAGAACCCGCCGCCCGCTATCCTTGCCCACGAAGGTGCCTTACCTGAAATGGCGAGGACCCCAAGACCACAAGAAGCCGCCGAACCCGGACAATATTTCGCGGGAAACTTAGGACCCGCCCCTAAGGGTTCCCGCCAATCCTTGCAGTCACCTTTCGTTTAAAAAAAAAAAGTACCTCCGGGAGGTACCACTGAGCATAAGAATAAGGAAAATGAATTTACCTCCTTATGTAACCAGTAGGGGATCGGAACTAAACATTAGCCAATTTCCCCCTCCATAATGTGCAGGTGGTTTCATCTCAATTTGACCCCTGTTTAGCGGGAATACTCGCGGCTCAGAGCAAACCATTCTCCTATGAGGGGTTGAGTTTTTATTTTGTGTACATACAAATCCGTTTACTTGAATGTAGGGAGCCCTATTTTTTTGAGGAAAAATTTCTAGCAATAATGTTTTTGGTCTGTAACTTATGTCTTAAGAAAATGAACAGATCCAGATCCAAATCCATAATCCTCCATCAGTGCCCCTTTGAAATTCCAATAGTTGAGTCCGACATTGCTCTTTTGGATTCAGTTTCATCCTTCCCCGGACCGTACCACTGAGTAATTTCCTGTTGTGTTGCTTAATATATTCCTGCTCAACAAATCACGTTCCTTTCATTTTTCTAACCTTGCTGCAGTCACTATCTTAGTTCACAGTATAATCTGGCTACCCAACTCAAATTCTCTTTAATCGTCTTGTTCTTGTTACCCTTCGCAATTTGGTCCTTATTCTCTTCCCTCCCCCCTCCCCCGAGAAAGGTTTCGTCCTGCGTCCCAGCCGGTCTTGCCCTCCCCTGGCTAGCCGCTGCCCTCCTTCCGCTTCGTGATTGGCCCCCGGCGGCTGCGCCAAGCCGTGGTTGTGTGGTGCAGTTGATGGGCCCTCCCGGCTTCTTCTTCTCCGAATCGGTGACGGCGGCTGCGGCAGCGGCACCATGTCTGGCTGCACCGGCGGCGGGGGGTTGCAGGGCTCCCTGCTGCAGTTGCAGGAGCTGCTGTCTGGCGGGGACCCGGGCAGCGCCGGGCTGGCCGCCTATCACCTCATCCGCACCGTGGGCCAGGAGGGCGTGCTCTGCACCAGCCCCACCGTCCTGGGTGGGTCCCCGAAGCGCCCGCTTCCGGCCATCGGGCTGCCCGGGCTGGAGGCGAGAGAAGCTTCCCCTTCCCCTCCCTGGCTGTCCCTGCGGGCCCCGCCTGCTGCCGAGCTTAGGAAAGGGCCCGTCCTGCCGGGCCCTGGAGAAGGGGGTTCGCAGAGTGTGGGCCCTCCGGCGGCACGTGGGGAACCTGTTCCCCCCCCCCGCCCCGGGCCTGGGTGTCACGCCCGGACCTCAAGTGTAACCTCTCCCCTCCGCGTTTCCGGCCCTGTCTGTGTATCTTGTACGGGGGGTTAACCCCGAAGCATCTATTGCTTGGGCGACGTATTCATCTCTCATGGCGTTTAAAAAAAATCTTTGTGTTTTTAATTTCCCTCCTGGGGTTACTGACCATCTATTTGTTTCTTGTTATTGGGGACAAATTTAAGAAACTTAACTTTGTGCTCAGCGCACATTCGTAAGCGCTTGGCACCTAGTAGGCCCTTTGTAAATGTTGGTTGAGTGCTCCCAAGAAGTGAGTCATTGCTTCTAAGAAGCAGTTTTAGGAGGACTGCTCCTAAGACGTAGAATCTTTGGACCATAGTTATAGGGGTGAAAGGGACCTCGGAGGTTATCTCAACCCCCCCCCTTTTTCCTTTTCATGACCTGTGATTTCATTGGTATGGGAAACGACTACCAGTGAATGTGGGCATGTACTGTTTAAAAAAAAAAGTAGTGCTTTTTTTTTTTTTTCAAATTACACGTAAAGACCATTTTCAGCATTCGTCTTTTGAAAGATTTTAAGTTCCAGATTTTTCTCCCTTCCCTTCCCCAAGATGAGAAGCAGTCTGATACGGGTTATACATGGGGCATGTACTATTTACTTGAGTGAGTCAGTTAAGTATTTATTGAGCTTTATTTTGTGCCAGGCAGGTGCTAAGTTCTGAGGCACCCTCCCCCCCCAAAAAAACTCCAACACCTAGGGTTCCTTTTCTCAAACAGTTAACGGTCTAACGGATGAGACAACATACAGACCCTATGTCCAAGCAAGAAAGCAATACAGAGTAGATGGAAGGTAATCTCAGAAGGAAATCATTGGGTCTCAAAAGCAGAGAACCTGTAGTAGAAAGTTAGGATTTGAACTGGGTCCTGATGGAAGCCTGGTTTGTGGTGGGAAGGGAGCCAGAAGGCAGGAGTCAGGAGATGATGTGCCTAGGTATGGAAGGCCAGTCTCTTGAAACTGGGTTGTAGAGTGCATGGAATAAAGTAAATTTTAAGAAGATTGGGCCAGGTGAAGGGCTTTGATCCTGGAGGTAATTGGAGATTGTTTCATTTAAGGAACTTGCCCAAGTTTCCACAGGCAGCAACCAGCAGATTTGGGGTTTGAACACAGGTCTAACGATCTAAAGCCAGTGTTCCTCTCTACCGTACAGGGCTGTGCTGTATATGGAACGGTGCTGTCTAGCTCAAGTTTTTCTCATTTGGCACTGTCTCCAGTGATCTCATTTGGTACAATGCAATTTTCCAGAAAACAAGATTTTAAAAATTCATGGTAATTCATTATAATTGAACAAATATGCCAGACAGCTCTTTTTTTCCCCCCCTGGTGGGGTAGGAGGTGGGAAGTAGGGAGAATGATAATGGTGTAAAATCAAGATAGGATGAAGGCAATATTCTTCTTTATGTTCCCCACCCCTCAACTCCCAGTCATTTTTATCTTTAAATCTTAAAATACTTTTGCCAAAGTTATTTTTTAATGAACCTACTAAAAAAATTTAGTGTTTGTGGGATGAAAAGAAGTTTTGTGCTTTTAACTTTTTTTTGTCGACTAGACTAGCATAAGAATTTTGTCAGTTTGCCATTGTAATACTTCCTTCTTAACTTACTTAGAAACATTTACATTTGGGTCCATCAAAGGACTAAAGTCACTAAACATTTCCATTTAAAAACAACTGGGGTCAAGTCTGTTGCTAACACATAGTGACTGTAAAATCACTTAATCACTCAGTGCCACAGGCAGGTTTTGCAAAGTAGTTGCTACTCTGGATTTATAGAGAAAATAACTTCATTGCAAGCTCCCTACAGTCACCCATGAAAACACACTTAATCCAAAAAAAAGGTCACATGTGGTAAATATAGTCCACTAGGTTATAGTAAAGTCCCTCAGACTGTTCTTAGGGAGAAACTAAAGAAATGTGGAGTAGGTTTTAATAATACTGTTATGTGGATTTAGAACTATTGAATAGCTAGACCCAAGACTGTCCCAAGGAATCTGTGCTTGGTCTTGTGCCATTAAATGTTCTTAACACTTAATTTGGATAAAGGTATGGAAGGTTTGCTTATCAGATTTGCAGATCATAGCTAAGTGGACCACCTAACATGTTGATTGATAGACGTGAGATCCAAAAAGGTCTTGACAGGCTGGAACATTGGGAAAAATTAAGTAAGATAAAGTTTAATAGAGATAATTTTTTTTAAAATCACATTTACATTTCATAACCCTTTTACAGTCAATTCTCATGACTCCTTTTTACTTCCAGGATCTGATATAAAATCTTATTGTCTTTTAAAACCCTTCATAACTTGGTCTCCTACCTTTCCAGTTGTCTTATACCTTACTCCTGCCACATACTGTGCAATCCAGGGACGTTGGTTTCATTGTTATTCCTCAAAGAAGATACTCCATCTTCCAACTCTGGTCATTTTCACTGCTATCCCCACATGCCACCAATTCTCTCCCTCTGTCTCCAGGCTTCTCTGACTTTCTTCAAGTCCCTGCTAAAATTCCACTTTCTGCAGGAAGCCTTTCCTGTTCCCCCTTAATGCTGGTGTCTTCCTTCTTTTGATTATCTCTGATTTATCCTGTATGTATCTTATTTGTGCATGGTGGTTGGTTTGTATGCTGTTTTCCCCACTAGATTGTGAGCTCCTTGAAGGTAGAGAAGCCTGGGTTTTTTTGTTTGTTTTTTAGCCGACTGTGCCTGGTTAAGCAGTAAGCATCTCTTAAATGCTTCTTGAGGTTGGGGGTGGGGCGCAGAGAAATGTGCTTAGACTGCAGTTAGTCTTAAAAAGATTTGGAGGTTTAGTGTACTGCTCAGTATGAGTAAACAGCGTGATACAGTAGATGAAAAAGCTGATGTGATCTTAGGTTGCTGCATTGAGAAGCATGGGAGGTCAGACCATATCTGGAGGCTAGGTACTACTCCCATGTTTAGTTTTGGGTGCCTCATTTTGGAGGACATTAATGAATTGGGAGAGTGTTCCGAGGAGGGTAACTAGGATGGTAAAGGACCTTGAATTTATGCCATATGAGGACTGGGTAAAGGAACTTGGAATGTTTAGCTTGGAGAAGCAGTGGTTGTTTTCAAGTGTTTGAAGTGCTGTTACTTTGAAGAGAGATTAGACTTCATTATTCTGCTTGACCCTAGAAGGAAAAACTAGAAACAAGGGAGTGAGAGTTGTAGAGGCTAATTTAGGCTTGGGGTGGGGGTGGGGGACTGACTCATTGAAATATACAAAAGTAGATTAAGCCTCTTGAGGTCTTTAAGAAAAGGCTGGATGACTGCTTGTCAGGCAGGTGGTATGAAAAATTCTCTTCAGCTGTAGGTTGCACTGGATTGCCATCGAGATCCCTTTTAAAGCAGGTTCTGTGTTTTTCATTAAGATGCCTCATTAACAATGTAGTGCTAGACTTTAGAAGAGTACTCTATTAGGTGGAAAAAATTAACTTCAGGTCTCAAAAACAAAAAAAAACATACCCACATTCTTTTATATTCATAGAGCATATTTGCTAGCAAAGTAGTTTCATATTTCTATCTTGCTTGTATATTGTTATATGTCTGTGAAATCCTGAGCATAACTAAAGGGCTAGAGAATTGGATTAATGCAAAAATGTTACTCTGTTGTGATTGAGATTTAATCTGGGAAATTTAGTGATTATCTTCAAGCTCTAAAAGGAGTATTATAAGAGATTATGCTCAACTATTCACCCTGTTTTATAGGGGAAGGGATTTGGTTTAGCTCTAAGGAATTGCTAGTCATGGTTGTTAAAAATGAGGAGAGTACCAGGGCACTCCAAGGTTGTGGAATCTCTTTCTCCAGAGAATTTTAGCCTGATTTTGGCATAATTCTACTTGGAAGAAGGGGGCTGGACTAAGTAAATGTCCAGTTTTATTTTTTAGTATTTTCTTCTACCTATACACTAAAGCTACTGTTTCATTAAGATTTTAAGGAAATTGATTATGAGAGATTGATTAGTATGATTTCACACATAAAGTTTATAGTGTAGAGCAGGGGTGGGGAATCTTTGGTCTTGAGGCCAAGTGTGACCTTTTAGGTCCTCAAGTGTGGCCCTTTGAATCCAAACTTCCATGTGTGGCCTTAAGGCATAAGGTTCCCCACCCCAGGTGTAGACCATCAGCTGTTAGTATATATATTCTCTCCTAATGTCAATTGAATTGAATGACCGTTTACTAAGATAAAGTGGGCAGGGTCTTACTAGTAACTGGGGATCTAAATTAAGCACACAGCCTCTGCCCTCAAGGAGTTTACTGTCTTTGGTGGGGAGGTATGGCTGGATGAGGTGTACACAGGTAAGTGAAGAAGAGTAGGGTAAGGCCAAAGATTGAGTCTAAAACAGTGCTGAAAGACCCCAAGGAAAGAACAAGGAGCAAATACTGGAAGTTATTTAAAGATAGCTTTAGGCTTGATGTAATGAAATTCTTCTGACAATTTTAGTTGTTTAAAATGGGCTGCCTTTGGAGATAATGGTTTCCCCCTCATTGGAGGTCTGTGGTCCTTTAATATTTGCCAAATAAGTTCAGCACTATATATATATAATGAATGATGTCATAGTTGGGCTTCAAAGTTGATGGTGAGGACACCTGTCAGTCAGGACTATTACCTTGAATGATTTTTTTCCTTACAGTTTGTTAAAGGAACACCCCTTAAATAGTTTCTTATGTTTAATAAAATTTACAAACTTTAATTGGCTTTGAAGCCAGGAAGACTTGAGTTCGAGCACTGCCTATGTCACATACTAGCTGTATGACCCTGGGCCTCTCACTTAACCCTCTTGTTCTAGGCAATTTTCTAAGACTGCCAGGTGCAACGAAGTTCAGAGACTATAAGTAACAAAGTGCTGACCTGCATTAGAAGGAGTTTTCTCCCTGGGAGTTCTATACTAATGAAGTACCTGAACCAGCCTTTATCTGTCTCTGTCCTGATTTGTGTTTTACCTGAAGTTAGTAAACCTTTTTACATTCTTTAGGCAGAAGTAAGAACAACATGTGATTGTGTCTTATTTTTATGTGGTATACAGCCTGTGTGTCATGATGCTACATGTCTCCTTGGAGCACTCACTTTGGTTTCTGCAGAAAGTTTGATGAGTTTAATCAAACCTGATTGACATTTCCCCTCCTGTTGTCCACAAGGTGTCTCCAGTGATTATAGTGGAATTATTGCGTATTCTTTAGAAAATCAAGAAAGTAAAAAAAAATTCTTTAAAATTGAATAAACAAGGTACATTTAATTCCTTCATTTTGTTGCCATTAGATAGCAGTTTTAGTTTATATTAGGCTTTTTTCTTTTTTTTTTCAATTCAGTTTTGTTTTCAGCTCTGAATTCTCTTCCTTCTTCCTTCCTCACCAGCCCCCCCCACCCCCCATGAAAACAAGAAAAACAAGAACTATTGCAAGCATATATAGTCAAGCAAAACAGATTCCCAAATTAATCATGTCTCAAAAAAAAAAATCCCAAGTCTATCAGTGCTGTATCTGGAGAATGGGTAGCAAATTTCATCATGAGTCTTTTGGAATTGTGGTTGAGCATTATTATGTTGATCAAAGTTCCTAACTCTTTCAAAGTCATTTGTCTCTACAATATCATTGTTATTATATAATTTGTTCTCCTGGTTCTGCTCATTTCACTTTGTATCAGTTCATTTAAGTCTCACTTCCTATACTATAACTTGTCCAGCCATTCCATAATTGATGGGAAACCCCATGGTTTCCAATTCTCCAACCATGAAAAGGGTTGCTATAAATATTTTTTACACATAAGTCCTTTTCCTCTTTGAGGTGTAGACCTATTATCAGTACTTCTGGGTTAGAGGGTAAGCACAGTTTAATAGCTTTTTGGGCGTAGTTCAAATTGCTTTCCAAATTGGCTGAATCACTTCATAGCTCTACCAACTATATGATAATACCTGTTTTCCACTAGCTCCTCTGGTATTTGTCACTGATTTTATATTAATCACCTGCATTTAGAACTAAACAAATTCATCTCTAATCTGGTCACAAAAATATTAAGCCATTTGACCAGGATTATTTTTTAGCCCTTTCTAGCCTTTCTTTAATGCTAATATGCTTCTGCCTCTTACAGTAGGTATATGCTTTACAAGGTGATTCCTAGGAAGTTTCTTAACCATTTTTTTGTTCTTTGTGCAGCCTTACAGACTTCTTTGATTTTTTCCAAGGAGTTTGGTTTACCTGTATTTATTCGAGAATCTCTAAGCATTGAAGAAGTAAGTTAAAAATTATTTTGCCGCCTTTGTGTATTTCTCTATATTGGAAAAGCTCTTAGTTTTCCACTTTAAAGTAAATACAGATATTCTTTTTATTCTAGTTTCGGGATTGCAGAGAAGAAGCCTTAAAATTTTTATGCGTTTTTTTAGAAAAAATTGGCCAGAAAATTGAACCTTACTGTCTTGGAATTAAGGTAAGAAAAAAAATTGGTTGAAATTTGCTATTTTACATTATTTTGTTTTCTAAAAACCCAGAACATAAGTTGTTTTTCCTACATTTTTGCTTTTCTGTTTGGGAAATTTCCTCACTTAGGTATCTTTATATTAAAAATTCAGTGACCATACCATTTTAAAAAGTTTTTCCCTTTGATCTTTTTATTCATTTTTTTATAATTGAAGAAATATGTAATATAATTTTATGCAGATGAAATATGACACATATATGCACACCCATATGTATGTATATGCACACACACATATGTGTGTTTTAAAAATCCTACTAAAATGCTTTTGTTCTTTGGCTAGATCACAAATTGATCGGAAAGAAAAGTACATAGTGATTTCTGAAATAGGTCAGACCCATCTTCCATCTGGTCCAGTATTTTGTTTTTTCACAGTGGCACCAAGGAACTTACTGTGGTTGTCTGTTGTGGGCCTCATGTTCTGCATATTAAAATGCAATTTTTTAGTTGTTAAAAGTATATTCATAATGTAACTTTTCCTTATGATCTAATTTGAGTCATCACTGAATCTTGATTCTTCCAGCTTGTTGATGGTTTTGGTGTCTCATTTTAAACCTAGAGCTTGTGTACCAGTGTTTACACAAAAGATAAAGCTGCAAAATGTAAGATTCCAGCCCTGGAGCTTCTTATTGAGGTAATCCTTTTATTTGTAAGGGTATTAATAGTATGTCCTATACATATAATTCATGAAGTAGGAAATTTGTGGATTTTTTGGTTTGGGTTAGAGGGGTGGGGAGAGCATTGTAATAGATTGCAACCCGAATGAAAGTTAAATTCAGAGAACATCTCCATTCTCCTGTCTTCCATTCCTCAGCACCTTGATAACTTGTCTTCTACTGCTTTCCTTAAAACAGCAGAAATGGGAGTTGGGCTCTTAGTGTGGAGTAAAGGGAACAGGTAAAAAGGGAATGAATTAATGATTACTTTATTTTTCTCAACCTCTCTATAAGTGAAAGGTTGATTTGATATTTAATAATAACTGGGGGTTCCAAAAATTACCTGTTTATTTCCTTGTGATGTGTGAGGATCATAGAATTAAAACTGGTTCAGATTCTCAGAGGTCATCCAGTCCAATCCTATCATTTTATAAATGAAGAAACTGGAGACCACTACCAGAGAGATTGTCACTTGTCGAAAATCACATAGGTGGTAGTAAGTGACAGAGACAGAATTGGAACCCAGGTCTTTGACTCCAAGTCCAGTACTCTTCCCATGACTAACTCTCAGAATCCAAGCAGTTGGAGAGCTAGGGGTTCTGCTCTCATCTGCATCTTTTTGAGAGTCTGCTTTGGTTTTAGATATTTGAACATAATAAGCACTTAAATAATTTTTAATTAATTGAATTGCCATTGAATATATACTTGGGTAGGTAGATAGTTTCAGGGCTCCTTTAGGGTAGTATCCATATTTTTATCTTCATTTTACAGATAAGGAGACTGAGGCTCAAGGAGATTAAGTCACTTGAGTAGTGCCATTCAAGCACTGAATTTAGAACTGGAGGATCTTGGTTTGAAATCTAGCTTTGCTACTAGTTTCCAGTGTCACTTTGGGCAAGTCACTTAACTAATCTAGGTCCAAGTTTCCTTGTCTATAAAATGTAGAGTAAATTGGACTAGGTGACTTTAAGGTGTCTTCCAGTTCTAAATCTGAGCTCCCTAGAACTTTCTTAGTGTCACTCAGCTAGTAAATAGCAAGAAAAACATGAATAACTTCAAATTAAGTGGTCTTTTTATGATTTCATCTTGTATCTCTAGTCCCTCTTCAGAGCCACAGCACTCTTTACCACTTGACTAAATTATAGTCTCTACTTTTTCTTCCCCATTCTTTTCTTTAAAAGTGCTATTTTATGTATTCTCAGTTGCTCAAAACTTTACGAAGTTCTAGACATATGGAAGAATTCCAACTTGGAGAACTCTTTAGCAAATTCTATGGAGAACTTGCTTTGAAAACAAAAATAGCAGATACAGGTGAGAGGCTTTTTTTTTTCCTACTGAGTTTAAGATACTTTAATTAGCTCTAATAACCATTATAAAGATAGAGAGATATAGATTTATGGATATCTATACCCACACACACACACACACACACATACACACATATACATACACACACACACACATTTACATACATACATTCCTTGTAAGGGAGCATATATTTTATTAAAAAATTTCTGTTAAATTGAACTTTATAAGAAAGTTGTTAAGGAATAATTGTTCATTTATTAATGATTTTTCTTGGGGATATTTTAACTAAAATTTCCTTTAACAAACTTTTCAGGGCTTTTAAAATATAATTTTATTTTTTTTCCCCAAAATTAATTTGGACAGATCTTTTCAGGAATAAATCTACTGTGTCAAGCTAAGTGTGTTTGTATGTCTTACTGTAGTTTGATTGTTAGGGTAAAACTGAATTTATTTTTTGACTCATTTCTTTACATTTACACATTTTTTGTTGCCAATTTACTCAAATGTGCTTTCATTTGAAATTTTGTTTTCCAGTATTAGAAAAGATATATGAGCTCCTAGGAGTCTTAGGGGAAGTACATCCTAGTGTTATGGTGAACAACTCAGAAAAACTCTTCCGTGCTTTCTTGGGTGAACTAAAAACCCAGGTAAGACATAGCAAACCATAAAATTTGAGCAACCCTGTTTTTCAAAAACATGGTTTTTGAAAATTAATTTAAGCTTTTAAAACCTTGCTTCCAGATGACCTCCACAACCAGAGAGCCCAAACTCCCTGTGGTAGCAGGATGCCTGAAGGGATTGTCGTCACTTATGTATAACTTCACTAAATCCATGGATGAAGGTGTGTCATTCAATTGAATAGGAGTTAGTCAATACGATGTGCAAGGGGCTGAAGACACACACAAAAAAGAGAAAATAGTCCATGGCTCACAAAGCATTAGGAGTTTGGGGGGGGGAGTGAAGGATCGAGTGGGAATACAACAAGTGCACAGATAAGTAAATAAATATAAGGTAAGTTGAGGAGGGAAAATGGGTGGAGGAAGGAGTTGAGAAAAGGTTTTCTATGGTAGGTGACACTTAAGCTGAGCCTTGATATAAGTAGCTAAGATTTCGAAGAAGTGGAAATGAAGAGAGGGAGTGCATTTTATTTTTTAAATTTTATTCTTTATTTATGGAATAAAACAAGCTTTTCATAACATAGTACAATAAAAAAGATGATTGTACATGAAACTGCAAATCTGCTATGCACAACTTGCTATTATTTTCAAGTATGCAACAAAATTATCCTGTAAATCTCTTTTTTTACCTTCCCCCCTCCCCTTGCCCTGTACCCTAGAGATGGCTACCATTAGATACAAATAGGTGTATATATGTGTATATATATATATATATTTATTTATATGTAAAATTATTCTATACATACTTCTGATTATCAGTTCTTTCTCCGGATCCAGATAACGTCTTTCTTCATATATCCTTTATAGTTAATTTGGGTATTTATAATAGACAAAATAACTTAATCACAGTTGTTCTTAAAACAGTATTGTTTGGAGAAACAGCTTTTGTGAAGGCAGAGGGACAGGAGATGGAATGCTGAATTGGCCCATAGCTGGCGGTTTGAATCTAGAGTGAATGAAAGGGAGTCAGTCATAAGAAAAGAAGTCTAGAAGATAAATTGGAAGCAGATTGTAGAAGGTTTTAAGTGCTGGGTTAAGGATTTTGCATTATATCTTAGTATCTGTAGAGAGTCATTGGAGATTTTAGAGTAGCTTAGAAAGGCCATTTTGGCAGCTATGTGGTAGATGGATTGGAGAAGAAAGAGGTGGGAACCTGGGAGACCAATTAGAAGGTTATTATAAATAGTCCACATAAAAGAGGATGTGGACCTGCATAGGATAGTGCCAGTCTAAGTACAAAGGAGGGGTGTTTGCAAGAGATACAGAGATACAGTCAGTGGAACTTGGCAAATAATTAGATATATAGAGTGTTGGGGAGAGAGAAGAATCAAGGATAACTCTGATGTTGTTAAAAATGGGTAACTGGAAGGATTGTGGTACCCTCAGTAGGAACAGAGAATATTGGAGGAGAGGTGTGTTTGGGAGAAAGAGAATAAAATCTGTTTTGGACATGTCAAGTTTGAAGTGCTGATGGGACAGACAGTTGTAAATGTGGGCCTGCCATTGAGGACAGAGGTTAGGGTGGGATATATAGATTAAAGAATTATTTGTGTAGAAACGGTCAGTGCAGAGAGACTGTAGAGAGAGAAATGAAAGATCCAGGACAGAATGGGAGGGAGTGGTTGAGGTGGGAAGGAGGGGAGAGAAACTGCCACATAGGTAGGGTGTGGGAGATGGATGGTGGTCCAGAATAAGAAACGAAGGAGGTGAAGGATATCAGGAGGAGGGGCCAGTGTCAGCAGAAGCTGAGGGAGTAGATAGCGCTTGTCCATGAAAAGAGTGGAAGGTGAGCAGGTTTAGAAGCTGCAGAGGTCAGAGAAGACGAGGACTGAAAGTTTGTCATAGATTTTAGCAATTCTAAGATCTTTGACTGGGCACCTTCAGTCAAGTGATGTGGTTGAAAGCTAATTGCGAGGTATTGATCAGGAAGAGCAATTTCAGAGTTCAGGACTGTTACGTAGTACCTTTCTCTCTGCTGATGAAATCTGAGGTAGGACTCTCCCTCTGGCAATATATAATGATAATAATAATATAGGGATGAGAGCCTAGATTCCTTAGCTTGCCCTAATACCATTCTTGATATTCTCCCCTAAGGAGATGGAACTATCATCACTTCAGTCAACCCCTCTTGTCATATGATAAATTACTTTGCAGTCATATACTCACTATTAAAAAAAAAAAAACTCAATAATTACAGTAGTGATGATACTGCTTATTTAGTTATAAAACTCTTTGAAATGGAAAGATTTAAAAGAAATTAAATACTATTCCAAAACACTTATTGTGGTTTGGACATAGTTTTTCTCTTGTTCTTTTAGATCCTCAAATGTCAAAGGAAATTTTTGATTTTGTACTGAAGGCCATCAGTCCTCAGGTAGGGGGATATTTAAGGTTACTTTGGTAACTTTGTATTATTTAAATTAATTGTGGTTGGAAAACGTACCTTCATGGCAAATCTTTTGCTTTAATAGGTTGATCTGAAGAGATATGCTGTGCCTTTAGGTAAGATTCTGATTTTCATTGAATTGTAAATTGACCTCTTTACCAAGTTAAGTCTTTTTGCAGCCTTTGGTTTTTATACTACGATCATAAAGTAGGTGTGATAGTAACAGGGCCAAAATATCATATTTACAGTAGGCTTGAGGTGTTTCTGTATTTCTTCTGTAGTAGGTAGTGTCATCTATACCTCTCATCACTTAAACTTCGATATTTGATACTTATTTATTTTTCTTTTAAGAGAATAGTGCATAAGCTGAACAGAAGCACATCCTTTTTTACTTGTAGAATTCCTCTCTGAGAGCATTTAGTATTTCTATTAGTTGTATTCTAAGCCTACAGAAATTTGAGTTGACCCTAAAAATTAAAGAGATCCAGCTTAGTGTAGTGGCTAGAGAGATGGTCTTGGATTAAGGGAATGTCTGGTGATTGAAGTTCCCCCCTTTGATGTATATGTATCTGGATGAATTACTGCACCTTGCAGGCCCAGGTAATTCTCCAGGACTATGAGGTACAAAACAGGTGTTAATCTGTATTGACAGGGACATGTCCTCCCTAGGAACCTCTTATACTGAATAAATCACTGACCTTAAAAAAAAAAAAACAGCCCAAAAAACAACTTATAAGTACTGGGGCCAGCTAGTGACCTGTGTAGTTTCTTGTATAGTAGTTTACATTTTCCTCTAATTTTAAATAACATTTGCATTTTTCCCTCCAATTGCAGCTGGTTTGCACTTATTTACCTTACATGCATCTCAGTTTAGCACCTGCCTTCTGGACAACTACGTTTCCTTATTTGAAATAATGTCAAAGTGGTGTGGCCATACAAATGGAGAACTGAAGAAAGCTGCACATTCAGCCTTGGATTCCTTTCTTAAACAGGTACTGAAATTTCAACTTCCCTTTTTAAAATTGCTTCAAAGAGCAGTTAAGCCCCAATCTAGGTGGTGTCAGATTCCCTTACCAGGAAGCAGGCCTATGTCTGGACCATATTAGATGGGAAGGGGAATCCCTCCTGAGGAGTGAGGGACAGGGGTCTGATGTATGAGCGTAACCTGGGGCCTGGATGTGAAATCAAGGGAGCCTGAAGCCTGGAGCTGTGGAGGTCAGGTGAGATGCCCCTAGGCCTGTTTATGAAGATGTGCAATTTCTGTTCTCCCATTGCCCATGTTTGTGAAGCCTCGAGAATGGAAAGGCAGAAGTTTTAATGCATGTTTACATAGTAAAGTTTACTTGCTTCATTTGCTTTTTGACTTAGTGGAACAAGCTTTTTTCCTTCATTATCATCTATCTTATACTGGGCTATGGGAACATTGGACCAGTACTTGAGTGAGTAGGAGTGAATCAGGTATCAGAATATGATAACAGCCAAAGGAGAAGCAGCCAGGAGTTGAAAGTGAGAACTAGGACGTAAGTGAAGGTCTAGGACCCTGTTGTCATCCAGACCTCTGGGAAGGACAAATGATCTCAGAGTGTGAGGCTAGCCATGGTCAAGTCATTTGAAAATTAATGGAATTGGCCCTCAGAATACATGCAAGTGAACCTGGTCTTGAGGTTGAGGCTGTTGGTCAGCTTTTATTTTTATTTTTATTTTTATTTTTATTTTTCCACACTTCAGTATTTGTAGGAAATGGTCACAGGATTTGGGCCTCTAGATATCTGGATTGGGCCTACATACAGTTGGTAAGGAAAAGATGGAGGGAAGCTGTGACTTCAGATAGTGCTCTGATCATTGATTAGGCAATTTTTATTGAAAGTCTTACAGAAAGGGTCAGTGATAGGGCAGTCAATGGGAGCATCTGAGAAAAATTTTGGTGACCAGGCTAGTTAGTGAAGAAAATCAAAACAAGAGATAGTGTGCCAGCTTAGGAATAGATTGTATTAGAAAAGTATCTTTCTAGGCCAGGTGCTTGAGACTTAGAGGGTTATGAGGCTAGCATACAAAAACCTATTTACTTTTCAATGTAGCTGAACTATATGATACTAATAGTGTTAGTCTGTGTCCTGAGAAGGGGGATTGGAAATCATATATTTAGAGGAGAAGAGGAGGAAAAAAAATTGTTGCTTCACCCCTTTCCTGGATGCAAATCTGTCCTTGGTCAAATTTTGAAATGTGTGAAATTTGTTTTGTTTCTCTCCACCTCCTGTTTGTTATCCTTCCATTTTTAGTGGCTGTTTCACAAGATAACAATGCACTGATTGATGAGGCCCTATTCTGGCCACTCATCCAGGCCTGTCCTAATGCTCAGAGTGCCATGCTTCTTTCTCCCTTCCCTCCCTCCCCCACTATTTTTCTCAATCAAAACTCCTTTTTTCCCTAATTTTTTTTATTTAAAAATTTTTTTTAATTAAGTTATTTTGAATTATCAGCAATCACTTCCATAAGCTTCTGAGTTTTAAATTTTTCTCCCCCTCCCTCCCCTTTCCCCTCATTTTAGCTATCTCGTGTATGTGACTATCATAGGAACAGAGTGGGAAAGGTCATAGTGCAAGCCCTAATGAAATGTTGAGCACATTTCTCAGCACACTCCCAACAAATGATTACCCAGCCTCTGTTTTAAGACCCTTAATGATAGGGAATTCACTGCCTCTTTGGACAATCTTTTCTGTTTTTGGATAGCTCTGAAGAAGGTTGTCCTTGGTATTGAGTTGAAATCTGCTTCCCATAATTCCCACCAGTTACTGAGATTTAAAGCATAGTTCCTCCACTTAAACCTTTCTCTGGTGCCTTATCTCAGTATGGAAGTTATCTTGCGTTTTTGAAAGCTATGCTGATGGAACACAGGCTGTGGGTGTAGCAATATAGATCCAGCTGGAAATGTTTCAGTTTTAAGGCTAGTGATGAATTATGCCTGTCACCTGAAGGCCAGCCTAACTAAGTTCAGAGAGACTTTGCCATCCATCACAGCAACTCATGAAGATCATCTATTAAGGTATAGAGAGGTTATAATTTCTGTATGTGAAAGGAGCACCCACACCAGTGAAGTCACAGATCTCTTCAATGTTGAAGTAAGATACCTTATGTGAGATTCCTATATGAGCATTAGTTGATGCTTTGGGGTTACTTACCTTGTAGAAGAGAAGATTTAGGGGATAACGTAAGTATTATCTTTGAATAGTTGTCATGTGTGAGAAACTAGTCTTTTCTACTTAGCCATAGAACAAGGCTAGTGAGTAGAAGTTGTAGGGATGCTGATTTTATTTTGGCATACGTAAAGATCTAGCAGTTAGAGCCATCCAAAACATAGCGGGTTTCTCTAGAGGTAATGAGCTCCCTATCTTTGAAAGTCTTCATGTATAGGCTTTGTTACTACTTGTTGAGGATTATTATAAAGGAGATTTTAAGGGAAGGATTAGAGAACGTCTTTAGGCGATTTCCAACCCTTAGTTTTTACAATTCTGTGATTGTATAACCTAGGAATGAATAAATATTATAATGCAGCACTTACAAAATAAATATGAATACAATTGTATACGTTTGGAGTATACATCTTTTATTTGGAGTTGATATACTATTCCAATTGAAAAAATATAACTGGTTAATTATCTAATTTCAGGTTTCTTTAATGGTGGGCAAAGACGCAGAAGCTCACAAGAGCACACTTCGGTACTTCACAGAACAGTTCTACGGAATCATCAGAAATGTGGATTCAACTAGCAAGGAGTTATCCATTGCCATTCGAGGATATGGGCTGTTTGCAGGAGTATGCCTCACTGACTTACCTTACCTTAACATTCTTTCATAATGGTAGAAGTATAAAGAGAAATATAGCTGCTCACATACTTTTTTTTTTTAAAAGTAGTAGTTTGTCATCATGACATTTGTGCTACAAAGTTAAAGTTCAAGAGAGGTTATAGAAATAAATTTGTGTCACTAGAAAGAAGACCATTCTAAAATACCCACATTTTCTTTAGCATAATTCTTATACACCATCTTGGAAGTACCCTATCAATAAGAGTTAACTGAGTTTAAATGTGAGGCCTTTCTATATATTACTAAATTTGTCAATCTTCAGGTTATGGTAATGTGTTTTGGTGTTCTATATTGTATATTAAATATTGAAGAACCAAGAACATAGTGAAGTTAATCAATAGTAACGTTTTGTTTTTGCTGTCATTAAAGCCTTGTAAAGCTATAAATGCAAAGGATGTTGACTTCATGTATATTGAGCTCATTCAGCGCTGTAAACAAATGTTCCTCACTGAGACAGATACTATAGAGGACCACATGTATCAGCTCCCAAGTTTTCTCCAATCTATTGCAAGCATCTTACTTCACCTTGATACAGTAAGTAAAATATTTATTATTGTTGATGTGCAGTCATGCCTTCTCAGTCCAAGTAGAACAAATTTGATCCCTTTTCCAAATGACAGCCATCTAGATATTTGAAAACAGCCATCATGTGCCCACTAAGCATTTTTTGTAAACTTCCAGTTTCTTTATCTTTTAGAAAATTGATTCAGTAGAGTAAGACCTGTCAGAAGCCTTCATTTTGCTTTTAATAACATATAATAACATAACAATGACACAAATAAAACGTAGCAGAGTAAAAATTATCTGATGAATCCCATCTTGAATTACCATAGAATCTGGATTATTTGTCTTTAGCCAATTATTTTACCTAACTTATTTTTGTTTCCTACCAGCTGAGATTCTTCTGTCTTTTCTAGGTTCCTGAGGTATATACTCCAGTTCTTGAGCGTCTAATAGTGGTGCAGATAGACAGTTTTCCACAGTACAGTATTAAAATGCAAACAGTCTGTTGCCGAGCTATAGTAAAAGTTTTTCTTGCCTTGGCAGAAAAAGGACCAGTGCTTTGGAATTTTATTAGTACTGTGGGTAAGTTTAGGATATTAATTTTTCTTTTTTTAATGATTAAACTTCTTTATGATTATGAGAAATTATATATCTCTTTGTGTATATATTTTTTAAATAACTAAAAAATAAACCAGTTGCCCAGTTTAGGAGCTTCTTTTGTGTGTCATTAATTATTTGTAGAACAGATTCTACTCCTATCATTATAGTAAGGTAGAATCTGTTTCTTGCTTAAGGATCCATTACTATTTCATAGAATGCAAGTTAAACAACAAATATTTATTAAATACCTACTGCATGCACAGCAGTGTGCTAGGTTGGGCTTCTTGAGTCATAACTCCTTCATCTCTTCTTAAACTGGGTCATGACCCAGAGTTTAAGAAGTGCTGTGCTAGAATACAAGGAGATAAAAAAGTTAAACTAAGAGTTTCTGTCCTCAAGGAGCTTAACCTCATAACAGACCAATATTATTAACAAAAAGAGCGTATATTCTCTGATTGGAAATGTTGATAATGATTCAGGTGAAATCAGAAAATAAATCTGTATCTCAAAAATGGTCTTGTTTGTTGACTTTAATTATATATGTGCTGGAGTATTTCCTAATTTTTGTTTGAATTTTTTTTTTTTTTAAGTGCATCAGGGCTTAATCAGAGTATGTTCCAAACCAGTCATCCTTCAAAAGGTAAATTGTGAATCAGATATTTTTAAAGACTAGTTTATGGAAACTTTCAAGTATGTGAATGGATCTTTGATGTCATCATTTTGGGGGTTCCCTCCAGTGATACAGATTGCCACCCTTTCTTTTCTTCTCATTTATATTCTCCCAGAAGTTTGCCGCATAGGAGGCTCACTCAGTGCACTGGAGGTCTTCCTTGCTTTCTCTTGGCTTTATGAGGGTACCAGTGAAGCACTCTGGCCATCCACATCTCATCCCTTTTCTCTTACCACATGAGCAGCTTGTTTCTCTTTGTGTCATACTGTTCCTTAATGACTTCCTTTATTTCTGTTCTTCAGACTTGATCATTGGTTGTGTGTTGCAGCCTGCTTGCACCCACCATGTCCTTTTCCAGTGGTCTCTGATGCTCATTCATTTTTAGTTTTTCAAAGGCAGGGATGTTCTGGATCCCACTGCCATATAGCAACATTGATAAAATACTTTTGTTGAAAAGATGATCATCTGCTTTTGGGAAGCTTGGGATTAGTAAAAGTGCTTTTCAGTTTCATGAAAGTAATCTAGTCTGTTCCTTTTCACCTTGTTAGTTTTGGTAACTAACAGTTAAATATGCTTGTGAGATTTTTAGTATTTTATACTAAAGCTGGTGTTAACACTGTGATGCCTTTAATTATTAACTATCATTTAGGCTAAAAAATTGTATGACATTTTGAAGAATGGGCAGATTTGTGATGTGTTGGAAAGTATCAAGCATAACTTCATGTAGTATAAAGACATTTGGACCTCCCCAAAAAACATACTCTTTGGGAAATACTCAACCAGTGCATGAGAATATTTCATCCAAGAGGCATATCAGAATAATGAGAAATGAGGTTAATGAAGTGAAAGGGTTCACTGTGAAAAAGTGAGGTAAACTCTTTATAGTACATTTCATGAAGATGTCTAAAAAAAATCAGTGTTTCAATATCAAAGTCTAAAAAACTATGGTTGTTTTAATTTTTTTAAAACGTTGTATCCTTTTGTTCCAAACTTAACACACAGACATTTTCATTTATAAAGCAAAACAGAAAAAGAGGACCATATGCGCAAATGCAAATAACTTCCTCTATACAGGTTGTTCTTCCTTCAAGTAGGTAATAAATTCAACATATTACTTTGTTTTTTTAACATTTTTTCTTTTTTTAAAATTAATTTATTTTGATTTATCAACCATCACTTCCATAAGCTTTTGAGTTTTAAATTTTTCTCCCCTTTTCTCCCTACCTCCCTTCCCAAGATGGTGTGCAGTCTGATATAGGCTATACATATACATTCCTATTAAACATATTTTCACATTGGTGATGATGTAAGTAAGAATTAGAACCAATAGGAGAAACCACCAGAAAGAGGAAACAAAACACAACAGAAGAAAAAAAATAGCAAATATAGTATGCTTTGATCTCCATTCAAACTCCATAGTTCTTTCTTTGGATGTAGATAGCATTTTCCCTCATGAGGCCTTTGGAGATGTCTTAGATCATTGTATTGCTGAGAAGGGTTAAGTCTATCAATATTAGTACCTAACTGATTATGATATTCCCTTCTTGAGCCAAAGCTGATGAGAGTAAGATTCAAACAATGCTCATCTCCCTCCCTTCTTTCCCTCTGCTGTAATAGGTTTTTGTGCCTTTTCCTGTAATATAATTTACTGTTGTCTGCCTCCTCCTTTCCCTTTCTCTCAGTACATTTTCTTAGTTAGATCAGATTAATTCACTTGAATCCATTTAACTCACTTGATTAGATTTTTTTTATCATTATATCAAAGGCAACTTATACCCACCCCCTTTATGTATATTCCTTTAACATGGTGTGATAACTACAGTTCTCAAGATTTACAAGTGTCATCTTCCCTTGTAAACAGTTTGCCCTTATTAATAACATGTTTTTTTTCTGTCTTGTTTACGTTTTTATGTCTCTCTCTCTCTGGACTTTTTAGCAGGCAACATATTACTTCCAAAGCTATCTTGCTTATCTTTGTCTCCATCTGAACTTCCTTCTGTTAAATGCTTCAGGGACCTTTTCCTTTTTTTTCCGCAACCCAGTTTCTAGTTCCCTTCTTCCTTTTGAATTCTTCCCAAATAAAAAAAGAAAAATAAATAAGCAGAGTCAGTTGAATTAAATCCATACATTTGTTGAAAAAAACACGTTTGATTTTGCTTCATAAATCCTTAAATTAACCTCCTATTTCAGGAGGTACTTCATCCTTTGGAGTTATGGTCAGTCATTACATTCCTCATAGCTCGCTCTTAAAGCTTTCAGGGTTGTATTTCTGTGTATAGCCTAATGTTGCATTGACTTTTTGGCTGTTGTGCTGTTGGTTTACTTTGAGCTTGCATTGTAGTCCACTAAAACCCTTATTTTGTGTTTTGTATGTGGGTGTGTTTCAGGTAACTGCTTTCTATTCATACCACTTACAGTTGTGATTGATTTTTTTTAACTTAAATTTAGGATTTTGTGCTTATCTCTGTTAAATTTCATTTTGTTAAAGCCTATCATTCTAGCTTTTAAAAATCTATTTGAACTTTATTCTCTCATCCATCGTATTAACTATCCCTTCTAGTTCCTTGTCATCTGCAAAGTTAATAAACAGGAGATCTATGCCTTCATCTGAAAAATTGATAAAAGATGTTGAACAGAATAGGGCAAAGGATAAACACCTGAGCTGTTTGACTAAGACCTCCTCCTCAGGTAGCATTGATTCATTAATCGTTGCTGTTTAGTTCTATTGCTTTAGCTTCTTCCAGTCTTCCCAATAGAGCTGTCATCTATTTCATATCTCTGTATTGTACACAATGGTATTATGAAAGTCTTTGTCTAAGAGATCGTGTTCAATTACATGTTTATAAATGCTGGTAACATTATTTATATGACTGTAGCAAATGGCACTAATATGCAATTTTCTTTTTAGGAGACCCTTGATAAAGAGGTTTCTGAGTCTGAAGAGTATCCTACATCTGGGGAAGTTAGAACAGGGAAATGGAAAGTACCTACATATAAGGATTATTTAGAGCTTTTCAGAAATCTACTGAGCTGTGATCAAATGAAGGTAAAAATAGCATTGAAATCATGAAGAGTCCAACGTTCTTTATTTGTTTTAGTAATTTTGAACTTGTAGATAAGTATTAGTAAGATTAATGAATTATTTTGGCCAACCTGAGTACTGTATTAAAATAGTAAGTGCTTTATCTTTTTCTTTCTTAATGCACATTCTGCTGCCACCCCAGATTTATCTTGATTCCTTTATCTATACTAGATTTTCACTATTAATATTCCTTTTATATTCTGAGGTCTAGGTATTGTCTCATTGAAGACTTCCAAATATACCATAGTTGTTGTAAGAAGTAAACTCTGGTATTTTATGTTATGATGGCCTAGTAGGGAAAATGAAGAAATGATCGTAGTCATGATTTCCTACTAATTTAAGACAATATCCAGGCTCCTTAGCTCGAAAATTTCACTAGTGGAATGTAGTAAGAGTATTGGCAAAATTCGAAGTGATTAAAAATAAGAAAATTAGATCTAAAGGGGACATACCTATCGAGGATACTATTTTATTAAATTTAATAGAAATAACAAAAATTTAAATAAATTTTAAATAATTTAGAGTTTGTATTTATATTTGATTTTTATAAAATTTGGGTGCTTGTTTTTGCTGATGCTTTAGAATAACATGATTTAGAACAATTCTAAATTTAAAATAACAAATTTCAAAAAGAACAAAAAAAATTCAATCCTAGTTTTAAAAAGTTATAGTTTAACTTAACCTTATTTCCATTTCCACAGTTAAAATGTTTATGTGTTTATACAAGGGAAATGCATTTTATTTATTTATGGAAAACTTCTTTGATATTTATACCATGCATCTTGAGGTTCAGACTTTTTATTTTTATTTATTCCAAAGGACTCTCTTCTAGCAGATGAAACATTTCTGTTGGTCAGTTCACCACTTCAGTCTCTGAATCGTTTGCTGTATGATGAACTTATAAAGTCAGTTTTGAAGATTGTTGAAAAATTAGATCTTAAACTAGAAAAGCAGAATATTGGAGATCAGGAGGTAAGACTTGTCATATTCCTTCATGCTGCTAATGATACCTGTCTTTGTTTCCTCATAAATAAAATGGAGGCAGTAATATTTGCACCACCTGTGTTGTAGGGTTACGTAAAGGAAAGTGCTTGGTAAACCTTTAAGTGCTGTATGAATTCAAGCTATTATTTATCATATATTAATTTTGTATTATATGTTGCATTTTTCTGTGGAAAGTTTTTATCACATAATATCTGAATATTCAGAGAGGTTAAAATAACAGCATTTATATAGTACTTTAAGGTGTGTTCAGTGCTTTGCATGTGTTACTTCCTTTGATAAAATGAGGAAAATCCATATATTTAGATTATGAACTCTTTGAAAACACGATGGTGGCTGGTAAGTTGTGGTAGCTGAGGTGATATCTAGTATGAGCCAAGTTTTAAATTTAGCACAGCTGAATGTGGAGAAAAACCATTATTTAAATGCTTAAAAATAGTTGTTCTGTATGTTCAAAAATGTGAGAAAGTTTCCAATAACAACAGATTTGTCTGATAGTTCTAACAGTAGCAGGAAGTGATGCTAAATAATTCTCCTTAGGAGTAAAATGGATTTCTCAAATGAAATAACACATGAAAAGCAGTGCACACACCTTAAAATGCTGTATAAATGCTGTTATTTTAAGCTTTCTATATCCAGATCTTAAGATGTGATGAAAGTTTCACATAGAAAAATGCAACATATAATACAAAATTAACACATAATAAATAACAGCTTGAATTTCACATGACACTTTAAGATTTACCAAGCACTTTCTCTAAACAATTCTCCAAGGTCGGTAGTGCAATGTGCCAGTGGCTTGGTCTTTTCTTCTTAGGCAGCTTTGAAGAGGAGAAAGAGGAAAAGATACTATTTTAAATTAGTCTTAGGAGTTGGGAGATTCAAAGGAAAATTTAATCATGACATAGTGAGGTGAAGTTTAAAAAAAGTTAACACACGTGGATTAAGGTTAATTTAATTCAGAGTAATAGTAATTAGAAGAATGTATGTTTAAGACATAGAAATACATTAAAAGTATGCAGCTTATTTTTAATGCTTCATATTATATCATCTTCTATCACAGGTGCAAGGTTGTTGTTATTAATGGCTTAATGTCTTGTATTATAGCTCTGATTAATCTGTATTCTCTTTACCCAGAGAAACATAGACTCTTAATCTATGGTACATAATGACATTTTTATTTAGTGGCAACTCCTTCGAACCTCAGATATGGTCATTGAGTCTCAGAAAAGGTTTTTAAGTGCAAGAGCAAATGTACTTTACAGTAAATTATTTTTGATGATTTGCTTAATTTACTTGTATTTTAAAGTTTAGGTACATTGAAATGATTGTATCTGCTATGACAGGACACAATATAGAGATTGTTTTTCTTCCACTGTGGCATAATAGGAAGAAAAGTACTGAGACTCAGAAGATCTAGATTGTGTCTTGCTCTTGCTATTTACTACTTATATGACCATATGCAAATCACTTAGTGCTGTTAGACCTTTGTTGCCTCATCTGTAAATTGTAGTGGTTACAAGATTGACTCTTAGCTTTTTGATATGTTATTTTTCTCTTTCAAAAAATTCTCTAGTAATACATTTTCCTACTGAAGCCCTGCTTTGATAATTCATAACTCATGGAAGTACCCTTGAGTTTTCATTCGGTTAGAAAACTAGAAGCTCTTAGATATCAGATTTCCAAAGAAGGGACAGGACAGAATGGAGGAGGTGGCCAACCTAGGGTAAAGACAGCTCATTGGACAGAAAAGGTCTAGTCCTGCCTTCACACCCCCCAAACAGTTTTTCTTGGGGCCTTCTACATAGTAAGCACTTAGTAAATATTTGTTGGATGAATGGTATAATTATTTTTTCAGGATGAGAATGAAGCTAGTGGTGTATGGGTAATTCCAACCTCAGATCCAGCTGCAAACTTGCATCCTGCTAAACCTAAAGATTTTACTGCCTTCATTAATCTGGTGGAGTTTTGCAGGTATTTTTTTTTTAAATTACAGTTATTTAAGTGTGAAACTTACTATAATTCATGGCCATGATGTAGTGTAACAATTATAAAAACATTCAGGGCCTTGTAACTAAAAGAGTACTGAATGTTTAAAACAATTTTAAAAGATTGATCATTAAGATATATAGGAAATTGTCATGGTGAGCAGTTTAATATACTTAAAACAGCCTAAAGTTTGAAGATTTGAATGGACAGTCTTTTGGTATTAGAAACCATTTTTCTTTCTAGGAAAGGATGACATAATTTCCTCAAACACATTCCCCTTAGAAGTGTCAGTTGTCATACTTATTTAATGAAATAGGTAGATTTGTTCAATTTATGTCCCTCATATTTTCAAAATTTGAATAGAAAATACTTGTGAAATAAATTCCCACATACATTTTAAAGTAAATGTCTTTATTTTTTTGCAGAGAAATCCTTCCTGAGAAGCACATTCAGTTTTTTGAACCGTGGATATACTCATTTGGATATGAGTTGATTTTGCAGTCTACACGCTTACCTCTCATTAGTGGATTCTACAAATTACTTGCTGTTGCAGTAAGAAATGCCAAAAAATTAAGATACTTTGAGGTAAGACATTATACAGGATTTCATTATTTTACAAATAACACAAATTTTTATATATGTTCTATTCATATCCATTGGCACTCAATCTAATAAGAATTCACTTCAATGAAATACCAAAAATGAGGGCTTGTGCTTAGGTTTCAGTTTGTCTAAAGCATCTCTACTGAGTTTTTTCCGTTGATGAGCCAATTTGTGTGTGTCCAATTTTTACAAATATATAATTATCACACATTTTGTTTTCTTAGGTTAACAATCCTCTCTTAAGTGTAATGTTGCCCAATTAGTGATTTGTGGATAGTAACCAACATGTAATAATTTATTTTTGTTTCAGGGTCATGTTCCTCAGTGATTAACTATCAGCATGTTTGGTGTAGATTTTTTTTCTCTAGGCAAGAGATAGATCTATTATATAAGATTAGATTAGAATTTCCCATCTGGTAGCAAATCCTACATTCTTTCCTGCTGAATGTTCTCTCACCTCTGGGTTTTCTTGACATTCTTTTCTCCTGGGACTCTCCTCCTTCTCTTAACTCCCTTCATCTCTTTTGCTATATTATTTGTATCATACCCCCTAACTGTGGCCTAATCCCAGGCTGTCTTCTGGGACCTCTTTTCTCTCTCCCTTGAAGATCTTAAAAACTCCCATGGATTTAATTATCATCTCTGCATCTGTATATCTAACCAATTCTTTCTTTCTTTCTTTTTTTTTTTTTGTGTGTATGAGGCAATCAGAGTTGTGACTTGCCCACGGTCACACAACTAGTAAGTGTCAAGTGTCTGAAGACAGATTCGAACTCAGGTCCTCCTGAGTCCAAGGTCAGAACTCTATCCACTGTACCACCTAACAGCCCCTAGACAACTCTCTCAGCTGAATTCCCTTTACTATATCTCTAACTGTTGATTAGGTTTTTCTTTCTTTTGTTGTTTAATCAGTCAGTTACCCATTATATTCTAGTCTCTTATATTCCAAGCGTTGTACTAAGTACTGAGAATACAAATAGGCAGTAGGAAAAATGTGCATGCCCACAGGAAGCTTTACAGTTTTTTTTTTCTTCCTACATTTTAGTTGAGTCTTTTTTTTTTTTTGGCTAGGTAATAGGGTTAAGTGACTTGCCCAGGGTCACACAGCTAGTGTCAAGTGTCTGAGGCCATATTTGAACTCAGGTCCTCCTGACTCCAGGGCCAGTGCTCCAGTCACTGTGCCACCTAGCTGCCCCCTTTTCTTCCTACATTTTATTTTGTTTTTCAATTAATAGACATTTATTTTCTCTTTCCTACGCAACTCCCAATTTAAAAGCGAAAAGAAAAGATTCTTGTAACAAATACACATGGTCAGGCAAAAAAAAAATCCCAGATTTTCTGTGTCCAATAATGTATATCTCATTCTGCAGCATGAATCCATCACCCCTGCCTTTTGGACTCTTTAAATTGGGTGTTCCACAGACATCTTGCCCTCCTACTTAACATGTTCAAAATAGAGTTCATTATTTTCCTCTTTCCCTACTCCCCAAACCTACTCTTCTTCCTAACTCTTTCTCTCTCTCCACCCCGCCATGCCCCCCAGGTTGTAAGTTCCTTGAGGGCAGAGGCTGTCTTTTGGTTCTTTTTGCATCTCAGTGCTTAGCATAGTGCCTGACACATAGTAGGTGCTTAATAAATGTTTATGGAATTGAATTTTTCTGTCAAAGGCATCATCATTCTTCTAGTCACCTAGGTTAATTATACTCATTATCCTTCACCCCACATATACAATTAGTTGCCATCTTTGTCATTTCTTACTTGGATAATAGCTCTTGTGTTTGACCTCCTCTCACTTCTCATATAGCTACCACCTTTTTGTTCAGGTTTTCATCACCTTTCACCTGGACTGTTGCAGTAGTCTTCTAAGTGATTTTCCTGTCTTTTTTTTTTTTTTTTTCCACGATTTTCTTGCATCACTCTCAGTTTTTCCTCTGCTTCTCTTACTTGCTTCTCAAAATCCTTTTTGAGCTCTTCCAAGGCCTGGGACTGATTCATATTTTTCTTGGAGGGTTTGTAGGATGTAGGAGCTTTGGCTTTGTTGTCTTCTTCTGGTTGTATGTTTTGATCTTCTTTGTCACCAAAGTTAGATAATATAGTCTGACTCTTTTTGCGCTGCTTACTCATGATCCCAACCAATTACTTGAGTTTTAAACTCTTTATTAAGGTAAGAGTCCGTTTCCAATGTGGAGAATGTATTGTCCCAAGCTTCGGGGGTTTGTACAGCTGTTTTCAGAGGTACTTCTAGGGATCTGTAAATTTTCAGTTCTTCCAGGGTGGTATGATAAGGGGTGAGGTGTTTTCTCTCCACCACCACAACAAGCTCCACCGCAGCAGCACTCCTCCTTGCCCCAAGACTGCCCCTCAGAACTGTGACCCAGATCCAAGCACAGGCAAAGCAAGAGATTCCTGCCTCAGCACTGGCAAAGAGATCCTTGCAAATCCCCCTCTGATCAGCCACTCGATTCCCCCTCAGTCTGTGGGCCAGAAGCTCAGGAAAAAGCCGAGGCCCGGGCCACATTCGAGACTTGCGGCTGAGACCTAGCTCCTCTCTCACCGCAGTCACAGACTTCTCCCACTGACCTTCTAAGTTGTCTTTGGCATTCAGGGGTTGAGAAGTCTGGAAACTGCCACAGCTGCCTGCGATTCAGTCCTCTGAGGCCTGCTCCAGGGTCGCTGTGGCCTGCGCGCCCACGCTGAACTGTGCTGCTCTCCCCACCTGGCACTATATACCTTTCTGATCAACCATCCAGGCTGTCTTTGGCTGGAAATTTGTTTCACTCTGTCTTTTTGTGGCTTCTGCTGCCTTAGAATTTGTTTAGAGCCACTAGGTATTTGGAGGGCTTTGGGAGAGAGCTCAAGACAGTCACTGCTTTCCCTCCGCCATCTTCACAACATGTTTTTAATAAGGGACATGATTTTCCTATCTTAAGTCTCTCTACCTTACCAGTCTATTCTGTGCACAGTTACCAATGTGATTTTCCCTAAATGCAGCTCTGACCATGTCATCCCTCCCCCTCTTTTTTGGGGGGGGGCAGGTGGGCTAGGCAATGGGGCTTTAAGTGACTTGCCCAGGATCACACAGCTAGTAAGTGTTATGTGTCTGAGGCCAGATTTGAACTCAGGTCCTCCTGACTCCAGGATGGTGCTCTATCCACTTCGCTGCCTAGCTGCCCCTTGTTTAGTAAATTCCAATGGCTCTCTATTACCTCTAGGATACCATTCCAGGCTTATTATATATTATTGTCTTTTCTACACTGTGGCAGAGCCACACTGGCTTTTTCTTTGTTCCTCATACACAACACTGCATTTCACGTCTCCATGCTTTTGTACTGATCTCTCCTGTGTCCAGAATGCACTGTCTTCTCACCTCAGCCTCCTAGAAGCTTCACAGTAAGTATGACCTTTTTACCTGATGCGTCTCCTAATGTCTTCTTGTGCTAATGCCTTTCCTTCCGAAACAATTTTGTATATATTGTGAATGTACTTGTATATGTACATGTGGTCTCCCTCGATAGGATGTAAGATCCTTCAGAGCAGGAGCTGTTTCGCTTTTGTTTTTAGATTTCTCAGCATGTAGGACAGAGCCTGGCCCATAGTAGATACTTAAGAAATAAGTGGTGATTGGTAGAGCACTCGGCCTGGAGTCAGGAAGGACCTGAGTTCAAATACATTTTCAGACACTGTTTGACTATGTGACCCTGGGCAAGTCATTTAACCTCTGTCTCAGTTTCCTTGTGGAAAATGGGAATAATAATAATAGCTCCTACCCTTGCATGGTTGTTTTTGAAAATTACATGAAATAATATCTCTACAGTGGCACATAGTAGGTATTTAATAAATGCTTATTAATCCTTCCACCTTTCACAATCAGCTCTAGTACCTTACATCTTCCTAGAGATTGATTAGTGACTTGAAGGATCAGTATATAAGTGTAGTAATATGGTCAAGACCTTGGGCAAATTTCTTAACATCTCTAAACTTCGGTTTCCTTATCCTAAGAAACAGTGTTGGAAGCATGGAACCATAAGATTGCTTTCAACTCTAAAAATATGATCTTATGAACTCTTTATCCAGCGTTAAAAAACTTGAACTTAAAAAAAAAATTAAGTTAAACTTTTTATTTTTTAATTAGGTGAGGTTAAGTGACTTGCCCAGGGTCACACAGCTAGTAAGTGTCAAGTGTCTGGTCTGAGACCAGATTTAAACTCAAGTCCTTCTGACTTTAGGGCCCGTGCTCTATCCACTGCGCCACCTAGCTGCCCCGACTTAAACTTTCTTTGAATGAACAAAAATCTATTTTCTTTCCTCTCCTATTTCCCTACTCCCCATTGGGGATGGGGAGCAGGAGAGCAGATGAGAGGGTGGGGAGAAGAAAAACAAAACCTTTGTAACAAAAATGCATAGTCAACCAAACAATTCCTTCATTCGTCATGTCTAAAAAATGTCTCATTTTTTTACCCTGAGTTCATCACCTCTTATTTTTTTTATTAATTTATTTTTAGTTTTCAGCATTCACTTCCATAAGTTTTTGAGTTTTAAATTTTCTCCCTCTCCCTCCCTGCCTGCCTCCTAAGACAGTGTACAATCTGATATAGGCTCTACATAAAAATTCCTATTAAACATTTTCACATTGGTCCTGTTGCAAAGAAGAATTAAAACCAGTAGGAGGAACCACAAGAAAGAAGAAACAAAACAAAACAGAAGGAAAAAAAAAGCAAATTGTATGCTTTGCATTCAAACTTCATAGTTCTTCCTTTGGATTTGGATAGCATTTTCTAGCAGGAGACTTTTGGAGATGTCTTAGATTCTTGCATTGCTGAGAAGGGCTAAGTCTGTCAAAGGTAGTCATTACATAATGTATTGCCTCTCTTACTAAGAGGTGGATAGCATACTTCATCTAGCTTACACTTTGGGAAAAATTAAAATCATATTCCTCTCTAAAAAAAAAGTTGGTGACTTCAGGGTTATAGCAGTGTCTCAGAGTATGAGGATCCCATCATAAATGTTAAAAAGTTCATAGATGTCTTCCTGATAGTAGTTGTGTTACTTATATATTTGTTGATTAAGAAAATAATCGATAGAAAGCTACTATGAATTAAGTAGTACTTTTAAATGAATTTGTATTTTATTAATCACAATTGAATGTATATGCAAAAGTGGTAATAGGTGCGTGTGCAAGATACTTATTCAGCCTACAGAAGTGGTATTTTCTCATTTATTATACTGAGTCATTTAATGAGTTGGGTCCCATGCAATGATTTTCTAAAAGTTGATAACTACTAGGTTATCATTTCATTTATGTATGACATGATGTTATACTTTATTTGACAGGGACTAAGCCCAAAGAGTCACAAAAAATCTCCTGAAGACCCTGAAAAGTATTCTTGTTTTGCGTTATTTGCAAAGTTTGGAAAAGAGGTAACTTTTTAAAAAGTTTTATACATATATTAAACTGTCTAATTGTTGCAAAGGAGTGACCCTGAGTTCTCATAGGTTCTGCCCATGTAGTGTAAACTTTCATAGATTCTAGCAGGTTGGAGATGCTTCGGATATATGATTGGTGATAGATATCTATCATCTCAAGAGTCACTTATTTAGATTCAGAGAGGTTTATAACACAGTTGGCTCAATGGTGATGAATTTTTCATCCATAGTAACTTACAGTGGCCATAAATTCATTGAGTTATTGTGATGCACCTCGGTGGAGGGAGTACTGTTGAACTTACAGATTTTTCAAGAGCTATTTTCCTATCTTGTCAGTAATTATTTTAAAATTAACAATATATAGAAAAAGCCCTGATGGTCAAAGACAGGTTTCTGTTGATTATTTTAAAATTTCCTTATTGAATCCAAGTGAGAATATACTAAAAATCATTGGCTATAGTGAAACCGTATATACTGTAACTTCTCTAAATAGCAAAGATATTAGTTATCCTTTATAATTGTCAGATTACCTTTAGCTATAGTGCTGTCTTTCAGCTTTTCTTGTAAGTAACTTGGGTTGTGATGATAATTCAGTACTAAATTTATAGTTTAATATCTTATGCAGAAGATCTAGAATCTAATTACTAAATCTGCCATAAATGGGAAAAACATTTACTTTTAAATATGTCTTCAGATGACAACCTATGTTTATTTAAACATTATTACTTGAATAATTATTATTATTTTATTGAAGGTATCAGTAAAAATGAAGCAATATAAAGATGAACTGTTAGCTTCCTGTTTGAACTTTGTACTGTGCTTGCCACATGACATCATTGAACTGGATATTAAAGCTTATGTTCCTGCATTACAGGTTGGTTTCTATATTATAAATCAAATTATATTTTCCTTAATGATTACTAATCTTTAGAGAACCATATTAAACATTATGCTATACTCTAACTATTTGTGTGTTCTCTTTGCTATACGGAACTTAGAAGATTTTAATGATAAAAGATCTGGTTGGTAGGTTACCTCTCAAATCAAAGCCAATGTATTTCTTTAGTTCTTATTTTTTAATTTTTTCCTTAGTTCTTATTGGTTCCTTGTGACATTTACTTTGTTGTATGTATTAATATACAGATGGCTTTTAAATTGGGCCTAAGTTATACCCCACTGGCAGAAGTAGGCCTGAATGCCCTAGAAGAGTGGTCATTGTACATACCAAAACATACAATCCAGCCACATTACAAAGACATTTTACCTTGCCTTGACAGTTACTTGAAAACCGCAGCATTATCAGGTAAGTCAAAGAAAATTGATGACTTGTAAAACTTAAATTAGAAAAGAGAATTAGTGACAAAGTAACTTTTAATATTCTTCTAACTTAGATAATTTGAGTAGAAAAGTATGTTCTTTTTTCACTGTACTGAAAAATGATAGATGTAATTCTTCTCCTTCCCACAGCAGCATAATATAATAGAAAAATTACTATCTTAGGAGTCGGCAGACTTAAGTTCTAGGTCAGACTCTATCATGAACTAGTTTGTTTTTTTTTTTTTAATAATTTTTTAATTTTTAGTTTTCAACATTCACTTCCATAAGATTTTGAGTTTTAAATTTTCTCCCCCTCCCTCTACTCCCTACCGTCCAAAACGGCATGTAACCTCATATAGCTTTACTTATACATTCGTATTAAGCATATTTTCCCATTAGTCATGATGTAAAGAACAATTAGAACTAATGGGAGGAACTATAAGAATGATAGCTTTTTGTTTTTTAAATTAAATGTTCCATTGATGATTTTTTAAATATCACGAACTCTTCCCAATGACTTGATTCTGCCTCTTGTAACAAAGAAGTATAGGTAAGCAAAAGAAATAGTGTGTTGATATTTTCTCATTTTATCAGTAGCCTACTGTATGTTGGCCAGAATCTACATTGTATTGCCCTTCTTATGGACTTTGGAGGGGAGGCATGTTTCATCACTGAGACCAAAATTATTCACTGTTTTGATCATATTTCTGTTATTGTTCAGTATTATATTCCTTTACAGCAAGTATCATGGATTTGGATCTTAAAGGGAAGATAAAGATGATATGGTCCAACTACCCTTATTTTATAGGTGAGAATGCTAAGTTACAGAGAGGTTAAGTTGATTTGACAAAGGCCATACAGAGAGTAAGTAGAGTCAGGATTCGAACACATGAGCTTTGACTCTAAATATGCTGCTTTTCACTGTATTGTGCAGCATTGTGGTCACTGAGTCAAGTGGTCTGTTGGCACTGCTCACTTTGTTCTGTATCAGTTTCTACAAGTAACATAAATTTTCTTGAATTCTGTGTATTTGCCATTTCTTACAGTGAAATAACATGTCATTACATTTGTTCCCCAGAATTTATTTAGCTGTACACCCAATCAATGAACATCCACTTGGTTTTTGGCTCTGTGCTGCCACAAAAGTGTTTTTAAAAGTTTGTATATACCTGAAGCCTTTTTTTCTTCTTTGACCTCTTTGGGATATGTGCAACTAGTAGCTTAATCACTGGGTCAAAAGGTTATCCATAGTTCAGTGACTTTTTCAATATAATTCAAAATTTTTTCTAGATCAGTTGAAAAAATTCATGGTTCTTCCGACAATGTCTTAATGTTCCTGTTTTCCTACAGCTTCTCCCTAAAGTTTATTATTATCATCTTTTGTCATTGATTATTTAATGTGAGATGAAGCTTCACAATTATTTTAATGGACATTTTTCTTATTAGTGACAATGAAACATTGTTGGTAGTTTATATTGCTTCTTTTAAGAACTGACTGTTCACATCTTTTGACCCTTTCATATTGGGGAATGGCATTTGTCCTTTATATTAATTCCCTAAATATCTTGGAATATATATCTCTTACCTAGCCATTTGACATGGGGCAAATCATTTCCTCTTTCTGGTACTTTCTTATATTGAAAATGAAGGGGTTAGACCATGTTTTTTCTAAGTTCTTTTTCATCTATTAAATTCTATTATTTATAATATAATATAATTTGAGAAAAATCTGAGGAAAAGCCATTCATTCACTGGTGTCTTAATTTAAGATATAACAAATTGTAACTTCAGCAGTCAGAACTATTGAACCATCATCTACCATTGTTCCTAGCACATAATAGAATTACAGACTTAAAGAATTTTTAGTGCTACTGTAATTTGAAGAGACCTAAGACCATCTACTCTACCTGTTTCATTTTTCAGATGAGGAAACTGGGGCCCACATAGGGAGTATACCTTTACCTGTGTTTAGGCAAATCCTTAATGTTAGAGCCAGAATGAATTCCAGGCCTTAGGTTCCATGATTCTTATGTTATTAAAGCATTCTATAAAATGTAAAGTGTTGTATAGATAGGAGCTGTTGCTATTTGCACTATACTGGCATCATTGAAACAGTTGGTTCGTTGAAGGAATGAATGAAAGAAGTTGACCTGTTAAAGCTATCAGAGGATTAAGTAATAATTTTGTTGAACTTCTATTTAGTTAGTTTTGATTGCTGTTTTTTTTTGTTATTGTGTGTTACATTTTGTGTAGGTGACCTAGTCGGTTTATTTTATTTGAAACATAACAATGTGAGATTGAAAATAGGTGTTATGGAAGAAAAAAGTTTGAGAAGAGATTTAAAGGAAAAAAAAATTATTTGTAGGGGAGGGGAGTGGGCATAGTGAGATTTTTCCAAGTATGAAAATCAGCATTTAGAAAGGAAATGAATGGCAATGCCTATTTGAATAAAGAGAGAAAAGCATTATATTTGATAGGAGAAAATAGTTGAAAGTCAGAGTCAGATTCATTAATCAAATAGAAAAGGGATTATCACAATGTATTATGTGGGAATTAAGACCACCAAATAAAGAGAAGATAGTGACTTTATTTTTGAAACATTGCTCATATTAAATGCATATTGCCATGGATGAATATTATTTGTAAGAATCACTAAAAGAAAGACTTATAAATTTCTTGTGATCAGTTGTTGTCATGCCTTCAATATCCCTTCACAGTGAATCAAGAAAGATTCAAGTTATTCGTTGTGTTTCATTGTAAAATATGAAAGTTCAAATTTGGAGAGAGCTTGAATATGTTTGTTAGCATAATGATGATTAAGAAACCACATTAAATTTTTCAAGATTGGTGAACATTTTAGAATTTACATTGTAGAAGGAGCAATAAGTATGCAGTGTGCAAAAAAGTTCTTTTTAAATGAATGTTTCTGGTAGCAAATGTAATAAATGGTCATCTTGTTCTCTTTTTTTTTAATACTTTGATTTACTAACTTGAAAAAAGATATATACTCATTTGAAATTTTAAATAAGGAAATTACTTTTAAAATTGCAAATTAAGCTCAAAATTTTATACAATATTTTTACAGGCTTTTAAAAAAAGACAGTAAGTACATTAAATGTTTATTCATAACGAATTTTTCTTTTCTTGGTTAGATGATAACAAGGATAATGGGGAAGTCACAGTGCTTTCTCGTGCAGCCCAGAAAGGGTTTAATAAGGTTGTAGTGAAGCATCTAAAAAAATCAAAGACTATCTTATCAGTAAGTAAACTAATTTTTCTACTTCATGCTGTAGTGACCAGAATGTAAGAGTTGGTGGTAATCACAGATTGAAAAAATAACTAAAATATAAATTTTAAAGCTTTACTTATACACAAAATAGATTAATTCAGTACAGTAATTATTCCAGTGAAGTTATAGTATTAAGATTATACTGTACAATAACTGCTATTTTGGTTATTTTTTTCAATGCATTTGCTCCCCTTAATTCCATAATATAATGGATTGTGATTGAGAATGTAATGTGACTTTCTGCTTTAAATTAGCTAGTTTTCATCTTTATATATTTGAAGTTATGGTCCCAAAGCTCACTCATATATAAAGATTCCTTGGCTAACCATCCTGATCGTTGTTGTTTTAAAAATGTTTTGCACATAAGAGAGTATCTTATAGATAAGTAATTGAAAATGTTATAGAAAGAATTGATGTAAAAGATGTTATCCATTTTAGATTTTAAATCCTGCAAAAGCCAGAGCCTATAATGCTAAAGAACATAAAGCCTAGTACTAGAAGAAGGCAGCCATTGACTAAGACAAATTTGCAGACTTTTTATATGACTAATACCCATCCTGTAAACTTTGTTTTTCATTTTCGTTCATTTTATAAACATTTATAATGTCCCTATAATGTGCCAGACACTGCGCTAAGAACAGGGATACAATGGGAAAAAAAATCTCTGCCCTCAAGGAGTTTGCATTCTACAGAATGAAATACTTTGGCCTTGTTTTGAATTTGGCAGCTATTAATATATTTCTGTGGAGATATACCACCTCTTATGCCTGAAAATTGAACATGAAGCTTTCATATTGAAGGATGCATTGGTCCCAGGCATCTAGAAGCTAATTTTTGCAATGCATCTTAGTGTTGTGTCTTCTATGCTAAAATACTACATAGAAATTATATGTGGCTAGTAAAAGGAGCTAAAAGTGTTATCGCTGTTCGAAAAATTATTTTCTTTCTCTTTTAAAAGCCAAGTCCCTAATTGATTTTTAAATGGTCATAAAATTACCTTTACTAATCTTTGTGCAAACATGAAAGGATGAAGAGATGTCTTTAGAAGCCGTGAGAGGTCGAGTGATTCGGGTGCTTGGATCTCTGGGAGGACAAATAAATAGGAATCTTGTTACAGGTAAACCTGTGAAGTTGCTTCCAGGTATATTTAATTTCAAAGAATTCTTCTAAATTTTATTTGTGCTACATACATTTAACATACTCTTAAACAAAATTATGGCTATTAGATAGTTTGTTAAATGCTATGATTGCTTGCATGAAAGGTATTATGTAACAAATTATATCAGAGTGATTTTTAGGCTGGTTCTGTCATATGTTCTTCCCAGTTTTTGTTTCTGTTTGTTTTTTTACACAAAAGCAAATGAAACCAGTTCACTCTGGTTTCTTTACTGATTGTGGTAATTTAAGAACTTCAATCTGCTTTTTAAAACCTCTTCTTGACATTTGGGGAAATTATTGTTTGTCATTTTTGGTAGGAAATACTATTTTCATATAATAAGCATCTCTTTTTAAAATTTGAACTTCAAGGGGCAGCTAGGTGGCGCAACGGATAGAGCACCAAGCGCTGAAGTCAGGAGGACCTGAGTTCAAATCCGGCCTTGGACCAAACACTTGACGCGTACTAGCTGTGTGACCTTGGGCAAGTCACTTAACCCCAGTTGCCTCACTAAAAAAAAAATAAAATAAAATAAAATTTGAACTTCATAGTTATATATGATATTTAATAAATATTTTGAAAGTTTAAAAAAAGTTCTTTTCCCAAACTATTCCAGCTCTTATTCTGAAAGTATAGTAAGCTGCTGGCAATATTGAATTTTAACAAATCTTGTAGAGATAAATTCACCACCAAAAAGTGCTTAGTTGAAATAATAATATCAAAAAGTTTTCAGATCCCAGTGTAAAGTTAAATTTTAGACCATTTTATCCTACAAAATAATTTTATACTGCCCTTTTTGTACTCATTCAAGTTCCTTCTGATGTGCTCCTTTTTAATTTCCTAAGTGTGTAATATTTTTTCAGTGCTAGAAAGATTATGAATATAAAATATTTTTCTTAAATTTTTTAATAGCTGCTTCCTCAGATGAAATTATGAAGAAGTGTTTGGCATGGGATTCAGAGAAGAAACTGAGCTTTGCAGTACCATTTGCAGAAATGAAGCCTGTAATATATTTGGATGTATTTTTGCCTCGGGTCACAGAACTGGCTCTTTCATCTAGCGACAGACAAACTAAAGTATTTTCATTTTTTTGTTTCAATGATATTTTAAGTGAGATTTTAATGACTTTCATTTTAAAAAGACTTTTTCTTAAGAGTCACAAGGAAGATTTAGGAAGGGGAATCTGTTTCAGCCACTCCATTATAATAATTGTTTTATTTTTATCTCTGCATCTATCTGAAAACATATTAATCCACGTCTCCAAAGTGATAATAAAAATCAAATTGTAATGATAGTTGAAAGGGAAAACTTGCAAGAAAAGTGATTGGCAAATAATTTAAGAGAAATTTTGTTTTCTGGTTGTATTTATGTGGGGGGGGGGGGGTCTTCCCACCAGATTGGCTCTCTTATCTCTTGCAATTTATGGGAGGACATGGATAAAATTTACAGAAGTTGGGCGGTTGTAGGTGAGTTTTAACTTCTGTAATTGAAGGGAATTTTCATGTCATTGAGATCATAGATCCTTTGATATATGACTATTAAAAACCCTTTATGGTAGAAATATAGTATGCAGGAACATATGCAAATTATTAATATACAGACAGTTTTTTGTACAAGACACTTGAAAAGGCAGATAACCTCAAATTTAAAACATTATTTATTATTCTGGCTATGTTATATGTCTCTTATGATTCAGTTTCCTTAGTAACCAAAAATGAACAGATATATACTCTAGATGAATGTTGTTTCTTATGAACAAAGAATATGTTAACATTTATTAACCATAAGCGTAATTTATATGGTTCTTTCATATGCTAAAAATAAAATTAATGTCTTTGTCCTTTTTAAAGCTTTTAAATTTAGATATTTTGCTCTTTGGGCAGAAAAATATCTATGAAGTGAACAAAGGGAGAAATTCTATATTTTCACAAAGTATTTCCTCAAATTAATTTGTATTTGAGTCAGATAGTACTTATCTGTTGCATTTTTAAATTTTGGTTTTATTTTACTTTCTTCGGGTTTTATTTTAAACCCTATTTTTACAAAATGCTGAACATTTTTCTATTGATCTGATACTAATATACACGATTTTGATAACTGTTTTGCTTATATTAGATTGCAGCCTGTGAACTGTTACATAGCATGGTTATGTTTATGTTGGGAAAAGCATCTCAAATACCTGAAGGAAATCTGGGTTCCCCACCCTTGTATCAGCTATATAAGAAAACATTTCCAGTGCTACTTCGACTTGCCTGTGATGTAGATCAGGTAAGTAGATTAATTATTTTTAACTTTGGATTGTAGTATGAAACTAAGTACCTTGACATATGAACAGAGTGATATTTTAATGTCTAATTTATTTATGTAAACTAAAATAATGAAAAGTTCTGTTTTTTTAAAATGCATTTTTGAATGTTAAAATACAATGGATTTTTGAAATGAGACTAAGATAAACTTTCAGAATGTAAGACTTTTAAAGGAGTAGTGGTGATCACCTTTGGAAGGAAAAAATATATAGTTGAAAATAGACTTTCTTTTCTTTTTTTTCTTTTACTTCATTTTTAAAATTTATTTTTAATTTTCAACATTCATTTCCACAAGATTTTGAGTTCCAGATTTTCTCCCCATCTCATCCCTCCCCCCAACCCAAAATGGCATGCATTCTGTATACCCCTTCCCCTAATCTGTCCTCCCTTCTATCTTACCCCCCAGCCCCTTCTCGTATCCCCTTCCCCTTTTATTTTCCTGTAGGACAAGACAGATTTCTATACCCCATTTCCTGTATTTCTTATTTCCCAGTTGCATGTGAAAACAATTTTTTTTAACATTTGTTGTTTTTTCTTTTTACAAGTATAGAAGCAATATTTGAGATTTTTTTGTCAGATTATGTTAGAATGTAGTGGAGATACTTTCTTTTTGTGACCAATCCTCACCTTAAAGTAAGAGCATAGGCAACTTCAGTCTGAGCCACGGTGAATTTTATTATGCAAATTTCTGCTTCTCTGGATTTTAAGGGAAGGAGAAAAGAATAAGTAGATAGGGAAACTTATATTCAGTGTAGCACTGAACCAGAAAAAGAAAAGTGACAGGTAATCTTTAGATAAATTTATTTCTCTGTTAAAAATTGCTTCAGGAGCTACCACTTAAATTTTCCATAGTTTGAATGTAAAGATTCAGGGAATTATAGTATATCACTGCCTGAAATTCTCAAAGGGAAGATAGCTCAAGAAGGAGGCTTTCAGAAACATTTTTAAGCAGTCCTTGATGAGAATGTAAAAAAGATTCATGTAGTTAACTATAGGAGCTTAATCTCTAGAGTTCAGATTTTGAAAGGACACACATAAAAGTTTGAAGGAGAGTAATAAACAGGGAAGTATATAAAAGATTTGTACAAACCTGTAAACAATGTCAGGAAGGCTAAATTTAAGATTGAACTGAGGCTCGTGAAAAAATGCAAAGGACAGCACAATGTTTTCAGCATTAAAAAGAACAAGAAAGAAATATTTCTCAGAGAAAATCATACAATATTTTTGGTTGATAGAAAAAAAACTCAATTTCTCATTTGTTTCCATCTTTTCAATATATGACTGAAAGAATAAGCATATCCCACAGAAAGTCGAAGCTCATATTTTGAGGGGATAGTAAGAGATCACTTAGTTGCTCTAAATGACTTCAAAACTCTCGCCTGAACAAATGCTATCCCAGCTTACTGCACAACTCATGAGATATGATTATTAAACTGGTCTATGATCTTTAAGGAATTGCAAAAAAATATTTGAGACTGTGCTGGAAAACTATAAATGTATAAATAATGTCCCAATTTTCACAAAGGAGAAACAGTGGATTCTTGGAACTGTAACTTGATTTGATATTGATCCCCACCAAAATTCTAAAACACTTTATTAAATTTGATTATTTTGTGAGTACTTACAAATGGAAGTAGTGATCCATTTACTAAGAACAAAGCATCCCTGACTAACCTTATCTTTTTGATACTTTTGCTGGACTGGTAGATCAGAGAAATTTTGTAAATATAACTGAATTTTGTCAGAGCATTTGACAAAGTCTCTAATGATTTTATAATGGAACGGGATGGGAGAAATACAGGCTGGGCAATAGTATGTAATTATGTAGAGTGTCATGTGGTCATACCCAGTGAATGCTGTTTGCCATGAACTGAGTTGATGCTTGGATCTCTTTCATCCTGGAGCAAAGTATTTTAATTGATTGAAAATTTGTCTCCAGCTAATCCACATAGCTTGCTGTCCTTGATCACATATTGTTCAGTTTTTAAAAACTCAGTGACTTAGGTAAAATTGTAGATATCTCACTTACCAAATTTGCAGCAGGGAGGGATAATTAATTTCTTGAATGTTAGAATCAATATCCAAAAAGATATTGACAGGCAAAAACAAGGTACTGAATCTTCATGAAGTATGGCTAAATAGCAGTAAAAATCAGATCATGTGTTCAGGGTCGAAAAATTAATAGAATAAGTACGTAGTGTGTATGGTATGCCCATGTTGTAATTATTGTGAAAAGAGAGAGCTTTTTGCTGCATTACAACCTTAGTGATGTAGCTGCCAAAAAAAGTAGTAGTAGTTAAGCTGCATTAGTAAAAAGTCTAGTATCCAGATCACACCTAGAGTTTCTGTTCATTCTGCATTAACGTTTTGTGAGGGACAGTGACAAGCTGGAATTTGTCCAGCATAGTACAATGAGGATGATAAGGGGCAGAAAATCCTGCCATATGAGGAGTTATTGTAGGAATTAGGCTAAAGATTTAGGAACATAGGGGAAGCTAGGTGGCGTAGTGGATAGAGCACTGGCCCTGGATTCAGGAGGACTCGAGTTCAAATTCGTCCTCAGACACATAACACTTACTAACTGTGTGACCCTGGGCAAGTCACTTAACCCCATTGCCTAGCCAAAAAAAAAAACAAAAAGATTTAGGAGCATGAAAACTGTCTTCAAGTAGCATGTTTATGTGGAACTGGTTTTATTCTCTTAGATTTTCTAGAGCAGAACTAGAGCTGCTGGGTAGAATTATAGAGTGGTGGAAATTATTCTTTCTACTCTAGCTCTGTTTAAATGACAACATTCTGAAAATGAGAACTGTGTAAAAATGGAGTAACTTGCCTTTTATGGTAGTGAGCTCCCTGTCACTCTAAGTCTTTAAATAGAGGCTGTATAACTTGTCAAGAATGGTTTTGACAAGATTTTGTGCTTCAGTTAAGGGTTGGATGAAGTGACTTCTAAAATGTTGTAATTGTATGATTTCTGTACTGCATATTGCTGTGATGATATAGTAATAGTCTGACCTATTTGGAAATGGCAAGTAAGCTATTTCCAAGGCAAAATTATTTGAAAAGAAAGAGATACAGGTATATCTAATGAATGTTTATTATATTATGACCTAGGTGACACGGCAACTGTATGAACCACTTGTCATGCAAATGATTCACTGGTTCACTAACAACAAGAAGTTTGAAAGTCAGGATACAGTGACATTACTAGAAACCATTCTGGTAGGTGGTGATTGATTTCTCTGCTTTTTCTGTTGGCCAATGACATAGAATGTATATTAGACTTTTAGCAAATAGATTGTTGAAGAAAACAAAATAATTTCTTTTTTTTTTTAACTAATTTCTAATTAGGTCATATAGGTTTTAAAATATTTTATTTTGTTTAAGGTGTTAAAATATATTTTAATGAGTCAGAATGCCTTGTTGGTAAAATTTAAAAGTTTTCCTGTGAGGCAAGAAAATATTCACAAATAGGGTAAGGCTTAACCTAGGTCAAGTCAAAAGATAACTTAAAACTGTTGACTTTTCTCAGAAAAATAAAAAGCCTCAACATGTCTAAAATGGAACTCATCTCTCCCTTAAGCCCACTCTTTTACCTAATTTCTCTACTTCTGTTCAGGACACTTCTGTTCTTCCAGTAACCAAGGTTTGCAGCTTGGGACTTGTCCTCGACTCTTCATCACCCAAAATACCCTCTTACTTCAGTTGCCCAATCTTATTGATTCTAAGGCTACAGCATCTCTCATCTGTCCCTTTCTCTCCACTCACACTGCCACCATCTTAGTTCAGGCCCTTATCACCTTTTGATTGGACTATTTTAACAGCCTCCTGATTGGTCTGTATGAAAGAATGAATGATAAAACATTTATTATTAAATGTTTACTGTGTGCCAGGCATTGTGCTAAAGTTAGAAATATAAGCATGTAAGAGAGTCCCTGCTACGAAGGAGTTTGGCGGGGGGTAAAAGGGAGCTAGAAAGAAAAGAGGAGAGGAGGATGCCTGCATTGTACGGAAGTGGTCTGGTTCTGGGCATGACAAAGTGAACATTTACCTACCAGAATCTCAAGGGCAGAGTCCAAGGTTTTGGTTGGAGGGTGTGGTTTGGGAATGGCCAAGAAGTGATGTGGAGTTCTGTACAAGAAATTTTCCCCTAAGTTTCTCCCTCTCCAATCCATCGTTCACATACGTGTCACAGCTGCCAAAAGCCTGTGATATTATGATGCAAAGAATTGTTATCACTGATAATGGGAGAGACCAGTTTCGGTGGAATGAGCCTGGAAGTCAGAGTTTGAGGTATTCAGAAGTGAATGAGACCTTGGAGGCCACGAGAGTAAATGATTTAGAATGCTTGCCTTTCTTCCAAGCTCCCTGCAAGCACCACTTCCCAGAGGACGCCCTTCCTGATCACAGCTGCTGTTGGCTCCCTCCCCGAAATTGCCTTTTTTTACTTTGAATAAATTTTGTATGTACATACACACATGCACACACATTTGTTGTTCCCTTGAGAGAATATAAATTCCTTGAGGGCAATAATTGCTTCATTTTTGTCTTTGTGTCCCCAGCAACTAGCACTGTAGCTGGTAGATGCTTAATAAATGCTTGTTGATTAATCATTTGGTCAACATATACAGTTTTTTAAAAAAAATCCATTGTAATCAGATCATTTAATTCTTAGGTTGGATTAAGTCCTTGACTCTTTCATTTTCTTGGTGCTGCTTGCAGACAGTGCTAGACAATTTCAAAGGAATTTGTTTACCTTTAAGTTTGTGTGTGTGTGTGTGTGTGTATTGTGTGGAGAAAGAGAGAGGGAGGGATGGAAAGAGAGGAAAAGAGGGAGAAAAGAATGGAGAGAGAGAGGACAAGGGAAAAGAAGGAGTAGAGGAGAAGTATTAGAGATAAGGATGGGACCTGTGATTTCATTGGACTAGGGAATTCTTGGATGAAAAACCTTCTGTCAGTTCAGGTCTCCACCCTACCTGCTCCTTAAGATCACATAGTCCATAGGTATCAGAGTGGAAATTGAAAGATGGTTCTGAAATTGGAGCTCTGTGTGTGTTCACATCCTTTTGCTGTTGCTCTGGCTCTTACTCTCTTTCATGCTGTTTTTCAGAAGAGTAGTTCTTAAAGCAGAAAAGTTGCTAGCCTTGAGTTCAGAACACCTGGGTTCTGTTGTTCATTACCTGTGTAAATTTGGTCAGTGAATTTAACCTTTATGAGCCTCAGTTTCATCATCTGTAAAATTAACCAGATGATCTAAACTTCCTTCTAGCTCCAAATCTTGTGACTTAAGATCCTAGGTCTTAAAAAATTATAAAAGGTGGTTTACTTTGATGGAGCTAATTGATGTAGGTACTCCTTCCCACAGTGCAGATTGCAACCCATACACATTTTCTACTGTCAGGAATCAGAGTCAGTGAACATTTATTCAGCACAAACTGTGTGCCAGGCTCTGCTCAGCACCATTGCTGCAAAAAAAAGATGGGAAAACCCCTGCTCTCAAGATCATAATGTACTGGATGTGACTCTTCTCCATGTCCTTCTGTAAGTTCTCTGTGCAGGGTCCACTTAATCTCACCAGGATAGGAGGAGTGGAGGAGGGAGAATATCCTTTAGAGCAATTGATATTGAATGAATACCATGAAGCCCACTGGCTGTGTATCAAATATCCTTTACTCTTCGTGTATGTCTAGTCCAATAAAGATAAACATTCTCGTCATATACCTGTTTGTCAATAATTAAGTTAGCCATACATTTATCAAAACTTTTTATATTCAGAATATTGTGTGAGGCATTAGAAAAAATAATTTAGATAAAACAAAGTTCTTTTACTGACAGAACACTACATGTGGCCCTCAAGTGTGACCCTTTGACAGAACTTCACGGAACAAATCCCCTTAATAAAAGGATTGGACTCAGTCAAAAGACTGCACCCAAGGACCTAGAAGGCCACAGGTTCACCACCCCTGACTTAAAGTATAGCAGGGATATGTTGCATTTATAGAAAAATAACAAATAGCAAAACAATATGAGGAGCCCTTATTGTGCTAAGGGTAGGTATGGGTTCTGAACAGATGGATCACAGAGTCAACAGTGCTGCCTTTGCTATTTCTCTAAAATTTTCTATAGAGATTGCCAAGATGGAGTTTATTTTTATTTCTGATTTTTTTGCTCTTTTATTTCATTTGATATATTTATTATTGCTTTTGAATTGGTGGTAGAGAGAGCTGCATTCATTTGGAGCTCCTAACTTTGCCATCTCACCAGAAGGCCTCCCATGACCTTCTTAACCCTGTTAGCATTATTTCTTGACATTTACTTGTTAGAACATGAATTGTTTAGCTTCCATAATCCTCTGCCATTTTCTTGATTTCTGAGAAATTAATTTAAGCTGTGGGCATCGCATGATCAAAGAGGCAAGTCTACTTTTAATGCCATGATTTATTTTATTTCTTGTGTATTAAGCTGATTAGTTCTTTTAGATATTTCCCCTTTTTATATGTATACTCCAGACCACATGTGGCCTCGAGGCTGCAGGTTCCCCATCCCTGCTGCAGATTATTCATTTTTGTGTCCAAATAAAGGTACTCTATTTTTGCACAGTTATTCTAGTTATTTTACTTTGTGTATCAGCTTTCTAATACTTCTAAACCTTGTCCTTTTCTCCATTCTTTTCCTTCCACAGCTATTTTACATACAGGATAGATACATCTTTATCTATTCTCTTACAGATTTATTTTTATCTCTTTGCTATGTAGACCTATTAGTTGTTCCACTGAACCAAAGAGCATGCTCAGTTCATAGCTTTTGGGGCACAGTTCCAATTCTTTTTCAGAATGATTGAATTAGTTCACCTCTCTACCAGCAGTGTTGATTTGCCTGCAGCCTCTCTAGCATTTGTCATTTTCCTTTTTTGTCCACTTTGCAAATCTGATGGGTATGAGGCAGAACTTCAGAGTTATATTAATTTATATTTCTCTAATTATTAATGATTTGTAGTATTTTTTTTCGTATGGCTATTGATAGCCTGGATTTCTTCCAATGAAAACTGCCTGTATATATCCTTTGACAATTTATCACTTGGGGAATGGCTCTAATGTTGAATGAGTTCTATATATATCTTAGAAATGAAACCTTTATCAGAAAGATTTGCTTCAAAGATTTTTTCATATTTGTGTACCTCTTAATTTTAGCTGCATTTTTTTTGTTTATAACAAAAAATTTATGAATAATTATTTAACTTCATTTTTTTCCTGGCAAGCAGAGAGAGTTTTTATAATAGTCATATATGTGAAGCAGCATAGTGTAATGGATAGAGCATTTAATTTGGAGTCAAGAAGACCTCAATTTGACTCCTGACTTGGATACTTAATAGCTCTGTGACTCTAAGCAAGAGTCAGGCTTCTCTGGACCTCAGTTTCCTCATCTGTAAAGTAAGGGGTTTGAATTTAGGGGTTTCTAAAGTTACTTCTAATACTAAAACAGTAATCCTATGAAATAGAAATAAAAGTTTAATGATGCAGTGATTTGCCTCTTGTTTTAGGATGGCATAGTGGATCCTGTTGACAGTACCTTGAGAGATTTTTGTGGCCAGTGTGTTAGAGAGTTCTTAAAATGGTCCATTAAACAAACAACACCTGAGCAGCAAGAGAAAAGTCCTGTGAACACTAAATCACTCTTTAAGCGTCTATACAGCTTTGCACTTCACCCCAATGCTTTCAAGAGACTAGGAGCTGCACTTGCTTTTAACAATATCTATAGAGAATTTAGGTAAGTCAACAAAAATTGAACATTATCTTTTCTGTATTTAAATAATTGCTCAGTGTGATTTGGGATTAGTAAATTAATTTTGATCAGGGAATATATGTTTGACTGTTTGACTATATTATACGTTATTGACTATGTGTTATATGTTATACTTAATTATGTATTATATGTGACTGTTATACACATCCATACTTTTAAAAAATAAATACTGATATTTCTTGTCTTTACATCTACATTTCCTAATGTATCTCCCTCCCTTAGAGAACCCAGCAAATTTAATAAAGAATAAAAAAGAGAAAAAATGGTTCAGAAAAAGTAACCAACACATTTAAAAATTCTGACATTCATTTTAGTGTTTTATATTCATAATCCTTTCCCTTTTTGAAGAAGGATTCAAAGTGTCTTCTCAGCTGGGCTTCTCTTTGTCTTTCTTGATGGGGTTGAACTTGGTCATTTATTTATACACACACATAAATTCTCTCTCTAGTATATGTTTTTTGAAAACGTGTGTGTGTATATTTGTCTGTCTATCTCTATCTATCTATCTATCTATCTATCTATCCATCTATCTATATATATATATTTAATCAACAGAAATCTACAAACCCAAACAAAAACAAAAACCTTGTTACTAATATATAGTCAAAACAAATTTCCACATTGATCATGTCCATTCTGTACATTGAGTCCACCTCTCAGGTACTGCTGCTAGCTGATGCTACAGTAGTTAGAACATTTTTCCTGGTATCAGGAAAACATGAGTTCAGATCTGTTCTCAGACATTGAATGGCTGTGTGGTCCTGGGCAAGTCATTTTACTTCTGTCTGCTTTGTTTTCCTCAACTGTAAAATGGGGGTAACAGTAGCACTCACCTCTCAGGAACATTGTGAGGATCAAATCAGTGTAATATTTGTAATATTTTACAAATATTAGTATGGTGCCTGGCACATAGTAGGCACTATATTCTCTAAGAAAGCAGCAGCAGCACCAGACAGACTTTCCCTCCAGAATTGTGGCAGAGCCCAGACCTAACATCAAGTTTGAAGTCAGGAAGTAGGCTGGGAAAATGGGCAAACAAAAAGAATCCCGCTATAATGAGCTATTACAATGGCAGAGATGCTCAAGGCACAAAACCAAAAGAAGAGAATGGCTCCAAAACATCTATAAACAAAGCTTCAGAGAAAAATATAGCTTGGGCTAAATTCCTAGGAGAGATAAAGCTGAGTTATGAAAACATTTGTAAATTTTTTTTTTTTAAGTAGAATGAGAACTCTTGAGGGAAAAAATGGGAAAAGAAATGAGAACTGTGGAAGAAAGGATTGGAAAAAGAAGTAACAGCTTGGCACAAGAAGTGCAGAATCTTGCCAAAGCAACAAACTCCTTGAAAATTAAAATGGACCAAATAGAAACCAATGACTCCATGAGAGAACAAAAAATATAGAACAAAGTCAAAAAGCTGAAAAATAGAAGAAAGTGTATGGTATCTCATAGCAAAAACAATGGACCTGGGAAACAGATTGAGGAGAAAAAAATTTAAAAATAACTAAACTGTCTGAATGTCATGACCAAAAAAGAACCTAGACATATTTCAAGAAATCTTTTTTTTTTTTTAATTTCAAGAAATCTTAAAAAAGACAAACAACTGTCCAGATCTCCTGGAAACAGAGGACAAAGTGAAAATAGAATCTCCCAGTCATCTCATGAAAGAATCCCCCAAATGAAAATTCCCTGTAAGGTTATAGCCAAAATCCAATATAGCCAAAATCCAGATCTTCTAGGTCAAAGAAAAAAGACTCGAAGCAGCCAGAAACAAAATTCTAATCCTGAGGAGCCAGTCAGGATCACACATGACTTATCAGCCACCACTAAAATGAAGTGCAGAAGCTGGAATGTAATATTCAAGAATGCATAGTCTGTGGGCTTACAGCCAACAATAACTTAACCAGCAAAATGGAGTACAGGAGAAAAAAAATGAAACTTTAATGAAATACAGGACTTCTAAGTATTTCTATTGGAAAAAAGCAGTATAAAGAAACTTTGGAGTTCAAACACAAGAATGAAGAGAAACACATAAAGGTGAATGAAAGAACAACGATAGAAGACTAAATAAGGATAAGCTGCTTACATTCAATTATGGGAAAATGTTAGATGTATCCCTTCTGAAATCTGTCATCATTGAGTCTTATTAGAGTTCTGTTCTGGTGGCCTTAAGAGTAGAAAGAGAGAGGTAAAGGAATACGTTGAGGGGGGATGAGAAAGGAAGGTTAGGAAAATTATCTCACATAATTGTACAAGCAGACATCTATACAAACAAGGGGGTGATGGGGGAGCAACTGACACTGGAATCTTCCTCTAATCTGAACCTGGGCATACAGAAGAATACACACACATACACACACACACATGAATTAGGTACAGAAATACATTTCATCAGGGAAACAGAGAAAGGGCAGAAGGGAATTAAAGGGAGGGTAGATTTAGGGAGGAATTAGTCCTATGCAAAACAAAACCAAGGATGTACAAAAAGTTTATACCTGTTTCTGAAGTGGCAAAGAATGAGAATCTGAAGGGGTGCCTAGAATTAGGGAATAGATGAACAAGTTGTGGTATATAAATGTGATGGAATACTATTGTGCTGAACTTGTATCAGCGAAATAACTAACCAGGGTTCTAAGAGATTAATAATCAAATATATTACCTACTTCCTGATAGAGATGAAGGACTCAGTACAGAATGAAACAAAATTTTTTTGGACCTGGCCAAAGTGAAAATTTGATTTGATTAACTCTACTTGTTGGTAATGGGTTTTATTTTTCTTATGTTCTCAATTTGAAAGGAGGGCAATGAGAGGGTGAGAAGACAGTCTTGGCTTTTAAAACAAAGTATTTTTTAAAAATTTTCTTTTAAATTAAAAAAAGGGGAGGGAGGAAGAGATTTAAAGGAGATATTTGTAAATAAGAGATTACCTGAAGTAGAATTAATTGAGTTATCAAAATTGAGAGAACATGATGTCATTTGGCCAATCAACAAGTGCTTTCAGTTTATTAAGTCCCTTCTATGTGCCAGGCATATAGTATGCTTAGTACTGGGAATACAAGAAAATTTTTTTAAAAAGCCCTCTTGAGAAGGAAGAAAGAAAGTTGTGGGGAAAACATTGTACATTAGACAGGTACCATTTCCAGTTTTATGTAACAGGGACAGTACTGTGCCAAACACTGTAGGAGTTTGTAATTCAGAGAATGTTCTCTACTGTTAGTCTGCCTGTTCTTGGTGATAACCCTGTCGTAGACTAGGATTTAACAAAAAGGTAGGATAAATAAATCTCTCTTGACCTTTATAGCCAAGTTATAATGAAAATCAGCAAATAAAGTCAAGGAATTTTAAAAATCGTGTACTATTAGAGTCCTTAGCCAAAATACTAGCTTTTACTTATGTTTTGGAGTGGTAACTTACATTTTCAAACCTCATTAATTTTATTAAAAGAGGTTTATTTTTTCTTATTATGTAATCTATCTTATATGTTAAATTTTCTGCTTATTTTTATCTTAATTGTCTTTTGAGATTTCTACCTTGGTTTCTTTATTTCTTTGATGGACACTTTTGCTCTTGTCAGGAGAGATTACAATGAATCCACTCTTCATCCTATGTGACTCTTGTCTGTGTGCTTACTTAAGTTCCCCCATAGAGTACTCTCCAAACATGTGGGGTCCTTCTCAATCTCTACATTATTGTATGGGTACCAATGGAGACCATTCTCTGCATGAGACTGGCTCACTTTCTTTCCTTGTCGTATATCCCTTTAATAATATCTCTGATATCCTCTGCGGAGCTCTCAGCGCTTGGCATCCCGACCCGCAGATGTGGAAACTGAGACCCTGATAGATGAATTGATTGTCTTGAGGTCCTAGAGACACTGTCGTGGTGAATTTGGTTCAGGCTGTGCGTGACCACTGGGTTCGTATTCTGGTACCAATGGGATTTTTCATTGGCTATTATCTAGACAAGAAGAGTGATGAGAAACTATAACTGCTTTCTGGAATAAGAGCATGTTATTTAAAAGGGAACTGAAACCTAATGAAGAAGTTACCTGGAGATATGAAAGCTTTGCCTGAATTGAGAAATTTTCATGTTGAATAAAAAATTTTATGAAAGAAAAAAAAATAGTATCTCTAATAACACATACTGGCCATGCATATCACCATTACTCTTTGGGTCACCTTCAGCTTTAATTCCTCGAAGATTGGCATTCAGACATGTAGCATCATTGTAAGAAGATTGAAGGTCGTCTTGCAGAAGGCATAGGAAGACATTTTTACAGATGATATTCCATAACAGGCCAAATATTTATAGTGACATTATTGATTGAAAAGTGCAGAGAATGCAAGATCCTACTGTGCCTTTTATTTCTTGATGATGAAGAAGCATTTGATTCTGTAGAGCAGAGTGTTATCATAAAGGTTCTCCAACCAGGTGTCTCCTATTTATGTTAAAATTGTACAATTACATGAGATATCGTAATCATTTGATTACGATAATTTTCTTAGATGATCGTCTCATCACAAATATTTGAGGATGGCATAAATTAAGGAGATGTGCTGCTCGTCTGAAGTGTTCCTGTCATGGAGAAGATCCAACCAAGATTCCAGTTGGAAATTGAACTTGTCTTTTAGTGGCTTCTGTTGGTCGGTGTCATAGAGCCTTCTAAAAAAGATCCATTATAATTCAGAAGAGTTCAGAGTTTTGTGACACAGGAAAATCTCTGAATGTCAGTTGTCTAACCTCTGTTTGATGGATGATCTGTGGAGCTGACACATCAGCACATTTTTCTTGAAGAAAAATTGCAGAAGGGTAGCGACCTGGGCTAAGAGTTGAATAGGAGTGTGTCCCTTTGGAAAATTTTATAGTGCTTTTAATAACTCCAAAATTCTAATCTGAAACAAATGTCCTTCCTTGATTTTAAGGTAGATGTACACCCCATAATATTAAATGGCTGAAAAGTTAAGACATTTGTTAAGCCAAAAAAAAAGCATCTTTTACTTTTTGAACTTTCTTCCTTATGGGGTTGTTGGGAAGATTATATCAGATGCCTACATCAGTACACTTTGTAAGCTCTTAAGCTTATTTTGCCATTGTTTGATGTATCCTTTTGTAATTGGGGCTTAGTCTCATGGCCTGATTTTGAAATTTTTGCTGGTGGAGAAATACTTCAGCTGCAAAGGTATGCCTTTTTATCTTATTAACTTTTTTTAACATACATTTAAAATTATTTTACTTTTGGGCCTCTTCATGTTTCTTATTTACTATATTCCAATTTTTTTTATTTTACAGAGAAGAGGAAGCCCTTGTAGAACAGTTCGTCTTCGAAGCCTTAGTCATTTATATGGAAAGTTTGGCCTTAACTCATGCAGATGAGAAATCTTTAGGTAAGTTGTATTTAATTTTTTTCTAGTTTAATACTCTGTTGAGTATTTTCGGCATAACAAAAATCTTTCATAAGGTAGCCCTTTAAAAATGAGATATTGTCTTACGCTTGTGAGTGCAAACTTAGTTTTATTCCCTCTAACGATGGAGAGAGAATATAGCCCCTGTATGGTTTATGAGACAGTTAAATGAACTGTTTTGGCCAAAAGAAATCTTCAGCCAAAAGAAGTGGTTAAACCTCTGGTGAGAAGCCTCTGTTTAATCAGGAAGAGACTTTAGGAAGTTTTTTTTTTAATGGATGAAATAAAAAAACAAAACAAAACACTTAAACTTGCCAAAGCTTCAGTTATCTAAAAACCTCATCTGTGTGCAGTATCTTAATGGAGTAACATAAGGCACATATTTTATGTATTTACACCTTGTGTTCCACACAATACTTCATACATGCAAGGTACAAAGTAGATATCTGTATTCAAATCAGTGAACTTGGATCTCTCTACCAGAGAAGGGGAACAAGGAGCTGGCCAACATAAAAAATAAGAAAAAATATAGCAAATGGAAGAGAAACTCTTAATATTAATGAACTATAATATAAGTTAACCTCTCTGAGCCTTCACCTGCAAAATAAAGGGGTTGGTCTAGTGATACTAAAGTTTTTTGCAGTTGTGAAATATTATGGTTCTTCTTTACTAAGTTGAACATAAAGTTTTTTTTTTTCCTTGTGCCTTTATCTTTTATTATACCTAGATTGCTCTAATTGTCAAAAGGAGAATCTTATTCACCCACCTGGATACCTGAGCCCATTTCCAAGATGTTATTTTTATGTTTTACCTTCTGTGGCTTAACAGTATTTCATCAGTATCCTGTGATGGGTCTAAATTTTCTTAATCACTTAATTAGTCACATCAGTGACCTCTTACACATTTATATCTATTTGCCATAATCAATATTTCAATCTAATTTAAAATAATATAGTCTATACTGTACTGTAACTTTAAGTCTTGAAGAATAGGAAAGATAAAAATAAAATAAATCTAAATATTTTATATGCGCATTTTATGTAATCATAGTCCTTGACAGGCTTCAATGCCAAAAGCCTAATGTAGTGCTAACAACTAGCTAGTGTATTTGCTGTGGGAAAATGTCCAGTGGAGACTTTAGTTAAGGCCAGAATGCAGTAGAATCCTTTGTTAGCTTAATGAAAATTCCCATGTGTTCATAATGATTGTGACCTTGAGTAAGATTCTGTTTTTGCTCAGAAAAACCACAAAATGTACAATATTATTGAAATAAACTAAGGAGACCTAAATTTTAAAAAAAGGTTGATAAAACAGTATCATTTATAGTACATGTTAAAAAAAAAATTAACACTTGATAAAAGAGTGAACCTGTTAATTCCAGTTTAGAGTTTAGGTGATAAATGATTTATTTTCATAGATAAGTCAGTTTGTGAATATCAAGGAATTATAGTGGACTCCAGCTCAGTAGAAATCAGCCATTTGACATAGCAGCCAAAAAAGTAAAAAGATCTTAGGCCTGAGAGGTGATAATCTTATTGTATTCTGCCTTGGGCAGGCCACTGGAAGACTTATTTTTAGAAATACATTGGCAAGCTAAATAGCATGCATCCAGAGGAAGGCAACCAGGGTTGTGAAGGGCTTCTACTAAATGTCTTTTCTCTCTGTTTTCCTCCATCCTTGCTTATCTGCTTTAATTTAGTTTGGGAAGAATTGATGAGCTTATTAAATATTGTTATTATTTAAAATGCACATATAATTTTAAGTTAGTAGAGTCTGACCTAAGATTATTATGATGTCATCGCACAGGTTTTGTGATCACTGAGAATCCTGTGTCTCTCTCCATTCGACATATTAAGTTAAAATTTAGCTTCAGAGACAATTGCTACCCATATGACTCTGGCCAAGTTGCTTGACTGCTGTCTGCCTCAGTTTTCTCATCTATAAAATGGGGATTATACAAGCACCAAAGAATTGTTGGGAGGGTCACATGATTTTATCAGCAAAATGCCTTGCAAGCCTTAAAGAGTTATTTAAATGCTAGCTGTTATTATTATTGTTATTGTTTTTCATCTTAGTTCTGGAATATTGATATTCCACTTGATAAGTGGAGTGGTGTTGTCCACATAAAATAGCCGAAATGTCTTTCTATCGGCCTCAATTCTCACCAACAGTAGAATATACTCCTTTTTGACAGTTTGTGGTGTTTTGATTGAAAGATTGACATAGAGATTATACATTTATTGAAAACATTTTGAAGTCTGAGAAATATTAAAATCTATGGGAAAAATACTGTTAATAATGACACATGGGATGATTAATAGGGAGACAGTGGTGTGACAGAAAAGAGTTGGATTTGTAATCAGAAGACTTAGTTCCTCTCCTGCCTCTGGTATCTTCAGCCTCTATGATTTGGGGCCAATTCAGTTAACATATCTGCAACTCAGTTTCTTCATCTGTAAAATGAGGTAGATGAGTTCTGAGGTTCCTTCAAGACTAGAATTTCAGTTCCTATAATAAAATTCCTATTGAAATTGTTTTTATGCATGTAGTACAATTTTTTTTTTTGAGAACAGGTACAATTCAGCAGTGTTGTGATGCTATCGATCACCTGACGCGCATAATTGAAAAGAAGCACATCAACTTAAATAAGCCCAAAAAACGGCGCTTACCTCGGTTGGTACTATTCTGCTTTTCTGCTGTAGCCTTTTTTTTTTTTTTTTTTTTGGTTAAGCATAAAATTGTCTTTTTTCAGCTAACAAGTACTAGAAAGGATTACATGGTTTATGGTGTGAAGTACTTGGTTTCAGGTTTATTGGGCCTTTTTGAGAGAAGATTCTTTCTTTTTTTTGCCCGTCCCTATCCCCTTGTTTTACAGTACTAACAATTACAGAATTTGATAGGAGTGGAAGAAATGGCATAATAATTCAACTTAATTTAATTTAACAAACATTTAAGTGCTTACAAGGTGCTTATGTACTGATGATATAAAAACAAAAAAATAGCAGGGCCTGCCTTTCAGGGAGCTCGTATTCTAATGAAACTTGTACATAAATAAACACAAACCAAATCCAATAAAATACCAACCACTGGGGGGAGTCAGGAAAGGCTGTGTCAGAAGTAGATTTTAAGTGCTAGAAGTGAGAATGGGGCACCAGTTGCACACAGATGTGGAGAGAGAAATAAAATGAAGCCAAGTTTGAGAAAAGCTTGGTGGCCAGTTTGGCTAGAACACAGCATGTGTAAAGGGGAATAATAGAGGAAAATTGGGAAAAGAAACTAGGCTTTGGAAAGCTTTGAAGGCCAAGAGGCTTCTAATTAATCTTTGAGGCAGAAGGGAGTCAGTAAAGATTTCTGACTAGTGGTGGGGCATGGTGACAGGTCTATGCCTTAGATTATTTTGGTAGCTGTGTGAAAGATGAATTGGAGAGGAGAGAGGTTACCTAATGAGATACCAATTAATAGGCTATTTCAGTAGTCCAGATGAAAAGTCATGATGCTGTCAGCTTAGGGTGATATTTGGAGAGAAGAGACTGATAGAAGTCAGTCAGTGAACAAGCATTTCCTGAGTGCTTATTGTATGCTTGGCCCTTTTCTAATCACTAGGGATACCAAAAAAAAAAAAAAGGCAGAAACATAGACCCTCCCTCAGGAGCTCATAATCTAATGGGGAAGAAAATTGCAAAAAATTATATGCAAAAAGTTGTGCATATAAAATATATAGTTCAAATAGAAGGTAATCTCAAGGGGAAGGTACTAGCAGTGGGAAAAACTAGGAAAGGCCGCCTACTGAAGATAGGATTTGAGTCAAATCTTGAAGGAAACAGGAGGCGTAGGGAGGGCATTCTAGGCATGGGAAATGGCCAGTGAAAAGGCAGGGAGTCAGAAGAGGCAAGATGCTTCATTGGATGAGAACTTTGGGCCTCGAGTCAGGAAGACCTGAGTTCAGATTCAGCCCAGATACTTATTTGCTGTGTGATCTTGGACCAAGGCCCTTAGCTTGTTTGCCTCAGTTTCTTCATCTGCAAAATGAGGATGATAATAATGGCACCTACCATGTAAGGTTGTTGTGAGGATCAAATGAGATAATAATTTTAAAGCTCTTGGCACAATGCCTGACATAGTAAGCACTATATAAATGTTAGTTGTGATGGTGGTGGTGGTGTGCTTTTTGGGTTTTGAAACATATTATCATCGGGTTTATGGTAAAATTAGAAGTGTCAGTAATATCCACTAATTTGTAATTATTATCTTGTTATTTTAGCGGATTTCCACCTGTTCAAACACTGTGTTTATTGGATCTTGTCAAGTGGCTTTTGGCACAATGTGGACGCCCCCAGACAGAATGCAGACACAAGTCCATAGAACTGTTTTATAAATTTGTTCCTTTGCTTCCAGGTACAGTGACCAATGTTGTGTTGTAAAATGCTAATTTATGCAGAGGTAGAGGTTTATATAAGAAAAACTTCACTTTTATATCAGTTGAGTGGTATGTAGCGTAGTAGTATTTAGTGTGTGATTTTTTTTTAAAGTATGTTAACTAAAAAGAGCTGTTATTAAATAGTTGCATAAATGGCTGCTATTGAATGGTGATATTGAGGAAATGATTTTAAATTGTATAACTTTTTTTATTAAATATTTCAATTTTTAAATTCCACCACAGTTTTCATTTTTTGTAGTCCATTTAATTTTATTTTAAAAAACAAAACTACTCTGATCATACAGTATTCAACATTATATTCTATTTTTAATAGTGAAATAAATGTGACTCTACTGTTTCAACATGTGATATCCTTAAATGCCTAGATATTTACCACTAAAAAGTCTTAGACTCTTTTAATACAAGTATTAGAAAGAAGTTAATCTGATCCTTGCAGGAAAATACTTAGGTCTCTAAATTATATTGTTAAAAATGGCTTTCTAAGGAAACCAGTGAATTTATTCTTCACTCACTGTTAGCATTGGGTACTGTATATATTATAGGTAAACTACAAGTTATGAATGAAATCAGTCCCCCATTTCATCTGAGATATAGAACAAATACCAACAGTTAATTTCATTTATACATGCAGTTCTTAGATGATAGATTTAGTTCCAGAAGGGACCTTAGGGCCCTCTCAAGCCTGACTTGGTAATTTTATAGATGACAGGAAATTTGTATCCCAGGGAGTAACATTGACCTTCCAAGGTGATAGATTATAAGTTGCAGAGACATTATTACAAACCCAGCTTCTTGGACTCCATATCCAGGAACTTCTCTACTATACCAGACTTTTCTCATTGTGAAGGTTTTTATAAATCTTTATCAAAGGCATCATAAAGAGGTTACAAGATAATGCATGTGGCTGCACATGCATTAAGAAAGATGACCCCTTTTTCTCTAAAAATGTGATAGTTTCCACTTGCTATAGCAGGAAATTAACAAGATATTTCTTTGTTGAAATTGATGGGAAAAAATAGTATTTTAATGATAATGCTTTTAAATTTTGTTCATCTTTCATTTTCTTTTTTCCTTTTTTTTTTTTTTTTTTGGGCAAGGGAATCAGTGTTAAGTGACTTGCCCAGGGTCACATAGCTAGTGAGTAACATGTGTCTGAGACCAGATTTGAACTCAGGTCCTCTTGACTCCAGGGCTGGTGCTCTATCCACTGTGCCATCTAGCTGCCCCTTATCTTTCATTTTCAAAGAGGACTAATGACATCACGATGTTGGGATAAAATAGTGGATAATAGTTGCTGTCTTGACTTGCACGTGAATTGAATTTAAGTGAGGCAGAGTTGTTTATATAGGAAACAAAACATAGTCTTTTGGTCAGCTTGTTCCTTAATAAAGAATTTTTGCCTTACAGAGAGGGAATAAAATATCAAAGTTGCTTTTTCACCTATATGAGTTGTTCTACACTAAGTTGTAGTTAACATCAGTCACATGATAAATTTGTATCTAGCTGATAAGGTTTCCTATCTCACCTGCCCATCCTCATCTTTTCTGTATTTATTCTTGAGTATGTTTTTCCATTTGTATATGTCTACGTTTTCTTCTGGGGAAGTCTCACCTTCTTTTTCTGCACATGTATCAGTGTTTCTCCCTCTCTGCCATTCTTCTTCTCTATCCTTTCCCCAGAATGTTTTCATTTTAAAAATATTTTTTTAAATTGTGAACTTTGGCAACAAAAAGGAGCATTGGCACACATGAAACAGAACATAGAAAGTTGATTCTGTATAAAAATGTGAATTTCCAGTTCATTCTGCTTGCTTTTTTTAAACACAATATTTAATAAATTGTACACATTGCGTCTAAAGCTATACTGCTTATCTGTACTTCTTTCTGAGCTTTCTTCTGTTTTCTTTTGTGTATTTAAAAAATGTTAGTTTCTCCCCTTTTTGTTGCATCAATGTGGCTAACTCTTCCCTTCCTTATTCCCTTCACCTCCAATTAAAAAACAAGAGGAAAAAAAATAAAACAAATAAGCCTAGTCAAGAAAAACAAATTCACACTGCGGGGTCATGTCCAGAAATGATTCTCTCTGCATATTATATTCGTTACCTTTCTCTCAGGAGGTGGGTGACATTCTTTATCATGAGTCTATTGGAAACATGGTTGATCATTGCTGTAGGCAGTCAGGTGGTGAAGTGGATAGAGTGCTGGGCCTGGAGTCTGGCAGACCTGAGTTAAAATCCTGCCATAGACATTTACTAACTGTGTGACCGACCCTAGACAAGTCACTTAAACCTCTGTCAGCCTCAGTGTCCTTAACTGTAAAATGGTCATAATAACAGCATCTACCTTGCAGGGTTGCTGTGAGGATCAAATGAGATAATGTTTGTAAAGCACTTAGCACAGTGCCCGACACTGTGGGTGCCATAGAAATGCTTGTTTCTTTTTTCCTCCCTCTTTTGATCATAGTTCTTTAGTCTTTCATAGTTGTTTTCCATTATGATGTTGTCCTTGTACAAATTGTTGTTCTAATTCTGCTCACTACACTCTGCATTAATTTGTACTACCCAGGATTCTCTGAAATTGTCTTTTGCATAATTCCTTATGGTGCAATAATATGTAATAGATTACATTCACATAACATAATTTATTCGGCTGTTCCCCAGTTGTCTGAGAGGCAATCTAAGGCATCTCTGTGAGACTAATTTTTTTTACTTCCTTATAGTCTTCCTTTCAGCATCTGGAAGTTTATTTTGCTTGTAACTATTCTCTCCCACATATTATCTTTCTTCTTAATTCACCCTTTCACCCTCCTTTCTGTCCCTGCTTATTTTTCTGTTGTTTGATTTTTTCTATATCAAACTGTATATGTGTGTATTCATGTTCAACCTTCCTTTATAAACACTTTCAGATAAACGTTCATCTGATCCCAGTTCTTCCCACAACTTCCTTCATATTTATATATATATTTTTTACATACTCCAATTATGATAAATTATAAAGTCCATCCATAATTTCCTTCTTTCTAAACTCATGTATTTATTTTCCTTTTATCCTCCTTTTTACCTCTCTCTTAAAACCTTAGAACCAATCCATTCTCAGATCCTTTATTTTTCCTTTTGAACTCTCTCAGTACCCTTTGAAAATGTTAAAATTCTGGAGGGACAGTTTTTTCTTCTCCCTTATTAGTATATTGGCTCTATGTAATCATACAGTACTTTCCAGTTATTCAGATAACTGTCTTTTAGGTTTCTCTGGAATTTTGTGTTTGTATTTTAAGTCTCCACTCGACTGTGGTCTTTAGAAATCCTTGAAAGTCCCTTCCAGTAGAGGTACATTTTGGTTTTTTTTTAATCTATAGGGTTATACTCAGGTTTGCAAGGTAAGTTATTCTTGATAGCAGTCCTTCATCTTTTGCCTTTTCAATATTGAATTCAAAGATCTCTTCTGTTTTTTAGTAGATGATGCAAGATTTTATATCATCCTGAATGTAGTTCTTTCATACTTGAACTGCTTCTTTTTGAATTTTTACTGTCTTTTTCTTTGAGGTTGAAATGCTGGATTTTGACTGTCACTTTCCTAGAATATTTTTTGGTGGGAGGGTTCCTTTCAGGAGGTGACTGGTAGAAATTTTGAAACTTTTGGAAGCTTTTGCCCACTGGTTCTAATAGACCTATAATGTTTTCATTTATGATCTCTAGAAATATAGTACCTAGGCTTTTTTTTTTAAATTACGGTTTTCAGGAAGCCTAATGATTCTTAAATTATCTTTCCTTGACTGGTTTCCAGGTCTGTTGTTTTTGATATCAGCTATAGCTTAAATTTTCTTCCGTTTTTTTCCTCCAACCTTTTTGCTCTAATAATTCTTGCTGACTCCTGGGGTAATTGATTTCTTTTTCATCTCTTTGAGTTTTCAGAGTCTTTTATTTGGGTAAGATTTGCCACTTTCTTTTCTAAGCTTTTTATGATCCTTCTAATTCTTCCCTTTGTCATTTGCCTCTCTTTCTTTAAAAATGCTCTTATTTATTCTATTTATTCATGTAGTCTTTGTAGAAAATCCACTTTTTTCTTGAGTCTCTGCTTGTAGTGGTTATGGAGTTTGATTTGCGATAATTTTTTTATATTGGTGGGTGGTTTTTTTGTTTTTAATTTACTTTTCTCTCCAACTTTATTCCCTGGTTTGGAGCTTTGTACTAGGGCCAGGCTTTCCTTTCTACTTTGCTTTTCTGTGAAGTGTTCTTGTCCTGGGTCCCTTGGGTTTTTACATGGACCTCTACCTCATTAGGTTAGGCCTGCCTGGATCTTCAGGACCCTCCCTGTTGTCTCAAGACAGTGTTAGGGACCTTAAACCTGTCCTGCTTTGAACGCTATGGCATTGTGTTGTTTGTCACTTCAGTGGTCACTGATCTCTACCTCTCCAGGCTCTTCCAAGGTCCCCCAGATGGCTTTCTCAGTGAAGCCCTTACTCTTGTGGTTTCCAAACACAGAACTTTACAGGCCATTTGTGTCCCTGGCAGTCTTTGGTTGTCTGGGAGACTAGCCCTATGGTGAAGTCCCAGGGGAACTTCTTTATTGCCTTTGGGCTTCTGACTGACCTCTTGTGTAGTTCCAGGGTGTAGTTGCTTCTTGAATTTCTTGATCATTATTCAGTCTGGTGAGAACTTCAGTGTTTGGCTATAGTAGATAGATGGGAGTAGGGCAGACTGCCTCTTTCAGGTAGCCCTCTTAGCTGGAAGCTCTGTCTAGATTTTTTTCTCTTTTTCTTGACTGGTTAGAATAGAGAAATGAAATTTTTAAAATTATATTTATTGGATGCAATTTTAATTTTTTGTTCATTTTTTAATTTATTTGACTCACTGTTTCTTTTAATCCCTTATGAGTCAGTGACCCTTCAAATCTCCCTGTTCCAAAGTTGAGAAAAATCATACATGTGTATGTATACATGTATATGCTTGTGTATGTGCAAATGTATATTGTATATTACTCACCAGAGTCAGAATGCTTTGATCTTGTCAAATATGCTAAGTAGAGATCATTTTAAATTTTTTTGTTCAGTTTGGTAGGTACCAGAGTATTAAAATATCTTTAAAAATACAATTTACTAAAAAGTAAATCTTCTGAGTTAACATAAATTATATCTCTGACAATTGTTACAAAAGGAAATAGTCTTTTTTAGAAGGCTTTAAGTATTTGAAATAATGACTTTTGGTAGAATATTTTCCTAACTTTGTTGTAACTATTATAGTCTATATTTTGTTTTGGTGTGGTCCTGTGATTTCATCTCTATGGAGAATTGGTGTGGAAATTTCTTTCATTGGTTAAAGTGTGTTACTCAGGGTCACTTGGCTACTATGCATCAGAGGCAGGACAGGAACCCAGGTCATAGTAATAAATAGCCACAGAATATTTATTAAGCACCTTCTATATGCCAGATGGGATAGAAAGACAGAAATGAAACAGCTGTGCACCTGTGGAACTTATTCTATTGAAGGAGATTATGTAATTGGCAGGGGGAGGGGAGGCACCAACTACTGGGGGCATCAGGAAAAGCCTCATGTAGGAGATGACATTTGAGCTCAGTTTTGAAGGAAATTGTTGATTTCTAGAGGGGGAGGTAACGAGAGAATATTTTCCAGACAGGCATTGCAAAAGCACAGAGGTGATATGTGGCCATTGTGTAGCAGTCAGAAAGACCAGAGTGACAGGACCACAGAGTCTGAGTGGAAGTAGTTTTTAATAAGACTGGAAAGACATGTCAAAGCGAGCTTATAAAGGGCTTTAAATACCAAATAGAAGAGTTTACATTCGATCTGAGAGGCAATAGAGAGCTATTGGAGTTGATTGATAAGGGAATGACATGGTCCAGCTTATGTCGTAGGAGTATAATTTTGGTACCTGTATGGTGGATGGATTAAAAAGGTGAAAGAACAATTAGGAGGCTATTGCAATAGTCAAGGCCATGTGAGTGGACAGAAGGGATTGGAATGTGAGAGATGTGGAAATAGAAAAACAGGACCTGGAAACTGAACAGATATGTGGAATGAGAGGGAGTGAGCAGCCACCAATGATAATTCTAAGATTGTGCACCTGGGAGCTTGGAAGGAATGTGGTGGTGGTGGTTCTTTTATACATATACACACACACACATAATTATGTATTATAATTATTATATATAATTATATAATGTAATCATATGGTATTGTCTATATATAATATTGTGTATATATATTATATAATACACACACACACACATACACACATACAGAGAGGGAGAAGGAGAGAGTGAGTGAGTTCTGGGAGTTGTCTGCATGCAGTTGTTAGTTGAACTCATTGGAGCTGATGAGGTCATCTATAGAGAGAAGAGAAGAAGGCCCAGGAGAGGGTTGTGGGGTTTACTACTTTTAATCGGGTGTATAGATGATGGAGCAAGGAGTTGGAGGAGTGGTCAGAAGGGTAGGAGAACCAAGAAAGAAGAGCATCATAAAAAGCCAGAGAGGAAAGAGGGTGGTCATCAGTATCAAATGCCACAGCCAGGGTTTACCTTCATTCTACTCTGTCATGCTCCCTTTGTTGATACTATATATAGTAAGATTTTAATTGTATGGGTATAGATGTATAGCCCTTGGAGCTAGGAAGACCTTGGTTGAAATTCTATTTCTGACATTCCTGGTTGTGTGATCCCAGCCAGATTTTAACCTTTTAGTGCCCTAAGCAACACTTTAAGTTATAGAACAGATGTCCGTTTGAATTGGTAGAAGGCATTTATTTTCCTTGAGTTCCTAGCCCTGTGGGAAGTAACAAATCTGGAACAATGACAACAAAAATGAAAGATATAGTTATATATAAAGAGAAGTGTATTAGAAAGTTATTGTGATAAGGTAATATATTTATATCCTTAGGCCTGAAAATTTATTTGAAATACTATAAAACCCAAAATAAAATCTGTTCTGATTAGTTTTATGTTCCAAGTATATTAGAGTTTTTATTCCTGTTCTTTTGCTGCTTTTCATTAGTCATAATGATTTGATTACAAAAACAAAAATTTGGTTCCATGTAAAATGTTCTGATTTTGGTAATATTAAATCTTGTTTGTTTCTTTTTTTTTAAGGCAACAGATCTCCATCTTGTTGGTTGACTGACATTCTCAAAAAAGAAGACATTTCTTTCCTCATAAATAGATTTGAAGGAGCCGGTATTGTTAGTGACCATTTGTCAGGCATATTGGCTCAACCTACCCTCTTTGATTTGCAAGGACCCTTTACTTTAAGAGCTGTTGTGCAGTGGATGGATATGCTTTTGGCAGCTTTGGAGTGTTACAATACATTTATTGAAGAGAGAGCTGTCAAAGCACAAGAAATATTAGGTAGGTAAAATTTGTGCTGTAATTTTTGGTTATTACTCTGGGAAGTTTTTTGCTCCATTTTAGCCCTACTGCAGAGGCTTAGAAAACATGGAATAAGTGTGACCCTGGGCTCCAAAGTATTCTAGCAGAGCAGTACCTCTGGCTTGTGCTGCCAGCCTGGAAGCTTCAGGTGAAGGCTTGTCAGTGAACTGAACACCTGTCTAAGCTAGCGCTAAGTTTGGGGAAGCTCCTTGTGAGAAGATTGGACACCTGGTGGTCAGTTTTTTGGCCATATTAACTCATAAAAAAAAAAATCTTCTAAGGCAAAAAGGGTTTGGATCTAATTGGTGGAGGGAGTTCCCATACCAGTGAAATCACAGATCCTTAAAGAAAATACTAGGTTGTTAGGAATTAGAGGGATTAATGAGTAGTGTGCTGGTCTAACTTTCTGATGTTATGTTTCCAAAGTTTTAATTTGTATAACATTAAAGCACGTATTGGGCCCTTTAATTTTTTTCCTATTTTGTATAGTTTTCTGTTTTAATTTGCTTGCATTTTCAAATGTCTTATGCTTTTCAAAAATGATAGGGTTAATTTTGGTAGAATTATGATCTTTGTGTGTGGCCACTATTCATTCATTGTCCATGGTCTGAAAATATATACAGTATGGAACATCCTGGTGTCTAGGTGAATCAAAGAATTTGACGCATTGATATCTAGGTGAATCACTCAAACAGTACTGGAAGAAAGGGGAAAAGAGACAGGTTGTTTATTTTGAATGATCTCATTTATTTTTGAAATGAAATGGGCTTTCTATAGGAATAGGAATGTAGAAGGCAGTAAAGTGGAATTGAATGGGGTTTTATCCCAAAAGTCTTTTTTTTCTCCTTTCTCTTTCATCCTAACCAACCTATTTTGACCCCTTTTCTTGGTCTTCTTTTTCTATACATATAACAAGGGACGCATGGCTGAGAGAGAAGTAGATTAAAGGGTACTTTTAAAAAAATCTGGCTTGTGAGAACTGGTAGGATAAATGGTCTTCAGGGTCTTTTATTTACAATTATCCAGAGACCAAAATGTTGAAGAATCACTGTTGTCTCAGGTTGAAACGGTACATCATTTGAAAGATAGTAATTTCATTTAGCCAGAGGACTTCATGATTATAAAATTAAGAATTATTAGGCTTTCTGAGCACTTTGCATTTCAAATTGTTCAATGACTTCTTAATGTACCTTTTTTTTTTTGGTTAGGCAACGGGGATAGTAAGTGTACTAAGAGTCTGTGTCAAGTGTCTGAAGCTGGATTTGAACTCGGGTTCTTCTGACTCCAGGGCCAGTGCTCTATCCACTGCATTAATGTACCTTTCTTACTCTCACTAGTACGTTATGTTGTCACTTAACTAGCAGGAGGTATTTGCATTTTCATTTTTAAAAAGAAATTTAATAGTCTGAAGTCCAAAGCTAGAAAATTGCTTTGTAAGATTTAGTTGTCTTTTTGGTACTTTTAATTACATATTTTTAGTTCTTCATGAAACTTATTATAATTTGCATTTTTACTATAGAATCAGAAATTGAATACTGTTTGGAGGAGAAGTGAAAGCTTTACATTTCCAGCTTTTATTGAGCCATAACAGAAGCACAGAATTTTAGAAGTGAAAGTAATCTCAACAGCCATCTGGTTTCTACCTGTGCCTCCTAAAAAAAATCTCCACTGTAACACATATGAGTGATTGTCCCATCTTCTGCTTGAAGACAACCCTTCACCCCCACACGCAGTGAAGTGAAACCAGAGGCAGTTCATTCTGCTGATGGATAGCTCTTATTGTTAGGAAGTTTTTTTCTGACAACTGACCTCAGTTGTTCTCTTTGCAGCTTCTGCACCTTGCTTCTGGTGACTTTCTCTGAAGCCAAGTAGAACAAATTTAATCATACTTCCACATGACAATCTTTCATGTAATTAAAGATTGCTGACCTGTCCCCTTCCCTTCCCCCCCCACTCCATCCTCTCTTCATCAGGCTAAACATCTCTAGTTCCTTCATCTGATAGGTGTATGGTATGAATTCAAAGCCCTTTCATCATCCTGGTTATCCTTGGGATGCTCACCAACTTAGCAATGTCTTAAATTGTGACAGCTCTTCTAATGCAGTACTTGTTTTATTGTACCTTTCTATGAAGGCTCTTTTGGGTTTAGAATAAAATACTTGCACTTGTTTTGAACTAGAGAATTGTGTAATAATTGTCTATCTTATGTAATTATTTCTAGGTACAAAAGCAAAGTCTTCGTTTTTGAAAGCTGTGGGCTTTTTCTTGGAAAATATTGCTCTTCATGATATTAGAGCAGCAGAAAAATGCTTTGGCACTGGTGTGAAAGGCAATGTGTTCAGCCCACAAGAAAGAGAAGAATATAATTACAGCAAGTGTACAATTGTGGTCAGAATTATGGAATTTTCCTCAATGCTTCTAAATACTTGTCAGGATGTCTGGAAGGTAGGAACACCAAAAAGCAATCTTTTTAATTGTTAATCTTTATAAGTCATTTTATTTATCATACTGTGTAGCATATTTCAAGTTTAGAATTATTAAACATATTGGTTTAAAAAAAAGCTTAAGTAATTAACCAAACGATAAAGAAAATTGTAGGATGTTATAGGAGGCTAGGATCAAGCTGCTAGGAGTTGATCAAAGTAATATTGCAGGAGGATATCTCATCCTGTGGTTTTGATCATTGCTGGTTTTGTGAAAACCAGAATTCTGCACATAAACTAAAAAGTAGTGAGATGTTTAAAAGACAAATACTGGAATTTATAGATTCAAAGGGCTATCATTCAAAGTAGTCAGCTTGGGAGGCTATGCCTTTATTCCAGTAATGCTGCCATTGCCCAAACTAATTTTAAAATTCATCTTTTGGAATTTCCTTCAGGACTGTAATAAAAAAGCAGTGGTGAAAGGGGATTAGCTGTTGTAACAGATCAAACTCAACTGTATCGCCTAATGATTGACATGGATGTAGTAAATGAACACAATTTGGATCAATTTTAATAGTTCTTTGAATTTTTTTTTTCATTTCTATTCAATAATTGTGCTTAAAGTGATATTTACAAATTACCTATTAAATACAGGTTTTTATTTAGTATTTCTTGGGTTGCCTTTTAGCCATCTGATCATTAGCTGAAAAGAAAAATAAAATTAATAAAATGAAGTTTGCATATTATACGTTTCTTGGAGTAAGAAGAAACCTGATGTCTCCGAATATTTAGTTTTCTCTCATTGTTCTATCCTTTGTTATATTTTATGATCCAATGATCTTAGAAAGACCCTTAGCCCAGTTTTGCAAATAGGAAATTAATGAGGTTATGGTATTGTAGAAGGATATTAATAACTGTTGACCAAAACAACTTATTGATTTGAATCATTTTTACAGCTCCTTGAGAAGGATTTACTTAACACTTACTTTATGGAACTCTTAGTCAAAACATTGTGTGATCCGTCAAGTATTGGTTTTAACATAGCTGATGTACAAGTAATGAATAATCTTCCCAATGTCTGTGTGAACCTTATGAAAGCCTTAAAAAAATCTCCATATAAGGAATCTCTAGAAATCAACATAAAGAAAAGGATAACTCCACAAAGGTAGGCATTTAAATTAAAAATCATAACTTTGTTAATGCAACCTTGCAGTAAAAATTATTTATTTAATGATGCTGACCAGAGATCGGGAGGAGTGGCATTTTCAATGGTTTTTTCTCAAATGAGTTATTTGAACCTTGGGTTGCATCTTGAACACATTGCTCCTTGCTTTTCAGAACACATTATTCCATTCCTTTTTGCAGTTTCTGGTGAGTGTAGAATAGTCTTGTGTTATTGACTTTTCTTTATGTTTGGTGGCGTCTTTCCTTGTTGCTTGGAGAATTTATTGTCATTATTGGAATTATAAAATTTAAAGAATCTTGGAATTTGCAACACAGCATTTTTTTTCCTAAAGATTTTTGGGGTCTTTTGATAGATGTTTGTTTTCTGTTTCAGATATGGTGAGCAGTTTTCTTGTGTTGTTTCTTGCATAATAGCATTTGGGTCTTTTGACTTGTCATGTTTTTCTGGGAGACCTATAATCCTTAGGTTGTCTCTCTGCATCTTATCTTTGGGATCAATATGTTTTTCTTGTAAGGTGATCATTTCTTCTTTTAACACTTGTACTTTTCATTCTTCCCCTTTAAGATTGTTCTTCCCTTCTATATGTTTGCATTTGCAGTCAGTTGTCCCCTCTTTTGTTTCTTTGGTGAGTAGATTCAAGGTATTCTGTTTTGACAATTACTTCTGTTGTGTAGGCCATAAACTCTAATGTTCCAATTCTTATCTTTCTCCTAAGACATTCAGGAACATCCTGCTGTGGTTTCATGCTCTCTTGGGATTCCACAGGTGTTGATTCATTTCCCGTTGTCTTGCAACGTTTACTCACAGATATTTGTCCTCTTTTAGCTCATCTTGAGACCGTATATTCCATCCTGTTATTAATATCTTCACCATTGGTTTATCTACTTTTGCTCAACGTCTTTGCCTGAGTTTTTTTTCTATCAAGATCTTCAATAATTTCACTCTTCTCCCTATGCAGTACCCTTTTGCTCACTGTAAAACTCCTTCCTTTTTGATTGTGATTTCCCAGCCACCTCCCATGCTGGGTGATTTCACATTTCTCCAGCCTCAGTCTGTGCCCCAAATGATTTCTGTAAGGATTATATTAGCCCTAGCTGGATACTGCATTCTTTCCTTTAGATGTAATGGAGTTTTACTCAGCCCTACACAGGTGTTCTGCCTCAAGGCTCTTTTCCTTAGTTTTTTGACTGAGCTCTTGTGTGGTATGTAGACTTCACTGCTGTCCCAGCCTAGCAAGCTTCTGGCTTTTGGTTTTCCAAGGACCGTGAAGGGCAGGGTGGGAAGGGGTGCTGAGTTAGGGTTAGGAAATTAACATTTTCTGCTGTTAGCTCATCAGGGCTCTTGGTATCCTAGGCTGTATAATTCTTATTTTGGAGAGGTCATGTGATGTGGATCAGAGAAAATGTCTAGTCCTCCACCTAAGCCATGTGTATTTTTTTACTATTTATTTAATATGTCTTATGACTCTTATTAGATTATATAATTATTGAAGATAAGTCTGAAGACTTATATATAGTATTCAATCTGTTGAATTAATGAATATTAACTAATAAAATTTGCTTATGAATTCAGAGCCCAAATTGAAAGCCTAGAACTAATCATAGATAATAAGATACATGTCAAAACTTTAGCTACATCTGATCTAGCCTCATGCCTGGAAATAACTGAGCTATCTCAGAAGCATAAGGATCATGCTGTACCACCCACAGATCTGATTCCAGGACTAGTAGAAAGGTACCAAGTAATCAGTAGTTACACTTGTAAATGAATTCATGTAGCAGTTTTTCTATATTGATAGAATTTATTGAGATCAAACTAATTTTGTTTTGTTTTCCTTTTCTCTTACCTGATCAGCATTGAAGTCATTTGTGCTGTTGATTTATACAATCCAGATGCTCGATTTGATAGAGCTAATCTGGCTTCTATCCTGTCAGCATGTAAACAGCTCCATAAAGCAGGTCTTTTGCATTCTACAGTAGAGTCTCAGGTAAACATTTTCATGGAAAATAAGTTATGTATATGTCTTTTACCTTGAATGTATTGAATTCTTGCGTTCATTTGTACTATTCATCAAGAACCTTTAATATACGGAGAACTCTGTATGTTTTGAGTTCCAAAAATATTTAAGGTATTGTCATTTTATCTTGTTAGTGACACAGGTATACGCTCCCAAACACAGATAACTTGAATTTATTTTAAAATGAAAGTAGAGTTTAAAAAAACTTGAATTTCTGCAAATAGTGTTCTCTGAAATTATTTGTGTTAAATCACCTGTTGGACTTCTGTAGATTATCTTTATAATATTCTGTGTTCACCTACAGAATTAGGAAGTTTAAAAAAATCTATAATAGTGTGTGTAGAATTAGCCAATGTGGGGTAAATTGACCCTAGAAAATATAACTATTTACATTACCAAGTTAAACATCTTGCAAGGTTAAAAAAAATTTATTCATAAAGAACAAGATATATATCCTTTAAAAATTTATTATTAGACTATCATCAACAAATAGTATTTCCATATATAAGGAAGATCATAAATGGAGGACTATGTATCAAACTGTGAGTATTTTAAATATATAAAGTTTAATGTGGTTAACCATTAAATCTCTTGCCTGTGTGTCCGGAACTTAATTTTGCTCTCATTTATATTTTTAAAATGTTACATTGACATTCTTTTCATTTTGTGTAATTATCACTACCTACCCTTTGCATCCTCCCTTGTAATAAGTACTGTCGAGTAAAAAAAAATGTTATATTAATTGTATCTGAGAAAAGGTGTGCTCATTCTACACCTCCACATCTATATATCTACAGTTCACCTTTCTACTTAGAAGTGTCAGACATGTTTAGTTATCAGTCTTCTGGAGTCATGGTTAGTTACTCCATTAATTACCATTCTTAAGTCTTTTAAATCTGTTTTCCTTTATAGTGCTGTCATCATTCTATAAATATGGCTCCTGATTTTACTCATTTCATTCTGGATCAGTTCATACAATTTTTTCCCAGGGTTCTCATATCCTGTCCCCTTCATAATTTCTCGTAGCACAGTAATCCATTACATTCCTGTACCATAAGAGTGTGATAACCATTATGCTTAGACCATAGTTGGTTCATCCATTTTCTACTTAATGGGAAAACTTGATTTCTAATTTTTTTGCCAAAACAAAAAAGTATTACTGTATTTTTGTACATGTGAGACCTTTCTCAATTTCTTCGATCTCCTTGAGGTCACAGTTATACTGACTTTTTGGTATAGTTTCAAATTACTTTCCAGAGCAGTTGGACCAATTCAAAGCTGCACTACCAGTGTGTTAGTGTGCTTGTCCTCCCATAGTTTCCCAACAATTATCAATTTCTTTTTCTGTCACCTTTGCCAGTCTGGTGGATGTGAGGTAGAACATCAGTGTGTTTAATTTGCCTTTCTCTTATTAGTGATTTGGGGTATTTTTTCATAAAAGTTTGTTGATAGCTTAGATTTTTCCCTTGAGAACTATGTTACTATCTCTTGTCAATTTATATATTGAAACTTAAAACAAAATACTTTTTATGGACTTTATTTAGGAAAAGTTTTATAGCTGTAATATTGCCTAATACTTTATTACTGAATATCTCTTTATTTTAGGCTACCCATCTACCCCATCCAATTGGCACTAAGCTCCTGTCTGTTGTTTATAAAGGCATTGCACCTGGAGATGAGAGGACTGCTCTTCCCTCATTAGAAATCAGTAGTAAACGATTGGCAAGTGGACTTCTGGAGTTGGCCTTTGCTTTTGGAGGATTGGTAGGAGAAAAAAAAGTTGTGATGCAGTGTGTCAGTTATAGAAATATGTAGCCCTTCATTTTCCTTTTGTTTGTAGAATTTAGCACTTCATTGAATAGTTGGTGCTAAATGACTGCTGTAGCAATGAACATCCCTAATCTTTCAGAAAATGTTGTTCTTTGACATGAGGCTGGGAACTTAAACTTTACTCTGGTTTATTTCAGAAGATCCAGAAACACCAGAGAAACGCTATGTTTGTTGTGAGCTCCGTGACTACTTCTTACAAAGATAGTCCTAAATTATTTAATTTAGGTCAAGTGTTTGCTCTCCCAATCCTGTGTGATGTGATATACGTTCTGTTCTTCTTGCTCTTGTCTCCTTGCCAAAACCTGTGCTATCCAACTCCAGGTAATGTTTAGGGTTGCCAGACTAGAGATACAGGTGTTCATGAAAAAATTGTAGAACATGGAAGAGGAAGTAAGCATTTTTCCTTTTTTTGTTTGCTTTTTTTTGTTGTTGTTTTCTATTAGTAAAATTGGAAATTTTTTGGTAAAGAAAAATATCTCAAATACTTTTTTCTTTTCCTATTAGGTCTAAAATGTCCTTACAGGAGCATGAAATTGCATTATTCATAACTTTTTTCCAAAATTTATCATGCTTGGTATATTAAATTTAGAAGTATCTTATTAAGATAGCAAAACCATATTTGCCTTTAAACATCCTTACTTTTTTTTAAACTTTGTTAACTTTTACTTAATTTTACTACTAAGATGGTAATTTCAAATTTACCTTTAAACATTCTTATTTTTGATGCAACTGAGTCTACAAGCTTATCAACTTAAAAGAATACAGGATCTGTTAATTATTACCAGTTTATGAGTAGATTAAAAACTTTTTAAAAAGAAAGAATAAATTGTATAATGAACAGATTTTTCTTCTCCCTCTATACTCTGTCATTAGCTCACATGAGTTCAGTGAGCTTATCTGTGCAGGTGATTCCCATATCTATATATCTAGTCCTAGTTTCTCATCTAAGTTCCAGTCTCATATCACCAACTCCCTATTTAGACATCTTTAACTGAATGTCCTGTGGACATCTCAAACTCAACATATCCACAACAGAACTCATTATCTTTACCCCCCACACCCTCTACTCTTCCTAACTTTCCTATTGCTATTGAGGGTACCACCATTTTACTGGTCGCTCAGGCTCACAACCTTGGTGGCATCCTCACTTTCTCACTTAATTCACATCCACTGAGTTTCCAAGTTTTGTTATTTCTTTTCTTTTTCTTTTTTTTTAAACTAGGCATTGGGGTGAAGTGACTTGCCCAGGGTCACACAGCTAATAAGTGTCAAGTGTCTGAAGCTGGATTTGAACTCAGGTCCTGACTCCAGAGCTGGTGCTCTATCCACTGCATCACCTAGTTGCCCCCAAGTTTTGTTATTTCAGTCTTCACAACATCTCTCATACGCATCCTTCTCCAGTCACAAAGACAGTACCTGCTGCTCCCCCTTACCTATCTTAAGTCTCTCCCCATTCTGGTCTATCCTCCACTCAGTTGTATGTGATTTTCCTAAAGTAAAAATCTGACTGTTCACCCCCCATTCACTATATTCCAGTCATTGTCTCCCTATTACTTCCAGGATTAAATATAAAATCTCTTGTCACTTAAAGTCCTTCACACCTAGCCCCTTTTGCCTTTCTTTTCTCTTTATACTTTTCTCCCTTCTGTGCATCTAACACTTAGCCATACCTGCTGGCCAACTTTCTGTTTCTCATTCATGGCACTACATCTTCCACTCTGTGCCTTTTCATTGGCAGTCTTCCATGCCTGGGATGATTTCCTTTAAGTCTCAATTCAAATCCCACCTTCTGGAAAGAAAAGTTCTTTCCTAGTGGCCCCCTCTCTCCAGCTTCTATTGCCTTCTCTTTGAGATTACCTTCTGTTAATATTGTATATATTTTTTATAGTGCTATTTGAATATTATCTCCTCCATTGGAATATATTGTGATCTTCTTGAGGGAAGGAATTTTGTTTTTGTCCTTAAGTCCTCAGCACTTATCACTATGCCTGTCACATAATAAACTCTTAATAAATCCTTTTTGATTGACTGATTCAGTACACTTCATAGTGTTAAGCAGATACAGAAAGCACTGTTTTCAGAAAGAGTTGAGAAAGAAAAAAAGATAATCCATATACTTATTGAAAATAACTTTTTAAATATGGAATTTTAGTATAATTATTTTCATTTAGAAATAATTATTTCATTTGATAGTAATTGAAAATTTTTAAAAATTTTCTACAGATCTAATTATATTGTAATTAGATTTAATTAGGTGTAATTAATTTTTTTTTGGTGGGAAGAAAATAGAAAAATGTAGTTTGGTGTTTTCTTGCATACAAACACTAATATGTAGAATATAGAAATTTTTAGTAGTAGCATCCCACCAAATGCAAATAGACTTTTAGACTTACTGGCCCTACATTGTGTAGCAAAATGAGCATTGAACTTAGAGCCAGGAGGCCAACGTAAGGAGATAGTGAATTCCAGGAATGAGAGATAACTGCTTCAAACTTTTTGAGACAGGAGATGGAGGAATGTGAGGAATCTCAAGTAGGCCATCTGCAGTGAGGGCTGTGATATGTGTGAAGACTGGAAGGAGAGGAAGGTACCAGGCTTCCCCTGCCTGGGACACTAAGATTAAGTGACCTGGACAGGGTCAAGCAGCTTGAACCCTAGTCTTCCTGACTCTGAGTCCATTTCTGTATCTGCTTTGGCATCCTGCCTCTCAACTTCCTTGTTTTTAAAGTTATTTGTATGTCTATTTTTCTGTATGAGTCATATTAACTAATTTAAAATGATTTTACATAAAACTTCCCATTGCATACTTTTTTGATGGAGTAAAGGATTATGTAGCAATATATGAAAACTTTATGAAACATTTTCCTTTTGGGGAAAAAAGCCCTTAACACCACTGCCTCCTCACCCCTGAACTAAAATTTTTCCTAAGATCTTTTCATCTCTATGCCAGCATTTGGGAGGGTGAAGGGAGGGGTCAGAGGGTTAGTGGGGGGAGTTGAATGATGTGGGGCTCCATGGGAATGTAAAACTCTTTCCAAACTTATATTATGCAGAATAGAAACAAAATTATATTCTTTGAGGTTCATTTCCAACGACTTGAAATATAGCAGTTCTTTTCTTTGGGCAAAATAAGCTCACATTCCCTCTAGGAATGTCATATATGTGATATTTTAGGTGACTGAGTTTCAGAATTCTATAATTCTGTCAAACTTCTTTCATAGAGATTGGGGATTGGACTCAGTAGTCCTCAGTATATTTATTATAAATGAAGGTATATTAGTGACTGAAAGGATCCCTCTGTCATTTTTATCTAGAAATAGATTTTACCAACTAGATAATAAAATACAGATTTTTTCAAAAGAAAAAGGTCAAGAATTACATTACATCAAACATTTAATTTCTTTAGTACTGACTTGTTTTCGGCTTCAGAAACGTCAACTATTTAAAGATGTTTTTCCTAAATTATATTTTAAAATGAGGATAAGTTACAACTTTTCTTACTTTTCACAGTGTGAAGAGCTAGTGAATCTTCTGTTGAATACAGTGGTACTCTCTGTGCCACTCTCAGGAACATCCCAGAAGAATCTAATCAGCTTCTCCCATGGAGAATATTTCTATAGCCTATTCTCAGAAGTCATCAACACTGAACTACTGAAAAGTCTTGATACTGCTATATTAGAGCTTATGAAATCATCTGTGGATAATGCCAAAATGGTATTGAATCATTTTCTTTGAATAATTATATATAGAAATTTTCACAAATTACCCAGAATATCTTGTCATTTAAAAAAAAAAACTACTAGTAGAGGTTGAAACCTCTTTTTGGTAATTTCTAGGTCTCATCCATCATTGAAGTGTTGGATTTCTTTGACTCCCTAATTCTTCATGATGCTTCATTTTCTAGAATATTTAGTTTATGCCAGGTTTTTGGTATCAGTAAAATCTGCATTGCCCTGAGCAGGCTAATTATTGGGACAAGATTAATATTTTAGTTAAAAAAAAACAATTTTTTAAAAAAATGCAAATGTACACTATTTCTATTTGTGTATTTACCTTACTTACCTTATTAAGGTAGAGTAGATCAATTCCTAAAATTTGTGTCTTCTTTTCTAAGAATAGCAGTAGTGCTACCTGTTAGTGTCTGTTGCAGAAGATTGTTTTGTGACTGTCTTTAGTAGTAACTTCTTTATCAACCCAGGATATATTTGACTGTAAGTAGCCATGGCATGAAAAAAAATTTTTATTTGGCATATGCAAAACTAAGCAATTTGGGGACATTTTTTGTCAGTCTCAGGAGACGAGAAATACTCCATAAAAATGATGGTGTATTAAAAGATGTCACTCAGTGACTGTAAAAGAAAACTTTTCATTTCAGGTGGGTGCCATTTTGAATGGTATGTTAGATCAGAGTTTCCGGGATCGAGCTGTCCGGAAGCAACAAGGAATGAAATTAGTGGCAACAATTCTTCAAAACTGGAAGAAACTTGATACATGGTGGGCAAAAGATTCTGCTCCAGAAAGCAAAATGGCAGTTTTGACTCTGATGGCTAAAATTCTACAGGTATTTTGCAGTTATTTTTAAATTGCTCTTGTATTGATAGCTTTCTCTATATGTGTATTAAGCAGTTTCATTCTGAGGTTTCTTAAAATATTGGTGTAATGAAGATAGGTTATGATTAACTGAATTTTAAAATTTTGGTTTGGTTTTGGAATTTTTCATTTTCATTCTACCATAGGATGTTCTGAATCTTGTATTTGTGGTGTGAGTTTTGCTTTTCAGAGTGCTTTCTATCTGTTTTATCTTACTTTGTAAAGTATTTTAGAAAAAATAATTAAAGCCTAAAGAATTATATTCCATTTGTGAAATTTAAAATAGGGGGGAAATGTGGGGGAAGTAATAGTCTTTTGGGAAAGTATAGAAGCTGTCCAAATTATTGTTGTTGATTTTTAATCCCTTCAGATAGACTCATCTGTATCTTTTAGTATAAATCATGGAGCTTTCTTGGACGTCTTCACCACATATACCAGTTTATTAGATGATCCAAAATTGGGTCTGAATTTAAAGGCAAGTTATGTTTTTTTCTTTTACATGAATTCTTATAGGATGATGTAGAGAAAGAAAAATTCTTGTGGTCTTGGAGAGAGAACTGTGGAAATTATTCAAGACATCTACTTTCCACTTCCCCACTTGAGTGCTTTTCAGCCTCAGTGAGGAAAATAGGGGGTATTCTGCCTCAGTAAGGGGCAGCTCTGAACTGGCTCTAAAGGTGCAGGCTTGACTGCCTCCTTAATATCATAGATCTATACAGACTAACATAAAGTCTGGATGGATTAATAGAAAATACCCTGTGAGTTTATAGGATATTTATACTATATATATAGTTGTGTGTATGTATGTTTGTATGTGTGTGTGTGTATACATGTTTGTGTATGTGTGTAAATATGTATGTTGGTATGTGTGTATATATATACACGCACACATATTCATATTCTCCTGTGGGTTTACCAAGATTCTAGTCAGTGAGAGCCCTAAAAGAAGGAAGGCTGAGATTGAAGCTTTGATTCAGGTTTTGCCCTTACAATAAAATTAAAGCATTATACTGACGTAATTAATTTCATGTGAGCTCTTATTTTAATTACTTTTAGTAAATAATTTTCTTAATAGACTGTTGGCCGCTTTTAGTACAATCTCATATGTCTGTTATTGCTGATGTTTCCTTAACAGGGTCAAGCTTTAATCATTCTTCCCTTCTTTACCAATCTTACTGGGGAAAGGCTTGAAGACCTGAAGCTTGCTCTTGAAAAACTTGTGGCTTCCAATTTCCCTATGACATCTCATGAGTTTGTCTACGGAACTCTGAAGTACAACAACTATGTGGACTGCACAAAAAAGGTAAGTAATGAATGTAGTTGTATAAATCTGAAATACTGATAATCATTTATTCAGTTCTTTTCCTGTTTTTAAGAATAAAAATGAGATGATTAATGCAAGCGTCACAAAATAGAAAGACATTCTACTATGATTAGAAGAATAACTGATTAATTCTAAAAGTTGGAATAATTCTGAAAGCAAGTTTCAGTATTTTAGGATAGTTTTTTTTAGTAAGATTAATAATGGGAAGTTTTTCTGCTGAGGGTATTATTTTCAAGATATTCAAGGAACTGATTCAAATTTATAAGAATAACAACCATTCCCCTATTGATAAATGGTCAAAGGATATGAATAGGCATTTTCTAAGGTAGAAATCCAAGCATTCTGTAGCCATATGAAAAATATTTCAGATCACTAGTAATTAGATGAAGGCAAATTAAAGTAACTCTGAGAAACCTTACACTTCTTAGATTGGCAAAGTTGACCAAAAAGAAAAAGAAAAGAAAATGACAAATATTGGAGGCACTGGGAAAACAGGTATAGTAATGTACTCTTGGTAGAGGTGCATAGTTTGGGACTATGTGAAAAAGTCAGTAAATTGTGCCTAACCTTTGATATAGCAAAATACTATTAGGCAAATACCCCAGAGAGATCAGAGAAAGAGAAAAAGAACTTATATGCATAAAATATTTGTAGTAAATGGCAAAAAACAAAAAAACCCAGAAATTGAGGGGGTTCCTGTCAATTGGGGAAAGACTGAACAAATTATGGTATATGAACGTAATTAAATGCAGTTGTGCTGTAACAAATGACGAAGGGGGTGGTTTCAGAGAAACTTGGAAAGATTTGTATGAACTGATACAAAATGAAGTAAGCAAGACTAGGAGAACAATTTACGCATTAGCTATAATATTGTAAAAACAAACAACTTGAAATATATATGTATATTTTTTTTTTTGGCTAGGCAATGGGGTTAAGTGACTTGCCCAGGGTCACACAGCCAGTAAGTGTTATGTGTCTGAGGCCGGATTTGAACTCAGGTCCTCCTGACTCCAGGGCCGGTGCTCTATCCACTGCGCTACCTAGCTGCCCCCACAACTTGAGACATTAAGAAATAGAGTTAACTTGAAGAACAACTATGAGGGAGATGGAAAACATAGATTTTTGTTAATTAAAATTTTTTTAAAAAGTAGTGAAAAGCAGCTTGTTATATAGTGAATTGGTGATTAGCCTTGAAATCAGGAAGTCTTGGATTCCCACATTACCTCTGATCCATACAGGCTTTATATTTACATAAAAATAAAGTTACTTATTTACTGTGATCGTGGACATACTATCCCAAGGCAATTTTCAAAAATTGTGAGGAACAAATTGCTATTTTATATTAGTAGGGTGGTTTGTTTATTGGGATTTCCTCCACCTGGATACATTCTGCAGGCCTACCTCCCACCAATAAAATATATCTATATAATTATTCTTCACCATTTTTATATATACTTATGTTGGCATGTATATCCATATACATACATAAATACATATACACACATACTTTTCCTGGGTTATTGTAAAATAATTTTCAAATTTTTACTTCTGTTTTTAGGCCCTTCACAAATATTTATTGTTTGACACTATACTCAAATGAAATGCTTGTTTGAATATCATAATGTTGATTTATTAACACATGTAAATTGTGTGTAATAAAGGCCAGTTTTTTATTTTTTTCTTGTCTGTTTACTCAGATACTGACTTTATAATAAAAGGTAGTTCTAATTAGGATATAGAATATGTAGTCAGGAGTGAATGGAAAATATGTAAAATGAAATCCTAAAATAAATATTTCTTTATTTTGTTTGTTTTTAGGCAATTGAGGTTAAGTGACTTGCCCATGGTCACACAGCTAGTTAGTGACAAGTGTTTGATCTGAGGCTGGATTTGAACTCAGGTCCTCCTGACTTCAGGGCCGGTGCTTTATCCACTGCGCCACCTACCTGTCCCCAAATATTTCTTCATTAGTCATGCACATATCAAAAAGAAAAGAAATAGTAATATTACGACCAAAATTTATTTTCTCAGTTTCTAGATGCTTTGGAATTATCCCAGAGTCCTATGCTACTGCAATTCATGACAGAAATTCTTTGTCGAGACCAGAGGCATGTAATAGAAGAATTGTTTCAAACTGCTTTCCAAAGGATTTCTGGAAGGTAAATTATTTTTTGAATTCATGAGGTGCATAGAGATATTTTAGAGTTTATATATATTGTATCAAATTTGATTTTTACAGTGGCCCTGTGAGATGGTATAATGCAAATATTTTTTCCATTTTGCAGATGACGAAACTCAGAAAGATAAAATGACTTGCCCTGAGGTCACATAGCTAGTAAGCGACTGAGCTGGGTTCAAAACCCCTGTTTTCTGTCTCTAGATGCAATTTTTTTCCCAGAACACTACTATTGTCTCTTCTGTAATGTGAAATAATAGTGAACCATCCCCTTCACTGTGTTGTTGTGAGGACCAAAGAATATATAATGTATATGAAAACATTTTTCTAAATGTTTAGATTTACTATTTAAACTTAAACTCTTATGATGATGATGATATTTTAGACCTTAAGGGATCTGTAATTTAATCACCATGGGTTCTCCTTCTACTGATGCAGTGATGTATTTATAACTTAGTAAATGACTTATAAAACTTAGTAGGTGCCATAATCAAAAAAATCATCTCGTGATTCAACTTAGAACTTCACTGACCTTGATGAGGCTGGTCTTTGGATAATAGACATGAAATTTATTCTTGGACTTGGAAGTTGAATCCTTTCTAGATTTATAGGACCTGCCAAAGCACTTACTCTACTGGCTTAGCCTTTGAGAACCTAGGAGGGTCATATCCATTCCATGTTCTGTGAAATTTGGGTTCAGTCAGAGGGCCGCACTTGAGGATGTAGAGGCCCACATATGGCCTTGAGGCCACAGGTTCCTTACCCCTGGTAAGAGTTAGAAGAAAGGGTATTAATGAGGAGGCCAAGTGGAAGATTGCTTGAAATGTATTTAATAGAGCTATGAGGGATAAAAGACAGAAGAAAAGTGATAGACATGGTGTGTGCACCTGTGTTTAACTGCTGAAGCAAAAATAGAGATTTTGGTCAAAATATTCCTAAGTTCTGATCACTAAGTGGCAGCATTGCCCACGGACATCTTCTTTACTAAATGGGCACCAGTGGTTGTGGTGCAGAACAGCCTCGTGTGTGTGACAAGGGGTAATGCAGTGGGTGGTACATACATTTCGGTATTTTAAGTTCCACCTTTTATTGATAGGAGTACATGTAAGTCTTTCACGATCTCATCCGGACACAGTGGAATGCACAGGTTGAACCCTGAATAATATGATGTGGTGATAGTGAATAGAAGACTATCTTTGCCATCACAGTCTTATTCCTGGATTATTGACAAACAATTTTTCTTAATGTGGTTTCCTCAGTTTCTTCCACTTTAGGAAGGAAGAAAGAATATGGGGGTGAAGAGAAGGAGAAGAACAACAGTGATTTAGGAGGTGGATGATAATGGCTCTGTTTTCATTCCATGTATTATGTATTAAATGGCTTCTGCTTTGTCATTTTGGTCAGTTTTGTACCGGAAGTTAATCAAGTTCATTTTGTAGGTGATAATAGGAAGAACCCAAAATTCTTGTTTTTCTCAGGAGCAGCTCTGCCACACAAGTAGCTCTACTGGATACTGTGCACAGAATGTTCCAGAAAGATGATCTTTCAACTATCACCCGCCTGGCAATTGTGGATCGCTGTCTCCTGACTCTTTTGTGGCATTGCAGCTTGGCTGCTTTGCGGGAATTCTTTAGTAGTATTATAGTGGAAGCCCTTGATGTACTGAAGTCCAGATTTACAAAGGTAACCACATGTTTAATAAATTAAATATTGCTTGTGTTTAAAATATAGATTACCTAGACTAATGTTGTTCAGAACAATATACTGATTAATTATACTGTTAATGGTTTCAGCTAAGAAACAGTTTCTGTAATGCCTACTAACTCCATTCTGAAAGGGTATGTGTGTGTCTGTGTGTGATATTTCCAAATACTTAGTAAACACCTAAATGACAAACTGTAAACATGAATACAATCTTAACATTAACTAGTTTAATTCTTCAGAGTCCTGCACGGTACAACTTACGTGAAAATAATTACAAACAAAGTTACCTGTGGTTTCACTTTTTTCAGTTTTTACTTCTTGTACACAACCACGTGTATTTAATAATAGCTCTGGTTTCTATGGTGTTTTAGGGTTTGCAAAGTGATCTCCTCAATCCAGTGAAGTAGATAGTACAAGTACAAATATTCACGTTTTATAGTTGAAGAACCAGAGGCTCAGATAAATGACTAGCCAGTGACACATATAATATCAGAGTCAAGACTTGCCCACATCTTTCTCCATGCCTAGTCCAGCAATCTTTCCATACTGCTACTCAGGCCTAACTATCTGGACACCCTGAAATTTATGATGCTACCTCTATAATGTCTAATTACTTATATCTAAATTTTTGGCCTTGGTAAACTAACTAATCAGTTAATGTGACAATTGCACTAAGAATTTTTATATTAGTGCTTTTAATAAGCATTGCTTCTTAAATGGTGTATGTTTGTGTGTAAACACACATATATTCTGAAAGAGAAACAGAAAGGTACTGGTATTGCTAGAAGCATTAATGTTTATCTTATTAGTGAGAAAATAACTGCTAAGAAAATTATATGACAAGATGGTAATTTTTGTGCTCAATTTTTTCAGTTTAGTGAATCTACCTTTGATACTCAAGTCACCAAAAAGTTGGGCTACTATAAGATGCTTGAGGTATTATATTCTCGTGTCCCAAAAGATGATGTTCACTCCAAAGAATCTAGAATTAATCAAGTTTTCCATGGTTCCTCCATTGTAGAAGGAAATGAACTCACAAAGACACTTATTAAGTAAGTTTTTACTTAAGCCTTTTTATAATTTATATATATCCTATTGACATATACTATGAAGAGATGTTAAATTTATATATCTGATAATAAAATGTAAATTCTGACTTTTCTGTGATATAGTTCTTAATTTTTGTTATTAGTAAACTTGGATATACTTTAGCTTATTAGTGAGAAGCAGAGATTTTTCACTCAATCATGATCTTTCATAAAGAATCACATTCACTATTAATTTTTTATGATTCTGTTCTCCTATAGCTTGAGACAGACTTTTAGAACTATTATTTGTAGCACAATATAAACTTGAATAATGTGCTAATTTTATGTAATTTGAGATAATTATATATGAATTTGTAACAAATACAGTGTTTTTCAAAGCAATATCAACTTGTTATGAGATTGACTGAATATAGGAGTGTCAGTTTAATGGAATTGAAAACTATTGACATTTGAGGCTGATATCATTAAGTCATAGTATTTGGTTCAAATGGAAAATTAATCATAATTTTGGGTATATTTTACAGATTGTGTTATGATGCATTTACAGAAAATATGGCGGGTGAGACTCAGTTACTGGAGAAGAGAAGACATTACCATTGTGCTGCATATAACTGTGCCATTGCAATTCTCTGCCGTGTATTCAATGAAATGAAATTTTACCAGGGCTTTCTGTTTACTGAAAAACCAGAAAAGGTAGGCCTTTCAGGAGGAATTTACTATTGCTAACATTGTTACTTATGTCAGATTTAAGGAATTACATTAAGCCAATTGAAAACTGTATGTCATATGATCAGATTCCTTGTATAGTATTTCTGGATGGATATGGATGCATTTAAATATGTGATTGTTACAGCTTTGATTTTCTCTCTTATGGCCCTGATAGTATTGTTGGAAAATGTCTTCTTGTAGTCAAATACTGTCTGTTGGCTTTACATAGCTTTGATGAAAAAATTTTCACAGTTCTGTTACTTTTCATGTTGTTCATATTGTATTTTTCTATTTATTCTTTGTTTTTGCAGAACTTGCTTATTTTGGAAAACTTGATAGACCTGAAACATTGCTATACTTTTCCTGTAGAAGTTGAGGTAAGTAAAGACTTTCTCCATTTAGTGTACCTTTTAAAATATTGATGAGTATTTTTGTAATCATTTTGCAATTTCATTTAATTGGAACCCAATTTATCAAAATTCTCAATTGATTTTTTCCCTTCATTTGATATTTAGGAGAAGGACCAAATGATAACAAAATAAAATGATATTAGGCATTTGGACAAAAAACAACTTGAGAAGTTATAGTGCCTATTCATGTTTAGTCCTTTCTCCTACTTGTGGTATTTTGGTGAATCTTTGACTTCATTGGTGTGAGAATTCCCTCCACCAGTGTAATTTAAAACTCCTCTATGCCTTCTCATTCTTGCTCAAGGTCCCAAAGCAAGGATTTGAGTTCCAGTTTGGTGAATCTGAGTCTGGTGCTCTCCCATTGCACCAGCTCTCCCACTGTCCCCTTTTATAATTAGATCGCATCTGGAATGCTTTATTCAGTCTTAGATGCCACAATTAGGACAGATATTAATGAATTGAGGGCAAAAAAATAAAGAATCAATGAGTGGAAAAGTTACAAAGAAGTAAATGTTGTATTTCAAAATGTAAATTTAAGGAAATACTTGCTAGCAATTAGAGCTACCCAAAAGTGGAATAAACTGCCTCAGCAACTACTGGAATCTTTCAGAGTTCTTGAAGGAAAGCATAGAAGATCCCTTGTTGGGTATATTGTAGAGGGAATTTTTTTTTTTTAGGTACAAGTTGACTGAATGACCTCTGAGATTGTACATGATGTGTATTCAAGGCATAGGGAGTTATCTGTTTGAATACATCAAGGAAGGAGATAAAATTTCAAGTTTGGAAAATACCAAAAAGCGTCCTGGCCAAAGTTTAGATGTTTTCATTTTCTTTGTCTTACAGGTCCCTATGGAAAGAAAGAGAAGGTATATTGCTATTAGAAAAGAAGCCAGAGATGCAGCAAATGGAGATCCAGGTGAGATAGTCTTGAGATAGTGGAAAAAGTAGCTCCTGCTAATATTTTTTAAATTGATGTTTTTTTTCCAGTTAAGCATTTTTTTTTTAAGGCAGTTGAGGTTAAATGATTTGGCCAGGGTCACACAGTTAGAAGCATTTATTTTCCCTTCTTTTCACGTCACTCTTTGGGGGAAGAAAAAGTAAAACAAAACCCTTGTAACAAATATGAATATACATAATCCAGCAAAAAAAATCCCATATTGACCATATCCAGAAATGTTTGTTTCATTCTTCATATTAAGTCTGTCATCTGTCAGGAGGAAAGTTCTGCTGATGTTAAAAATTATACATAGAATACATAATGCTTGGATATGACATTTGAAAAGAGGAATATTTTTCAAGTGATTCCCACAGAAACTTAAGGGGCCAAGTAGGAGGCCAAAAATTCCATGGGATAAGACTTCATAAGTAGGACATGTTCTTTAGACAGAATAAGGAATTATTGGTTCTGTTCTGTAAGTCTGTACTGATTGGGTCAGGTGAAAGTTTAATTAATTGAATGTTTCCTTATGTGATGTGCAAAATGACAGTTTTGAAAGTGATAAAATCAATTGATTTGTCCATCTAAGAATGAATTAGGGCAGCTAGGTGGCGAAGTAGATAGAGCGCCAGGCCAGGAGTCAGAAAATCTGAGTTCAAATTTGGCATCAGACCCTTACTAGCTATGTGAGCCTGGCAAAGTCACTTAACCTTGTTTGCTTCAGTTTCCTCATCTGTAAAATAATTATCATGGCATATTTGTTAATGGTTTATTTTTATCAAACATTTTTTGAAATCTTGACAAAGACATATTCTCTACAATAGGTCCTGGAATGACCTACAAATCCATATGTGCAATACAAAATAGTTCTTCGTTAATGATGCTTTTAGGCAAAGATAGATTTTTTTCCCCTCACTTCTGTCGTAGTAAATGGTTTTTTTATTCATTCATGCTTTTTTTTTTCTTTTTTTTTTTTAAAGAGGGGCCTCATTATTTGTCTTCATTGTCGTATATGGCAGACAGCAGTCTGAGTGAGGAAATGAGTCAATTTGACTTTTCTACTGGAGTACAGAGCTATTCATACAGTACCCAAGATTCTAAAGCTACTGTTGTTCATTTTCGGAGAAGGGTAATAACATTTTAAAATATATTTCTGGAGAAAAATTCATTTAAGTATGCTTAGTATATGATGTGAAATTTAGTACATGATTCTTTTTATCCACTTGCAATGGGAAATGTGTGTGTGCATTAGCCAGAGGCCGTATGGTATTGTGGATAGAATGCAGGGCTTAGTTAGGACTTCATCTGCTGCTGCTTGGCTGTGTGACACTAAATGAGTTTCTTAATCCCTCTGTACTTCAGGCTGCTGGTTAGGACTCCTCTTCTAAGTGATAAGGTGGGTTGTGATCTGTGTTGGTTGAAAAAGTTTCAATACCCAGTTTCCCACACTCCTTACACTTTACTGTTTTCTACATGTACTACAGTCCAGTGACACAGGCCTCCTTGCTCTTCTCACTCACACTTAGCCCTCCACTTCCAAATTCCAGGCATTTTCACTGGCTACCTCCCATTTTGGGGATTCTTTGCTCTTCCTTTCCCATCTTATTGATTTCCTGACTTCCATCAAGCGTCACCTAAAATTCTGCCTTCTGAAAGAAGTCTTTTCAGGTCTCCCTTAGTGCTAGTGCATTCCTTCTGTGATTATCCCTGGTATGCTTCCTTTCATGCTACAGTATATTTATTTGAGAGCAAAAAAGAAAACTTTGAACTAAAATTTGGTTAGAAGAGTTTGTTATTTATGCTTTAAGCTGAAGGTAATAGGCACATGCCTAGGTATTACTAAGGTCTTTAATGTGTCCTTGAAAAATACTTTATTTTTGAGAATTTGCGTGTGTGTGTGTGTGTGTGTGCGCGTGCGTGTGCGTGTGCGCGCGCTTCTTTCCCATCCTCCAGGCTGCCTCCAGAAATGCCTCAGCTGTCTTCAATCGAATCAAAGTTTGCCATGCTCCAAATGGCCTCTTTTTAGATGCAAACTTTTGCATCTTAGCCCACTTATTTGATCTAAAGTAGGTAAGATGTGAATAAATCAGGATCTGAACCCTTCAACAATAGTGTTGTTTGTTTTGTTTTGTTTTGTTTTTAAGATGAACTTGCCTACTGAAATGAATGTATGGGGAGATATTTTTGAGCAGGGAAATGTTCTGAAAACTCTTCCCTACTCATGGTCACTGCCACAATACTCAGATAACCAGAAATTTAGGGGCAGCATGTCAACATCCCACTTATGCAAGTGTGGTGATAAAAATTATCCAGCCTAGAATAGGAGAAACTGAGGCAGAGCTCTGAGCCAATGGCACTTTATTAAAGGGTCAATGGTCGCCTCTAATGAAGTGAACCTCAGATCATCCTCATGAACTGATAGGCCTCCTCCTTCCAGGGCCCAGTTTTCATAGGGTTAGATATGTAAACATTCAAGAACAGCTAGACCAGGTACAGAATAATTTCATTGGTTGATATATGACACATAGCCTAAAATAAGCAAAACGATATATCAGCAGAGTCATGAGTTGGGCAAAGCAAGGAATATTTTCACTTGAGTAGATGGTCAAACGATGGTCATAAGATGGGCTCCTGCTCATGTTGGACAAGAGAATGGTCCAGAGGCACAAAAATGATTTGGGGGACTTTCCATGTAGTTGACTCACCTCTACAACACTGGGCATGGTCACCATGATGAGGAAAAACAAGGGTGGAGGGGTCTCCAGCCAGCTTCCCAGGATTACACAAGTGGTATCATTTGTAACTCACAGCTCTGGGGCCAAATAAACAGAACTTATAATCATATCAAATTGATTGATTCTGATTGGAATAGAGTAGAGGTCTTCAATGAATCAGCTTCCTCACAAGGTTGCTTATTTCTGTTTTAGTACATGAGTAATTCTCAAAGGTCAGACATTTCTTCAACATTCTCCAAGACTTCCTAAGATTTTCAGGTGGTTATTGGTGTTTTCAGGCTATAAAATTAATTAAAAAAAAAACTTTGCCTAAATTTGCTCTCTGTGTTATTGTCTAGCTGGTTCTCTTTTTCATTTCTCTCTTCCCTAAGTTAATAGCCTAAGAGGAAAGCCTGTCAGTCATGAAAAACTGAAATAGAGTGTACTGGTCCCTGATGTCAGATTGTCTCCAGTCTTGTGGAGTATAGCGAATATTGATCCAAATGGATATTTTGGCATAGGAGGCAAGAAAGCAAAAGGAATCAGTGGATTAGGCTAGAGTTAATAAGAAAATGATTCTGTAAGGAATTGAGTTTGGAAGCAAGGAAGGAACAGGAATTTGCCTATTATATTCTTAAAACTAGAAATCTCATAATATTCAGTAGTTCTTCCAAAATATCATACTGAGGGTTTATTTTGTGTGTTCTTTAAAGAATGGCATATACATTGAAGTTGAAAACATGATATAGCAATACCTTGATTTCTTATTTTTCTGTAGGAACGTATTGACTCCACAGTCCAGGATGATGTAATGGAGTTAGAAATGGATGAACTAAATCAGCATGAGTGTATGACAACCATGACAGCTCTGATTAAGCACATGCAGAGAAATCATATCACACCTCACATAGAAGAGGTATTATTTCATTCCCACATCCTTTTCATTTATTGTGTTTGTTGGGATTATGTTGAAAAATAAATTCTGGATAAATAATTCTTAGTTACCTCATTTCAAAGTGATTGTGTATAGTATAAACAGATAGTTTCAGTCTTTTTTTCTTTATCTGTATAATTTTGGGAATCTTATAGCTGGAGGTGGAAGGAGCATCAGAAGGCATCTAATCTAACCCTCATTGTGCAGACAAAGAAAATGAGGCTTTGTGAGATTAAGTGACTTGCCTAGGGTATTATAAGTAGTTAGCTTTAGAAGTAGGATTGGATTGAACCCAGTTCCTCTGATTCCAGTGCTAGTGAATGCTCTTTGTACTCTGTGTGTGTGTGTGTGTGTGTGCACACACACATATACACACACATATATATACACACACATATGCGTATTTATATTGTTTTAGGGTTCAGAGCCAGCAAATCTTCCTCCGTGGATGAAGTTTCTTCATAGTAAATTGGAAAATCCATCAACACCACTAAACATTCGTCTCTTCTTAGCTAAACTCATAATAAATACTGAAGAAGTAAGTAATGTTATATGTAATTTTTTTTATTTTTCATTTCATTATTTAGTACTGAATTTAAACACACTAAAAAAGATAAGCATTTCTTTTATGCAATCAGAACAGAAAAAAAGATTGCATATTTTCAAAGCTATCTGCCACTCTTCTTACTTTTTTATCCTTTTTTCCTTATGTTTGTAACCCCATTACTGGTTCCTCTTCTTCCAACCTCCTCCTCCAAAGAATTGTTTGTGAAAGAAAAGTAGTCACAATACTCAATAAACTGTTTCTGGAAAATAGTCCCTTTTTATCTTTGAATTAGTGAAAGAATTTAGCACACTAGGAGTTCTTCTCACAGGTCTATACCCCCCCCCCGAAAAAATGATGATCATTCTGTGTAAATTTTGATGCTTGCATTTTTACTACTCTGAGCAATATGATGTTTAGAATACACACAGAGTGCTTGGCTGACCGTAAATACTCAGTGATTTTCATTAATATAGGATCTTTAATAATAATAATTGCTGACAGTTAAATCGTACTTTCAGGCTTGCAAAGCCAAAGCATTTTACTATCATCTTAAAAGTAGTTATCTAGGGAAATTACTTGAAGATGTTGTCATTTCTAGAATTCTTTTTAAGAGCGTTCTTTTGGAATTTCAGGTTCCATGACACTTTTTTTTCTCTTATTCAGGGGTGGCAACAGTTCATCCTTTGGATTTGAGTTTAAATTTTTGAAACTTCCAGAAGTCATTTAGAACCACAAACTAGGTCTGCATGTCATTCAGGTGGAAGAAGGATTCCTGTGGGTTACTTTATTTCAATCTCTGTAGAAGTTACCCTAGCAATAATATCGCATAAAAAAGTAAATCATTACCGTTCATCTATGGTTTTAAGGACTTAGACATAGATTGAATAAAGAATCTTCTTAACTGAATTTATTTTCTTGAATTGACTTTATTTTGGACCTAGTGTGGATTAGAATATAAAAAGTTAACTGTTTGAACAGGTGTTCAAAATTCAGTATTGCTTTTTAAAAATAACCCTTTAATTTTTGGTTTTAAATTTTTCTTCTAGGTTTTCCGGTCATATGCAAAACACTGGCTTAATCCTTTGCTACAGCTGGTTGTTTCTGAAAATAATGGAGGAGAAGGAATTCACTATATGGTGGTAGAGATAGTAGTAGTTGTTCTTTCATGGACAAGCATCGCTACACCCAAAGTAATGATTTTATATATAATTGAATTCTATATTTTTGCAAGTATCTAATGGTATGTAATTTATCCATTTTATCAAATATGCTTCCATATCATTAGCATTTTGCAAAATGGGTAAATACTTTAAAAGTGAATTAACTTAATCCTAAGAAATTTCATAATTTTAAATTTAATTGTTTTGATATCAAAAACATTTTTATTGTTAGCTTTTTTCAACAAAAATAGAATAAAAGTAATAATTGTTAACATTTATATAATATTTGAAGTTTGCAAAGCATTTTTTAGGTACAGTGATGCCTCATTTATTCAGTATCATATGTTCCTCAGAATTTTTTAGATAGGTGAAGCATACTCCTTTCAGAACGAGAAAAATTTTAAACACTTTTCAAAGTATTTTTAAAAAAAATTTGTATGTCTTTGTATTATGCACAGGACACAATGTTTTTTGATGGCTAATGGTAATTTTTAAGTTTTATTTATTTTTTATTTTATTTCACTTTTTTTCATTATTCCAAAGATTCATTAATTTGAAGAAGATACGTTTATGAATGACTTTTGCATTTTTGCATTTTTGTTAAAATGTTAGTATTTTATTAAATATTTTAAGTTTACGTATGACAGTATAATTTCCATATATTTCAGGGTGTTCCTAAAGATGAACTGCTGGCAAATAGATTACTTCAATTCTTAATGAAACATGTCTTTCACCCAAAAAGAGCTGTGTTTAGGCACAACCTTGAAATCATAAAAACTGTTGTTGAGTGCTGGAAGGATTGTTTATCCATACCATACAGGTATGACGTTAGCAGAAGGCTTTCTTAAAAAAAAACTGATGTTTAAACAACTAATTGCTAGGAAAGGTAATTGTTTTATAAATATTTATGTTTGAGTGGAAGGGACAGATATGAACCATAAAACTTAGTTGTATCTATCGGCGTGTTGATTGAGCTAAATCCCTTATAATCCTGATTGCTTTTATTCCGTATTATTTGGTTTTCTTTTTATAAACTCCACAAGTTCAGGTAAATATTGTATCTTTTTGTGTGTTCAGACACTTAAATACACATGGCCTTAGTTTGATTATATATGGTAATACATTATTTTAGCTATGATTTGGATTTTATTAACATCATTTAAGTTAGTTGAGAAAATTAGAATAAGACTCATTACATTTTTTTTATTTTTAGGCAATTGGGGTTAAGTGACTTGACCAGGGTCACACATCTAGTAAGTGTCAAGTGTTTAGTCTGAGGCTGGATTTGAATTCATGTCCTCCTGACTTCGGGGTCAGTGTTGTATCCACTGCGCCACCTAGTTGCCCCTTCATTACTTTTATATTCCATCCATTTTATCGCATTGTCTTTTGCTATTTGATACCCTTAGAATAATTCTAAAAGTACATGATTCTAATAGTGAAACAGTTCTAAAAGCATATTAATTTTAATAATTAAAATAATTAAATGAAATTTAGAGATGAAAAAGCTTTATTATTTATTATGTTATGTTATATTATTATTATTTATTTATCTGTTTAGTTTGAGGGGACAGGTAGAGAAAAGGGAAGAGAGAACATATTCAAATGTATCAATAGCAAAACACTAGATTAATCTGAATGCAAATAAGTGAAAAATCAGTCAGAAAGTAATGGATGATAGAGGCAGCTAGATAGTTCAGTGGATAGAGCACTAAGCCTGGAGTCAGGAAGACTTGAGTTCTAATGTGGCCTCAGACATTTACTAGTTGTACGTAGTCTCTGTTTGCCTCAATCCACTGGAGAAGGAAATGACAAGCCACTCTGATGGAGTGCAGCTCCACTATCTTTGTTAAGAAAATCCCATGGACAGTATGGTCCATGAGGTCATAAAGAGTTTGACACAACTGAACAACAAAACAAAAACAATGTTAACAAGAAGAATGTGAAGGAAAAACAATAGAATCATAGCTTTTTATAGGGAAAGTTTCCATAGGTCTGTGAATTTTCTGGTGTATACTTGTCAAAGGTATTTTTATCAATGTTTATTTACAACTTAATGGACCATTCATATATATAGTTTTTTTTTCTTTTGTTCTTGTGTTTTAGGATAATATTTGAAAAGTTTTCCAATAGAGACCCCAACTCAAAAGACAATTCAGTAGGAATTCAGTTATTAGGAATCATAATGGCAAATAACTTACCTCCCTATGATTCAAAAAGTGGTATAGAAAGTACAAGGTGAGAATCACATCTTTTTGCATTGATGTTTTATCTGTTTAAAATGTAGTTGAGCCAGATTGAGCAAAATGGAGTAAAGCTTTTCGTTTAAAATTTCAATGCCAGGGACTAGAATCCAGGTTAATAAAAATATGCTTTTTTAATGATTTAAGACATTTAGTGTGAAGAATTATGTTGTAAGAATATGGGAAATATTTCAGGGAATTTTATTTTGTAGGAATTAGTTTTGTTGGTTATGGGCAGAAAGTCAGCAATTGGAGGGCTCTAGCCAGGTGGTAGAAAAGTCCAGGAATTCATGAGTGGATCTCAGAGAATTGAGAATAGATGGTACCTGGGCACTTCATAAAACAGTCCTTATGTAACAACCTCTCTTCTCAATTATTTTGGTACCTGGCTCACAGTCTTCCTCTTACTCCCAACTCCTGTCCTCCTAATTAAAGACTTCAATATACACAAAAGTTTTATATATAAGAGAAGAGAGGCATTATTAATGTTTTCTCAGTTACTTTTTTTGTTCGGTCCCACATTTTTATTATTCTTTTCTGTAGCTTCTGATACCTTGAGAATCAGTCTCTCACTGCCCTCATAATTGTATCACTTCATTATAGGCCTCCTTCTGGTACATTTGATCTAGTCCAACTGCTTTCTCTTCCTTTCTTCAGTGCTATTTTCATCAATTATTAATATAACCAAGATTGTGATACAAGTTGTGATGATTCTTCCATGGCCCAGTCTTGATAGTGAAAACAATTTGTTACAAAAATCTTTGTAGATAGTTTTGCTCTTTTGTCTGTTTTTTTTGTCCTTCCAGTTTCATCAGAGACAATTATGACTAGGAAAGGAGGTGAGCTAGGCACATTGCAGAAAATATCTACTGATGGGCAGCCTTAGTACCATAATGGCATGTCCAAAAGACTAAGGAAACTGAAGGAAAGCTTTAGCATTTTGGATGGATCATCTGTGGAGGGTTTATGAAAAAATATGAATAAGAATCACAGAGTAAGAATGTGTGGAGAGGTTACAGTCTTCACTAATGGTACTCTCTTTAGATGGACTCCCTATATTAATGAATACATGGATCCATTGAAGTAAAGATATATGTCACACAGTTTTCCATATACAGTTACATCATAGTTTTCTATGTAATAGTAGATTAATATTTCCAAAAACTTTCTTGTAAGATGTCCAGGATTTTCTTGGTGTTTTGATCCCATTGCACCTTGGACTAGCATCCTCATTGAAAATTTATTTTCAGGTCTCCTTTCTGGATTGTGATGAAGAGCTTATAGTACTTCATTTCATGTGTAGTTTGGATCATAGCAAACTAGGTGAATGATTTTATACAAATTTGCTTCCTCTATTTGTAATTTGTAGATACTTTCAAGCTTTGGTCAACAACATGTCTTTTGTAAAGTATAAAGAAGTGTATGCAGCTGCAGCAGAAGTGTTGGGATTAATTCTTCAGTATATTGCTAAGAAGGAAAATGTAAGTGAACTTTTATGTAAATTACTTTTTCTTATGATAATTTATAATTCCACCAACATATTGAATATCTGCTATGTGGAAAGTCTTTTTGTAGGCACTAAGAAATAGTCCCTTTTTTTCAAGGAACTTCTGATCCATTAGTGTAGAATGTGAAAATTCAAAGAAAAAGAACAGTGCCATGAGAGCTTAGAGAAAGGAGGGATCCTGTTTAACTGAGTATATTAGAAAAGGAAAGCCACATAAAGAGCGAGACACTTGAAAGAAAGGGTGATTTTTAGCTGGTAGAAATCTGGAGGTAGAATATTTCAGGTTAGGAGATAGAAGAAAGGCACAAGAGTAGAAAAGTGGAACATGTTTAAGGCATGGAGAGTAGTATAGTTTAGATAGAATACAAGGCATATGAAGGGAAAGTAAAGTAGGTTAGAGATGTATTTTTTTTAATCCTTCAAATGCCAAGCCAAAGAGCTTGTGGCAGGCCATTATATGTATTTAGAAAAGCATATTATTTTCCCCAAGAAAGTTTAGAGAAATTTTCTATGACTAAATAACTAATGAACATCAAAAGGCATTTAAATGGCTTGCTGCAGCTTGAACTGTGCCAGATGTTATTTATTAAGAACTAATAGATTTATTTAGTTGGTGTTCACTAGTAGTTTGAAATAGGTCTTTAAGAAATGGTGCTGATTTTGGAGAAAGAGTTGTGCTCAACCTTTAACAGACAAAAGGACTATCGTTAAGTAATTACAGTCTAAATTCTAGTGCTAGGGAAAGAAAGGAAGATGGCTCACCTTGGCAAACAATATGTAAAGTTCCCTCTTTCTTTCTTTCTTTTTTTATTTTTCTTTTTGGCAAGGCAGGTGGGGGTAAGTGACTTGCCCAGGGTCACACAGCTAGTAAGTGTTATGTGTCTGAGACCAGATTTGAACTTGGGTCCTCCTGACTCCAGAGCCAGTGCTTTACCCACTGCGCCACCCAGCTACCCCTGAAGTTACCTCTTTTCAAAAATCTGTCTCCTCATATTTTACCAGTCAGAAATTTATTGCTTAACAAGTTCCTTTTTAAAAATTGAAATGTGTTTTGAGAGGTTTTAGTCAGATTTATGCTTTAATGAAGAAATGACTAACCTTTATGTAAGATCAAGCCATTGGAAAGCAAAGGATTCTTATTGGTTCATTGTCCTGTCATGCTAAAATTTCAGGTTTAAATGTGCATAATATGCTTATTTTCTAACATATATAGAAAATGTAACATTCTGAAATCATGTCCTTTACACCTTAAATTTTGTAGCTCGTGCTAATAAGAATTATAAAAATAGTGACATATTTGAATAGTTTTTTTTAAGATTGGGTTTTCCAAAGAAAGGGATCAACAAAGTGAGTTTTATCATATGCCCAGAGGCAACAGGGAACATTATTTCATGGACCATTTAGACTTCACATATTGCAGCACTAAAAATAAATATTTAGGAAAAGGATTGTCATGAAAATAAATGCAGTTTATGTACCAATGGTTGCTGAGAATTAACTTGTAAAGAAATTCTGTGAAGAACTTGTGAAGGCTTCCCAAATCATGTAAATAAACATATTGATATTTGGTGACTTGTTTGCAAAAAACATAAGGGTAAGTTTCCCAAAGAAGGAATAAGAGATTTCAAAGATGTTGGACATGACAGGTACCTAATAACACCAAAATATATTTCATAGAGAGAAAAATATTTTTTATTGATGTGGTAATTATCCCCGAGTCAGCTATCTGTGTACAGTCAGACCATCAGCTTGTATGATCAGAATTATTAAAAAAAAAAAGAGGAAAAATGAGAACAGGTATGGTGTACATTTGAAATGACTTAACCCTGAATTATTTAAATGAATAATTCCATAAAAAATGGGAATTGTACAATAGAAATAGCATTGATCATCAGACAGTAGTTTTAACTAGTATAAGTTAAATGCCCCAAGAAGACCAAAAAAAACCCAGAAAATGCCTTAGCAAATATCTGACTTAATTCCCACGTGAAGAGAGATGGCTGCCAAAAGCAACACCAATTTAAACTATAAACTCGTTTGTAAAACTTTACAAAGAAGGAAAATCGATGACTATGAACAGTATCATCCCACGAAGCAGAGAGAAACAGTGGGAGGGTAAAACCAGCTTAAAGAGAGTTTTGCGTAGTTGTCCAACCAAGCAAATTCATCGTAAGGGCCTTTAAGGGTGAAAATGAAAGAGCACCTAGAAGAAAGATGGAAGAAGCTTGCAAAAAGTCTTTAAGCAAGTTTTCTCCATCCAAGATAGTGAAACCACCACAGTGGGACCCAAGCATCACAGTCCAGGATGTGCTTGGGGAAGTAGAATTGTCATTGCAGATAACACAGATGGTGAAAGTAACTGGGTCAGATCAGGTAAATGCAGAGAATATTAGTGCTGGAGGTTTTATGGCTTGACTGGGTGAGCCCACCCAGAGGGAAGTAGGAATTGTTGACACTTCCCCAGGAGAGGGGCGATTAGATCTATCCTTTGTGATATTGTGGGGGTCCAGGAAGAGGAACACCTACCCCAGATACCCTACAAAACAGTGCTCATACTAGGTGCATTACATTGCTTAACAAGAAGATAAAAGAAATAGCATAAGATACTAATATGTTAAAGCAGATTCAAAATATATCACAATATACACATAAACCTATATCACACTCTCTCCCTAATGTAGTCTCTGTGGGGGCAGGGAGAAGAATGTGAACCCACTTAGAGGAAGCACTCACAACTGCTTCTCTGTTAACTCTCTACAGTTGGTCCTAACTATTCCAGCTAGGTAAACACAGAAGATAGAGTGCCAGGTCTGGAGTCAGGAAAACTGAATTTTCCCTGAGTTCAAATCTGACCTCAGACACTAACTGTGTGACCTTGGGCAAGTCACTTAACCCTTTTGTCTCTGTTTCCTCACCTGTAAAATGATCTGGAGAAGGAAATTGCAAACCTTTCCTGTATCTTTGCCAAGAAAACAACAAATAGGGTCACAAAGAGTTCAACACAACCGAACAACAACAAAAGGGACAAGATAAGGCCCCTTCTAACTTTCCGGGCAGCTAGATAGAGTGGATAGAGTGCCAGCCCTGTTGTCAAGAGGACCTGAGTTCAAATCCAGCCCCAGATATTGACTAGCTGTGTGACCCTGGGCAAGTCACTTAACCCATTTTGCCCCAGTTACCTCATCTGTGAAATGACAAGCCACTCCAGTATCTTTGCCACAAAAACCCCAAATGGGGGTCACAGAGAGTCAGAGAACTGAACAACAAAAATATGCATTTACAAGTCCTTTCAACTTAAAATCACTCTTAAAAGAGTTTTGAAAGATGTTCTGCAAATAACAGTTCTCTTTAAACCAAAGAACTGTAAAACTCATCGAACTGGCCATCTCTAGGCTGTGTAGACCAGAACAGCCAAATGTTTCCCTCATCCAGATGCTGGTGAGGCTCCCATCAACACAGCTCTTGGCTTAACTCTTTAAGTCAGGAAAACAAGCCTAAATACCGGATACAGACTGCTGTAAAGCCTCTTCTGCTTTTCCTTCTTAATTTAGAGGTGATGGCAAAGAGCAGCAGGCTTTTATTAAAAGCTTCACTTCCCTTCGGTTCCAGACAGCACCAGCTGGTGACAGTAAAGTCAGTTTTCTCTCCCACCAATTAGGAATACCTCAGTAGAAGCCTTGTGTCAGCTGACTCCTTCCCATTGCTCGAGCACGGATGGAGCCTCTTCTCTGCTCCAGCACTGCCTCTGTAGTTCTTCTCAGCCTGCTGCATCAGAGTCTTCTCTAAGTTCTTAACTGTCTATTTCTAGGGCTTAAATGAGGATCCTCCTGACTCTTCTTAGGGACTCACCTTTCACCCCAGACTTCCCTATGAAACCTATAGTCTTTTAAAAATTATACCTCAGCCTCTCAATGTTTATATGTGTGTATAAAATTTCTTTTCTTTTTCTTTTTTTAAGTTTTACCCATTTTAGCCATGATCCAGGCTGGTCCACTGTTTATACTCATATTTCTTCAGTTCTCAATAAGAAATAGATCTTTCTTTGCCCCTTATAAAATCAAACTGTTCCCATACAAGTAAGGCATAATTTTACATTATTCAAAGAGGTATTTAAACTTTTATGTTTATGCCATAGTTAATTTTCAGTCCAAAATTGCTCAAATGCTCTTTGAAAATGGTTTCTGAATAAACATATAATAACAGTTTTTATTAAATCATAGTTCTTTTTCTACCTGTTTTAGCTATCAAACTATTGATCTGCGGCATTGGCAATATCTTACATACCTTGACAATTAATTTTTTTCCTTTAAAAAAAGTTATTAAAAAAAGTTCCGTTTTCTGCCCTTTGTAGCACTAAAGTGGGCCATTTATCCTAAAGGAACAGTGGACCTTACATACAAATAAAGTGTTGTGTGTGGTTTATCCTTCATTCTGGAAGAGAACCATGACATCAGGAAGATGATGCCGTGACTTGCAAATGATTTGGATTTAAGTGAGGGAGGGCTGTGCAAAGGCACCAGCCTCACTTTCTCCTCTGGAGCTATCTGGGTCCAGTGGCCAGCCATAGATCAGGACGACTAGAGGTGGCTCAGAATGCAGTTGGGAGACCTTTGTCTTTTTAAGCTAAGGCCTTTCTGAGTTTTCATTTTGAGGCAATTCCCATTCATTGATAAGGGCTGTTTGAGAAGTGAGCCAAGGAATGGGCCCTTTAATAATAATTAAAAAAAAAACAAACCAGCGAGGGGAAGACCCTCAGGGTTTCTGGACTGAAGAGAAACAATTGCTATTTATATTCGCTCTGAGCCATTGTTTGGGCCCAAATAATAACCATTAAGTGGTGTTTGGGTAGGTCCCTACCTATTGTTGACCAGTCAATGAGAGCCAGAGTAAATTAGGTTTAAGGCTTGGTCTTTAAGAAAGAAATCTAGCCTGTAAACCCCAAGATACCTAGGTAGATTTTAGCCTTCAAAATTTACCTTCCTTTAGGTAGAGCACTCTCAGGTAAGGGCATGATACATCATGTGGAGAGAGGACAGGACAGGACTATGATATCAGGAAGATGATGCCATGACTGGCAAGTGAATCAGGTTTAAATGAGAGAGGACTGTGCAAAGTCAACAGCCTCACTTTCTCCTCTGGGGCTATCTGGGTCCAGTGGCCAGATATAGTTCTGGGCAACTGGAGGTGGCCCAGGATGTGAGATTTATTCAGAGATAAAGTGCTATACAAACTTTAAAGTTCTATGTAAATATTAGTTGTTATTATCATTTAAATATTTGAAGGGCATAATTTGGAAGGGGCATTATTAGAACTATTTCACTTAGCCACCAAGGGCAGAACTCGGCACAGTGTTATTAAGTAACTGAATACAATTAATTACTGAGTGACTAGGGCCAAGTTCCTGAGAGGTAGATTTTAGGTTTGATGGTAAGGAAGAAGACTTCCTGATAATTGGAATTATCCCAAAGAGGAATGTTCTGTTGTAGGAAGTTAGCAGATTCTCAAAGTCTTGAAGCAATGGCTAGATGATCACTTATTGAAGTTGTTGAAGAAGGAATTCTTGATCAGGTAACAGATTGGATTAGATAATTATTGAGATTGAGGTTTATTAGCCTGAAGTCTGTAAACTTTTTTGTTTTAGCAACAGGATTTGGCTAGAGGCTTGTCCAGACTGCCAGATGAGCCCACGATACAAAAAATCTTAATACCCCTTTTCTGCTGTCCTTTTGAGCTCTGTGATTTTGTAAATGCTGAGGGTCAATTATAATTTATTTTCTATTTGTGTGTTTAAAATCAAATCTTAGCTAACTGGCCATCCATTATACTGTCCATACTCTAACTATTACAAGGAATAGGAAAGGTCAGTCAGTGTAATATGTGATGGAATCCTAATAAAGCTGCTCGCAGCCCCAGTATTCTAACTTCCTTATGAGCCTCACTGAACAGTAGGCATGCCTTCATTTGACCACACAGTCTGACTTTAATATATCACAGGCCTCCAAACTCAATCATAGGCCTCAATGAACAGCAGACCCACTGCACTGCCTCTAGCTAGCCACTGGCCCTAACTGGTCATTGCCCCCAGACCCAATCTTCTAACTAGCCTCTGCCCCCATATCTAATTCACATATTTCCCACAGAAACAGGTGTGTCCATGCACTCAACCACAACCACATCATCCATATTGACCAGACAGAACAATAATAGCTAGCTAATAAGAAAGCGCCACCAGAACGTAGAGCAGGTTGCTTAACCACCAAACCATAGAAGGGCCCACTCTAAGATAGCATCTGGGCAGTAATAGTAAAAAGCAGACCTAGAATAAACTTATGATGTAGTGAGGCTTATTATAATATCATTATCATACATATATGCCACGGGGGGCTGTGTTTCTTTATGCATTGTGGGTGATTGCAAGCACAATTCTACGAAGGCTGGGACCCATCCCCTATTACCTAATCCCTCAACAAACTCCTCCTGCCTTTTTTAATATTAATCATATTCCTATATTCTATGAAAATTTTGAATGTGTAATCAGCATCTTATATTCTATAAAATTGTCTTGTCTTGCCTTACTGAAATTGCTAATTCCTCTAAGGAACTTAGCCACTCACCAGAGTGTGAAACCTCGAAACTATTATAAATCTCTCTAACTGGCTTAGAGTCAGTCTGAGTCTTTGAACTATATGAACACAATTACAAAACACTTTTCACACAAAGTCAGATCTAAATAATTGGAAAATATCAATTGCTCATGGGTAGACCAAGCTAATATAATAAAAGTGACAGTTTTACCTAAATTAATTTACTTATTCAGTGTCATACCAATCAAACTACCAGAATATTATTTTATAGAACTAGAAAAAAATAATAACAAAATTAATCTGGAAGAATAAAAAGTCCAGAATATCAGGGGAACTGATGAAAAGAAATGCAAGGGAAGGTGGCCTAGCCATACCAGATCTGAAATTGTATTATAAAGCAGAAATCATCAAAACTACTGGCTAAGAAATAAAGTGGTGAATCAGTGGAATAGGTTAGGTACGCAAGACGCAATAGTCAATGACTATAGTAATCTACTGTTTGATAAGTGCAAAGACCCCAGCTTTTGGAAGAAGAATTCACTATTTGACAAAAAACTGCTGGGGAAAACTGGAAAATAGTATGTCAGAAATGAGGCATAGGCCAGCATCTTACACCCTATACCAAGATAAAGTCAAAAGGGGTACAGGATTTAGATATAAAGGCTGATACTATAAGCAAACTAGGAGAGCAAGGAATAGTTTACTTCTCAGATCTGTGGAGAAGGGAAGAATTTATGACCAAACAAGAGATAGAGAACATTATGAAATGCAAAATGGATAATTTTGATTACATTAAATTGAAAAGTTTTTGCACAAAGCCAATGCAACCAAGATTAGAAGGGAAGCAGAAAGCTGGGAAACATTTTTACAGCCAATGTCTCTGATAAAGGCTTCATTTCTAAAATATATAGAGAACTAAGTCAAATTTATAAGAGTACAAGTCATTCCCCAATTGATAAATGGTCAAAGGATATGAACAGGCAGTTTTCTGATAAAGAAATTAAAGCTTTCTATAGTCATATGAAAAAATCCTCTAAATTATTATGATTAGAGAAATACAAATCAAACAGCTCTGAGGTACCGCATCATACCTATCAGATTGGCTAACATGACAAAAGGATAAATGGTGGAGAAGATATGGGAAAATTGGAACATTAATGAATTGTTGATGGAATTATAAACAGAGATCATAAAAATGGAAAAAAGGACCCACATGCACAAAAATGTTTATAGCAGCTCTTTTTGTGGTGGCCAAGAATTGAAAATTGAAGAGATGCCTATCATTTGGGGAATGGCTGATCAAGTTGTGGTATGTGAATGTAATGGAATATATTGTGCTATAAGAAATGATGAGCAGGTAGGCTTCAGAAAACCCTGGAAAGACTTACATGAAGTGATGCTGAGTGAAGTGAGCAGAACTGGAAGAACATTGTATACAGTAACAGCAACATTGTGGGAAGAATAACTTTCATAGACTTGGCCCTTCTCAGACAACTCAAAGACTCATGATAGAAAATACTGTCTACATTCAGAGAAAGAACTATGGAGTCTAAATGCTGAGCAAAGCATACTGTTTAATCTCTTTTTTCTTTTGTTTTGTTTCTTTTTTTCTCATGGTTCCTCCCATTAGTTCTAATACTTCTTTACAACATGACTAATGTGAAAATATGTTTAATATGAATGTATGTGTAGAGCCTATATCAGATTGCATGCTGTCCTGGGGAGGGGGGAAGAAAGGGAGGGAGAGAAAATTTAAAACTCAAAAGCTTATGGAAGTAAATGTTGAAAACTAAAAATAAATTAAAAATTTAAAAAAAAGAAGAAATTCTTTAGAGATGTCCTGACTGTAACACAATCTGACTTCATTAGTATGAGTACTATAAAGATAATCTCTTTCAGTACTAAAGCCTTTAAGTTTGGAAGCAGTGGTAATTCTATTTTGATGCCTCTTTGAGGTTATTACCTGGCTTGTAAAAGGCTTTTGCTAGTAATAGTACAAATTGTGGCAGGCTTTTACCAAGCTAGAAATTCTTTAACTAGGAAATATAACATGTTCCCCTGTCTAAGAATGAGGCTTTCTTAGTTTCGATAGCCCTGTCACCAGAAATTTTGCCCCTGCTTGATCAGGTCTTTTGACTGGAGCTATCTACCAAGACATATGGTCTATGTTGGTAGAGAATATGAGTACCCACTCCAATGAGCCCATCTTTAGAAGTAGGGAAGAAACAAAGGCAATCTTGCAGCTTCCCCCCCCCCCCACTTTTTGTACTGTGTGTTATTTATTTCTTGAACTGTGTTACTGAGGGATATATGGGGAAATAATAACTTGATATTTTTAAGTTTTTTAAAGTTTAAGTAAATGGGTAATTATTTTGACATGTAAAGTGAATTCTTGCCTGCGCAGTCTATCCAGTTTAAATCAAGGAGTAAATTAAAAATTCACATTAAAGAAAAGTCTTTACACAGTTTAGTAATTGCTTAAAATAATTTTAGCAAACTCTTGAAAGTTGGAGCTTAGAATTAAAGTATATCCTTAGCTATAGTATTGTATTCAGTTGTATTACTATTTTATTTACTAGTACCTTCTAGTAGCAAATTTGTTGGGTTTTTTTTTCCCTCATATCAGCTTTTCTTAGTTGAAGCAGCATCTTGCTGATTAATTTCATACTTGGATCTTAGGTGTATTTCTTTTCAGAAAAAAAAATCAGTGAGAATGTTATTTTAGGTATTTTGTTACCAGTTTGTGCTTCTCTGTGAGAAAATGTTCAGAATTAGGGAACACTTGGAAGGTGTTTTCTACTCTCTCAGGATCTCATTCCTTTCTCTTTAATCTCTCCTGTGCCCATCATACATTCTAACTATTATTGTTTGTGTCTACATCTCATCCCCTACCGAATTATAAGCTCCTTGTGATCTATAATACCTTAACCTAATGTATAGTGCACAATACTGTGCTGCCTAGTTGCCTCTAATTTCTTGAACTGATTGATTTCCTAACTGTAAAATGAGAATAATAATGTCTAATATACCTATCACACAGGTTTGTTGTGAAGTAGACAGTTTACAAAGCTTAAAAGTATTACTGATGTCAGTTAGATTTTTATTTCTAGGTGAATCTATTAATTTTCATTTATGTTCACTTAAACAGTTAAAAGTATAATTTGTCACTAGTAGTTGACAGAACGTGTCCTTAAGTTTTCAGTCTTTTTCTTTGTTTTAAAGTTTACTTAATCTTCCAGGTGCTGGAGGGCTCAGTTTTTGAGTTAGTTGTCAGACAACTGAAGCAACATCAGAATACTAAGGAGGACAAATTTATTGTGTGTTTGAATAAAGTAGTGAAGACCTTCCCTCCTCTTGCTGATAGGTAGGATATTGAGTTATATGATCATTTTCTTGTTTTTGGCCATGGGAAAGTGTTGTTATTCTTCATCCTGTTTGTTAATTATATCAATTTCAAGGTTTATGAATGCTGTGTTCTTTTTGCTGCCAAAATTGCATGGAGTGATGAAAACCTTATGTTTGGAGGTGGTACTTTGTCGTGCAGAAGAAATACATGATCTCTACTTACAGTTGAAAAGTAAGGATTTCACCCAGATCATGAGACATCGGTGAGTAGGGAAGTTGCCATCCATATGCTTTGGCTCATCAGTCAGTGAGTGCATGAAATAGTCACTGAAGTATAAAGTGGAAAAGAGCTCTTTCTGGGAGTCAATTCCAGCTGGTCAGTTTTAGTCTTCTCTCTTCCGCTAACTCATTTATATAGTTACATAGACAAGTCATTTAACCTCTTGGCTCTCATTGTCTTCATCTGCAAAATGAGGAGCTCAGAGAAGGTGATTACCAAGGCCACATCCAGCTCTTAAGAGTCTGTACTTCTGAATATGTTGATCCATAGACAGAAATTGAAGAGTCTTCTTTGAAAGTGTAGAGCAGATGTCTTTGAGTATGTAGAGGAGGTGAAGCTTACGTGCAGCAAACTTATGTCTGTGGCTACTAGTAGATTTATAATGAATGAACAGAAAGGCATGTGGGGGGGGACAAAGAGCTAAGAGTAATTTTGTGGGACAGATACATTTTGATATTTGCCTAGTTAGTTTATAATAGCTGTATTTTAAAATTAGAACAAATTCAATAAATACTGAGTGCATGCTATGTATAAAGCATTGGTATTTGAAAACATTTTCTTTATCATAGAATTCTTCTAGGTATTTAGTTTGATGTTGTAATTCCTTTTTTAAAAAATACTTATTTTGAATTTAAAAAATACTTATTTTGTTATTGTACTTTTCTTTAAACATCTAAAACTACCAGTGATCTCTTCCTCACTCCCAGGCCAATAAAACAAGCCCTTATTAAAAATGATGAAAGAAGTTTAGTTAAGCAAAACAAATCTATACATTGGCCAAGTCTGACAATGAATGCATTATTCTGCACTTATAGCCCACCATCTCTCTGCTGAGAGAAGGGAGGCATGCTTTTCTCTGAAGTTCTATAAGGTCATAGTTGGTCAGTGTTCTTGTAAGTCATTTTCAATTACATTACCCGTAATCTCATACACAGGGGTGCTTAATCCATCCTTTGTGATGAAGAAAGTAAAATAATTGTGATGAAGAAAGTAGAGTAAGGAAGATTATGTAACTAGTGGTTTTGATATTTTTCACTCTAGAGATGATGAAAGACAAAAAATATGTTTGGATATAATTTATACAATGCTAGCAAAACTGAAACCAGCCGAACTACGAGAACTTCTCAATTGTGTTGTAGAGTTCATCTCTCATCCTTCTCCAGTGTGTCGGGAAAAAATGTATAACATCCTGATGTGGATTCATGATAATTACAGGTATGGATTTTTAGCAGAGCTTCATTCCTTTCTTAATAATACCCTGTATTTCAGGGATGATGACATATTTGGCATCTTCAAGGGTGCTGATACTTTATGACATGTTACAAGACTATTATATAAAATTAGATTTTTTTTAAGGCAGTGAAACTGCTCCTAAAACATGTTTTTGTGTAATGACTATGTACAAATTGTAAGCAGTATCTTTAGACTCTATTTTTTGTGAAAGTCTCTTCCCCTAAAACTTTATTCTTATGATGCTATTCCAAGATTTGTCCAGAAGAGGGAGGTATTGTATATGTAGTTTTCTCTTCTAGAGAAAGCTGTACATCTAGATCTGTCTATCGCTATACGTATAGATACATAAATATATATGCAGGCATTGAGGTAGCATGCTACCCATCATTTCTTAGAATGGTCAAAATATATCTCTCCATTTATTGTAGTGGCCTCAGAAGAGCCTTTTAATATATTTTTATTGTCGTCATCTCTGTCCTTGTTCTTCCCTTTCTTGTTACATTATTTCTACCACAACTCCCACTGTCACAGACAGGTGTCAGTGATGGTGATAAAAGATGTTCACAGAGAATAGGGTGATGTCATATTTCTTGACAAAATTATCCTGTTTACTCCTTTTATACATTGCAATATGCCTCATAGAAAGTATGGCTTCTTTGCTATATAGAAATTGATCTTTGTGAATTCTGGAAGTAAATATACTTTGAACTTCTGTGGAACCATAATGTCATCTGTAGGGTTACTCCCTCATCTAATGCAAATTGCAGTTTATGTATGCCTTCTCTTTCTGTGCAATTGTTGCCCATATCTACCCATAAATCTTTCATAAGGTAACCTACTTAACAGGTTGAAGAAAATTTCTTTTAATTTGACTTAAAATAGCACTTATATGGAAAGTGAACTGGCAGTCTTTTGCTTCAGAATAGATTATCAGTCATACTATTTTTAACTAGCTAAGTAGAAGTTAATAATTCTTTTTCTTTTTAATCTTCTAAAGGGACCTAGAAAGCCAAACTGATGAAGAATCCCAGAAAGTATTTAAACTGGCAAAAGAAGTACTGCTTCAAGGACTAATGGATGATAATCTTGAACTTCAGTAGGTGATTCTTCTAGAATATGAAAACTAAGACAGTGAAATTAATTTTAACCGTTGTTTGTGTGTCAATACAATTTATCATAGCTTGAGAAACTTACTTCAAGATAACTGTTTAACAAAATTCTCCCTCTTGCCTTTTTTTCCTAATGTTTAGTTGAATTTAACTCTGTAACATTTTAACTATCTTTTTAAAAATTTTTGTTTTTTGGTCTGGATTTGTGATTTCATTGGCATAGGGAACTTCCCTCATGAAGAAGCTTCTACCAATTACCAATAAGCACTTAGTCTGCAAATTATAATAGTGTTAGAGAGATGATCAAATCATTTTAAAGTTCTTTACATTTTATCTGTCATCTATAGGGGAGGCCACACTGGGCAGAGAATGTAATTTTTTGTGTCGAAGTGAATTAAGATATGAAATTAAAATGTTAATTTATTTCTTCATTAACCTCAGATACAAGTAAAGCTATTACCATTCTCATTTATTCTAAATTAAATATTTGAGACCTTAAAATTTGGAATTAACCATTATTATAATTTGATATTGAAGCAAGATGATAATCAAGCTGATTTCTTAAAAACAAACAAAGGGAAAAAAATCTCATACATTTCTGCCAAGCGTGAATTCAAGGGGCAAGGCATTTGGGTGAAGTGATGGTCATTATCCTACATAATATCAAAAAGCATTATAATTTATATGGAATTCGTTGTGATTTTAACATACATTTTGCTACAGTTTAATTCATCTGGTCTTTTTTAAAAATACTTTTCAGTTGATATCTTTTGTTACGTCACCAAATTTTCTCCTGACATCTGTCCTCTTTCTTCCTCCCAGAGAGTCATCATCTTATATAAAAATATTTTTTAAAGAAAAAGACGGGAGGAAAGTCTGTTATCTATCGAATTAATATATCAAAAAAGTCTGAAGATATGTGAAATGTACTTATACTGTCTGTCAATCTTCCATCTTTGTAAAGGAATGGGAGGGGGATGTTTTCTCTCATCTCTTCTTTGGAACCTTTTTCTTTGTAATTTTGCAACATTCACTTTTGATTATATTGTGGTGGTTCTTTCTGTTTCTATTGTTGTCATTTTATTTATCATTTTCTTTGCTTATTTCATTATTTATCAGATTGTAGAGATCTTTCCATGCTTTGTATTCATCATATTCTTCATTTCTTATAGCAAAGTAATATGCTGTTGCATTTATGTAATGCGGTTTGTTTAGCTATTTTCTAATCGATGAACATTTACTTTGTTCTCAATTCACAAAAAGGACAGCTGTAAATATTTTGGTGTGTATGGGGATTCTCTTCTTATCAGTTTACTTCATTGGAGTATAAAAATAGATGTGGAATATCTGGAGTAAAAGATCTGTAGTCAATTTATTTTCATAATTCCAAATTGCTTTCTAAAATGGTTGTAGTGATTCACAACTTCACCAAGTGTGCCCTGTCTTCCAACATTGACTTTTCTTATCTCTTATTTTGTTTGCTTGTTTGCAGGGTATGAGGTGGAACCTTAGGGCTGTTTTGATCTGGATTTGTCTTAGTAATTTAGAGCCATCTTTCCTATGGTTGTTTATAGCTTGCAATTCTTTTTTTTTATTAATTTATTTTGATTTATCAACAATCACTTTCATATGCTTTTGAGTTTAAAATTTTTCTCTCCCTTCCTCCCCATCACCCTCCCCACGATGGCACAAAATCTGATATCGGCCATACATATACATTCCTATTAAACATATTTTCACATTAGTGATGTTGTGAGTAAAAATTAGAACCAATAAGAGGAACCACCAGAAAGAGAAAACAAAACTCAACAGAAGAGAAAAAAAATAGCAAATAATATGTTTTGATCTGCATTCAAACTCCATAGTTCTTTCTTTGGACGTGGATAGCATTTTCCATCACAAGGCCTTTGGAGATGTCTTAGATCCTTGTATTGCTGGGAAGGGTTAAGTTTATCAATGTTAGTCATCACACAGCATGGCTGTTACTGTGTACAACATTCTCTCGGTTCTGCTCACTTCACTCAGCATCAGACCATACAAGTCTTTCCAGGTTTTTCTGAAGTCTGCTTGCTCATCATGTCTTATAGCACAATAGTATTCCGTTACATTCATATACCACAACTTATTCAGCCATTCTCCAGTTGATGGGCATCCTCTTATAACTTGCAGTTCTTTAGAGAACTGCTTGTTCATGTCATTTGCTAGGCTTTATTTTTAATATTAAAGTCTGGATTTTTAAAAATTATTCTTTGTCTGATATATTGATATGATTTAATCTTTAAACTTCCAGAAAAAATATTTAGTCAGGAAATAAAGGATTGTTCATATTTGCCAGTCTAAAAATCTAAATCTCTTTGATTTCATGTTGTGCAGTGTATTACTTTTAGTGATAGGATGGGGTGTTTTTTCCCCTTTTTTCCCTTATAGATTAATTATTAGAAATTTCTGGAGTCATGAAACCAGGTTACCATCGAACATCCTGGATCGCTTACTGGCCCTGAGGTCCTTATACTCGACTAAAATAGAACTGCACTATTTGAGTTTAGCAACAAATTTTCTACTTGAAATGACCAGCAAGAGCCCGGATTATTCAAGACATATATTTGAACATCCCCTTTCAGAATGTAAATTCCAGGTAAAGTTCTTTTGTATATAGTTACAAATACATGCTATTCAACTTTAAAAAAAAAAACCATTAAATTCCTTTTAGAGCACAAAAGAAAACTACAAAAGAGCAACACATATGTCATGAAATAGTTGTAACTTTGGAGTTTGGAGGTCTTAATTTTTTAATGTTGTGCAAGTTGGATTAAAATCTTTCTCATTATATATAAATTTGTTGTTATGTATATAAAAAGACTAGAAAGATGGAATACTTTTTAAAACAATGAAACTGAATGTGTCAGATGCTTATTTATCTCCTTATATAATTACCAGAAAATAAATCATATTGAGCACATGAATTAAAGTCAGTCATTAGACATTTAAGTGCCTGCTATGTACTAAGGATTAAAAAAACAGTAAAAGACAGTCCTTGTTCTATAGGAGCTCACTAGTGGTGGAGGTAACATTCAAACAGCTATTAACAAACAAGTTACATACAAGATAAATAGGAAATAATTAAGAGAGGGAAGGCGCTAGAATTAAGAAGGCTTAGGAAAGGCTTCCTGTAGAATGCAAGGTTTAAGCTAGGACTTGAAGGAAGCCAGGAAAGCTGAGAGGTAGAGATGAAGAGGGAGGGTTTCTTGGAAATACACTTTTGAATGATCTGATATTAAGTTGACAAGATGGTGTTTTAGGGAGTTGAGTGAAAGTAAATTTGCTATTTGCAATATTGAATTTAAAATAATTTATAATTGATAAAAGGGGAAAACATTACTGCTGTTTAATATCATTTCAAACTTGTTTACATACAGGAATATAGTATTGATTCTGATTGGCGTTATCGAAGTACTGTTCTCACCCCGATGTTTATTGAGACTCAGGCCTCTCAGAATACTACTAGAAATCGATCACAAGATGGTTCCCTTTCGCTTCCCCAGACTAAACAAATAAGAGCTACTCAACAACATTACGAATTTACCCCTACACAAAATACAGGTAAATATCAATTAGATCCCTAATTTTAGATGATTCTTTAGTTTCATTTCTGCAAAGATAAATTATATGTCATCATATTAACTTTAATAGCATAATTTAAAAGAGAAAATATGACTAAAGTAAAATTAATATTTTGGAAATTAATGAAATATTATAAATAGATACAAATTAATTGCTTTTGTTTCACTGCAGATATACACTGGATTTGTCAAATATTTCTCTGTGTTTTCCTTTAGTTAACATAGTTCCAAAAAATGCAATGTCAGATAAAAAACTGATTATGTAAACTTGAAGTTTTTTTTATTAGACTCACAGTTTTCTGTTATAGTGAGTATGAAAACAGATGTGCTTTGTAATTATCTGACAAGTACAGTGTTTCCATTTAATAATACTGGTAATAGTGTTTATATATTATAGAATTTTGGAGGCAGAAAGAAACCTTAGAGATAATAAATCAAATATGTTAAATCTGGAGATGACAAAACTAAAACCCAGGTTTGTTCAAGGTCACAAAGCCAATGAGTCACAGATCCAGGATTACAGTACTGGTCTAATTCCTAGTCTTAATGTTAGATTCACTATATCACACTGCTATGATGATAGTAGTGATACTTAATTTATAAACTATCTTCTATAAGGCTTTTTCTATATTTGGTAATTAGGGTTATTGTACGTCTAAATATTGTCATTTGGGTTATTGTATGTCTGAATCCAAATAATAGCCTTACTATAATGGAGTTATAATTATTTTACAGCTGGAAGAAACTCTTTTAATTGGTTAACTGGAAGCAGCATTGACACATTTGCAGAATATACAAATCCCTCATTGTCTGAATCATTGTCTTCTTCCTTGCTGTTTGTTCATAAGAGAACTGACAAACCTCAGAGGGCAGCCTTGAAATCAGTGGGACCTAATTTTGGGAAAAAAAGATTGGGATTGCCAGGAGATGAAGTAGATAACAAAACCAAAGGTAAAGTAATGCTATACAACTAAAATACAGTGACCGACATAACTTGAAACTCTCTACACTTAAGACCAGTAGTTTGAGTAGTGTAACATAGACATTCATCGTACCTACATTATTTTTGCACATACATTTATTTCTATGTTAAGACTTATGCATTTAACATCTTTTTTTTTTAAAGCAAATTAAATGCAGGCTAAACTTCTTTCTCCTTTCATTTGTAGAAGGAAGAGTGTGAGGAGAAAGTTCTTATAATCTCTTCCCTACTACCATTTTTCTCCTACTTTGAAATAGCAGCCATACTATAGAGACTATAAGTAGAATATGCTTGTTCTTTTCAAGGTGGATAGAAAGTTAAATGAGCTCATGGACATTAGTTTTGGGGAAAGCTTATCTTGATATTTTCTCCCTTCATCTAAGTTGACTGCCTCTCACTGCTTTTCTTCTCTTTGTCCTTAGTATCTCTTCTGAAAATTATTAAAAGTACTTTCAGACTTAAGGCTGCACAAGTAGTCCTGGGGCTATGATATCTGCCTGATTGTTGCACTGATCAAAAGTAGCCAACTTGCAAGGAACTATTTACTGTCAGTACCGCTCACTTTTTAGTTACTGACAGCCCTTCTTCCTGTCATTATTCTTTCCCTTCTCCCATGAAACCTTATTTAAAGGAAGTCTTTTACTCTAAATATCAGAGATTGCCAAAGGAAAAGTATTAGGAGATTGAGAGTTTTAAACATTGCTGCTGCTTACTGTGTAAGTTCATAAAGAGATTGGAGGTGACCGTCTCAAAGATTAATAAAGGTAATGACATCAGTGATGGGCCAAGACCCAGATTCTTTCAGTGTGGAAAATGTCAGCTATTGAGATATGGTGTTATTAGGAGGAATTGTGTGAGTAAAGATGGGGTAGCTTCCTTGTTTCTTTAAAACGTTTCCCTGAAGTAAGTTTAGTTCATTGATTTTTTTTTCAGAAGTTTATTGGTAATGATGTATAAATAAAATGAATGTTTTAATAATTTGTGTCATTTCTACTAAGTAACTTTAAACTGCCCCATCTAAGCTTAGACTTTTTTCATATGTGTCATCTTCCCTAAATATTTTAGAGAATTTAGTTCTTATAAAAGGTGCTGAAATTCTTATGGAATTATTTAAATAATTTAAGGGAAATTAAGACTTTAAAATATGTATAAAATTTAAACACCAATTGGGTCCTCTGCTATTATTTGATGTTAATAATAACTTTTTCTTCCTGTGGCTTTAGGTATTGGTGAACGGGCAGAAATCCTAAGATTGCGGAGGCGATTTTTAAAGGATCAAGAGAAGCTTAGTTTGATTTATGCCAGAAAAGGTGTTGCGGAACAGAAGAGGGAAAAGGTTTGTATCTTTAAAGAATTTGGTTAAAAATATTGATGCCAGAGGACTGGCAAGGAAATCTATTTTCATGTCTTAACAGAGAATTATTATGGACAAGGCGTGCATGATGTGCATATACTATCAGACATGGTTGAGATACAGATACGTCAGCTGGTTTATTTTGCTTACCAGTTCCTTTTTGTTTTAAGATGTCCCAGTTGAAATTAAGGTAAACTGAGGCAGCAAAGTTCTGAGCATGTTCAATTTGATTTGCTCAAAGGGAAAGTTCTGTCAATGTGGAAGGGTTATGGGGATGTAAGAATAATGTAAGAAAAGCATCAATAAAATACAAAGGATTTTTTTTTTTTAATTAAATCTATTTTAACTTTTAGTTTCCAGATGGTCCATTTTACAGATCTGATCACTGTTTTCAGATGCTGATTTCCCCAACGTAGTTCACTGTTTTGTTTTTGTTTTTGTTATTTGGTTTTTTTTTTTTGGTGAGGTGATTGAGATCAAGTGACTTGCCCAGGGGCACACAGCTAGTGAATATCGTGTGTCAGAGGCTGGATTTGAACTCAAGTCTTCCTGACCCCAAGGATGGTGCTCTATTCACTGTCTCACCCCACTGCCCCCCACGCTGTTTTTCAGTTAAAATAAAAGAAGCCTAGTAATTGTTATAAAGTTGATTGAATGTTATAGAATGAAAAATAAACCTTTTCAAAATTTGGAAGCAACAGAAATAATTGAACTTGCTTTTTTACTCATACCTCCATTTTGTGGAATGTAAACACATATATCTTTAAACCACATTAAAGAAAATATGAAATAAGAATATAGTGATATTCTTGAGTTCTGAGTATCATTCAGATTTGTTTTAGTGTTGCCAAATCCAAATATGTGGACTGGTTAAATGATACTTTTCTTCAATTTCAGTGTTTCTTACCCAAATTAAAGACCACAGTAATTTCTCAACCAAAACTTGACTTTGTCTTCCTTACCACAGTCTATCTTTAACAGTGAATACTGAAATAGCTTCACAATAAACATTGCCTTTTTTTCATCTTGACATGTAGTGATTGTAATTTCTTTTGAATTCCAGATGTAGGCTGATTCTACTGGCATTTATTCTACTTTTCAGTGTCATAATGGTGTGGAAGTAACTTTTGGTAAAAGTAGAGAAATAGATTAATGGAACAAAGTAGAGGTACTGTTCTTGATCTGGGCAGATGTACACAGAAGATTAGTGTTTGACAAACCTAGAGTAAACAAAAACTAGAGCAACTCAGTTCATCAGATATTTAGCGCGTATGATGTCTATTGCTGTGCTTGGTGCTAATGACATAGAGACAAAGTGAAATTATATATTTCTTGAAGAATATAACATTTAAGCATTAATGCCAAGTTATCTTACAAAGTAATTTGAGAGGTAAAGATGGAGTAATATATTTATCTGAAGGAGAGAAAATAGCTAAGTAAGAAACTATTTTAGGATAAGATAAATGTGCTTGATTGTATTAAAATAAAAATTTTATGTACTACAGAAATATAATTAAAATGTAAAAGGGAAATCATATATGACATGCAGCAGATAAAGCTTAACATCCAAAATATATGTACATATATGAAGTTGCTAAAGATTTAAAAAGATAACTCTTGGTTCACAATAGATGAATGGCAAAGGATTTGCACAAGAAATTTTCAAAAGAGGAAAGAAAAATCTTTGAAATTGGGGGAACAAATTTTCACCTAATAGATGCAAATTAAAATAACTTTGAGTCACCACTTTATATTCATCGAATTAGAAAACAAACAAACAAAAAAACCCAACCAATAGTCAGTGCTGGTGAGGTTGTGGAGAAACAGATGAATTCATTTATTTTTGGTGAAATTGGAAACTTGTAGGCTCCTTTTAGCTAATAATCTTACAGTATGCACTTTAAAATAACAAAATAGTGACATCTTTAATTTATTACTCTTTAGATCCATTAATTCTTTTGTGAATATGCCCTGAAAGTGTTAACAAAAAAAAAAAAAAACCAAGGTTTTCATAGGTTATTTTTTATTACAAGCAAACTACATGTATAAATTGCAGAGGAATCATTAAATTGGTACATACTTGTAATGAAATACTATAATGCAATTAAGACTGAGAAGTATTAAAAATATGTTTTTTAAAAATCCATAACCCGGGCGGCTAAGTGGTGCAATGGATAGTGCACCGGCCCTGGAGTCTGGAGGACCCGAGTTCAAATCCAGCCTCAGACACTTGACACTTACTAGCTGTGTGACCTTGGGCAAGTCACTTAACCCCATTGCCTAGCCCCCCCCCCCCCCCAAATCCATAGCCTTGGTTTCTTAAAGAGGTCATAAGCTTTGGTCAGCCCTACAAAACTAGAAAGGATTTCTGTATTGCAGACAAATATTCTGTTTGGGAGCACATCATTTAAGCCTTCTGTTCAGGTGCCATAAATGAAATCACAGATGCTTTTTGAAGTACAGAAGCATACAGAGGCAAAGACTAAAAACTTTCCTTTGAATCTTCATATCTTCAGTTGCTTTATAAGACTATTTTTATCTTTGCCTGCATTAACACTTTGTTTTGTAACAGAAGGGTTTTTTTTTAACTGTTTCATCAATTAATTTTGTTTTCTTGAATTTTTTTTCTTTTTTGGGGGTCTTAATTATGCAGGAGATAAAAAATGAGTTGAAAATGAAGCACGATGCTCAGGTTACTTTGTATAGAAGTTATCGTCAAGGAGATTTGCCTGACATTCAGATTGAATACAGCAGTTTAATCAATCCTCTGCAAGCTGTGGCCCAGGTCAGCGCTACCTTAACTTCATATTATTCACTATCTATAAATAATATCAAGTGTGTTTTGCATGTGTTTAGTTCTTTGTAAATAAATATTTAGAAGAAATTATTTTAGAGATTACAGAAAACTGGACAGGAAAGTTTTGTAATTTGTATTTTGAGTGCTAAGAATCAGGATATTTTTCTCAAGTTTACAAATGGTTCAAAAATTTGCATCTGTTATATTTTTTTGAATTCATTGGTTTATTGAGCATTGTTTCAGTAGTATCAGAATGTTACATATACAGGTCTGACTATTTCTTTCCTTTCTGTTACCATTAGATCATAGGACTACAGATATGGATCTGAAAAGTACCTTGGAGATCATAGTCCAATCAGTTCATTTTACAAATGAAGGAAATGAGGCTCAGAAATGTAAAATGACTTGCCAAGGTCACACAGATAGTACCAGAGCTTGAACTTGGTTCTTGTGTCTCTAAGTTTAGCGTTCTTTCCACTCCACCATGCTAACTCCCTTGTCATCTTTCTCTAGTACCTCCCTTAACACAGAACTAAATAAAATTAGGTTAGGCCATTAATTTACAGAAACAAAGAACCCTAGAATTGGAAGAGACCTCAGGCCATCTTTTACCTGAAGAAGAATCACTATTTCTAGAAACCTAGTGCAAGAAGAAACCTCTTCTGTTTGTAAGGCAGCCCGAGCTGCCTTTGGCCAGTCTCTTTGTTAATAGGATCTTCCTTGGTATCAAGTCTAGATTTACTTTTTTGTAACTTAGGTTAACTGTTTCTAGTTTTACCCTCTGGGACCAAGCAGACCGACTAATCCCTACTCTGACAGTACTTGAAGACAACCGACAGTTGTCATTTCCTTCCTGTATCTCTTCACTCCAGTCAATAAAGATATATCAGAAACCTCCTGTGCCCTAGACACTGGATTTGGTGTTGGGGAGGCAAGTGCAGAGTTTACATTCTAATGGGGAGACAAGTACTTATGTGTGTACATATGTGTATGTATTTGCACATGTAGGTGTATATGTAATGGTCACAGAGCTAATACGTATTAGAGGTGGGCAGGTCTTCCAGACCCAGTTTGCATCACTCAGTCCTCTGTGTATCTTGATGATTTCTGGATACTCCCCAATTTATCCAGGCCCCTCACTAAAATGCCTTGCTCAGAACTGAAACAGATACTGCAGAGCTAGTCTGACAAAAGAATAGATCAGAACTTCCCTTCCCTCCCCCTGAACACTGTCTTTCCATGCAGCCTGAGATGGCATCCGTTTTTTTGGCTGCCATCTCACCATATTGATTCATGTTGAGCTTTCAGGAGATTAAAATTCCCACAATCTTTTTCACAGAAACTATTGTTTCAGCGCATCTGTTTTGTACTTAGGCAGTTGATTCCTTGACTGCAAGTGTAGGACTTTATGTTCAAATGAAAAACCATCATGATAAGACACTTAAATGCTTTGCTGCAAAATTTAATTTTGTATGAGCAACCTCATAATGAAGTCAGGATTTTGATAACTATTGGGAAGTAAATTTCTTTCAGAAGAACAGGAAATGTGTCTTCTTATGATGGTCTCTCATGTCATTAATATGTTGACTGACTTGACTGGGAGCCCACAGACACCTTGGCCTACCTCTCTTCATCAGGAAATTTCTACTAATGATGATTTTAAGGTAGCTAATGCTCTGTCTTTTAAAGCAAAGTTAAGTACTTTTCAGTGTTACCTGGACTCTTTCAGTTATCTACCAGAGGTTCCCAAAGTGGGCAATGGGGGTGCTGAAATTATGGGGGGGGTAGTAGCCTTGGGTGTAATTTGGAAGCATTGAATTAAAAATAAGGGTGTGATAGAAGCATAAGGAAAGAAGAGAAGAGAAGCAAATTTTGGAAAACCATTCGTACATGTTTCATCTGTTGTGTAACAGAGCAAAAATTGTAGTGATTACGTTATTTTCCAAATAAACACACAAAATGCGAGTTATAACCAATCAGTGTTCAAGTCTTCTGACAGGGCTTACCAAGCAAGTGTTGGCAGGTGAGCGTGTATGCATTGTCAGGAAGTCCACCATGCATTGGAAGGAATATGTGCATGTGATGACTTGTTTGGAGTACAATACTATGTGCTTGCATCACACAATATTGCATCATCAAAATTGCAATACAGGAACTGAAAAATCAAAAATTAACAATAAATTATTAAATTTAAGATGCTTCATTTTTAAAAAAAATTTTTTTTGAAATGACACAAATTTTTTTTTTAAGTAAAGGGTTAAAGAAAGTAGATTTCCAGCAGTGCACTGAGTAATTTTTTTTAAGAGGGCAATAGGTCAAATAAATTTGGGGACCTCAGGTCTAAATTAATTGAATTCCATTCAGCAAACATTTCCTAAGCATCTACTACGTCCAAGACATTGGTAGTTCTGGGAATGTAAGACAAAATGGCAATTCCTGCCTTCAAGGAACCCCTGGGAAGAGATACGAGAAGCACATTGATAGGGGAATACAAGGTAATGTGATAAGAGAAATAGTACTAGTAATTGGGAGGATGAGAGAGGAGTCTGACAGTGGAGAAGAGCAAAGAGGACCTTCCAGATATGAGGAATGACTTGTGCTTCCTGTCTTTTGGGTTTTGATTTGTAAAGCAGAATTAGTAACTACCCTGTTATTGCTTCACCTACATTTTTTTAAGGTTAATGAACTGATTTCTTTTTTGAAATTAAAAATTCTATATAATTTAGGAATTTTCCTTCATGGAACTTAAATTTTCACCATTTGTTTTCCTTCCACAAGTTTTTGAGCAGCTCTGAGGAGTGGAGATAGGATGGGGAGAGCAACTCCAAGGAATGGAATGAAAACTACTCACAAATTTAACCTGTTTTGTTTTTAATTGGTCTGGCTGGTGTTCAACTCTCAAATGAGAGTTTTATGTAAAAATGTCAGTATAGTACCTCCTACAGTAATTCTGTAAAACATTGTGGTTATATAAAAAAACAGCTGGAAATAAACGAGGAATAGGAAGAAGCTGTGTGTTATTGCGCACCAGAGCCACTGGGCCTTCACTGTACCTCATATGACTTGATTTACCCAAAATAAATAGCTGTGTGCTGTGGAGAGTGAACTCACTCATTACAATTTATGCATTTATGAAAAGTATATTAGAACTATAAGATAGTCCCTGTGTTATTCCATAAACAGTTGCTTCTTTTGCCCCTACACCTAATCTCATGGCACTGATCAGTTAAGTTTCATATTATGAAATAAAAACTTGTGTCTAATGTTGCTTTAATATTTATCAGAGTACCATTGTCTGTGTAAATGTAAGCCAATGGATTGTAATAGAAACTAACTTAATGTTTTCAACTTTTAAAATAGATTTGAGAGAAGGTAAGTTTGTAAGACAAATTTCTAAATGAAACTCATTATAGCACTTCTGGCAATATGTCACTTTTGTTTCAGACTTTTGTTTGTTGACACCTGCTTTGTTATGCTTTTTAGCGAGACCCAGCCCTTGCAAAACAGCTCTTCGGCAGCTTGTTTACTGGAATTTTAAAAGAGGTGGATAAATTTAAGGGCCCATCTGAGAAAAGAAGCATTACTGAGAAGTTGCTTTTGGACTTCAACTATTTCCTAAGTAGCACCATGTTGTTCTTTCCACCTTTCATCTCCTGTATCCAGGTACAAATATTCACATAGCCCTTTTTTTCCTTGCTTCCATTTAATGTGATATAGAGTAACTTCAGCCTTTGTCTCAAAAGTACTACTCTAAGAATGAATAAAGAAGAGTCTAGGCCTGTAACGTATTATAAATGTTAAGTTTGTTTTGCCTTTGCAAAGGTAATGGACGCCTGAGACAGAGTGATTAGGAATTCATTATAAACGTGTTTGCTTTTGTCTTATGCTGAAATCATTTCAAAAATTTAGTTGCATTGCAGTGAGCTTTTTATTCCATAATTTCCTGAACATTTTAATTTAGAATTTATGCAGATTGTAATTTTTATTATTTTAGGTTAAAAAAAATCAATACTTTTACCATTCAGAACATGGAACTTTACTAACTTTTCTACACAGTAATGTTTTACTTCAACTTGTTTTTAAGTTCTTCTGAAAAAATCAAGACCTTCATGAAGACCCAGTACATGATCCATGACCCTTAAGCATCACTCATATTAATAGAACTTAAATAACACTTTTTCTTCAAAGTGTTGTACGAAGTAAAAAAGTAATAAGAAAGCCTCCACTTCTGAGAGAATGTACTTTTTGTTTTCCTGTGTTGTATGTTTTTTCTAAGTTGCAGTGATGTGCTACATTATTTCCTTGTAGCCTTCTCACAGTTGTGATATATAGTAACATACCTACTTTAGATAGAATCCTTTTTTTGTGTATCTACCACCCATGCTAACTTAAAAAAATGCATCTTGTCAATTTCTTGGGATTCTTGGGATCAGCCACTGTTTCACAATAGTTTTCCATTTATCATATATTCCATATTATTTTCCTAATTCCTAGTTCAATTGCAGATTAGTGTTATAGGGCTATACAAATCCCTCTGTGATCTCAGAAGACAATCTCTCCATAACTTAGTAAATGATCTAGTTAGTTTTCCACAGTTGCTATGGCAGAAAAATATATTGCTCTGTGGCCGTCCTGGTGGTGACCCTCTCTGAATTTAGTTAGGGTGGTCCTTAGAGAGCAGACCTATCACCAGCCCCTACTCTAGGCCTCTCCACCTGGTAGAACCTGCCAACACTTTGGCCTTACTGCCAGGACATTTGAGAACATAAGCCTCCACACCATGAAGAATCACAAATAGGCCAGTTATTGAGGAGTTTTTCTTACTTCTTACTTGCATTTTTCAAATAGTGTAGTCAAGATTGAAATAAATCTATTCATGATATTTCAATTAAACCTTTAGTCTTTATTTTCTTTTTTAAGATGAATCTTTGTAAACTTAGAATATGCCTGATTAGGAATTTGTGAATGAATAAAAATTTGTCATGCTATTTGAGAATGGTGCTTATCTCTGAAATTAGAACTATTGTAATGAATTATATCAGTTGTATAATTTATGTGGTATGGCCCCAACTCTAACTAAGTTAGTCAAATAAGGAGTCATTTTTTGTTTGTTTTTTAAACAGGTAGTGTATTTAAGATAGCATTACATGATTTCAAGTGAGTCACCTAGGTTTGTGTCCCATATGACAAGCAAATTACCTGAATTTTGAAAAAAATCAGATTTTCTATTTGATTATGTAATCATTAACATGAAAAATTTAACGTACAAAGAAAAACTGGGAATAATAACTGGCATCTGTATCGTGCTTTAAAGTGTTTTACAAATGTCATCTCATTTGTGCCCCACAACAACCCTTTGATAAAGATGCTATGATTATCCCCATATTACAACTGATGAAATTGAGAATGAGGTTAAGTTATTTGCCAAGGGTCATACAGCTAGTTAAGTGTCTGAGATAGGAGTCAAACTCATGTCTTCCTGACCTCAATTCCATTGTTCTATCAACCACTTACTTAGGGAAGAAGATTGTATACGAAATGGTGAACTTTGTTTATGTTCGTTGTTTTTTGTTTTTTAAGTAATATATATAGTTTCATAAGGTAGTAACAGATGTTATCTATTTGTGTCACTTTCTGCTCTTTTTTTTCTTCAGTGCATTTTGAATGTTTTATTGATATCTTTTCCCCCTATCTCATCAATACACACTGAACTTCCTCCACTCAGTGCCAAGTAGAGGTGTCCCTTGTGACAAATATGTGTAGTCAAACAAAACATGCCAACCGTTTGGTCTTTAGTCCACCGCCTCTGCCAGGAGGTGGGAGGTGTGTTTCAGCCTGAATTTTATGAAGTCATAATTGTTTGCTGGGTTCTGAGGTCTTTCAAAGTTGTGTCCTCTCATATTATCATTGTGGTTATCAGTTCAAATAGGTCTTTCCAGATTTCTCTGAATCTGTCATATTTCTTATTTCTATGACGCAATAAAATTCCATTGTATTCATATGCCACAGTTCTGCCATCCTCCCATTGATGGGTATCTCTCTTGTTCACATGCAAGACCACACACTTAAAGTTTCCACGGCCTTATAAGCTGTGTAGTCCATTCCTCTTCCTTTACAGGTGATTTATTACAAGTGATTGATTCAGGGTTCTTTAGGGATGGGGACTGGACCTGTGATTTCATTGGTGTAAGGAATTACCAGGTAAAGGAACTCCCTCTGCAGTTTGGCACTTTTGCTGCAATTTATAGTCCTAAGAGTTGCCAGCAGTACTGACAGGTTAAACATTTTGTCCAGCTTCACCGAACCAGTCATTGTCAAAGGTACAACTTGAATTCAGGACTTCCTGGCTTGACGGCCAACTTTCTAGCAACTACACCATGTCGCCTCTCAACAAAAGCTTGCTATGTATATTCTTGTACACATTGCTTCTTTCTCTCTGCCCTAAACCTGCTTGATTACCTTAATATTTTATCAGCTCTCTAGATTATACATTTAGTAATTTCAATTGAATTCATTCTTTTTCCACTTGACATTGAATCAAGTGGCTCCAGGTATTTCAAGAGAATTCAGTTCTGTATCTGGGGGGAAAAAGTATTTATAGTGGCTCAGTGCATCGAGTTTGTAAATGTTGGCTGCATTTTGTTTCACCATGTCACTTTTCTGGGCACAGTGCATTCAGGAAGTACAAATGTATCTAATGGACAAAATATTATACTTTAAAGACATTCATCCTAGGTTAACATAAACCTAGCTGTAAGTGTTTCATCCCTTGGTTTCTAATCTGTAATTGCAATTAATAGCTTCCCTTCACAGAAATTTTGTGAATTTAATGAAATTTTTTTTTAATAAAAAGTGCTATATAAATTCAAAATGGCTTAAATTTTTATTTAATTTTCTTTCATTGAACCCTATATTTTAAGCTTTCTTTTGCCTCTTTTTTAATTTTTGAGCAGTACAAAATAATAACAGAAGCATTTAGAATTAAATTACTTAACACATTTTAATGTGGTGTGTTTTTAATCAATACAGCCTATAGTCAACTCTCAAATTCAAGTCTGAAATAAAAATGTCAGTACAATAATTCTTACAGTGCTGTATTAAAATGTTGTTATATTGGCAAGTTCTTGGGAGTAATTTAGGAATAGAAAGAAATTCCTTAAATAATAGAATGGTTATTATATCTAATAAAGTTGAAGAAGGGACTAGAGGTTTTGAAAATGTTTGGACTGCTATTTATTCTCATTGCTCTCAGTTGTTTTTTATGTTAGCACAAAATTCTAGAAACCTGGAAGAACACTGCAGTTGCAGAAATGTGTGGTTCTACTGTTTTGCTCATTTAATGGGTGGTGAGCTTTAAGCGAAGTTGTGCTATGATAGTACAAAAACAAAAATGTTTAGCAAGTAAGACTTTTAGGAAAAACTTATTAATGGAAGCTCATGGTGTATAACTTTGGTGTTATTTCTACTTATGTCAAAACTTTCTTTAACATCTGGTAAAAATAGGTCGTTCTCCCAAGAAGATACAGTTCCAGTGCCATGAACTAAATATTTAAATGTTTGTGGCTTTACAGGAAGTGAGTTACCAGCGCTCAGAGCTCCTAAGCCTTGACTCATCCACTGTGAGCACCAGTTGCCTCGCCAGCTTGCAGCAGCCAGTAGGCATCCTCCTTCTTGAAAAAGCACTGATTCATCTTGCTCCTGCAGAAGAACCACCATCTAAACGAATGCGGGGAAAACCGCAGCTCTCTCCAGATGTCATCAAATGGATTGAACTTGCTAAGTGAGTGTTGACTGAGAGCAAGGCCTGCAGGTGTTTGTCCCACACTTCATAAATCTTAGCAGTGATGTCTAGCTCTCTTCTTTAGCATAATTTGTACCCCAAAGTCACCAAAACTAAATAGAATCTAATCTCATTGGGAAATGAGATGTTTGAAATTTTATGTGTGTTCTAGATAAATTGAAGTTTACCTCTAAGTGCCAACTTTTATTTTTTTGATAGAAATCCTTCTAAATGTATTATACTCATGTTTTCTTAATCATAGTATTTTAAACTTAATTTAACCTTTTGTTATTAAACTCATAAAAATACCTTAGATTACACTTGATTGTTCTTTAAATGCTGTCACGTACATAACTTCACTATATTCTTGTAGTAATGATGCAAAAGAAGTCTGTAGAGTAGATGGGGTCCTCATTTGACAGATGAGAACTCTATAAGCCAGAAAGATTAAACATCTTACAGGTAGTAAATAGAACTTGAACCCAAATCTTCTCATTCTTAGCTATAATTTGTAGGTTGTATATATCTATTTATGTACAACAGGCAGGTGGCACAGTGGATAGAGGGCTGCACTTGGAAGTCAAGAAGGCCTGAATTCAAATCCTGCTCTTGCACACCTACTAGCTTTGTCGTGCTGGGCAAGTCACTGAACCTCTCAGCTTTAGTTTCTTCAGCTGTAAAATGGGGATAATACATGTACTACCTCTTTCACAGGACTATTGTGAGGAAAGTTCTTTTGCCATCTTTAAAAAGCTATGTGAGTCATGATTATCAGCTTTAATTTAGAACATACTTTTTGGTGATTGCTCAGATTTTTTTCTTCCTTTGGGTTTCTCAGCGAGGTTCTTGAGAGGCGAGGCTGCCAGATGAGAAGTGTTATTGTGATATGACGTTATGTAACCATAGAGGCCATCTGATCCAAGTCACTCCCTGATAGAGTAATCCCTCTGCAGCATCCCCTAATGATTAACTTCTGTTCCAGTGCTTCCAGTGGCAGAGACGTCACTGACTTTTGAGTGTGGCCATTGGGTTTTCGTTGGTCCTTTGGAGCCAAGCAAAATAAACACAATTCTTCTTCCAATGATTACTCTTAATGTGTATTAAAATTGCCATCATGCCTCCCCCAGATCCTTCATTTTTAGGTTAAGCATTTCTAATTGCTTTCTTCAATTATTACCTTTCTCTTTCTTGACGTTGTACTTGATGCCACTTGACGTTGTGTTAGCTTTTTTTCCCCCATAAGCCATGTCATGCTGTTTACTGGGTATAGAGACCAAAAAACCTCCATAAATGATCTACTATCTAGTAATATTTCACCCCATTCTGTACTTGTGTAGTTGGTTTTCTAAACCTTAGTATGAAAAGCTGACAAATGTATACATGTGAAAGATCTGTACATATATGATATCTCCTTACTAAGATCATCTTACCTACACATTGGGAGTAATATATTTTGGAAATATATTCCAAGTATATTTGGAAATAATATATTTTCAGAATAATTTAATTGTGTATTAGGCACACAGAAGGATGAAGTTATTCTAACATAATAAAAACTAATGGTAATGTCAGAATTGTAATAATTGTTAGCATACTGAGTAAATTTTAACTTTTCTTAATTAAACTGAGCAGTAACTTTATTTTAAGCTAATCAGTTATTGAATGATTTAATAGATTTTTAGTGTCATAATATTTGTTTCTAAAACACATATTCAAGTGCTTTTCTTGCTTTTGTCTTTTTAAGGTTATATAGGTCTATAGGAGAGTATGATGTTCTTCGTGGCATCTTCAGTGGTGAAATTAAAACAAAACAACTAACGCAGAATGCATTATTAGCAGAAGCCAAAAATGACTATTCTGAAGCTGCTAAACAGTATAATGAGGTAAAATGAATCAATTGCAAATACCTTTTTCCACATATTCATTTGTGTTTTTCCAAAGAGGAAAAACTACGATCATTAGTTTGAGATTTTAGAGCTCTCAAATCCCTTTGTTTCAAGTTTTCTTCTTGGATTTAATCTGTAATTTAATAGTAGAAATTGGGTTTGGAATTACCAAATTCACATTTATTGCCGTGGCATCACTTATTCCTTAAATAAGTCTTTTAATCAGTGATTAGAGGCCAAATCACAAAAACTTCTTTGTGCCCTTAAAAAATTGTCAATAATTACCATGAAATTATATAATTTTTTCTTTGAAATTTAGACTAGATTATAATTAGGTCAGTTCTATGGTAGTTATATGTTCAAATCAAAGAATCTTAGGGCTGGAAGTGACTTTGAAGGTTCTAGTCCTTCCTCTCCACCAGTTAGAGAATCGACTAGTCTGTAATTCATACAATAAGTAACCATATGAAAACATGCTTCAGATTATTAATAGTAATAGAAATGAAAATTAACACAGCTCTAACAGCAGCAGCTAGGTTAATTTTTGTAGACAAGTTAAAAACTGTGGGATTCTTAGCACTGTCTGTCTCATCTCCTCCTTTTCTGGCATTCTGCTACTATTACAGCTGAAGTAGAAAAAAGACCACAGGAGACCAAGGGCCATTTTATACTTCATTTCATGGAATGTCAGGGCCAAAGAATGTATCACCCTAGTGATCAGCATTACCTAGTGAGCCTCTCCAATCTTAGCTAGGTTAGTTCTTGAAAAGCAGACAGTCTTTGTGGCTGGAATGGTGCTCAGAACCTTTACAGCATGCTGGAACCTTCTAGGGCTTGTGTTCCAAAAACATCAACTTCAAGAACCTAGTTATTTTTATACTATGATTAAGCATCTGAAAAAGACTAAATGAATAATTTAGATTCAACATAAGAAAATAATTCCTTGACAGTGACAGCTGTGAAACATTACAATAGCTTTCTAAGAAAGGCTATGGAATTTCTTCTGGAGGCCTTTGAAGAAATGAGAAATTTTCGTTTTGTTTAGGATGGTTTGAATATGTCGTTCCAATAGGCAATGAGAGAAAACAGGGCAGGACAGAGGGCTAGAACCTTCAAAGTCACTTCTGGCCCTAAGATTCTTTGATTTGAACATATAACTACCATAGAACTTACATAATTATAATCTAGTGTAAATTTCAAGGAGAAAATTATATAATTTCATGGTAATTATTGACAATTTTTTAAAGGCACAAAGAAGCAGCAGTGAAGAAGGAATGGTACTTTAAGACCTCAAATTCTTTTATAAAGCAGTAATTATTGGTGCTAGCTAAAAATTAAACAAAAACAAATGTTGATTGGTAGGGAAACAAAAAATGAAAAATAATAAAAAGAGTCAAGCTCAATAACTTCTTCAGTAAACCTGAGAACATAAAGTACTTAAGGAAAGCAATCCCTGTTTGATAAGACCTGAGGAAATGAGGAAATTGCCAGAAAATAGGATTGGTCCAACATCTTGTACCTTAGGCTACAGTAAGCTTAATATGGATACACAGCCTAAGTATAAACGATTACATCATTAAAAAAAAAAGTTTGTAGTGAATGAGATCAAGTACTATTCGCAACTAGGGGAGAATATTGAACTAAACCAGGAATAGAAGCGAACATGGAAAATAGTTAGTTTTGGTTATACGAAATTGAAAAACTTTTCCACGAAGAATACATCTAGAATAAGCAAAAATATTGAAGTCTTGGCTGACTCAAGGACTTGGGTTCAAATCCTATTTGTGTGATCCTTTTTGTGTGACATTGGTTAAGTCAAATAATCATTGTAGGCTTCAGATTCCCCTTCTATAAAATTAATAATTAGAGTAGATGGCCTTTGAGGTCTTGCTCTAGATTGTCAGATTCCATGAATCAGACATCCTAGAACAGTGCCTGGTACATAGTAGCTTCTTAACAAATGTTTATTGACTGTCTGAGATATCTAGGGAATCAACACAAATATCTGAGACCAAGGGATTAGTGGTCAAGGGATATCAACAGTTTTCAGATGAAGAATTACAAACTATTAACTATATGAAAGATTTCTGTAGATCACTAAGAATTTGATAAATGCAAATTATCATAAACGATGTGATTTTACCTTGCATTGAATGAATTGACAAAGATGACAAAAGGTAGAATTAGGGTTTGTAGGAAGATAAGTACAGTAACACATTTGTTGGGGCTGTGAATTGGTTCAACTCTTCTGAAAAGCAATTGGAAATTGCTAAAAAAAAAAAAAAATGACAGAAATATCTGTTCTCTTTGACCTGATATCTCACTCCTAGTCATAGACCCCAAGGAGATTAAAAGCGGGAAGAAATCATGTACACCAAAAATGATAATGGCACTTTTTGTGGTAGCCAAGAACTGGAAACAAGATAAGTGTCCGTCATGGGGTGGCTAAACAAATTATGGTAGATGAATGTAACAGAATATTGATGTTCTATAAGAAATGACAAATAAGAAGAATTAAGAGAAGTACAGGAAGACTCATGAACTGATACAGAGTGAGTAGAACCAGGAAACAACATAAATGGGGAAAAAAAAAAACCACAAAACTGAGCATGGTATGTTTTACTGGAGAAGAGTTAAGAAAATATACCTCCCTCCCTTCACTACAGAGGTGGGAGAATCAGTGTGGAATATTGCATATACTGCCAGATTCATCTGATAAGTTGGTTAGTTATGGTTTTTTTCCCTTATTTTTTGTAACATAGGGTAGCTCTCTGGCAGACAGATATATTTGGAGAGACAAGTGACGTAAAAACAAAAGGCATCAGAATATTTTTTTTATTAACAAAAGAAGGAAAATTTTTTAAAACCTTGAAGTTTTGCCTCAAAAATGTTCAGATTAGTAAGGAACACAAAATAGGAACAGTTAGTCTTTTAAAAATTCTTCTATTTATTTATATGAATTTATTATCTCTCCCTTCCACTATCCCATCAAACAATAAACAAAAAGTAATTCATTGTTAAAAGAAACCCACATATATGAGATTACAGATCCATCAAAATATCAACATTTTTCACACTTCAATTTACAATTTAATTCTGTGGCCTCTAGTACAAAATGGTTGTGGCCAACAATTGGCCATTATCCTCTGCAGAACATGTATTTCTGTAATCAAAGAATGTTAATATAGCTTCCTTTCTAGTTTGAGTTCTTTTATTATTTCTTTCAACATAAAAATCATGGTATGCTGGAACGAGCCAGATCTTCGTGGATCTTAGCGTCTAGAATTCCGATCCCAATATCCTAGTCCAAAGCTCTTTCCACAGCTCCAGTTAGCAAGCATTTTTTAAGCAACTACTGTATGCCAGGCCACTGTCCTGAGGGTTTGGCATACCAAGGGCAAATAACATTCCTGCTTTTAAGGAGTTAACATTCTATGTTGGCCTCTTCTCTGAACCCATATTCTTTGCCATCGTATGCTTTTATAGTTGTGAATAGAAGAACTGCATGTAGCAGTCTAGCAAAAATTGGATTAAGTCCAGTGACAGTATTACTTTAGAATATCTGCTAATTATATTTGAGTTTTAAATTACAGCAAAACGTTGCTAGCAGTGACTGTGAACAAAAATCTTTTTTGCCATTCTTTTCTAAGCTTTTCCCATCATATTGGGGAAGTTTTTCCTTTTCTATATGTAGAATGTAGTATTTGTAGTATAACTTTAGAACTGAAAGGTCTTTTGAAATTACCTTATCCAGCTACTCTTTTTCAAAATGAGGAAGCTGAAACCAAAGCATTTTTGTTTCTGACTGCCCCTTTCTTTTTAAGTGTCATATTTCTGATTTTTTTCCAAGGTTTATTCTTACAAACGTGTTAAATATTTGAGTAGGTTGTTAAACTCTTAAAATTTCCTAATATTTGACAGCATCGGTAACTCCTCCAAAAAAAGGCTAAGTTACTTGTCAGTAGTCCTTCAGCACATTTGTAGCAAGAGGCCCTTTTTCTTTTTTCTCTTTTTTTGGTTTTTGGTTTTTGGTTTGTTGTTTTTCACTCAAAATCACCATCTTCCAGTTTGTTGTTCCATTTTCTTTAGGCATGAGAAAATCAATGATCTCATCATCTCCAATCTCTTTTTTTATACCTATCCTTAAATTTTTTTGTAATTATCTTGGCAACTTTCTTTTCCTAGGCCTTAAATACACAAGAGTGGTTAGAGGGAGAACCTACAGAAGCTGAAAAGGATTTTTGGGAACTTGCATCTCTTGAATGTTATAATCACCTCACTGAATGGAAGTCGTTGGAGTATTGTTCAACCATCAGCATTGATAGTAAAAATCCTCCAGACCTTAGCAAAATATGGAGTGAGCCATTTTATCAGGTTTGCAAAGCTTCCTTTTAAAAGACAATTGAAATATGGTTAATACTTCAATTTGAAGATTCTGGATCCATTATTAAATGTTTAAATCATTTATTTCTACATAATTACTTACATTCTGTGACAAAAGTCGTAAAGTTTTTTATTTGGGAATATAGAGAATAGCCTTCTTTAGTGTATTGAACCAACCTAACTCTTTATCCCTTCTAGTTAGTCCTTTCTACATAGGTGAAATTAATTTTAAAATTAGAGTGCATGCATGAAATATTCAGGTTCAGCTATTTCAGTTATCTTCCTCAGGGTTCTTTTTAGCTGTCATTTTTGTTTCTCTTTGTAAATGTTAGTTTGCATGGGACATCCAAATTCTAAGCTGGTAGGGGAACATGTTTCTGCATGGTTGTGGCAATTATTGTTCATTCATAATGAAATAAGCAGGACCTTTAAAGTTTTGCCACTTTCTAAACATGTTTCAATCATTAAATAAAGTCATTTAATCTTTAAATCTTTACGTGAGATACTTTCAGGAACTAAATACTGATTTTATACACACACATAAATATGTTATTAATTTCAGCAAGATTTTTCTTTTCTTTAGGAAACTTATCTACCATACATGATTCGCAGTAAGTTAAAGTTACTGCTTCAGGGTGCCAGTGACCAGTCACTCTTAACATTCATTGATGAAGCTATGAAGAAAGAATCCCAGAAGACACTCATAGAAGTTCACTATAGCCAGGAATTGAGTCTTCTTTACATTTTGCAGGATGATTTTGACAGAGCAAAATATTATATTGAAAATAGCATTCAGGTTTTTATGCAGGTAATGCAAATATATTTTAATGTTCTGTTTTAAAATACTAGTAATTATTAATAACAATTCATCCTTATTCATTTAACATCAATTTCTTCCTTTTGTTTTCCTCCCTTTTCACTTGTTTCTTTCTTCTTTCTGTTCTTTTCCCTTTATACTTAAATTCTATTAGTTCCTATATTCCTGACTTCTTCAGAAGCCTTTAAAACATCTACTTGCTTGCTAAGATCTGCTTTCAGGGAAACTGTGTGGAGCACAGTTCTCTGTGAAATAAGAGAAGAGCTTATCCTGTTTCCATTCCTCCTTTCTTTTGAATATTTTCCTTATCTGCCCAATTTTATTTGCCTTTTCTTTCTTCACTTAAGGGTCTTGGGGCCCTGTGTGGAGGTAGCTATTAATTATTTCATTGAACTAGGTACTACTAAGTTAACAGCTGATTTATTTGTGGTTTGGGTCTCTTAAAATTAGATCCATGAAAATCAATCAAGTCTTCAGTAATTGCTTATTATTTGCCAGGCACCAAGAATGCAACATGAGCCTGTGTTCAGTGGGGGAGACAAGAAGTATGTAATTAGCATATACAGCATCGATATAAAGTTATTCAATATAGATTATTTTAAAGTTTTAAAGACAATGATTAATTAGATTTATGAAAGTTTTTTTTTAACATCCCCATATTCTGTATATTTAGCTATAGGCAAGTCATGAATTTTCATATTTTAAGGGAACATGTTGAATTTTTTAATACTGTGATTTGTGTTATGTAAATACTTTTCTCCCTAGAATTATTCCAGTATTGATGCTCTTTTACACCAAAGTAGACTAACCAAACTACAGTCTGTGCAAGCTTTAATAGAAATTCAAGATTTTATCAGCTTTATGAGTAAACAAGGTAATATTTTTCTTATTGTCCTTTTCTGTATAATTATATTTTGGGGAATTTGACATTTTGCTAGTAGAAAATATATTTGTTATGTTCATAGTGAATCTGTGAAATATTTTTCACTTTATAACAGTAGTTTTATTGTACTTTTGATAAATATAAAATTTTGAAGTAGTGAATCAAAATTTTAAGATTTTAAAAATAAAATAATTTTCAGTTTGATGATGCAGCATCCTGTTCTTGTATCTAACTTTTATTATTTGTACAAAACTGTAAAAATCTTTTTGAAAATTACTCAGTAGACATTTAACCAGTTTCTCTGCTTCTGAGTGTCTGTTCCTTTCTTTGTGTCCTGCACAGACCTGCAGATGAAACTTAATGCACAAATCTGATTATACTACTGTACATGTTCTCAAATACTTTCAATGCCTGCCCATTTCCTACCAAAATACATGTTCCTCAGTGTAGCACTTTAGTCTCCTATAATCTAGCTTTAATCTACCTTTCCTTTATTTTATACTACTTCCCTTCATATATTCTGTGAAACTGGACTTAAGGTTAAACTAGTTGCTATTTTGTGAACATATTTTTCCCATGCTTTTGCCCCTTCTCTATATTTGGAATCCCCTTTCTTTTTCATTTCCCTGTATTCTCCCCCTCATCTCACTCTCCACCTGTTGAAATCCTACTTATCCTTTAGAAACCAGCTTAAATATTGTCTTTCCTGATCCATCTATCCAACAATCATCTCATCCTTCTCCAGTTTCTCAAAGTACTTTCTTCTTCTCATATATATTTGGTATTTTAATTATTTGTGTAAATAAATTTCTTACTAGATTGTTAACTTCTTAACAAAGGTACTAGCCTCATTTACTTTCATATTTCTTTTCTTTCCTAGGAGTATATTAGTAGATACTTTTAAGATTTATTCCATTGATTTGACAAGTAAAAGCAGCAACTGGAGCTTTGAATATTAGTTATGTATAGTTTAGGCTTAAGGAGAATTGTTACTATAGAGTAGAAAATCATTCAACACATGTACTTCACATCCCATTATACATTTATTTCCATTCCAACTTTTCTAGAGAAAATATTGACACTGTATCATTGTTTTGACTATACCTCTTTCTTCAAACAGTTGAATTTTTAAAAAGTCAAAAACGAACCGTATGTTAACTTTGAATATTCTTTTGTTCAAGAAAAAATGTTTTTTCCTATTCAAACCAAGAAATTTAAGCTAGGTTTATTTTTTTTTTTATTGGTGTTGACCACCACTTTGTTGATTGATGCTTGGCATTGGTTATGGGTGTAGTCATCCTTTAAAATTATTTTTAGGTAATTTATCATCTCAAGCGCCCCTTAAGAGACTTTTACGAATCTGGACAAACAGATATCCAGATGCTAAAATGGACCCAATGAACATCTGGGATGACATCATTACGAATCGGTAAGATGAGATAGGCAAAGAATTAACTAAAGATTATTTTCTAAACTCTCCAAATTGCTTTTTTTTAAACACTGTACAGAAATCTGAGGTTTGATTAAAATATAGGTATCCCTTATTGTGCAGATCTTATGTATTTTTTCTTCTAAGAGAATTTTTCATTTTTTAGCTATACATTTTGGCTCCCTAATGTGCCAACCTGCACCCTCTTTTCTCCCCTTCTCCCTCCCTCCCCTCAGAAGCCTAAGTAAGGAAAGCAAGTGCTTCACCACAATGTTGAAGCTTCTGCTGAATCCCTTGCACCTGGATCCTGGCTATACACAGGGTTTTGAAAGTGAAGCTGTTTCTGGCAGTGGCAGCGTCAGTGAGTAGAACACATAAGAGGAGAAATATTTGCAGCAGCAGCAGCAGCACACCTCCTTCCTTGTTAGCCTCCACCTCCCTCTGCCTCTCCGTACTACATTCTAGGTAACAGAACTGAACCAAGGGCACCTCTACCAGTTATTATATGATGCCTTCCCATTCAGTTATTGTGATTACAATTATATAACCAGTAAACACTGAATGTAGACAAAATGGTATGCCTTCATACTCCATGAGAACAACCAGTTCCAATTAAGAGAAAAGACAAACACCAAATGGGCCCACAGAGAAGATCTCACCTCTTCTGTGTTTGGGTCTTTTTCTTTGTATTCCTGCTAACTTCAAGTGTTCAGCTATCCGGTTCTTTAATCATGCATTTTAATTCTTCAATTCATTCATTTGAGTTCTGTAATTAAAATAGGACTCTACACTGGAATCAAAGAAATGCCTTAGTAACATCTACAAAAATCCTCTGGCATCTTAATCATGATAAATGCACAAGTTATGTCATGGGTGTATCATATTAATCATTTTGCTTTTAGCAAGTGGTCACAGGCTGAAAATTCTTTCTTTTTTAAGAGTTGAATGTGTTAAGCTGTTAAGCTTAAAACAGTTTAATGTTCTTGCTTAAAGGGAACAAGCATTTTACACTTTGCTAGAATCTTGATATTCTGTTGTTATAGGCTAAAAATGAGGACTGGGGGAATACTTTTTGACCTAACACAAGGACTAACAGATTCATTAAAATATAAAATTGTGAGTTCATACTCATTATCCTGTGGGAATGGAGGCAGCAGGTGGTATACAGATAGTTCTCACTTTACATATATTTGCATCAGCAACTCACCTTTATATAAAGAATTTTAATTCATTTTTCCCAAAAAAGCACCCACACTTGGCAGTACCGTGTTATCTTTCTCTATCTCTCTCTTTGCTCCTGCCCCTCGGCTTGGTGCTACTTGGCCTTCAACCCCCCACACCAGAAAAAAACCCTCCGGGTCAGAACAGAAGAACACACTGAGAGAGGCCAATGCCACGCTGGGTTGGGGACGGGGAGAGAGGAGCCCTTTGCCCATCTCTGCCCATATACCTGTGTATCTGGCCCCTGTGTGCGTTTTCTGTCCGCCTGTGCTCTGGTACACACATGTCTGTCCCTAGCCCCTGCATATCACCTATTCTTTATGTCTGTGTCTATGTCTGGTGCAATCCCCTCACCCCTCAATGTGTTGCTCTCAGTTCCAGCCAGGCCCCTACATGGCTCGTCTCAGCCCCCCATGTGTTCTTCCTGCTCTCACTTTTCTGTCCTCAGCTTCCATACGTCCTTGAACCATTTGCTAGTTCCCTCCTTCCATGGGCATGTTGCACCTTTCCTGCCCTTTCCCACATCCATGGGCAAATTCGCAGGATATGAAAATCACTTTATGTAAAGGTCTGCACAATGGTCTACTTTTGTGGAGTGAGAATTGTCTGTTTTTACTAAATCCTTTATCTACGAGAGACTGTAGTGAAACAGTGATTTTTAAAGATTTGGACTTTTGAAAGCCAAGTTTGTAACACTATTGGTTGAAATTTTTAAAATAACAGTCTTACTGATGGGAACTCTGAGGCTGTGATTACTTAGTACCTACATGATTGTGTTAGATTAGGAAAAACTGGTGAGTTTGGTTCCTTTCATGGATCTGTTATTTTTTTCCTTTTCCTTGTGTAGATGTTTCTTCCTTAACAAAATTCAGGAGAAGCTTAGTTGTCTCCAGCTTGATGATAGTATGGAAGTTGATGGAGATGGAATTTTCAGTGACGAGATGGCAGTGGAGAAGCAGGAAGAAGACATTTACGCCATGATTAGAAGCTGCAAGTTTTCCATGAAAATGAAGATGATAGAGAGTGCCAGAAAGCAGGTGCTTGCCTTCTTTGGTTTCTTGACAACATTATGGAATTACAGAAACCGGTCACATTTGTTTTTAAAATGTAGGGGGCGTTAGATTTTTTGTTTTTAAGGTGGGGGGGGGGGTTGTTTTTTTTTTTTAAACACAGGATAATGTTCCATGGAGCTTTCTTTTTTACTGTATTCTAAAATTTACTGATCTCTAAAAACAACATAAGGTACCAAGTCCTCTACTTTTCTTGGTCTCTAAACCTGCTTTTGCTTCCTTGGGTTGAAAGCTTCTCAAATCCAGTCCCTAATTATGTTTTCCCTCCTTTTTCTCTTGTCTTGAAACTCCTCTTTTTACTTTTTGCCCTTGCTGTTTTTTGCTGCAGTCTACAGAGTGTGTCTTTTAGAGTTTATTCCCACGGCGATTGAGTAGTATGCAGAAATATTAAGAATAGTTTTCTGGGTAATTGAAAGGTCATAGAAAAGAATTAGTGAAGCAGTGGATAGAACACTCATCTTGGTGGCAGGAGGAGAGGCTTCAAGTCCTGCTCCTGACGCATTCAGGCTTTAGGACCCTGAGCAAGTCTTTTACTATCCCCAGACAACATATCCTATAAAATGTAGAGAAGATTGTATTCTGCATTGGTAGAAGGAAGTTTCTTATCAGGATCTCCTTACATCGTTAAGTCAGAGCAAAGCTCAAGTCCAGAAAATGAAGAAAGGGGAAGCCCCCTTTAGAGGCTGGGTGGTACCTAGAATTCACAGAATCTCAAGAGTTGGATGAGACCTAAGAGCCAATCTAATCCAATCCATCCCTGGATAAAAATCCCATCTCTAACGTATTGAAATAAAATCATCCATTAATTAGCTCAAAGAATTATCTAATTAGGATGAACTCACTACTTCCCAGAAGCAACACATTACACTTTTTAAATTTGTTTTTTTTTAATTAACCAAAATTCATCTCCACATTTTCCCTCATGAAAAGAGAAAAACAAGACCCTTATAACAAATATGCATACTTAAGTAAAAATTCCCACATCAATGATGTCCAAAAAATATGTTTCATTCTGCGCCATGAATCCTTCACCTCTTTGTCAGGCAGTGGGTAGCATGTTTCATTGTAGTACTCTGGAATTATGGTTGATAATTAACACATTACACTTTTGAGTAACTGATCATAAGGAAGTTTTTCCTTATGCCAAGCTAAAGTCCAACTCTTTGCAACTTGAACCGTTTGCTCCTAATTCTTTTCTCTGGGGAACTTTCTAAGCTGTTCTTTAAGCTTATTCCCCAATGTACCATTCCCATCTAATCTACCTGAGAATTATATCTTTCCCACTAAAACCACCTTTCTTAAAGGTAACATTGTCTTAGTTAACTCTCTTGCCCATTCTTCAAACCCAGCTTCACTCTTTGCCACTTATAAAGCCTGCTGACTGTTGGGCTTTTGATTTTCCTAACATACATACTTAATCAATAGTTGACAAGCTTCCTTTGTCCAAAAGGGAGAAAGTAGGAGATGGAGGAACTCATAAAAATTAAAATGGTGTCCCATCTCCAAAGGGGAAAAATTCACCTCAGTACCTAAAAGTTCAGAAAATATTCTCTTGCAGTTAGGAATTGTTACTTTATTATAATAAGTATTAGCAAATATTGGTAAAGGTTCATAGGGTCATAGAATTTAGAGCTGGAAATGCACTTCAGAAATCACATAATCCAGCACCTTCATTTTACCAATAAGGAAACTATACTAAGGTGGCTTTTTAAAGGAAATCTTTGGTGAGTCCTACCTATAGTGAATCAATAAGGTAATTTGAATAATTACCTTCTGCTTTATCTCCTTTGTAAGTTCAGGTTTTTTTGTAGTAGAAAGTGCACCAAGCTCTGAGTCAAACCTGAATTCTTGTACTAACTCTGATACTTATTAGACTGTGATTATAGGTAAAACAAGTGAACCTTTCTAAGCCTTAGTTCCCTTGTGTATAAAATGGAGGTAATAATATACTACCTACCTTACAGTGATACTGTAATTTCACTTTCTTGACCAGAAAGTTACATCCCAGGATTGAGGCAGTGTGATATAGTGGTTATGAGCTGACTTTAGAGCCAGGAAAACCTGGATTCAAGTAGCAGCTCTGACACATATTGGCTGTGTAAGGGTAGGCAAGCTATTTAACCTTTGAGGTGCCTAAGCAGTCTTCTAAGACTAAATTGAAGAGATTGCCATTCTGCATCATTCAGATGGGGCATTCCCCATGCCATTGGAATCATAATGCTGAACTCTCCAAAAAGGTAAAGTCACATCCACTTTTGCTGTTCTTTTTCTCTCTCTGTCTGAGTTTCCAAGTGCTCCTGGAGAAAGTTAAAAAAAAAAATGATGACTAATTCTACTACAAATGAAGTACTATCTAAACCAAAGTGGGACTTTACTACTGAATAGCAGTCCTTTTATTCACTTACATCCATTTTCACATTTATTTCAGTCTTACCCCTTCCTCCTCATTTCATATCACTCAGATGTCTTCCACCACTTATCTCCTACTTGCCTCACCCCTTTCCCTGCACAAATGTTCCTATTCCATCCCATTTCCTCCAGAAGATTGCCTCCTCTGTCATTCTTCTCTCAGTACTCCCCAGTTTCTCCCTGTCTACTGGCTGCTTCCGTACTGTCTGAAAACACACCCATGTCTCCCCCATCCTCAAAAAACCTTCCCTTAATCTGTCCATCCATGAGAGCTATTGTCCTATGGCTCTTCTCCCTTTCATGGCTAAACTCTTTGAGGTCATCTGTAATCAGTGTCTCTGCTTCCTTTCTTAACTCCCTGCAGAATGATGGCTTCTCACCTCATCATTCAAAACTGTTTCCCACGTTACCAATAATGTCTTAATTGCCAGATCTAATAACATTTTCTCAATCCTCATCTTTCTTGACAGTCATTTTCTTCTGCTTGATATTCTTCTTTCTAGGTTTCTGTGATACTCCTCCTCCTGGTTCTTGTTCCATTCTGACCACTCCTTTCCAGTTTCCTTTGTAGGGTCATCATCTAGGTTGTGCCCACTACCTGTCGTGTTTCCCAGGACTCTGTCTGGGCCCTCATCTCCCTCTGTATTATTTTGCTTCATGGTTTCATTAGCTCCCGTGAGTTCAATTCTCATCTTTATGCAAATGGTATTCAGGTCTATTTAATTCCAGCCTCTCTCCTGACCTCCAGACTTGCATTTCCAACTGCCTATTAGACATTTCAAACTGGATGTCCTGAGATAGCTGAGTATGTCCCGAACTGAACTCATTGTCTTTTCCCCTAAAACCTCCCGTCTTTTGAACTTTCTGTTACTGTCGAGGGCACCACCATTTTCCTCAGTCACTCAGTCTCACAACCTAAGTGTCATCCTCACCTCCTCACTCTCACCCCTTCCCCCCATCCAATCAGTTGCCAAGTCTTGTTGATTGTCCCTTTATAACATCTCTCATACACAACCCATTCTCTCTGACATGGCATCACCCTGGTTCAGTCCCTCATATTCAGTCCCTGGGCCATTGCAGTAACCTGCTGACTGGTGTCCCTACCTCAAGTCGCCCTACTTCAGTCTGTTAATTTATTTTCCTTAAGCACAGGTTTGACCTTATCATCCCCTTATTTAGTAAACTTCAGTGGCTTCCTATTACCAGCATCAAATATAAAATCTTCTTTTGGGAATTCGAAGTCCTTCATAACCTGGTCCCCCTGCTACATTTCCAGTCTTCTTACACCTTACTATCCCCCATGTTCTCTTCAGTCTAGTGGTACTTGCCTCCATGGCCTCCTTTCTGTTCCTCACACAAGACATTCCATCTCCTGACTCCATGTATTTTCACTGGCTTTCCCCCATGCATGGGATTCTTTCCTTCCTCATCTCTATTTTCCTTCAGGTCCCAGTTAAAATCCTCTTATCTTTTACAAGAAGTGTTTCCTGATCCTACTTAATTCTAGATCTTTTCCCTTTGTTGATTATCTCCTGTTTATACTGTATATATGCCGGTTGTATATTGTCTCCCTCCTTAGAGTCTGAGCTCCTCAGGAGCAGGGATTGTTTGTTTACCTTTCTTTATAATACTTCTCATGGTGCCTGGCTGAACAGAACAGGTGCTTAATAATAAGTTCTTTGGACTGGCTGTTGACTAACATCCTGATTATCACATCCCACAGTTGCTTTCCACACCTTCAGTTTCTTCAGTCTCCAAACTCTGTCCTCATCTGTCTCTCTTACTATAAATAGTCATATCTCTTCTGAAAATCTTGAGGCCATTCATCCAAACTACCTTAGTTTCCGTCTTCCAAACCTCACAACTTGCCCTGTTTCTTTGCCCATCCTTTCACCATTCCCTCCATTCTCAGAGGATTAAGTAGCCCTCATTATCTTTGCCCTTGATTCCATCTGCTCCCATCACCGCCTCCTGGACACTGCTGAATCAAAAATCCCTTTTCTCTCATATTTATTATTTCTTCTCTACCACTTCCTTCCTGTCTGCCTGTACAGTCTGGTCTCTCTCTTTCTATTTTTTTTTTTTCGGCTAGGCAATGGAATTAAGTGACTTGCCCAGAGTCACACAGCTAGTAAGTGTTATGTGTCTGAGGCCAGATTTGAACTCAGGTCCTCCTGAATCCAGGGCTGGTCCTCTGTCTACTGCACCTACCTAGCTGCCCCTGATCTCTCTTATTCTAAAAAAATAAAAATAAAAATTTAAAAACCACCTTTCTAGACTTCAAGGTATTATCCTATTTATCTTCTTTCCTTTATTGACAAATTTACAAAAAGATTACTCGGTCCTAAGTTCCCTGATAACTGAATTTCACATTCTAACATCAACCTTCTTTCATGGTACTGGCTTTCTCTACATGTCACGCACACCTGACCTCTTGCTGTTTTCCTGTCTGATCCTGTTCTTTCTCTCATCTCTGCCAGTAGACATGCCCCAGTATGGCACTGGCTCCATCTCCATGGCCTTATCTCTACCTGTTGACATCCTTTTTTTCCTTCAAGGCCCACTCATATATTGCCTTTTCTGTGGTACCTGCTCTGATCCCTTCCTTAAATCTCACAGACCCCTCTGACTTCTTCTAATGTGTAATACTGCTAGGTCCTGATTGTTGTGAATAATGAGTCCTGTCATACTGATTTCATACCACATATTTCCAATGGAATGGAACCCATTACCATTTTTTACATAGTTAAAACTTTAAATAGTTTAAATTCTAAGACTTGGTATAATTTCATGGGATCCATCGTTTGTGCGGAGACATAGCTGTCCAATTATTGGAATACGTACTCTTCCGCTACTAGATTGCAGGTTCTGTGAGGAAATTATAGCATTTTTAATTAATTCCTTCAGCCTTTCACAATTCTTTTCACATAGTAATTTGTTGTATAGTCATCAAATTGCATTGTTTATACAATGAATTATAATGCTTTTTGTTTTTTTACAGAACAACTTTTCAGTTGCCATGAAATTATTAAAGGAACTGCATAGAGAATCTAAAACAAGAGAAGACTGGTTGGTGAAATGGATTCACAGCTACTGTCGATTCAGCCACAGCCGCAGTCAGACACAGAGTAGTTCTGAGCAGATTCTTACAGTTCTGAAAACAGTCTCGTTACTGGGTATTTATATTCTGCTGCACAAGACCTATCTTTTGTTTTGTTTTGGGGTTTGTTTGTTTTTTTTACACCTCTATGGAATATAGTTATTCCTTCACATTACATTTTTTATCAGAAACTTTTTTCTTTCATATGATGTTTGACAATTAAGAACTTAGTTTTTAGACATTCTCTAAAACCAGGTGAAAATTGACTTTTCTGGAGAAAAGAGAAGAAAATTTGGAGCAAAGGGAGCAGGTTCAGGATGACTTTTAGAACATGAATCTCTTTATGAAATGAGAGTCATAGAATTTTTTCCTTCTTCCTAAAAATGTTGTGGGTCTCACTTTGATATTACTACTGAGCACTTTAAACTTCTCAGAAGAAAGTATTATTTTAAAACCAAATTCCCCTTTGGGGAATTAACTTCTCCTTTTAGCTTTAGAATATTTAATAATATGGCCTATGGAACAGAGAACGGAAAAAATTGCTTTTGCCATGACTGCCTGCTTTACAACTATTTATGTCCAATCTTGTAGAATACTCATAATTATTACTTCTATGTCTGCTTCCACATGTGCCCCAACTCAATTAATTTGGTAATATTTTCATCTGTGATTTTATGTTACTTTTAAGGAATCTTTACAACAAATATAATTTATCGCTTAATAACTAGTTTGAGCTGATGAAATGAAAATTGTATTATTTTTTATTATAGGGTAATTTTTAAATTTAAGGGATTTGTTTCTCTGGATTTTGATACAGTTATTGCTGATGGAAAAATTTCACCTCCCTGAGAAGTAATTTATCAATCACTATGAAAACAGTCCTTACCCTTTTCTGGAAGGCAGCCTTATTTAATATTATCTCATTTTTTAAACCAATCTTATTTTGAATAGTTCTTTAAAACAATTTTTGCATCTTACAGAATTATTTAAAATTTATGGGGTTCATTTGCTTAAAAAAATTTTTCTTTCTTTTTTTTTTGGTGTGTGATCCACCAGATGAGAACATATCAAGCCACCAGAGCAAGAATAATCTGACTTTCCGTAATGAAAACATTCTCCTGGGTATCACTTACAACATCATGGCTAGCTCACTCAGTAGTGAGCCAGCTTGTCTTGCCCAAATTGAAGAAAGTAAAGCTAAAAAAGTTTTAGAGCTTTCTGGAGCCAGTTCTGAGGATGCAGAGAAGGTAAATAATGGTGGGAAATTGAATGTTTAATGTTTTAATACTATATACATACATGAATTTAAGTTGCTTGCTATAATAGAATGGTATAGGTCAATGTCACTAAGTGTTTTCTCTTGTTGGCCAGTCAGTGAGAGCCAGAATGATTTGGGTTTAAGGCATGATCCTTAAGAAAGAAATCTAGTCCATAAACCCCAAGATATCTTGTGAAGTTTCAGCAATCATAATTTATATTTTGGGCAGAGCACCCATAGGTGAGGCTATGATACCATATGTGGACAGAGAGAAAAGAAAAAGGAAGAGAAGGAAAGAAGGAAGGAGCTGTGTTGACCAATTGGAACTGGCCAGTTGGGTCACCAGTAGGGAAGCTACTACTACTCACAGGATTTTGTTTGCCCTTTGTTTCTTGAAGAGGACCATGACATGAAGAAGGCAATGCCATGACTTGCACGTGAATTGGATTTAAGTGAGACAGGGCTGTGCAAAGTCACCAGCCTCACTGTCTCCTCTTGAGCCATCTGGGATGACTGGAGGTGGCCCCATCAACAGTAGGTCCCAGCCCAAGCCTTACTTAGTTATTGTTTGGGCCCTGATGGCCCAGAGTGAATGTAAACAGCAGTTGTTTCCATTTTGTCCAGAAACCCTGAGGGTCTTCACCTCCCAGGTTGATTTTTTTTTTTTTTGGACTAGGTAAAAGAGGCCATTTTTTGCCTCATTTGTTAACCTAGCCTTAATTACTGAATGGATGTTGCCTCAGTCAACCTGAGACCTGGGAAGGGCCTTAACTTAAAAAGGCCAAGGTCTCCTGCTGCATCCAGGGCCGGCTCCAGTCGTCCTGATCTATATCTTGACACTGGACCCAGATGGCAGAGAGAGAGTGAGGCTGGTGAATTTGCACAGCCCTGCCTCATTTAAATCCAATTCACTTGAAAATCAGGACATCACCTTCCAGATGTCATTGGTCCTCTTCAAGAATGAAGGACAAACTAACAAGTGTTTTCTAAATGTACTTCTTAGTCACCCATAACTTTGGTGTTGGGGGGAAGTGGAACACCATGAAAAAAAGACTAACAAAATGAACAGCAAAAATTTCTTTTGCTTTTGTTTAACACAAGTTGTGGGTCATGCAGTAGCAGCTGATTCTGCCGGAATTTGAACGTTTAAAGTATGACACTTCTTTGTTGTAATTAAGGAAATTATATTTGAGTGAAGTCCAATATAACAATTATGGATCAAAATTTTAGTTCTGAAACTTATCTCTTAAAGTTCCATAAATGGAAATCAGCATATATCTGTGTATTGTTTCTATAGACACTTGGAATTTTTGGTATAAAAGTTGAACTTTTAAGTGGTGACTCACCTTAGACCAGGGATAACTTTTTTTGTGTCATGGACCCATTTGGCATTCTTATGAAGCCTATGAACCTTTTCAGAATAACATTTTTAAATACATAAAATAAAGTACTTAAGATTACAAAGGAAGCCAATTATATTGTAATATAGTTATCAAAATTTTTTTAAGAAAAGTTTTAAAATTGTCTTAACCAAGTTAATCCCTAATTTAGATAATTCCTCCATAATGGAGCTACTTTTTTTTTAAGATGTCTCCTTATTTCATCCCAGCTAGAAGTGCAGCAGCCACTCACATTCCCAATTCCACTACTGATTGGCACAAAAGCTTTGAATTGCTCCATTTCTGACCTGAATCATATTACCTGACCTTAAGCAAGCCTGTTGTATCGGTGCCAGGCTTAGTGTAGACACCTGATTGGCTTAACCCTACTGTGTGTCAGCTCAGAAATGCAAGTTATCCCTGAACCTCAACCCTCCACTATCGCGGAGAATACAGGTCTGTGCCACCACAATCAGACTACCTTGCCAGTCAATCTCATATCCATCATCTTTTCTCCACTCGTGTGGATATCACCATCAGTCAGACCTTCCTCACTGCTCACCTCAGCTATTGCCGTAGCCTTCTCTCTGGATTCCTAGGTCTCTGTCTCTCCACCTGTCTGACTCTCTGTTTCTGTTGTCTGCCTTTCTTTCCCTCTCTCTTTTTCTCTGTTTCTCTTTTCCTCCCTCCCCTACCCAAGTTTATTTTTTTTTCTTTTTAAAAGTACATTTTTATTGATATATGTTATTACATAACCTAAATTTCTGTCTGTATTATATCCCTTCTTCCCATCTAGAGAGTCATCCCATATAACAAAGATTAAAAGGAAAGAGAGAGAGAGTGAGAGATCAGCAAAACTGATCAATACATTAAAAAAAACAATACCTGATGACATATGAGATATTCCCCTACTATGGATCCTCTAACCCTTGAAAGGAGTGGGAAGATTTGTCTTCTCATATTTCTTCTTTGGGGACAAGCTTATTCATTGTAATTTGCAACATTAATTTATATTATTTTATAATTTTTTTACATTTATATTTTTGTAGTCATTGTATATATTGTTTCCTTGGTAATACTTTACTTTGTATCAGTTCTTATGTGTCTTTCCATGCTTTTCTACATTTATCACATTTTCAATCTTTCTCTTTTATTTTTAGTTTTTAAAATTAATTTATTTTTAGTTTTCAGCATTCACTTCCATAAGCTTTTGAGTTTTAAATTTTCTCCCCTTCCCTCCTCAAGATGGCATTTAATCTGATACAGGCTATACATATACATTCCTATTAAACATATTTTCACGTTAGTCTTGTTGTAAAGAAGAATTGGAACCAATAGGAGGAACCACAAGAAAGAAGAAACAAAACAAAACAGAAGGGAAAGAAGGATGTGGTTAGCATTTTCCATCATGAGACTTTTGGAGATGTCTTAGATCCTTGCATTGCTGAGAAGAGCTGTCTATCAAAGTTAATCATCGCACAACATGTCTATTATTCCTGTTTCTGCTCACTTCACTCAGCATTAGTCCATACAAGTCTTTCTAGGTTTTTCTGAAATCTGCCTGCCCATCATTTCTTATAGCACAGTAGTATTCCATTACATTCATATACCACAACTTGTTCAGCCATTTCCCAGTTGATGGGCATTCCCTCAATTTCCAATTCTTTGCCACCACAGAAAGAGCTGCTATAAATATTTTTGTACACACGAGTCCTTTTCCCATTTTTATGATCTCTTTGGGATATAGCCCTACAAGTGTTACTGCTGGGTCAAAGGGTATGCACATTTGGGTATAGTTCCAAATTGTTCTCCAAAATGGTTGGATCAGTTCACAACTCCACCAGGGATGCATTAATGTTCCAATTTTCCTACATCTTTTCCAACATTTATCCTTTTCCTGTTTTGTCATGTTAGCCAATCTGACAGGTGTGATGTGGTACTTCAGAGTTATTTTGATTTGCATTTCTTTAATTAATAGTGATTTACAGCATTTTTTCATATGACTATAGATAGCTTTAATTTCTTCATCTGAAAACTGCCTGTTCATAATCTTTGACCATTTATCAATTGGGGAATGACTTGTACTCTTATAAATTAGACTTATCAGAGACAATGGTTGTAAAAGTTCTTTCCCAGTCCAAGCTTATTTCATATTACTTCCCTTCACACACTCTACATTCCAGCCAAATTAGCCGATGTGCTGTTCCCTAAAATTGCTTCTGTGTGTTTGTGCAGGCTGCCCCTGTCCCTGGAATTTTTCCCTCATCTTAGAATCCCCAGCTTCCTCCAAGGTTCAGTTCATGTACTACCTCCTATGGGAAGCCTTTCTTGACACCCTAGGTTTTTTGTTTTTTTTTTAGTGCTTTTTCTTTCCTCAGATTATCATATATATATATACTTATGTGTTCACATGTTTTACCCTCCTGGTAAAACATATACCATTTTAAGGTAAAGACCATTTTTTATTTTGTCTTTGTAGCTGAAGAGCCCATCACAGTACCATGTTCATAGTAAGCACAAAAATGTTGGTTGACTTTTATGGAATGGAACCTAGTTGTGAAAAATTTTGTTGATAAAGCTATTTTATTGGTACTGGTGCAAATTTACTTCAAATTAGAATTTTACTCTAAATCTATACTAGTCAGTGGGGTTGAATTTACAAATGGGATGCAAAGACAATTTGTATGTTTCATCTAGTTTTTCATTTACCATATGAGTGGGTTTATTTTGGTTTTGTTTCCATGTCTTTTAGCTAAGCAGTCTTTGTTTTTAGCTCTTTTCCTCCACACTTAATGGACAACAGGACAGCAGTCTTCTATGAAGAACAGAGGCTTGCACGTGACAGGAGCTGTCCTCCTTTGCTGGAACTTGACCATAGGTCACTCAGTAAGAAGTCCTTCAGGCTGGATGTTTGTTAAATCTTTTTCAGGTCTCCAATCATCATCTTAATGCATGACTTTTGTTGTCAAAGAGTACACCATAAATGAACCTCTTCTCATTGTTAGTAGAAAATAGTTATTTTTTTCTAAGTTTCACAGTTGCACATCTAGATTGTTTCTTGTTATGGTTGAATTCTAGATTATTGGAGGTCTGCACAAAAAAGCATTTGAATATCTTTTTAAAGCTGCAAGAAGAGCTGAAGAAGAGGTCCAGCCTCACACTATGGAGCACATTGATGTAACTGGAGTCATCGACGCTTACATGACCTTGGTAGATTTCTGTGACAAACATCTCCGTAAAGAGGAGGAAAGTGCATCAGGTGAGAGAGAATCTGGAGAAATATATTAAATGGTCTTCTTGCCAAACATGATGTTTATCAGGTGGGAAATTAGGCAAAAAGTAGATAGCTTTCTTTGACAGTTACTCTGTGTATAGAAGATAAAGTAATATTTAAGTGGAGTGTTGTGCTTGGCATTTAGGTGTTTAGCACATGCTTGTTGATTGATTGGTTATACCAGAAAATAAGGGCAAAAGTTCTGTGTCAAGCTTACCAGTTTTCAAAGTGGTCATGACATCCTCAGCCAGAATGTCTGCATTTGAATAGATTCCACTGTCCTGTTATCTTTCCATTTGCATGGTTTAAACTTTCATATTTTCACTTGTGGCTGTGACTCATGTGGTCTGCATCTCACTCCTGGAACAAATTCCATAACCAGCAGATGCTCCTTATGTTCCCTGCCCAGGACTTCATAATGTTTCATGCAGGATGGATAATCTAACTGAGAAGATTTCATTTTGAGATAAAACCTCTTCCTCAAAGTCCAAAAATGTTTCTGATGTTTACTGGTCAAAAGAAGTGATGAGAGAAGAAGGGACACCAAAGTGTGGCACAAGGAGAGAGGGTTTTGTCTTCAGTCGTGTTTGTCATTCTCTGAACAAAGATAAAAATACGTTGAAGAGTAGGTTTTTGGTAACATGTTTTCTTGATTATGTCATTTTGATAGTTGTTGATACTGTGGAGCTGCGAACATATCCTGCACTTGTGGTGGACAAGATGTTAAAAGCCTTAAAATTAAACTCTAAAGAAGCCAGGCTAAAGTTTCCTCGACTGCTTCAAATTCTAGAACGGTATCCAGAAGAGACCTTGGGCCTAATGACAAAAGAGGTCAGCAAGTCCTTTTCTTAACATAGTGAACTTTATTTGAAAACAGTCCCATTTATATTTAAATCTATTCATATGGTAGTGATTATTTAGTAGCATTTCCTAATAAATGTCTGTTTTTGCTTAGTTTCGTTCTGGTTTCATAAAAATATTTAATTCGTGTTACTGTAAAATAAATAAGTGACCATATTTGCCTTGTTTTCCCTGTGGGTGTTAAGGGAACAATGTGTCTGAAAACAAACCAAAAAGAGTAAAATTGTGGGTGTTTTGGGGACTGGGACATGAATTTTCTATAAAAACTGAACTACCCAAAGATCAGACAGTTGTTCCTTGTAGTTAAATTATAATTTGTACTATATACATGGGAATCACTGTTTAAAAAAAAATAGATTGAATAAATTGTCATTGCAACAAACATTATTAAGCATCTTTTCTGTCAAAGGCATTGTGTTGAGTGCTAGAGATATAAAGATAAATGATTCTGTCCCTGTCCTTAAGGAGTCTATATTTTACTGTGAGGGATATGACCTGTACATAGATAAGTATGATATAAGGTAGGGTATGATGGAGGGGTGGGAGGTAGTGAGGCAAAGGAGATTTACAAAGTGTTCTATGAAGAGTCAAGATAGGAGAGCATCCTTTGAGCTGTAGGATCAGGAAAGATTTCATAATAAAAATTATAGTCTTTTACACTTTCATTTAATTCATCCTATCTCTTGAACATGATGAGCTTGGCATATATTTCTAATATGATTAATAGTCAACAGTATTAAATATAATCAGTTACTAAATGTAGGCAGCTAGGCGGCACAATGGATAGACTGCTGGGCCTGGAATCAGGAAGACCTGAGTTCAAATCCAGCCTCAGACGCTACCTGTGGGAACCTGGGCAATTTAATCTCTGTTTGCTTCAGTTTTTTCAACTGTAAAATGGGGATCGTAATATTACTTACTTTGCAGAATTGTGAGACTCAAATGAGAAAATATTTATGAAGTGCCTAGGACAGTGCCTGGCATGTAGTAGGTACTATATAAATGCTTATTCCCTTTCCCTTTCTCCCAGTCAACAGATTATAAACATTTATAATTTTTTATCAATCTTTAATTTACATTTAAATAAAATCATACATGTGTGTACATGTGTGTGTACATGTATACATAAGTATAAAACAAATTATTTGAAAACCTGTGCAGTACACACTAGAGAAATCCGGCACTTCCTGTTAAACATGACTGGTGGGCAGAAGGGATGGGTGGCACGGAAGAATCATGGGGTTGTTGCATTTTAATGCTATAAGGTAGCTTAGAGATTATCTATTGTGAATCTCACAGAAATGAAAATGTGAAGTTTCTCCTTTTATTCCCACGAAAGCTGGTAATAGGATAAGATATTGCCATTAAAGTCTTGTGACCCCAAGGAAATGGATGTTTAAAAGTAGGGTTTTCATCCGCAGTGGCCGATGACTGCCAGTTAGTGGCAGAGGTCCTTTGGCAGGGAGGCATGGTTCAGAGGCTACTGTTGCTACCACCATGACCATTTTTTATATCTGTTTGCCTGTCAGTTATGTTCAACTGCAGGGAACACAGAGAGAGGATTTCTCCATCAAAGACCACACTAGTGGTCCTAGGTCTTTTCCACCTTATTTCCTCCTCCTTGCTCTGTCTTCTGAAGAACAGCGTGGACAGTCAGTTCAGGAGTACAAGTCATGTCCTGCAGTGGGAGAGAATTTGAGGGGTGTAGCTGCACATAGTTGAAGTGTGTCATGTACAGTATCAGCAATGTAGGGCGGGCTCTGGTAGGAACTGGGGAATTCACCAATGTCTTCTAAACTTGATGAATCTGAGTTACATCTTTTATTCCTTGCTTTGCTTTGGATCTGAGGAAAATGCTAATGACCAGTAAGCTGACAAAGCAAGGAGAAGAAAACAGTTTGCATAAATAAAATCTGCCCTCATATATTGAGTTTTAGGTGGTAATTTCATAAAGGTTTTACTGTTATAGTAGAGAAGGGCCAATACCATATAGTGGAAGGAGAGCATTGGCTAGAAGGTTAGGAGTCCTTGGTCCGAGACCTAGCTTTGTCACTAGCTAGTAACGTTCTTAAATTTTGGCAAGTGTCTTTACCTCTCTGGCCCTTAGTTTTATTATCTGTGAAATTATAGGGCTTACTATATGAGCTAGTTACTCTTCAGTTCTAAAATTCTATGATTATATGTATCTTTCATTGGAAAACACGAGGCTTACACATTGAATTCTGAAACAGATCTGTAGCTGTGATCTTTAAAGAGGTGTATTTCAGGAGCACAGTCTCCTCCATTAAAGCCCTGCTCTGTTGCCTCTTCATGGCATAGAAGTGACCCTGAGTTTTCAGAGGCATTTTCAGCAGAATAGGAGCTCTAATGGGTCCTTGAAAGCCTGGGAGTATGGGCATGATAATGGATTGCATATCTGCCATTTAGAGACCAGCCTATGCTCACCAAGTTGGCCGTAGGGTGATGAATTTTTTTAGCCACAGCAATTTTTGTTTGTTTGTTTGTTTGTTTTTGTTTTTTGGTTGGGCAGTGGGGGTTAAGTGATTTGCCCAGGGTCACACAGCTACTGAGTGTTATGTGTCTGAGGCCGGATTTGAACTTGGGTCCTCCTGAATCTAGGGCTGGTGTTCTATCCACTGTGCCACCTAGCTGCCCCCCCACAGCAATTTTTTTAAAAAATTAATTTAATTTATTTTTTGTTACATTTTAAGTTCTGAACTCCCCCCACCACTAGAGAAGGCTACCATCTGATACAGTATGGTTGGGGGGTGTGTGTGTGTGTGTGTGTGTGTGTGTGTGTGTGTGTGTGTGTGTAACTATATTATGCATACTTCTGTTTATCAGTTCTTTCTCTGGGGGTGGATAGCATCTTCCTTCATGGGCCTTTGTAGTTGATTTGAATATTTATAGCCTAGTCATTTATAATTATTCTTCAAACAATATTGCTGTTAGTATGTACAATGTTAACAGCAATTCTTAAAGTCTACTAGTACATACAAGAATTGTAATGTGTATCATTAGAAAGAATACTATTCTACCCTGATGAAGTAAATTCTTTGAGTATTGAAATAAGTACACAATACTATGTTGACATTTAATATTTCTGTATGATGATTTTTTTTGAGTTGAAGGTTTGAATATTTTCAAACATTTTTTGGCACCCTCTCTGTTGCGTTTGCAGACAAGCGCCATATAAATGTTTGTTATTATTATTATTAAAAACAGAATATTGTTTTTGTTGTCATCAACATTTAAACAAATAGCATATTAATGTGGTTTCAGTGGAGAAATAGAAACTTGCTTTCCTTAAAGATAAGTATTAAAATAGTGAAGGGTTATATTTTGTTGTTTCCCAAGATTATTACAGAAATTATTTTAGTATCAGCTTTGTGTGTGTTTTAGATGCCATCCATTCCCTGCTGGCAGTTCATTGGTTGGATCAGCCAAATGATGGCCTTGCTCGATAAAGAAGAAGCAGTGGCCGTGCAGCACACCGTAGCAGAGATTGCTGATAACTATCCTCAGGCTATCGTCTATCCTTTTATGATAAGCAGTGAAAACTATTCCTTTAAAGATACTTCTGCTGGTCACAAGGAGAAGGAGTTTGTGTCAAGGTGATGTAACAAATAATTTTCTGATAAAATCCTAGAGACAGTTAAAGATAACGGGCTTGGTAAAATAAACAAATCTTATCCTGTTTACAAAATGTTGTTTGCTGTGCAATTGATGTAATAAAAGTAGCATGTAGAAAATTTAGGTGACCAAGAATATTGCACAGCCTGCTGCAGAATGCACAATGTCAGATTAATAGAGAACTATTGAATTTTTCCATGCCAGAGATGATTTTTCTTGTGTGGTTTCTCTCCTTTATCTAAAAGAGTCTCCTCTCCTCCCATACCTTAAAATTTCTCCTTTAGTCTCTCCAGATTCTTCCCAAATTATGGCATTTCATCCCAAGTCCTTGATAGTCATATTGTGGATAAGACAGATTAGATGGGGTCGTTTTTGAAGTTAGTACCTGAAACCGTTCACATTCAGCGGAAAGGCCTCTCAGCAGCTTATCAGCGTGAAGCTTCAGTATTCTTCCTTCTGTCTGTCTCTGAAGGAAGCCAGTTGAGCTGCTAACAGTAGTTATTTTATCACTAAGTTACTTTTTTAAACTCCATCATATTTTAGCTCCTGAGAGTTAAGCTTTTTATCACCAGGTGACTTATTTGATTACTTGTAATTTTAAAAGAAGACTAGAGGATGAAGAGTTGGGCCACCGAGTAGAGGGTTGACTGGCCTGGGAAGAGCCTTGAGGGAGCCGGACTAACCAGCAGGCTTTTGTGACACCACAGGTGTGAGGTGATTGGGGCTGAACCAGGACGGTGACAGTGTTTAAAAAAAAAAGAAGGGGATATATGCAGAGTAAGGATGTTGTGCGTGGCTGGGCTGGAGCACCATCTGCTCCTGCCTACTACCTGCCCACCTCACAGTCTTTTCTTCTGAACAACCAAAAACAAGTTATTTTTAAAAAGGGGAGGGGGGGTGGAAATTGCTAATGAGGGTGATTTTTTTCACAGTACAAATTTAGAGACAAATTATAAATACCAAATTGCATAGATCAGAAGAAGCCACAATCAATTTTCAAGAAGATCTCAGTTTTTAGCTTCCAGAAACCAAAATGCTAAGGTAAATTTTGGCTAAAGAAGAACCTTGTACATTTTTCTGCTGTTACAGAAAATATTTTGCTTTATTCTCTCCTGTAGTGTAACATTGTTAGATTGAAAACAAGAATCTGATGTTTACAGCAAATAGACTGATCCTGAGAGGACACTTACCTTCCTAAACTTGGCAATTTCTTCTTTCATAGGATAAAAAGTAAATTGGATCAAGGAGGAGTGGTTCAAGATTTTATTAATGCCTTAGAGCAGCTCTCTAATCCTGAATTACTCTTTAAGGTAAAAAGAAACAATAGTAGTATGTATTGTGGCTGCCCAGCTGAGTTGCATACATTGGGGGTGGTGTAGGGAGAGTAAGGTATTACTTCACTCAAGGATGCCCAGAACCAGTGAGGTAGTTGTAAGTGCCCACTTTTCTTCCTCCTTCCTCCTAATTTTGTAACTTTTTAGAGTGTTCTATAACCATTTCTTCAGTGCCATTAAGCATATGGTTATTATTGTTATTATTATATGTGATCCTGTTTATAGCTATTGTAGAACATAGACTCAAAACAAGAGAAATCAAGTAAAATGTGTGCTTTATAATTTAGTATTTCTCCTCCCTCTACTTCTTTTTTCCATATAGGACTGGGTTGATAATGTCAGAAGTGAATTGATGCAAACCCCTGTAAATAAAAAAAAACTTGAAAAAATGTATGAAGAAATGTATGCAATCTTAGGAAACCCAGGGGTTCCTGGCCTTGGGGCCTTTAGAAAGAAGTTTATTCAGGTACGTATGTAAAGTTCATTCAATTCAATGATATATCTTTTTATGAGATTCTCAATGATAATTTAAGCTAAAAATTAAGTCTGTCAACTTCCCAGATTTCCTTCACGTTAGATTCTTTCTTCAGCACATGTTCATTTCTGTTGTTTTCTTTTATTATATGGGATGGCATATGTTATAGGTTGATTGTTAGGAAGTACCACAAAGCTATCATTTGCCTTCTGTATCCCAAGTTTGGTTTCTCAACTCCATAGTTATATGTGATTTAGGAGGCAGGGTAGTGCTGTGGGAAGAGCTTTAGACTTGATGTCACCAGACTTCTGGTTGAATATTGGCTCCACCTCTCGCTGTTTGACCATGGACAAGTCTCTTAAAATCTCTGGGCCTCAGTTTCCTTGTTTTTAAAGTAAAGATAATAATACTTGCACACAAATTCTCATTAATTATCATCATGCCATCTACCCAGCCATTACGCAGTCTCTTTTTTGATCCTTCTCTTTGCCTTCAAATAAATAAAAATAAAACAAAAAACCAAACAAACCCTTTTTCTTTTCTCTCACTTTTCTCATTAGCCCTAGTTTATTTTGAGATGTCACACTTTTGAATTTATTATGAATTCCTTTCCTGCCCTTCTCTCTTTCCTGTTTGGCTTTGGAAAATCTGAGTTGGTCAGTAAGTGCTCTGTGCATCCTCGTCAGCCTCTTCCGGCTCTTTTCTCCTCATTGTAATTATTTCCCATTCTGTGCTCAGAAATCATTTTTTTAGATCTTGCTATCCGTACTGGAAAATATCTGCATAATTTTAGTACGTGGGAGCCCTCCTTATCATTCCTTTCAATCCTTTGACATACAATCTCCCAAAATGTGGAGAGCATGTCAGACTATGCCTGAATTTCTTTCCTATATCATACATATTTATATACATTTATAGAATATACACACATGTATGTGTATAGATGTGTATGTGCATATATACATATGTTTATATGCATGCATGTATGTGTATGACATAGGAAAGAAAAGTCAAGTATAGTCTGATGTGTGGATACACACACATGCAAATACCAGATAGTATTGGGAGAAATACTAGCAGCAAGAGGGAGGGCATCAGAAAAATTCTAATGGAGTAGAGTCTACTTGAAATGAATTTTGAAGGGAACTAGGGATTCTAAGAGGTGGAAGGTGATTATGGGTAATTGTAAGAATGTTATTATTATATTGAAAATGTGTATAATACAACTAATTATCTGTGGCATTTTTTCCAGCCTTGAATTGAACATTAATGTTTAAGGTAAATTTTTATTTTCAGACCTATGGAAAAGAGTTTGACAAATACTTTGGAAAAAGAGGTTCAAAGATACTAGTTATGAAATTCAGTGACTTCAACAGCATTGCTACGGCTTTACTTGATAAAATGAAGGAAGACTCCAGACCCCCTGGGAATCTTAAAGAATGCTCACCCTGGATGAGCAACTTCAAAGTAGAATTCTTGAGGAATGAGCTAGAGGTTCCTGGTAGGTTAACTATTCTGTTTTTTAGGTGCTGGATACACATATTAATTCCCTATATGTATTAAGATCGTAAGTGTGTGTTAAAGTGAACTGAATTTCTGTGCTGCCTGAATAGAAGCAATTTTTAGTTCCCTTTGTTTTTGTTGTTTTAAAGTTTTGTTTCCTTTTTTTTAAAAATCCTGACCTTAAGTAGCATTTTCATAGACATAGCAGAGTAGAATAAGAGGATTATATGTGAAAGTGCAAATCCCTATTATATAAAACTTACTTTTATTTAAAAATATATGATAAATTAAGTACATAACTTTCAAAGCTGTCCTGTCTGTGATTCCTTCTGGCCTTCCTTTTGTTCCCATCTTTGCATTAAAAAAAAAAGTCTTCACTGCCCTTCCTCCCTCTCCTACCCTGTCCTTTCCCTCTTCACTCCCATCCTTAACATGTCTGACCCCCCTCAAAAAAAAAAAAGAAAGAAAGTCAAAACTCTTGTAAAAGCAGTATTAGGAAAAACAAATCCTCACACTGGTTGTCTGAAAATGTATGTCATCTTCTGCTTCTTGAGTCCATCACTCCTCTATCAGGAGGCTGGATACCATGCTTCATCACTGATCTTTTGGAATCATGACTGGCCACTGCATTGATCAAAGTTCTTGAGTTTTTCAGAGTTGCTTTTATTTATTACCTATACATCAGGGAGATAATAGATCCAGTGAAGTGTGGAAGTTACATTTTGCTGGTATTTCTAATTTTAATAATAAATAAGTGCAATATTTAAAGTCACTTGGCACTTACATGATAATTGCTTCAGAAATATGAAACTGATAACACTTTATACATTAATGGAGGGAATGTGTATGTTATTATTTTAGGTTAGATGAAAAATGGATACAAATAAAGTTAACTTATTTCATTGGAATGTGCATTGGTATTACAACCCAAACTATGTATCCTTGTGATGACAGCTGTAGACAGACTGAAGATTAGCTGAATGATGACCCTACCTCCCTGGCCATTTTTTAATATGGCATGGGTTTTCTAGGTTAGATTTGTGAATGAATCTACATAACAGGAGTGAATAATGACGGAAGATTTCTGTCTAGCCAGTCACTGTGCTTTGGTCATTCAGGAGGCATTTAGTAAGTCTGCCATGTGCTGAAAACTGTGCTAGGTGCTAGGGATACAAACACCAAGAAGGAACCAATCTCTGCTCTCAAGTGGCCAGAAGAAGACATCTCTGAAATTGCATTCACTTTTGTGTTTTTAGGCAGTGGTAATTCAGCCATCAGTAAAATTGAAGCAGCTTAACTCCCAGTCTAATGCCGTCTCCTCAGAACAACAGCATTTTAAACTACTGCGATTTGTTTTATATTGGTATGCCATATATTCCATACAAGCAGTTAAACGGAATTCCAAAAGCTAATATTGCATACTTTTTGCTATTAAGAGAAAACTGATTCCTATTTTCTTTATGAATTTTCATACTTTTTTACATGTATAACATGGATGCTGTATTAGATCTCCTATTTAAACAAATACATTTTAAAAATACAGCACTATTTGTAAGAATTTGTTTTCAGCAATCCATTCTTTCACCTTTTGTTCTTTTTAGGTCAGTATGATGGCAAAGGGAAGCCATTACCAGAATATCATGCAAAAATAACTGGATTTGATGAACGGGTAAGGTGGCACACATTTTATTTTTCTTTATATAAGATTTTTGCTATGTGATAGGAGATCCTCTCTTGTGTGGAAAAGTGATATGTGTTTACAGTTTAAAAAAACTTTAAAATATATTTAATTTTATAATAGCATTTATGTAACATTTTAATATTTATAAGATGCTGTATATATCTTATCTCATTTGATCCTAAACCACTCTATGAGATAGATGTAATTATTATCCCCATTTTATAGATGAGGAAACTGAAGCAGGGGGAAGTTAAGTGACTTGCTCAGGGTCACACAACCAGTAAGCATCTGAGGCAGGCTATGAACTCAGATTTTCCTAATTCCCAGCCCAACACTCTGTCCATTCTGACACCTTCATCCTTACAACAACTATAAAAGGTAGTCAAGGTGGTAGTATTATCTGCATTTTACAGATGAATTAAAGCCTCAGAAAGGTTAAAAACTGGTTTTAATGTTTTTGTCCTTAGCACCTAGCACAGTGTTTTTCACATAGTAGGTACCTAATAAATGTTTATTGCATTGTATTGAAAGTTAGTTATCCAAGAGTGCACAGCTAGTAATTAGCAAATATTTAAGCACCAGCTCTGTGCCACGCACTGTTCTAGGCACCAAGATACAAAGACAAAAGTGAAACAGCCATTACCCTGAAGGAGCTTACATTCTATTGAGAGAGATAGCATGTTCATATGCACAGACACAAAGTGATCAGCAGGGGCAGGGTGGGCAGGAAAGGTTTGCTGTCGAGGGGAGTACATGAGCTGAATTTTGAAAGAAATTAGGGAGTCTAAAAAAGCAGAAATGAGGTGAAAGTGTGTTTTATGTATAGGGGACAGTCAAAGCCAGGGCACAGAGATTGGGAGTGGAGTACTATGTTTGGGCAATATTATGAATATCATGCAGGGCACTCCCCTTGCTCCTTTTCTCCTTTGGCAAGCTCATTTCCTGTGGATTCAATTACTAGTTCTTTATAGCTGACCCCCAAGTTTATCGTCTCTAGTTCTGGTCTCCTCCTGGGGCTCCAGTCTCACATTTCTGGCCATTTGCTGGATAGCGCCACATCGTTATCCAGCTGCCCCTTAAGTTAAGTCCATCCCAGACTAAACTTAGCTTTCCAAATCTGCTGCAGCCCCCGTTCCCTTTTCTGTTTCTGTTGAAAATACTCTCATCCTCCCAGTCAATCAAATTTGAAACCTGAGTGTCATCTGTGACTTTCCTTCTATCCAGGCAGTATTCAGTACTATGTTGGAAATGACTCCTTCTCTCTCCCCTTATTTACAGTCTTACTGTGAGCCTCCCAGTTCTTTATTTCTTGCCTAGCCAATTGTAATGACCTCCTACCTGTTCTTTGTGCTTCCAGGCTAATATTCATGTAGATATTAACCCAATTTTCCTAATGCATCACTTTTATGCCATTTCTTTTCTCAGAAATCTTCCATGGCTCTTTATTGGATACCAAATAAAATATTCACTCCTCACCATTATATTTAAGGCTCTTAACAATCTAGCTTCAACCTACCTTTTTAGCTTTATTTCACAGCCCTTTCACGTACTCTGGTTCTCCAGCCGAAGTGAAGAGAGTCTTCCCTTTGCATCCTGTCCTCTCTTGTCTCTGAGCCTTTTCTCATGCTAGCTCCTGTGCTTTGAATGGATTACTCCCAACTCCTGCTCCCATTATGCTACAATCATCTCCATCTGTTAAAACTCAGTTCAGGTGTCACTTCCTCTATAAAGTCATGCATGATCCATCTAGAAATATTCTAGTCAAATGAAGACTCTTGTTTCAGAATGGGAACCAAAGAATCTTGGATTTGGAAGGGATCTCAGAGGCCATTCTGGTCGAGTGCATCCCTAAACAGGAATGACTTTTTCAGTGTCCCCAACAAAGGTCCCCCAAGGGTGTTCCTGTGGCATCCCATTGCACTTTGGATAGCATTGAATGTTAGAAAGTCTCTCCTTAAATCAGACTAAAACCTGTCTCTGTGTGTCATGACTGTGTGGGTAGACTAATTGTGGAACTGAATGAGATCAAGATTCCACAGAATAATACCCAGTAATAAGCCTGAGGTTTCCTGGCTCTGTTAGTGGCCCAATTCGTACTCACCCTTTGAAGCTCCATCTAAAACATCTAAATATTTTTCTAAGGTAAAAGTCATGACATCCATCAGAAAGCCCAAACGTATCACCATTCGAGGCAATGATGAGAAAGAATATCCTTTCCTCGTGAAGGGAGGGGAGGATTTGAGACAGGATCAGCGTATCGAGCAACTTTTTGAGGTCATGAATATCATCCTTTCACGAGATGCTGCTTGTAGCCAACGGAACATGCGGTTAAAAACTTACCACGTCATCCCCATGACCACCAGGTAGGAATTCCATGAGGTTTGTAAGTCTGAAAAATGGCCAGTTTTGAAATAGTAAGAAGAAAAATCCTTTCATGAGAAAGTCTGACTGATGAGTTGTCCTCCCTTCATTCTCTTGGATGGTTGGACACCTGACCTCTCAGGCTTGTAAATATGACAGGAAAATGGAGGGACACTGGACTACTTGAAAAAAGCAGGGGATTTGACTTTTATCTCAGAAAAGGTGGGTAGCCAGGTCACATGAATTTCTATCTTGCTTAAATCCATTGGATTTATTTACCTAGCCTCTAGATGAAATTTTTAGCACAAACCCTTTGAACAATTGTCACAAACGCCCAATAGACTCATGTACCACTAAATGGGAACCACTGATCCAGAGGAAAAAACAAAAACTGTTTGTATCTAAATGTACGTGTACATCTGTTGATTTGTTACTTTTTAAATTGGAGTTTTATTCATACCTTGAATTTTTATTTCAGATTAGGATTGATTGAATGGATAGAAAACACCTGTACATTAAAGGAGCTTCTTTTAAGCAATATGTCTGAAGAGGAGAAAGCTGCTTATGAAAGGTAATACAGGGTTTTACTTGCTCTGAAGATTTGGGACTTAAATCCTTAGGTATGTGTGAAAGCTTAAAATTTAATTTGTCTAAAAAGGCTAGATTTTTTTCATAAACTGAATTTACAGATTCCTTTCTTAATCTGAGCCACTATCAATTGAGGTATTGTTTCCTTTAAAAAAAGAAAAACCTGTCTTCTGTTCCTCCACTTCTCCGATATTGTCATGAGGTACTTTCATTGTCCATTGTTCTTTTCTGCTTCATTATGAGATGACACTCTTATTTTATTGTACTTCTGAAACAAATGTAAACCTTTTACTCAAGCAAAAGAAATACAGATGAGGGTATTCCTATTTCCTATGACCTTGTGGAGATTGTGTGTTTGTTTCAGGATGTTCACATTGACTAGGATCAGTTAAGGCAGGGAAAAGAGGGAAGAACAATAACTAATTCTTTGTTTAGCTCTTAGCATAGAGTAATTGTTTGTTCTTCGTGCCATAAGAGAAAATGGGGCATTTCCAGATACGGCCTATGAATGCGCAAAAGCATTGAAAGAATTTGAAAACAGTCACTAATTCCATCTGTGATGTCACAGATTAGTCATTTGAGCCAGTGAACCATGTCACAGGTCAAAGACTTAGGTTCTGAATTACATACATTTGACCCTTTCTGAGTCTTAAGTCATGTGACTTAGCTTTCTATAAAGTAGAAGAACAGTGTCGACAGTTGTTATTAACATATGATGAAAATTATCTTGGCATTTTTCACAGATTTGAAGTCCAGTGTAAAGAATTTAGGTTGGATAAAATAGGATTTGAATAGGTAAAGAAATAAGATGTGGGAAGGGTAATTTCTCTAAGAGAGGGAGAAGTGTGAATAAAAGCATGGAGGTAGAAGGGGTGTTTTGTTTTTGCAAGAAATAATGATGCATCCTATTTTTCCAGAGGGTTTATGAAGGTGATTAACCTTAAAAGGAAGAGTTTGTGAGAGTTTATAAGCAGGGAGTACGAGTTTTGAAGCAGTGATGTATTGGACAAGAGGGAGAAAGAGTAGAGGCTGGGAGACCAGTTTGGAGTCTGCTATAGCAGCACAGGCATGAAAAAATGAGGGTCTGAAGCAGGGTTTTGTGTCCTTTGAAAACAAAGAACAAGAGTCGTTTTGGCAGAAGAATTAGCAGGCCTTAGTGACTCTATAGCATATAAGAGAGGACCAAAAAATTACACTGAAGACTTGAGCTTGGGTGAGTTCCTGTTTCTATCAATAGCAACATCATTTTTTTCTGGGGATGATTAAGGCTTGATTATCTTCCATCAGGAATTATTCAAGTAAAAGTAGGTAGAGTATGGTAAAGCTTTTCCTTCTGGGCAACATCATTATTAGCCAGGATTACCTTACTGGAGAAAGACAATCAGTGTTTCTCTTTAAGTGTTTCCCTTTAAGTAATTGAATTGTCTTCTCTAGAAGAGAAAAACTCAGTCCCTCAAGGTGTTGAAAATCTGTCTGCTAAAGCCAAGAATTCTGAGTTTGTCTGACTGACGTGTTGACTTGTGAGACACCAATTAGTCAACATCTTCTTGCCTCCACACCTCCATTCATAAAATGGAATCACAATATGGAGCCGCAACAGGCAGCTGTAGGCATTCATGGAAATGAATACAGTATACTAGGGCTATCTTACCTGTTTGAAAAAGAGACTTTCAGTCAGTTTTAAGTGACATTCTTACCAGTTTTACAAGCTAAAGATTTTTTTTTTACTTGTAGGAACAAGCAGAAAGGAGGCTTGAATCAAAAGGTCAATTTAGAAACTGACTTACAGTAATGAGTCACAGGAAATATACCATAAATGTATCAAATGAGATAACAAATGTAAAGTGCTTAGCACAGTGTCTGCTGCATAATAAACGCTTAATAAATGCTTATTTCCTTTTCTATCATAAATGTTTGAAATACTAACTTCCCTTACAGTAAGTTAACACTTTTGTACATTTGTAGGAAAAAATGATTAGTCTTTATAGCAGCAACCGAAGTTGGCTGAACCTGTACAATTCTGTATATTTCCCAGTGGGCCAAGCATTTCACATGTTCTCACAGATAACAGTGAGGACAGCATTTTAAATTCCAATTCTTGAGCAGCAATTTTTATTTTAAAATAATTCAGTCTTGTTTTAATTTGGGCTTTGATGTGTCTATAAATGAGGAGAAAGGATAATATTTTAAACAGGGGGAAAATAGGCTGAACCAACCTCTCCCCCTACCCCCTAAGTGTTTACGTGTGTTTTAAAAATGGCAGTGTGGAGGAGCATGATACTGCACATCTGTAGTGTCAGCTACCAGGAAAGGGGAGGCTGCTGAGCTCTGTTGAGCTCAAGAGTTCTGAGCCACAGTGGGCTTTGCTGATTGGGTTATCTACACTAAGTTTGGCATGAATGTGGTGAGCTCCCAGCAGTGAGGGGCAAACCAACTGAGGTTGGAAACAGCTATAGGCCTGCAAGTAGTCTCAATCCTTCCAGCCTGTTAGAAAGACCCAGTCTTTTTTTTTTTAAATAGCAATATGATACCTTACTCATCCACTTAAAACATCAGAATATGGTATAATACTGTACATTTATCAGTATGGCTTGATCAATAGACATTTTCTTTTAAAGTTTAGAGGGTTAAATTATCCCTGGTCTAAGTTGCTAGCTAGATAAAATATTTATTAAACACTTTTAATATGCCAGATACTTTAAGTGCTGGGAATACAGATAAAGGCAAATATAAGCTATCCCCTGACATCAAGAAGCTCATATTCTAATGGGAAAAGACAGCCCATCAAATGGAGCTAAAGAAGAGGGGGCGTGTTCTGGGAGCTGAACCAGGTTTGAGGTGAGCATGTCTAGCATGGGGACATCGTCCAGTCGAGGTCTGGAAAGGAACTTCACCAGTGAGAGGAGGAAGCTGCGGGGTGGAGGTATGGCCAGGCCACTTCCAGGAGGTGGAAAAGTAGTCTGGGGAGACCTGGGCTGAGTGAGGTGTGATTGTAATACAGTACAATTATATTAGATTTGTATTAAGCAGAAAATTATTGTGTCAGATTGTTTTTCGTTTTATGGCTGTGTGTTTAGACAGCAGGATAGAGTTAAAGTTTTTTAAGAGTTTTTTGCCAATGAAAGACAGTATATAAATTAAATTTCATATCCGCTATCCAGAATAAGAGGCTAACGTTCTGTAACATAATATAACAGAAGCTTAATTTTTTTCCCACACTCTTCTACTGAGAATGACACCAAACTATATATGAAATTGTCAGGGTGGGGCATATTCTGAAATCATATGATCCTAAAGAGAAACTGATTTTTGAATTCTGTTTTTAATTTCTATTGTTAGTGGACCCAAAGCCCCACATTTTGAATATGGTACCTGGCTAGCAAAAATGACTGGAAAACAAGATATTAGTGCCTATATGTTAATGTACAGGTAAGTGTGTTCTATAAATGGCTAATTAATTAACAAGTATGTACCAAGCCTGGTACTAAAGATACAGAGATTAAAAATTAGATACTTCCTTATCTCAAGAAGATTACATTCCATACCCAGTATGTGTCTGTGTTAATACACATATCTACAAAGTAAGTGCAAGGTGATTTTGCAGGGAGGGTGCTGGTGGCTAGGAGGTGTCATGGAAGGTTTCATGTAGAAAGAGCTGGATCTTGAAGAAAATAAGGAATTCTAAGAGATAGAAACAAGGAGAGTGTGCTGCACACTTAGGCAACGGCTGGTAGAAGCACCGAAATGAGAGAGAGCATGTTATAGGAGAGAAAACAGCAAGGCCAGCATGGCTGGACCAGAGAGTATGTGAAAGGGAGCAGAGTGGAATAAAGCTTGAACAATAGATTGGAATCAGGTGGTGAAGGGATTTAAACGCCAAATAGAGGAATTTGTATTTGATCCTAAAGGTATTAGGGAACCATCAGAGTTCAATGAATTAGAAAGGTCAGGTCTGTGTTTTAGGAAAATCACATTGACAGCTCTGGAAGATGGATTGGAATAGAGAAAGTCTTAAGGTAGTGAGAATTCTTGCAGAAGTCCAGGTGAGAGGTGAGGAGAGCCCACACTATGTTGGTAGCCATGGGAGTGGAGTAGGAAGATTTGGCAGCTGATTGGAAACATAGGATGAGAGAGAGAGAGGAGTCAAGGAAGTCTGCAAACTTGGGAGACTGTTTGAATCTGCTGTTGAAGTTTGGAATTTGAAAGGTTGAGTAAACGACTGGATACCAGAGCTCAGGAGAAAAAAAAAAAAAACAAGGCTCGATTTATATATTTAAGTGTTATCTACATTAGAGATGTTAGGTGAACCCATGGAAACTGATGAGGTCACCAAGCGAGAGAGGAGGGAAAGAAAAGAGAAGAGGGTCCAGGATAGAGCCTTAGTGGACACACACAGTCAGGCATGATATCGATGGCGATCCTGCAAAGGGGATCAGAAAGGACTGGTCCAACAGGAAGAAAAAGACCCAAGAGACAGCTGTCACAGAAACCCAGAGAGGAGAGAAGACACAGGAAGAGGAGGTGGTCAGCCGCATCTCTTGTTGAAGAGAGGTCCGCAAGGAGGAGGGCTGAGAAAAGGCCGTTGGATTTGACAACTTAGGGGTCTTGTGTAACTTCGGAGACAGTATAGACAGATTTCTGTAAATTTGCATTGCAAAATTCAGCTCTCCTGCCTGCAGGTGGCAGTTGAGAAGTGAGTGCCAAGTTCCATATTGTATACCTCACAGAGTTGTGGTAAGGAAAGCATTGTGTTTTGTAAGTCTTCAAATGCTGTGTAAAATGTAAATTACTGTTACATATTATTATTATTATTGCTTCTTTCTATTTCTAGGAAAATTTTAGTTACTATTAAGTGTAATATATTTTAATGAAAGAAGTTAGGTTCTTAATTGTGTTTTTTGATGCTCATATTTCTAAATTAATATGCTTTACATTTTTTTTCTTGAATACAGTATGTTGTAGTGGTAGTATTGTTTTTTTGTGTTTTTTCTTAAATGATATTCATTAATTCAAGTTAAAAAAAATTTTAATTAAGCATCTGTTATGTGAAAAGCAGAGGTAGTACAGCATATTGAATTAGAGACTTGGCCTTGGAGCCAGGGACACCTGGCTTCAAGTTCTGCCTGTGGTACACACTGACTGAGAGTCCCTGGGCAAGTCATTTAACCTGTCTATGCTTTAGGCAATTCTCTAAGACTATTAATTGCAGAAATCAGTTACCAACATGAATTAATAGAGGAGAGGGAGTATCCTTACCTCAGAGTTTCCTATACCAGTGAAAACACAGATATCCTGTCCCTACCTTTATACCTGTGTGAAAACCACCGTGCTATTTTCTTCCCTTATGGGAATGAATGATTGAATGGATAAGTATTGAGTGCTTACTATGACTAAGTACAGGGATACAAATAATAAAGCAGTTTCTGCTCTTGAGTTAACACTGTAGTTGGGGAGAAAACACATCTAGAAGGGTTCAGATTCAGGGCAAATGGAAAGGCCAGGAAACCCTGTGAATGTGTGGACAGGGCAGTTCGCAATGCCTCGGGGTGCCCCAGGGCAGATGGTGAGGCCCAGAGGACTTTAGGACACAGTGGCAGGACAGATGATAAGGACAGGTATCCTCTGTCTTACCAGAAGGATTGTAGTTGATGAATCGTGGCTTACGGAAGCGGTGAACGGTCTTGGCCCATAGTGGGTACTCAGTGTTTACTGATTGATTGATGTCTCCTTGGCCCTGAGTGAGAAGGATTGAGGGTCCTAACCTGCGGCTCTGGAGGGGGATGGGCCAGCCAAAGAATCAGAGTGTAGTAGGGATTTTTTGGTATCCCCAAAGAGACGGGGATGTCATAGACACTGATGGCTAGCCAAGATCAAGAAAAGGGAAGAAGGGGTCTTTGAGGGAGGGTTGGAGGAAGAACTCCTGCATGGCTAATACTTCCTGAAGCCCGGTCAGGGTGACCAGTCAGGGGAGGGGGGAGAAGGGCAGCATCATTGGCAGCTCTTCTTGCCGTGCTGTGCCGACCCAGGGGCTCCAGGTAGCCCTGACTGAATGAGCCTCAAAGATAAGACGCGTGTGTAGAATATGGAAGCTGTAAAGGAGAGGCGCAAACAGTGCTTTCCTGTAAAGCAGGCCACAGGACATGAGCTTTTGGGATTTATTGCTGTATCTGTAGACTAACAAGTAGAAGTTAATGTTACACTTTCACCATAGTTCTTTTTGTATTGAGATGATGTGATTTTATCCTAATAAATGATCAGAATTCTTCAGTGGTATGTGGAGGCAGCTAGGTGGCACTGTGGCTACAACTCTGAAACTAATTCAAATCTGGCCTCAGACACTTAACTAGCTATGTAACCCTGGGCAAGTCACTTAACCTCTATCTGCCTCAGTTTCCTTATCTGTAAAATGGAGATAATAATAGCACGTACCTCCTAGAGTGGTTGTGAGGATAAATGAGATATTCATAAAGTGCTTTGCAAACCTTAAGGCCCTATAGAAATACTAGCTCTAGTAAAATAGATTATGAACAGATCATCCAAAAACAGTCATTTGATACTTGAGTTTCATTTGAAGCAAACATTTTAAAAAATTAAATTTCAAGAATTTCAGTGCTGAATTTCAATTTCGATAAATTTGTGTCATTTAATCACAGACGAGCTAATCGTACTGAAGCTACCACATCTTTCAGAAACCGAGAGAGTAAAGTACCAGCAGATTTGTTAAGGTGAGTAAACTTCATCTAACTTTTTTGAAATCATATGTCTGTACTAGTTAATGAGACATTGCTTCTGAATTCCATAGGAGGGCCTTTGTTAAAATGAGCACAACCCCTGAGGCCTTTCTGGCTCTTCGATCCCATTTTGCCAGTTCTCATGCACTGTTGTGTATCAGCCACTGGATCCTAGGGATAGGAGATCGGCATCTATCCAATTTTATGATCAACATGGAGACGGGTGGCATGATTGGAATAGATTTTGGGCATGCATTTGGATCAGCTACACAGGTATGTTTTTTAGAGCCTTTAAAGTATGGTATTGGGCTGCTCTTTTCTGTTGATTTAGTTGTCACATAGCAGTCTAATATTATCAAGCAGTTATGGCAGGACCCTATAAATTTGATTATTGGAATTTTTCCACCTCCTCTTTTTTGTGCAGTATATTCACAGGAAAGGCAGGGTTCACATTCTCCTTCATGTTATACAAACACCATATAAATGCAGTAATGGTTAAAGGATGGTTGTAAACTTATATCTTGAGATTTTTAGTAAATATTTTTTATTTTCTATGTGACTTTATTTTTCTCCTCTTTAGTTTCTCCCAGTCCCTGAGTTGATGCCTTTTCGTCTAACTCGCCAATTTATCAATCTGATGTTACCAATGAAAGAAACTGGTCTTATCTACAGTGTCATGGTGCATGCTCTAAGAGCCTTTCGCTTAGATCCAGATCTTCTCATCAGCACCATGGATGTATTTGTAAAGGAACCTTCTTTAGATTGGAAGGTAGGTTTTGGCTATATTAAGTTTTCTATTCTACTGTATCCTCGCTGAATTATAAACCTGAGAGGCATCAGATTATAACTTTAGTAAAGCTTTTACATATTTTTATTGCTTTGTATAGTGTTATTTGAAACTAATATTTAAATTGTAGATGATAAATGTCAGACTCATCTTGCCTGAAAACTAACTATATAAAAACTAAGCAGAAGCCAGAGCAACAAATAGTTGTTCATCTTGGATAAGGTGGAGGAAAGGAAAGCTCAGTGAAGGCTGACATAGTTGAGCTATGGGTGGAAATATAATTCTTTTGATGTTCTTTCTGTGACATAATGTCTAAAAGTTGGAAACATTTAACAGTGAACTTACCTGAATCACATATTTATTTTTATTACTTAGTATTTTGTGTCCCCCCCCAGTATACCTCAGAGTTTCTTTGTAAGCCATAAAGAAGTAAAGTTAGTGAACCTCTTCATGTGTAACTGAACATATATTCAAAAATAACTTCAATCTACTCCATCTCGTTAAATTCATAAACACTGGCATACATTTTTAACACTGCCTAGTATAATTGGGCATAGACATCAGTTTGCCTAGAGAAGTTTGTTTGGGAATTTGTTCTGTGTGACTGTGGTCATGATTATATAATTGCTAAGTAGAGGAAAAAACACTGTTGTTCTCTCTTAGAACTTTGAACAAAAGATGTTGAAAAAAGGAGGATCATGGACCAGAGAAATAAACATCACTGAAATAAACTGGTATCCTTTACAGAAAATAAATTATGCTAAGAGAAAGTTAGCAGGAGCCAATCCTGCAGTCATTACCTGGTAAGTGTTACTTACTTATATGAGACTCGTTAGATTTTGTGTTAATGACCAAAATTGCCCTTGCTGAGATGAAGAAAATAAACTTTTTTTTTAACCAGTCTTAAAAGATTATCTGAGACTTCTAGGGTGGAGAAGGGGGTTGGAGAAGGATGAAAAAAAAGAGTCATTTGACCATCCAAGAGAATATTGTATTTGTATACTACAAAGTTTTCTTTTTCCTTTAGCTCTTTATTAAGGAAGCCTAAAAGGTATAGCAACTAAACAGAAAACTTGAAAGCATCGACTCCTGTTACATCTTAACCTCAGATACTTATCTTTATTGATACTAGGTTTTCATTTAGAAATGCTGATTTAGACTCAGTGTTCTCAGTTCTTCATTCTAATCATCAGAACCTTCCAAAAATGGAATGGATTACTTGAGTTTTCCATGATTCTAGGTATTTGAGTAGAGGCTAGATGATGATGATGCTTTGTTAGGGATGCTGTAGAGAGGATCAGTGCATCCATCAGGGTACCTCTGGATGATCTGAAAGGTCCTCCCCAACACTAAGGACGATTTTCCTGAGATTTCAAGCAAATCTAAGTGTCCAAAACCGCTTTTTACTTCCATAACTGGAAGGAGAAAGTTATTCTTAGGAATTAAGAAGGAAAATGACCAGAGGAAAACTTGATGAACTCTGTAGCTTTTGCTTAAGGAGATGATCTCTAAGGTCCTTTCCCCTTCTAAAAATCCTATGATTCCATGGAATCGGGCTTGTTGAATTTACTGTAAGTGATGAAATGAAGAGATTATCATAGCACAGTAAGGAATACAGCCATAGAAAGAAACAAATACATGGTTTAAAATAATGTGATTTTTATTTCAGTGATGAATTACGCCTGGGCCACGAGAAGGTCTCTGCCTTTGAGTATTATGTGTCTGTAGCTCGAGGAAATAGAGATTACAACATTCGTGCTCAACAACCAGAGGACAGGCTTTCTGAAGAGACTCAAGTCAAGTGTCTTGTGGATCAGGCTACAGACCCCAATGTGCTTGGCAGGACTTGGACAGGATGGGAGCCCTGGATGTAACTCTGGAGAGAAGAGGGAAGTATCAAAGAAAAATACGTGAAGTTCTTAGAAGTAAATAGGCCCATCTTCCTGAAGCACTGAAGAAAAGAAAACTAGTTTGAACTTCGTTTTGTGGAATTGAATATAATTCATCGTCATGATTCAAAATTAATGCCATTGTAACAGTAAGAATAACGTTTTATAGCAGGAGAAAAAATATAGGCCCACACCAAGACCAAAGATGAGATGCTTTTTAAAAAACTATCGGTCTTTTTCATTTAAGCATGTTGTAGATGCTCAAGTTAGCTATCCACCTACATTCATTGTGATTTTATCCACCATCATCTTGGGAAGTTTCTTAGCAAACCAACAACTAATGAGGTTGAAATTTTCATGTATTATTCAAACTGGTCATAGGAATGGGAGGTAATGGCCCACCTGTAGCAAGACTTTGGGGAAAAAAAAAAAGACCAAAAGCATACATTATTTACTGCTTGTAATTACTGTTCTTTAACTTTTCTTTATAAATAAAACAATAGTAGACCCTTACTAATGTCTTATTTTGGATCCATTTTATAGGTTGTTTTTTTTTTTTTCTCCTCTTCCCAATTCTGGCAGATTTACTTAAAAGAAAAAATTCTTTGAGAAAAATTTGACCTATATGACCAATTTCTGCCAGTCTGATCCATAAAGGAGAAAAGATAAAAGTGCCTTGAGTTAAATATATACATTTACATTCCTCTCTTATCCTCAGCACAAAGATAACTTCAGTGAACCCCCACGTATGCTGACAAATGATACCAAAGTACAAAGCGTCTTGTTTGTGAAATATTAAAAATGACTCTACATTTAAAGAAATTCCATACTTCAAACACAAAACTGCAAGCATTACAGATCAATGAAGAACTCATTTACAATTAACAAGATTGTGTAATTAAAAATCACTTCTTTAGTAAGCACTGAAGTCTCAGCTCCTCTTAACATGTCCTCAGGCCAGTGATGCTTTTTATGGTGACTAATTTTTTGGAACCATTCTTAGACTTTGGTGTGAAATAAGATTGGGCTTAAATGATGGTAGGTATAATAAAGTTAATATTGGACACAACATGTCTGGCAGGTATGAAGTTGTAAAGTCTAGAGTTAGGGCTTATTAAAAGGAAAATGAATAATACAGGTTGGTTGTCTTTTTTTTTTTGAAGTAGTTTCGAAAGAATAATTCAACTTCTCTAGTAACGCGTTGTGTCACTAGTTAATTCTAGTATAGTCAGATGGATCCCATTATGGCACTGAAACATTTATAGTTTGTGAAGAGTGTTCTCAACAAATGACATTTATTCAGCTGAAATATTTTATCTTTTCAGGAAAAATAAGGGAGATCATGTATGTGAAAATCTACTATGTATATAATCCAGTGGATACTTTTTGCTGCAACATGGAGACAATCAGACCAGAATTTAGCTAACTTTTGATTTGGACTGTTCAAAAAATATTCCATTTTCTTTAGCTGTTGTAATTTTGATTTTTTTTCCCTCACATATGCAAATGGAACTGAATACATCCAATCCCGATTTTAAATGTTTGTTTCCTGATAATGTAGAATGAGGTTGATTTGTCTGCATTATGTGAAATTACTGAAACTTGTGAACTACTTTTTACATTTTATATCAATAAAAGAAATGTCACTTCAAGTTTACTGTATGGAAGTGTCTTCAATCAGAGCTTTCTGCTTGGAAATGACGACATAACTAATTATGAGTACATTAAAAAAAATCCCCAAGCTGCAGCTTACCTTGTGTTCAAAAACCAATTGTAAAACTCAGTCAAGGGGCAGCTAGGTGGTACAGTGAATAGAGCACCAGCTCTGGAGTCAGGAGGACCTGAAGTCAAATCCAGCCTCAGATACTTGACGCTTACTAGCCATATGACCCTGGGCAAGTCACTTAACCCTGATTGCCTCACTCAAAAAAAGAAAAAACAAAAAAACTCGGTCAAGATGGTGAATTCCCTCATCACACGTCTATGAGGGACACGTCTGACTACTTTGACCTGTAACTGAAGAGCAAAACTTAGGCTTGTGGTTGTTTTGCAAATAGTAATGTCATACCTGGAGCTACCCCAAGACTGATGACATGGTAAGGTCAGCATCACCCAAACCAATAGCTCTTAGCCCTCACCGATGCGTTTCCTTTTAAGTTAGTATTTTATCACAAGGACCTCATGTAGTGAATCGTGGTATCAACCAGTATCCAATAACGATGAAAACAGATCAAATACTGTCACTTCCCGAGCCACCTATTCCCACAATCCTGACTCCCAGCCTCTCAAGTCGCTAAAGCTACCAGTTGTGGCTCAGGTTCAGTAGCTGTGCTAGAGCTCACTCTCGACCTATTGACACGTGAATGGGGGGAAACACTTGCCACCACAAAAACGGTTGATGTGGGTTCCGTGTCTCCATTATTGGATGCTACAAGAATAACGAGAGATTAGGTCCCAGCTGTTGATCACGTGTTTAGGAGCAGTCTCACTGAGGCCCAAGGCAGACATCTGGAGGAGTAATGAAACCTGAAGCAGTATCAATGCTATGCTGCGTCATACCCAAAGGAGGCCCTCAGCAGGAGGGGAAAGGAAGTCATCTACAAAACGGGCAGGATGCAATATGCCCACCTAATTTTTTTGTTTTGGCTGCTTTCCTTCCTAATGCTCTTTTCAAAGTCTCCTTCCCGGAAATGTTCCAGTGCTGCTGCCTGCTGTGGTACAGCCTCCAGGGATCATAGTCAGTCTCAAAGATTACCTAGAGTAAATTTAAAGAGATCCCTACTAATTATGATGGGAGAAGGATATTTAGTTTTTAAGGAAAAGCATTTATACTTCTGAAACTGAAGCATCTTTTTTCTTTTTCTGCTGCTAGACTAAAGCCTGGTTTTACTACATCTGGCTCCCAAGCTTCTTGATAGAGCATCAGAGTTTGGCATGCCCTACAACCATAGGGAATGCCTTGGGTTTGCAGGGACTCTGGCTCCAGGTGTGGGAACCAGTAGAAAAAATTGAGATCTCAAAAGACAAGCCGAGATTTTTTTGCCGGAAACTGAATAGATTAAAATCATTTTATCCCCAAAGGACTGTGACTATGAAAGGACAGCCCCGAATGAAGTGCATCAATGTGGTCAGAACACTAGGGAACAAAATAAATATATTAGGATGTCAGAAGGAGGCCTTTGTCGTACCAAACAATAAATAACCAAATACAAATGCACTAAAATACACGGCACTGCATTTGTCTTAAAATTTCCAGTGGGTCTATTGTTTTAATAACAGTGTACTGAGTAATGCGTTAGGAAGGCAAAACATTTTCAGTTGTCCCTTTGGGACCGGCTCATTGAACAACTGGTATATGTAAAGCACTGTTTGGAACTGAGGCTTCCAACATGAAATCAGACCCCATCCCTGCCTTCGTGGAGCTGACAGTCTAATAGATAAGAAAATGAATGAAAGGTTTTTAGATGATTGTGGTAGGTAAATAAGTATAACATTGTTTTCATTTAATTTAGAAATTAGCTTTGTAGTGTTATGTCATGACTTCATCGTTTGGTAGGCATTTAATAAATGCTTGTTAAATTATAAATATGGAACACTACTGAATCTTTTTTTTGGGATATTCTCTAAGGCAGAGGGTTATTTCACATGTAGTTTTGAGTATAATGTCAAAATCATTTAGTAAACAAGATAAATGTTACCATACGGTACCCTGAAGTGTCATGAAGTTTGGCCAGCTTATTCCATGCATCCTAAAATGGTTTGTCATGCAGAGGTTCACTAAGTAAGGCTCACTAACTGAAGTTTGCTGCTTACATGAAACTTAAATGCTAATCACTGGAGGATATCGGTGACACAAAGGGGATACTAACTGTACTTAGTGATTGATATTAGGGGAGAGCACACCCAAATGATCTATCATTAGAAAAACCCACCTCAACCCTGAAGGGGTGCCCCTGTCAGGAAGCTCTCTGTGAATCTCCATTTTATACCACTTGTAGCAATCCATTAAAAAAAGGACTATTGGTGTATTCAAAAGGTTGGCCCTTAGCCCTTGATCAGGAAGCTTTGACCAAGTACTTACCTGGTGTCCATTTCCTACTATGCTAGACCTAGTAGGTTATACAGGAGAAAAAGAAGATACGGTTCTTGCCCTCAAGGAGCTTATAATCTAAAAGTAAGCAGAAAACAATTATAAAGAAACTCTAAGACAAGCTAATTCAAGTCAATGCAATAAACACTAAGAACTCTGTCCATTTTGCTAAGGAAAAAGTACAAGAATGCATACAGTGAAAGATTTGTAGTCTTAAGACATGTTCAGAGAATCTTGTGTTGAAGCCTGAAAAATATAGAATTTGGATTGGTGGAAAGGAGGTTTTGAGGTTTGCAGTAAGGAACAATATTCATGTTTTGTTCTCTAGTGGATGAGGCATATTTATCATGAAATATCCATTGGTGGGAACCAAGGCCAGAAATGAGAAGATTGGTTGGGAAGCTGTTACTATGATAGTGCATGCGTTTGGTAATGAGGATTTGCACCAGGGTGATCATGGTTAGAATAAAAAAGTTATTCATGCAAAGAGATGTTTCCAAGGTGGAACATCTAGGCTTTAGTGAGGTGATTTGATGTGGGGAGAGGAAAGGCAATACCAGTGTTTCAAACATGGGTGACTGGGTAAGTATCAATGATGGAGAAAGGGAATCTAGGAGAAGGAAGAGCTTGGCAGTAGCTAGATAGAGCTAGATAGAGCACTGAGCTTGGAGTCAGAAAGCTCAAGTTCAAATCCTGCTTCAGATAGTCAATAGCTGTGTGGCTCTGAATAGGTCTATGTTTCCACATCTATAAAATGAAGGTGTTGCAATCAATGGCCTGTAAGATCCCTTTAGGCTCTAAATCTATGATCCTTTAAATTTGGGGAGGTTTGGTTTTTTTTCTTTGGCTAAGCAATGGGGTTAAGTGACTTGCCCAGGGTCACACAGTTAGTAAGTGTTATGTATCTGAGGCCAGATTTGAACTCAGGGCCTCCTGAGTCCAGGGCCAGTGCTCTATCCACTGCACCACCTAGCTACCCCATAATGGGGAGTTTTCAAATGTTATTTTACAGAGGGATCCTCACAAGGTACAACTGTAGGGAAAATGGTAAAACTGCATTGGACCTGTCTGACTGCACTGCAATTCCAACTAAAAAAGGCTTTTCCTAACTCTGTGGTCAGGATACCAGCCCCAGTGACAGAATGTCTGCCCTGCTCCCTAGCTGTCCAAGACGCTTCCATTCCAAGCCATCAGCTGAGTAGGGTTAAGCACTTTGGACATTCACCAGATCCCTCTCTATACATTAAAAAAAAGGACAGAAAGAGAACCAAAAGACGTTTGGAAAGAAGTAGACACACAAAACAGTTTGGGAAGAAACTTGTAGAATTTTTACATTTATTTTTTAAAGCAAGTAGTATAAAGTAGAGATTCACAGAGGCCTGACTCTGTCTCCCACTTGGGGATCCAGGAATACCCCTAGAGGGTTGGGGTGGCTTTTTCTAATGATTTATCATTCTGGCATGTTTTCCCATCATATCAATCATCAAGTACAGTTAGGATCTCCCTTGTATCACTGATACCTTCCAGTAATTCCACTCCAGTTTCATAAAACCAGTAAACTTCAACCAATTTTTACAAAGGGTTATTTACTGAGAGGATCTAACAAAAGCAGAAGTACAAACATTTCCCCGCTGAGACTCAGACACATTCCCTCCTTTGCCACCTCAGTGCCTGTGGAAAGTGGGTTCAATCTTAAATCATTTGCCCCCACCCCTTCACTTCTATTTTAGGACCTAGCATCACAGTTTCAGGGTCAGTCCAGCGATGGGCTGAATCCCCACTGCTCTGGCACTGTTGAACCATGCATGCTCACTGTCCACAAACTCTGGCATGGATTCTAGCTCCCAGATGTCTGATGGCTCTCCTGATTTTTCAAAGATTACAAGGGGGCAGCTTAGTCTGTTTCATTTCCAATACTTCTTCACCCAAGGCAGGAAAGGATAAGAACAGGGACAGAAGCACACACAGGGCTTCATGCCAACCAGAGTGGAAAGAGGAGGCCGTAGGTATGACCTGTCTCAGCAACAGCACGGGCCGTGCTCTCACAGTTTCATGCCAACTCCAGGTGAAAAGGGGCCCAAGGTCCCTTCTTCTCAGAGGCACACAACAACACCTCCTCCCTGGACACCAGAGCAGGAGAAAGTGATAAGCTGCTCCTAAAGGAGTCTTGTGAACGTTCTCCCAATTCCAGCACAGTAGGCAATCAAAAGCATTTCTTCACCATGTGGTGGGTAGACTAGAAAAAGTCATACCTATGCATGCTCTGAAGTGGAGGTCGGAACCCTCCACTACGCTGCATCACACCTATCCAGAGACAAGTTCCCCGGGCCATCCCATTTGATTTGGTAGCAAGCAGAGCACTCTACATGTTCTTTGAGGATGGGGCTCCAATCGGTCCCATAATTACACGTGAACATCAAGAGACTTGGTTTTCCGTAGTCCAGAGCTCTTTAGATTTCATCTGCGTTGTAGATGGGTGACGTTTGGCCCATTCATCTGCATGGCTACCCGCTACCCCACATGCACTAAGTAGTATGCTGATAAATGTTTAACAACCAGTTCCCCAGAGGGGAAAAAAAATGAGACACACTTTTAAGTTTAATTGATATTTAACATTTTCTCCACCATTTTTTTTAAGTCCAGACTAGATAGTCAACAAAAAAATAAAGCCCTGATTTCTAGCATTTGTCAATTTCCATGGTGTAAAGGCTCACACTGAAATTGAACAACTCAGCACACACCTGCCTTAATGGGACTGCCTCTCATTGTGACTCTGACGTTAATTCTGGCTGATTCATGTGAATTAACAGGATATGATTTCATCAGCTGATGCAAAAGAGATGATTGACCATCTTGCTTGCTGAACAGCTCTCTAAGATTAAGGGGAGAAAGGCTAAAGGCTCAATGTGGACAATGCAAATATTTAAAATCTGGAAGAAGTTTGCTTCATGAGGATATCTACTTAAAGATATCCACTTGAACTTGTGACACAATTGGGTTTTTTTGAGGCCGTGCAACATGACGGCTCTTCCCAGAATTATGCTGTGATTGCTGTCAGTTTGTCAAACACAAGAAAAAGTAGCTTCAAGTGGAAATTGCAATATTACTCCCTTTCTGTTTCCTAATGAGTGTGCTCCTTTCAAGTTAGAAACTTAGCCAGTATTCTCCACCTTCCAGGTGGCACTTTACTTTCTTTTCTTGTATGTAGTAAATGGGTTTTAATAGGGTGGCAAAATTACATTTTGATAGATTCACTTCTATTAATGTCCTGGGTGGATACATGACCTTTTTAGAAAATGAAGTGCCAGGAGAGCGATGGTTTTAAATACTACCAGTGCAGCAGAAAATCCAGTGTGGCAGTAACAGAGGCCAAGTAAATAGCCTTTGGTTTAAAATGAATCCAATAGAATGTAAACTCCTAGAGTGCAAAGGACTGTTGTGTTTTTGTCTCTGGGTCCCTAGCACCTATCACAATTCCTTAAACACAGTGGGCACTTTATGAATATTTGAATTAAATGGCTGATTTGAAATACATATATATATGGTTTAGCTTTGCTTGAGTTCAGCAATCTTTTATCTTACTTACCTTCCAAAGGGCCCAGTAGGGTGATGCACCAAGGGCTACCCCAAGGTTCTCAAGCTTGGGAAGCTAGCAGTCATTGATAAGTTTCTTATTTATGAGGGTTTCAACTTTGCCCAGATTCACTAAATGATTCACTAAATGCTTGCTAAGTCAATATGTGACTTAGCCTATGCAAATAGAGCCCTGAATGTTTGGAGACAAACTTGCTTTAATTCCTCTACATTGCTTTAAAAAAAAAAAAGAAAGAAAGAAAGGAAAAAAAAGGAGCCTTTGTCTGAGCTCTGTGACTTCATGGATGTAAGGTCTGTGAGGGCAGGGATCATTTCTATTCAACTTGGGAACCCCTCTTAGGTTGTCCCCCAAACCCAGCACATTGCTCTGCACATGGCAGCGATTCAGTGCTGCTTGCATGAATGACTGATTTGTGTCAAAGGTAAGCTGTCAAAGTATCTCAGAACTGCCTACCTGTTTCCCAGGCTAACTTCTAAAGTGTATATTGAGGGAGAATATCTTTTCCTCACATGATCGTTTTATTATCCTATCAAGGCTTATATACATTATGATTAATTTTAATACTTTATTTTAAGAAAATAAACTATCCCTTTTCTTTCAATTTAGGTAGCATGATCCCAGGCTAGACCCTTTGTACTCCACCATAGCTAACACATTGATGGTTTTTTGTTCTGTACTTGTGATTTCTGGTATAAAGTACTCTCAGTAAGGAAACTCCCTCTATCTGTGCAGATTGGGACCCGCTCTGGAATTGATAGTCTGAGATAGTTGCCTAAGAGTCACACAACTAGTAAGTGTCTGAGGCCAGATTTGAACTCAGGAAGATGAGTCTTCCTGACTCCAGGTCTGGCACTTTATCCACTGCATCACCTAGCTGCCCAACTAATATTTATAGAATACTTTTAAAGTTTGCAAAGTGCTTTTCATATATTATCTCCGAAAGAAAAAAGAGTGAAGTCAAGATGGCAGAGTGGTGGAAGCTGACCTCAACCCCAGAACTCCTTGGCAGAGAGCTAGGAAACAACAGACTGAATGTACTCACACTGTAATTTTTCCAGTCCTCATGAGTGAAGGGAGACAGAGAGAAGTCTACAGATACTGGGGATGGGGCCTACCAAAGAATGACCACATTAAGCATTCTGTTGTAGGGAAAGACACAACTGCGCAAGAGGGAGTCCCAGACCCAGCACAGACCTTGTACACCATGCAGGAACAGGGGCCAACTAGCAGCTTAGTCCACCCAGATTCAGGGTGGACTAAGGAAGAGACTTACCTAAGGACATTCCAGGGTAAGGGGCAGTCACAGGCCCTAGAATTTGTACTGAGCTGTACAGAAGCAAGGAGTAGCTATGAGGCTCTGACCCTAGGAGTGGAGTGAGGATCTCACATTCAGCCGCCAGCCTATGCTGAAGCCTATGGTGGAATAACCAGGGCAGGGAACCAGAGTGTAACACTCAATACTCCTGGAAAGCAGCAGCAGGACTCCAGAAAACTCAAGCTCAGCCCAGATATTCCCTCCAGAAGTAAACAGTGCCCAACTTTAATATAAAGTCCAAAGTTAAAAAGTAGGCTTGAAGAATAAGCAAAAAAAAAAAAAAAATCCCACCATAAAAAGGTATTATGGTGATAGGGATGCTCAAAACACAAACCAGAAGTACAGAATGACTCCAAAACATCTACAAACAGAGGTTCAAAGAAAAAAACATTCGACTAAAATTCCTAGAAGAGATGAAGCAAGAGTTTTTATCTTTTTTATATGGTGTGAGATGTTGGTTTAAGTCTACTTTCTTCCATAGTGCTATCCAATTTTCCCAGCAGTTTTTGTCAAATAGGAGCTGAGGTTATTGATCTTAAAAGAACAATGGAAAGAGAAAAAGAGAGAAGAAAGATGGGGAAAATTATCTCATATAATCAGGGTGTGCAAGTAGAAGGAGAAAGGGGTGAGGAGAGTAGGCAATATTAGCACCTTACTCTAATCTGAACTGGTCAAAGGAGGGAAAAACACACACTCATTGGGTACTGAATTACATTTCATTCAATAAGGAATCAGGAAGGAAAGGGGAGAAGGGTAAAAGGAATAAAAGGGAGGGTAGATTAAGGGAGCAATGTCCTAAGTAAAACAAACTCAAACTAAGGATATTTATAGCAAAAATCCTTATAACAAAAATATTTATAGCAGCTATTTTTGTAATGTTAAAGAACTGAAAACTGAGGAGATGCCTATTAATTGGGGAATGGCTGGATAAATTATGTTAGAGGAATGTGATGCAAAACTGTGCTGTAAGAATGATGAAGACAGGGTTTTCAGAGAAACTTTGGGAGACTTATATGAACTGATAGAGAGTGAAGTAAGCAGAGCCAGAAGAGCAATTTATATAATAACAACAATTTTGTGAAGATAAACAACTTTAAAGAATTAAGATGCAAGACCAACCAAAGTTCCAGAGGATTCATGATAAAACATACTACCCATCTCTTAATAAACAGGTATGAACTCAAAGTGCAGAATGAAATATATTTTCTGGGACATAGCCTATGAGGTAATTTCTTTTGCTTAACTGTATATATTTGTAAACAGGGTTTTGTTTTTCTTTCTTTTTCAATTAGGAAGGGGAAAGGAGAAAGGTGACAAGGTAGATTTTAGTTAATTGAAATACATTTTAAAAAATAAACCAAAAAGAGGTATTCCCTTCTAAATTAAATAAGTGTTGCCAGCTTTACACAAAAATGACAAAATTTGAGTAAAAATTATTATTTTGTATGATAGTCTAGAAAGTTTTCTTAAAAGTAGAGTCAAAGGAGGCAATATGGAGGAATAGGTAGAAAACCAGTCCTGGAGTCAGGAAGACCTGAATTCAAGTCTCACCTCTGATATGTATTGGCTGTGCATAAATCATTTAACCTCACAATGCCCCAGGCAACTCTGACTATAAATTGAAGGTAAAATTTGTATCAGGTGAAGGGTTTTCCTCACCAAGGAGTTCCTACCAAAGATTAAATGACACATCTGAACACACACACACACACAACTAGAGTTAGCAATGTTCACTGTAATTCTCATTGATCTTTCAAAAGTAGTGGAGTATAGCAATAATCCATTCACAGGATGCCAAACTAAGCTGAGACTCTGAGCTTTAATCCTATTAAAGATTTGTGGGAGATAGTGCTGGCCGTATGCTTGCCATTTGCCACATCTGAGTTCTCAGTCTCCTTCTGGAAAATTCCCCCATAGGACTGCCATAAAGATAGTAAGTATGGCCATGTAATGAAGTGCTCATATTCTCAACACAAGATCCAGCTATTCCCCCAGGACAGGCGAGGGTCTAACAGTCTTCTCTAAGTTGTTTCCCAACATTGAACACCTCCCGTTTGGCAAGGCCTGCGTGGCCTAGAGTTGGTACACTTGGGTCCTGATCAACTTCCCAACTGAAGGTCTCTCTCCCATTCCTAGGTATGAATCTTGCTTAAAATTACAAATGTGAGTGTGTCATAGGATTACTTCCTGTACCTCTAGACTAGATACAAACCTGTAACCTTTAGCATATGGCCAAGAAAAGTCCCAGATTAAACCATCTTGACAGAATACTGGAAAAGTTCCCCTGGGCAGACCAAGTAGAGGTCTAGAATGCTTATTAACACTACCATTCCTGACCCACTTTTTTCAAGGTAAGTTGATCTTTTAAAGTCCTTCCACTCTAAGTTCTAAGGTTCTAAAAGCCTCAAGAACTACTTCTGTACAGATGAAAACAAACAAACAAAAAAAACTCAACCCTGCCCCAGAAGGATTATACTTAGCAACTTAGCCAGCCAGTGTGGACTTTTGCCCAAGTTTTCTCATTTTACAGATATTCTATTCATCATTCTCTTAGCAAGATTTTATTATTAATTGATTTATAGGATTATCATAATATTAATTTTATAACCACAAAATAACAATATTCACTAGAGACTTCCTCACAAAGCAGCAAACCACAAAATTATTTTGATTTTTAAATTGTTATTTAAAACACAGGGGAAAAGCTGCTAACCAAATAAAAAGAGACTAAATTAATAGGGAAAGAATTTTTTAAAAAAATTTTCAAACACTCAGAGCACTAAAAATAATAGAAAGCAGAAGAGTTTTAAAGGACCTGAGTGTATCTGTCTTAATTACGAAAAAAATCAAAGGCAATGATGGGAAATTGGATAATTAAAATGATTTTTTAAAAAAGAAATAGTCATAAATTAAGGAAGACTTAGCAAACCAAGAAGTCCATGTTACAGTAAAAAGGATTTGGATCATGAATTCAAAGCAGCTGTTCAGAGTATCAGCTCTATAGCTGGGTACAGTGCAAAGGCCACTGGGTTTGAGGCAGAGGTCCTAGATTCAAATCCAAGTCATTTACCCCTTTTGGGTCTGTTAGAAACTAGCCTGTCTATAAGTAGCCACCATCAACAAAAGTGCTGGGTTCAAGAGTGTGCTAGAACCATACCTTCTTGCCTGAAAGCCAACAGTTAAATTTTCAAAGTGAGCCTTTATACCTTGAAAATTAGCAAACACTACAAAACTAGGCTTGATTTATTGTTTTGTTGATTGTCTAGACTTGTGAAAGTGATAGAAAAATTGTGAAAAATGCAGATTAAACTTAAAAGCGTATCATATGGTGGGGCAGCTAAGTGGTACAATGGATAGAGCACTGGCCATGGAATTAGGAAGACCTAAGTTCAAATCTGACCTCAGACACTTACTAGCTTGTGTGACCCTGGGCAAGTCACTTAACCTTGAATTGCCTCCCCACCCCCCAAAAAAGTGTCATATATAAATTTCCCTCCAGGAGAAGTGGTTGTTAAACATTTACCAGCATACCACAAGTAGGACTTAAATCTCTTCCTGTTATAATTATTCATAATGAGGCACCTTTGAACAAATGAAAAAGCATTTAGTAAGCACTGTGATGACAAATACAAAAGTGTAATAGAACCTCTTCTCCAGGAACTTATGGTAACAATACATTCAGGAAAATGGTAGCCCAGGAAGGGAGTTTTGGTTTGAGAAGTTACAGGATGGTGAATATAGTCCATAAGGGTGATCAATCAATGTTACCTTTCCAGAAGTAATGGTTAATATAGATTTGATTAATGTATGCAAAGCAGGAGGTGGAAAATGGAGAGTGTTAGTATAAATGGCAAGGTAAATAGCTGGATGGGATGTGAAGCATGCTCTGGTCTGGTGCTGACTCAATACAGTAAGCTAGGTGGGTTTGAACTCACTCATGAATGAGTTTAGCTCAGTCCCAGGGACCTGGGGGCATGATTTCTGGAAGAATGGTCTAGAGGTCATCTTTATCCAGGTAGGAAGACACAGGCAGGTAAGGTGGCAAAATAGCCACAGTTGGCAGTAGGATGGGATATGACCCTTCTTAGTTGGTTGTCCAGCTTAAAACTTAGTCAGAACATGCTCTGCAGTTCACTACAAAGTCCAGTAAGACATGTCAGGATTGACAAACAAAACAGATTGATGCTAGCTCTTCAGAGATACTGTATTTATCCTCTTTGCATAGTCCCGGGCCACTCTTTTTAGCACCTACCAGAGAACATTTTGTCCCTGTAGAGAAAATGGTCAGGATAGTGCAATGGAAAGAGCCTTGAATTTGTATTCTAGCAGATTTTGGTTCCAATTCCAGTTTTGCCTGAGTCAAATATAAAAAATGAGGGGTTTCTTTTCGAGTTCTAAATCTAATATACTATGACCCTGAGACTCTTCTAATCAGGTATAGGACCAGTAAAATGTTTGGGAAAAAAATAATTTCTCTCTTTTGGCAACTAAAGTGGAGCCACAGATGACAGGCGTGCAGAATATAATACACATTAAGATCAAGTTTTAAAGACCTTTGATGCTTACGTGTCACCTATATCTTGGGGCACTCCTGACACAGGACAAGGTCTACTGGTGACAGAGTAAAGTGATTTAGGTCAGGAATTATGGTTCCAATAAAACATTTCTTCAGACCAACTCCCTGAATACAGGCTGGGCATTAATTTGTCAGGTGACTAGCAAGTCCAAAGAGCACATCTGAATGGGACATGAACTCAGTAGGGGGTGGAAGTGCAGTAAATAATCCTCATTACGTCAGGCCAAGGAGAAAAGCTGCCTGACATTTTGGTTTTCATTACTAAGAATGTTAGCAACTCTGTTGTAGATAAGATTGGCCAGTCAGATCAAACACTTGCTTTAAACTACGGTTTATATATTTTTTTCAGAGTCTGCTAAAATTCATTTAGTTATATGGATGTGGCATCATATGACATTGTGAATCAATAACAATAATTTGTCTTGATGTGACACTGAGGCTTATAAAGTCCTTTCTTCCGAACAATTCCATGAGCTAGGCTGTGCAGATATTAGTATTCTCATTACATAGATAAGAAGAGAGACTCAGCGATTAAGAGATTGGCCTGTGATCACAGAGCCAGGATCTGAGGCAGGATTTCAACCCAGGTCTCCTGACTCTGAGCTATATCGTGCTGCTTTTCATGAACAAATGCAAGGTCAGTGAATCAATCAACAAATGTTTATTAAGTATCTACCATGTGCCAGACACTGCATTGGGTGAATACATCCTCATAGATAAGTATATATGAGCTATAGACAAATAAATACAGAATGACGAGGAGAGGTTAAAACTTCAAGATTTGTTGCTATTGTTGTTCAGTCGTATTTGACTCTTCGTGACCCATTTGGGGTTTTCTTGGCAAAGATACAGGAGTGGTTTGGCATTTCCTTCTGCAGCTCATTCTACAGATAAGGAAACTGAGGCAAATAGGGTTACAGGATTTGCCCAGGGTCACATAGCTAGTAAGTGTCTGAGGTTGGATTTGAACTCAGATCTTCCTGATTCCAGACCTGGTGATCTATCCACTGTTCCACATAGCTGCCAAAATTACTATCTACCAAGGAAAAAGGATTAAGAACAACAGAATCAGAAAATACTTCAATTGTCCAAACATATGTGATCTCATTATCATAGGCCTTCACCAGAACCATAAGTAGGATGAGATGACCAGGACTTTGCCCAGGGCATTGAATTTAGAGGACACTAAAAGCATCTTCAGCCCCCTAGCAGTTTAGAAACAATAAATCTCAGCACCTAGTTGGCAGGAATACTTAACTAAAATAGCTACCAGATGGTGGGCTGGAGGCAGCTCCTCATTCACCCTGCCCTTCTCTCCCAAGTATGGCAGCCTCCCCACCAGCAACCTCCCACTGGTATCCTAGGATATGTCTTTCCTGCATGTGGGATTGTCTTACATCCTCCTCACCACCAACTGAGGCTGCACTGGAGTTGCTTGTTCTACACGCAAAAATTCATTGTTGTGGCTCTGCTCTTCATCAAATTACAAAGTACATTCCATTTTGGACCTATACCTTTTGCTTTCTTTCTATCTTTTAGCACTCATAGAGACTCAGTTTCCCCCAGGTGACAGTGCATCCTTAGCCATCCTCTCCATCACAGAAATCACGGTGGAAGAATCAAACTATTCCTTGTTCTCTACTGCCACTTTCACACTCTCCCTTTACTGACATCACTAGGCAATCTCTCCACCTTTGAAATTTATCACCAAACAAGACTACGGTGGTCACTGTCTACTAGAACCCAGGTTATTTTCTCACCTTTCCCAAAAAGTTCAGTAGCTGGATCACTGTCTTCTTTCTTTTCCCAACTCCCCCCTTTATACTAGGGAAGTCCAACATAGATATTCATGCTCCCTCAACCACCTTGACATCCCAATTTTTTCCAATCTCTTCAAATACCAAGACCTACTCTGCTACTCTATCTCAGTCACACACAGGGATGGTAATAGTTTAGATGTTGACATCGATCACAGCAATTTCACTTCCATAACGTGAGGCTCCATCGCCCCCTATGCCTTATCCCTTCTAAATCTAGTTGTCATCTTCATGATGACCTAGAAGTCATTTTTTCAAGGCATTTCTCCTGCTCTAGCAACTTTCCTCCATTTCCATTCAACTCTATAGTTAATCTGTTCAACTCTGCACTCTGTTCTACTCTCAACTCCCTTGCCTCCTTGCCATATAGTTGACTCTGCTTTTCCAAATCTTCTTTTTTCCATGACTTGGAACTCTTTATTCAGCCTTACTTTTCAGTCTTTTTATGGCCACTTATTAAATCTGCCAAATATTCCTTAATTTCTCCAACTAAGAAATGATTCTCTCCAAACAAATTTTTTTGGATATTTAAACATTCTTGAAATTTCAATTTTGCAATAGAAAATTTCCCAGAAAGAGATTTCAGAATGCCTTCTGTGCATCTCAGCATAGCAAAATCATATGGGCTACAACAAAGTTGTTTTGAGAGGTCAACAGTATTCTCTAGCAAGTGATTTTCTTTTACAGATCCCTGGCTCATTGTCTTTGCCAGGTAATGTAACACCCTGCCTGGGATAAGAGTGGTCATTCTCATGCTTAATCTTTCTTGGGACAAGTGAAGGCAGTCTTCTGCTTTTCCAAATCTTAAGCCTAGGTTGCTCCCACCACCCTTGTCCTTTGATCATCATTACTCACATGCTTCTAAATAGAGGTAAAGGAAGCTATCCAATCAAATTGATTGGATACACTATAAATTTTTGTTATCAAATATCAACTGGATCCTCACTGCAGCAAGGCAATCCTTTTACTCTTCCCTAAAGGTTTCTCAGAAGAAAACAGTGAGAAAGAAAGAGGAGATACATGATAATAACACGTAGAGAGGGGAAGGTTTTTTTTTTTTATGATGAGGGAGACTTGAATATCTTGAAGGTAACAGGAAAGGAAACATCACATAGGGAGGGTGAGCATTGAGGTGGGACAGTCTGCTACAGAAAATGGGAGGATATTGAATCAAGGGTATTTATAAAGGGGTTGGACCTGGCAATGACAAAGGGCCACACCATCGGAGACTAGAAAAAGAACTAAGGGTGGGGATGATGTCAAGGGATTTTGAGGTAAAAAGAAGGGGAGAAGAGGGAGCTCATGACAAATAGTCTATTTTCTCAGTGAAGTATGAGACGAGGTTTTCAACCGAGAGGGTCAAGATAATTAGTGCCATGGGAGTCTTGAGGAAACATAAGAAAGTTTGAAACACCTGTTGTGGAGAACATGATAGGAATTGATTACTGAGGAATAGAATGGATGTTTTGCTGAAATGTGAGCTCAGTTGAGATTTGATAACATAAATTTATTAGGAACTCATTCAGCAAAGTTTCATGATTTCCTCCAGCTCCATCCATGGATATGCAAATAGGAGCAAAGAAGGCAGATAGTAAAAATTATCTAGGTTTTGGGTTTGACAAGGCATGATTGGTCAAAGAACAAGGGATTCAAGGATAAATGATAGTGCAGTGTTGACTTTGTTCACCAAGGGATTAGGATAGAGAAGTAAGGAAAGTATATAGTGCAGGAATGATGGCCTGAGAAAGAACTGAGGGGTAGAGGGAACGGAGGTCATAATGAGAATGAAGAACAGTGGTAGGGGCCATAAGACAGAGGGAAAAATAGAATGATAAAAGATTATGATTAGATAATGAATTTCAGAGTTCATGAACATAGAAGTAGAACTCTTATGGGTGATGGCAAGACTAAAAGTATGAACATCTCTGTGTATAGATAAGGTGGGCTGGAGGAGTAGATCATGGGAATTGAGTAGACTGGGGAACTGAGAAGTTTATTTATTTATTTGCTTTTTGGTGAGGCGACTAGGGTTACGTGACTTGCCCAGGGTCACACAGCTAGTAAGTGTTAAGTGTCTGAGGCTGGATTTGAACTCAGGTCCTCCTGAGCTCTATTTACTGTGCCACCTAGCTGCCCCAGGAACTGAGAAGTTAAGAGTTTTTGAGGAAAAGTGAATGTGTATGTTGAAATCTTCTAATATGAAATCCACTGGAAGAGGAAATGGTAAACCATTCCAATATCTTTGTCAAGAAAACCCCATGGACAGTATAGTCCACAGGGTTACAAAGAGTTGGACAATACTGAATGACTGAACAAACACAAATATGAGGACAAATATTGAGATGGAGAGAAAGACTGTAAGCAAGGCAGTGAATTTACTGAGGAAAGAAGAATGTCATAGGTGTCAATAGATATGGCCAACACATCTGAGGTGGATGATATACTTAGATATTGTGAACTTCAGTGGAAAGAAGTCAGCAATTCATGATTCTGAATGATGGTGGTAAAAAGAGGAACATTCCAACTACCCCATCACAACCAATGAGTGGGATGATATCAGTAAAAATGCAACCAGTACTGGAAAGGATAGAGAAGGGAGCAATGTTCTCATGGAGGAGTGAGTACTAAGCAGAGTGTCAGTTGGTGGAGAAAGGTCTTTTAAAGGAGAGATGTGAAGGGACTGTTCAAAGTCCCTCCTTACGGTCCAACCATGTGGCAAATAGTGATGTTGTGATGCTTCACAGCAGTTAGGAGAAGAAAGTATGGGACTCCTGTCAGGAGGTAGTAGTGTTAGCCTGTATTGGAGAAGACACTGATAGGGCAGGAAGTTTTGGGGAGGGGAATCTTGGTCCAGTGGCAGGCTTGCACTAGAGAGAACTGTGGAGGCCACAGATACTGGGAGGTGGTTAGTTGGGTCATTTCTGATAACAAAGATTAGAAGAGCAGCTGGATTAGACCAAATGTATATGAAGAAGATCTGTACTGAATGCAATACAACTGTCAGCGTATCAAGGGACTGATACACAAGGTATCTGACAAGGAAGACATCAAAGGCATGGGGAGAAAATCTCTGATCTTAATTCTGAAAAAAGTCAACTGAGAGATCAGTAGTCAATAACTACTGATTCACATGCCTATTCTCCCATCTATGAAAATTTTTTATAGGAATCATCTACACATGAATCTAGATCATACAGGATGAAGGTAGAGGAAAGAATAAAGCAGGTTTTCCCAAGCAATACTCAACAAAGAGCCATATCTTTACTATTGTTCAATTGACTGAAAGATGTAGAGAATATAAGATGTCACTGTGCTTATTATTTGTTGAATATGAAAAAAACCTGTTTGATTCCATAGAACAAAACATTGACTTACAGGCTCTTTTTCAAAAAGATATCTCTCAGGGGCAGCTAGGTGGCACAATGGATAGAGCACCGGCCCTAAAGTCAGGAGTGCCTGAGTTCAAATCCCACCTCAGACCAAACACTTGACACTTACTAGCTGTGTGACCCTGGGCAAGTCACTTAACCCCAAATGCCTAAAAAACAAACATACAAACAAACAAACAAAAAGATATCTCTCATACGTACCTAAAAATCATTGAAGATATCTTGAAGTCAACAGATCAATAAGCATTTATTAAATGCTCTTTATGTGCCAGGCACTGTGCTAAGTACTGAGGATACAAAGAAAGGCAAAAACATTTCTTGCCCTCAAGGAACTCACAATCTAATGGGAAAGACAATATAAACACAAATATACACAAATGTGATTTATAATACTGTTTAATAATCCTTTGATTATAAACATTAGGTGAGGTATAAAATAGGTATACTCAACAAAGGTGTAAGCACTATGATGGAGAATATTCAGCCAAGATTCCATGTTCAAGAGGGATTCCCGGTGGATCTTGCCTGTGAGGTTCTCCAGGTATTCTTGTTTTTAGATGTCATTATACTAATTACTTCAGAGCCTCCTGGAAGATACCTGTAATCAAAGGAGTTTGGCCTCTTCAACCACACAGGAAAGATCAGATGGTTGAAAATGTCTATTGTCCAGATTTCAACCTGCATTTGGATGAACATTCTAGAGAACTCATATATCAGGATACCTACCTGGGATGGACAATATCAGAAGGATGAGTTGTGGTTAAACATGAGGAGAAGAGCAAGCTGGATTGTTTCAGGAAATTACTAAACTGATTCTGAGTTCCCATGAAAGCAAAGGTCCATTTTATTGGTGCTGCTATATGGCATCAAAACATGGAATACAATTATATCTGAATAATAAAAAATGAATATCCCACAGAGGGAAATGGGGAAGCACAGGGTGGATGTGAGTAGGCTATAACATCTAACCAGTAAGGAACTCCAAAAAAGAGCAGGAATAAAAGATATAATCAAAGAACTGTATGAAAGGAAGAGAAGGTAGGCTGGCCATGTGGTGATAGTGAGGGAAGACAGATGGACAGCCAGAGTGTTCCACTGATACCCTCATGACGTTAACAGGAAGAGAAGAAGGCCTCTGGCACTTCTGGTGAACTTATGGAAGGATGTAGACAAGAGACACACATTATTAGCTTCCATGGATAGGTTGTGATCCTCATCATTGGAGGGAACTCCCATATTGATGGGATCATGGATTACCTCACCAGCTTGATTTCACACTACTTTATATTTATATATACTAAACTTAAGACAAATTATACGATACACATCCTATTCATGATTCTTTGCCTTTTCTTTCCCACTGCTGGGTGTCTAGAATGTCGTCCCCACCATTTCTGCTTATTGAAATTCTAACTATGTCCTAAGGTCTAGTTTAGGTATAGCCTCCTTCATAAAACCTACCCTAGTACACCAAACCAGAAGTTCATTATCTCTCTCTCTCACTGATTCTTTCCTTTTAAATATTTTTTTCAATTAACAAAAGAAAGGAAAAACAAAACCCTTGAATAAATATGCATAGTCAAGCAGAGCAAAATTCCACATTGGTCATGTCCAAAAAACATCTCCATGTTTCATCTATGATTTTCACAGTAACCTGCTTGCGAATTTGTATTCTAAATTGTATTATAGTTATCATTTTTATGTATATCATCTGCCCAAATAGAGGCAGCATGGTGTGCTGGACTTGGAGGAAGACCCAGGTTCAAATCCTACCTCCATCCCTTACTGGCTGTGTGCCTATGGACAAATCATGTAGACTCTCTGAAGTTGTTAGCTCTCTAATATTTATCTGCTAAGTGAAATTCCACATGAAAGAAATCACAGATCCTTGACCTATGACAAATCTACTCAACTAAACCGTAAGCTCTGTGGGGACAGAGACCCCTTTTTTATTCATTTCTGTGCTCCTTCATGTCTAGCATGCTTTGTACATTTTTTGTCAATTAGTGTATCTTACTTGTCATGACCCCATTTGGGGTTTTCTTGGCAAAAATACTAGAGTGGTTTGCCATTTCCTTCTCTAGGTCACTTTACAGATGAGGAAACTGAGGCAAATAGGGTTAAGTGACTTGCCAAAGGTCACACAGCTGGTATCTGAGGCCACATTTGAACTCAGGTCCTCCTGACTTCAGGCTTAGCACTCCATCCATTGTGCCACCTAGCTGCCTAGCCTTGTACATAGTATGCATGTAATAAATTGTAAACTGAATTATCCTGAGAAACTGAGTGTTTAAAACTACTTTAGTTTTTGAAGGGTTTGTTATTTGGTCTGAATGTCAGGGGGGTACAGGTTTGCATGACAGCTGCAGAATGAGTGAGCTGTGAAAGTGAAGATACTGGATAATAGGTAATCATGACAAACATTTTCAAGATCTGTACTAAAAGATGCTATCAATTCAAAAGAATGTCTTACTAGAATAATTGGAGGTGGGGAATTAAAAGGCCTTAATAAGGCTGATGCAAGACCAAACCACAAGGTGGCACTCTTCAGTAGCCTCATGCCCAGAAACATGTTCATTAACATGCAAAAATGGATGTTCTTTCTGCCAAGAAGTAGACATAAGAACAGCTGAGAAACATAGAACTTTCTAAAGCCATAATTTTTGTAAGCCTTTCTATTTAATTTATGCGAGCCTATTAGTTATAATAGCACTTTTGTGGTTATTGGGACACACAGAACTACATGGCCTCCACTTCCTGAAGCAAGGCCCCATGCTTGTGGAGGTGGAGAGATACACATAAGGAACAACCAGGCAGCCAAGTGGAGGGGGGTGGCTGATGGCAAGATGAGCTCATTTTCATGGTTCAACTGTCTTGGTCAAGAGTTTAAAGCAAATAGAAGCTTGCATTGTGCTGAAGAGAATTTGCATATGGGGTGCATTGATTTACATGTATAATAACCTGAGACATAACAAGGTTTGTGACTGTCATCTTGGAAACAGCGCAAGTGTGGTTGAAAGGACCTAAGCTTGTACCCCTGCTGAAACATTTCGGGTGTGCACTTTGAGACTACTCTCCAGATGTCAGGACACCTAAGTGGGAAAATGGTTAGAATATTCTCTTGCTTAATTAAATGACGCGACTAAGCACGTTTCCCCTTGCCCAGAACTTCCTGAAATATTTCTGCTAAACTTTGCTAAGGCAAATATGAGGTATGTTGAAGAGACTTCAAAATTAAAAAAAAGTCACAAACACCTATTTGCAGTAAGCTTTAAAACTTCGCAGAAGCCATTGCTTTAGTGAGAGCATGGAGCGGTGGAATGGCCCCTGCTCATCTTACTATCTGCAAACATCTTGGCTGAACCTTAGGAAGCTCCTCTCCCTTCCTCCCTCCCCCTGCCATGACATCTGTCTTTTCTCTCCCAGCTGGCTGACAAAGATGGGCGGTTACTGCTGTTGTCTAGCTGACAGAAGTGTGTGTATGTGTCACAGCAGCCTCCACCATTGTCTCCTCTCCCCCCACCCCCGAAAACTAACTGGTAGTGGCTGTGACTCTTGGACTTGCCCAGTTTCCTCTCCTCGGTTGATAATGATTCCAACCTGAGTGTGTCATTTAGACTGAAGCATAGTTAAGCAAAGGGGAGTAAGTTTCTCTGATAGCGATGTAGATGGCAGGCAATGTCAGAGGGCTTTTGCGCACCAGCTGCGGCATGCAACAGGAGACCGGATGTGAAGAGATTGTTTACAAATTTAAACACATTCTGGTCAGGGAATTCAGGCTCCAGCAGGGTCTGCATGATTCTGGAAACGTGATCGGCAGCGGCGATAATGCTGTGACTGAAAAATATTAACAGCTTCCCGTCCTCATTGAAGCTGGGGGTGGGGGCGCAAGGGGAGAGTCCGTGTACATGCTTCAAGTGTGTGCCCCGTCTAAACTGCACGAAGCCTTTCGTTATATCATCAGCCGTACGAGGCACGAAGAGACGCTGGCTTATGGGTCAAATGTAACGTGCATAGATACACAAATAACAAAACTCAATTTCTTGCCTCAAGAGACTATTTTGTTATCTGTGTCTTTGTAACCTTACGCACAGTAGAAACATTTGCTTGCATTTAAAGCCTCATTAGGCAGCGAATGAGTCGGTGCCAGCGCACTCTTTCTCACTTTTCCCTCCCCCTAGGACGTGCGCTAATTCCTGGGGGCTGTCTGTCACTTCATCCTCTAGTCCCTTACCTCCTGGGAGGGAATCACGTGGAAAAATGGCCACTACCCCTTCACCCCTTATCTAAATGGCCCAGTGACCTGGCTCTCCCAGGAAGAGGGAGCACCGGGGCCCTCGGACCATTCCAGTGGTTTGGCTTCCCCTCCATTCACCTGAGGAATGAGGTGGTTCAAAGCCCCATAAACAGGAAGGAGGGGATGAGAACACTGAGTCCTGCACGTTGAAAAACTGGCAGAGGGAGGGTCCTTCCCAGCAGCCAGGCCCGGGCCGTATCCCGAAGGGGGTGGGGGAGGGCGGGAAGGAAAGGAGGACAGCAGGAGGAGGCAGAGCGCGCAGCTCCGGCCTCCTCTGCCCCACGGCTCCCTGCTCCCACGTGGCCCCCGAGGTTCCGAGGTGGGCTGGCGCCCGCAGCCCCGCACGCAGCTCCGAAGGCGCTCGCTTCCCGGGCAGCCCAGCGTACCCCCTCGGGCGGCCGGCCCAGTCCGGAGCCAGAGGGGGCTGGGGCAGCCCGTCCCCGCCGATCCCGCCCCTTCCCGCTCGCCCGCCCCCGCACCAGCTCTCCCAGGGTTCGGATAACACCGGGCGCCGACCCGGGGGCGGGGCCTTACGTCACAACCCCGGGGGTAGAAAAGGGACTGGTTTGGGCTGCACCGACCCGTTGAGAGTCTGACAAGCATCTGGGCCGTGGGAAGCAAGGGGGAAAAAACCAAGGAAGCCGGTGGGGGATGAGGGAGTGAGCCAGGGAGTCCCGGGGCCAGCGAGTGAGCGAACGAGTGAGCGAGCGAGCGGCCAGTCCCAGAGTCCCGCGCCCGGTGCGCAGCGGGTGCCGGCCCCGGGTGCCTGTCCCAGCCCCAGCCCCGCAGCTCCAGCAGCCCCAGGTGCGGACTCCCGTCCTTCAGGCGCGCGCAGCGCGGGGCTCGCAGGTGCCCGCCCGGCTCCATGAGCACCGCGCTCTACAGCCTCGACAGCCCGGCATGTTACAGGAACTGGTCCATGGAACCGGCCAACTTCTACGAGACCAATAAAGGCGGCGGTGGCCCCGGTGGGCTCGGAGCCTCCTGCAAGCCAGGCCGGGGCCCCCTGAGCGGCTGCGAGGAGCACGGCGGCAGCGGCAGCGGCAGCGGGGGAGGAGGAGCGGGAGGCGGCGGCGGCGGGGGCGGTGCTAACCTGGCGGAGCTGAGCGCGGCCGCACCGGCCATGTACGACGACGAGAGCGCCATCGACTTCAGCTCCTACATAGACTCCATGTCCTCCGTGCCCAACCTGGAGCTGTGCCACGACGAGCTCTTCGCCGACCTCTTCAACAGCAATCACAAGCCCGAGCGCGGGGGCGGCGGGGCGGGCAGCCACGCCAGCGCCGGGGACTACGAGTACCTGCCCGGGCACCCCGCGCACTCCCACCCCCCGGCGCACAAGGACTTCGCCAGCGCCATGGCCAGCCTCTTGGGCGCGGGCACCAGCGCGTCCCCGCCGAGCGCCCTGAAGCAGGAGCCCGACTGGAGCGACAGCGACATGTCGTCGTCCCTGCTGCCCTCGCAGATAGCCACCTGCGCGCAGACCATCATGAACCTATCGGCGGCCGGCCAGCCCACCCCGCCCACCTCCCCGGAGCCGTCGGGCTGCAGCTCCAGCTCCAGCTGTTCCAGCGGCCGCTCCCCTGCGGCGCCAGCGCCGCCGCCGCCACATCTGGGCAAGGAGAAGAGCGGCAGCGGCGGCGGCGGCGGCAAGAAGTCTCTGGACCGGTTCAGCCCCGAGTACCGGCAGCGGCGGGAGCGCAACAACAGCGCGGTGCGCAAGAGCCGGGACAAGGCCAAAAAGCGCAACCAGGAGATGCAGCAGAAGCTGGTGGAGCTCTCCTCCGAGAACGAGAAACTGCACAAGAAGATCGAGCAGCTGACCAGGGACTTATCGAGCCTGAGACAGTTTTTTAAACAGCTGCCCAGTTCGTCCTTTCTCCAAGCCGGCACCGCCTCCTCGGGCATTGACTGTCGGTAACTGGGACCGAAGTGGGGGTGTCGGGAGCTGTCGAGGGCGACAGGGAACGGGGCCGGGGTGGGGGGGGCGGCTCGGGGAAGAGGAGCGGGTGGGAAGAGGGACAGAGACGATTAGTCAAACTATCAATACCTCAGAGACTCCAAAGATCACCTTGTAGCAGAACCCTACGTGTTTTCGCAGCCTGTTCTGTGGCATGCAGCAAGAAACGTGAAATTGTTGGTGGTTTTGTTTCTTTTGAACGCAGTAGCTGGATGAAGCTACATTCTGGATTAACACACAACCAAACTGCAAGAGAAGCTATAAAATGTTTTCCTTAAATTATTTTTGTAATGGTAGCTTTCGTTTTGTTGTTTTTTTTTTCTACATCTTACTTCTGTTGATGCAGCTATGGTACATTTGTAAAAAAAAAAAGATTAAAAAAAACCAACCTTTGTATTGTAGGTAAGAGGAAAAGCCTGAGCATGCTCAACTTTTTATATTAATTTTTACAGTATTTCTAAGAATAAAAAAAAGCATTTTAAATCATTCCTGCTTCTTGTATTCACAGTGACCTTGTAAGAAAAGGCTCGTAGGGAAAGGCCACAGGTGGACCCACACCTTTGGCAGCAGCTAGGGAGAGGCTGGGACATACTACTGAGAAACTTGCTTGCACCAACATGCAGGTAGCTCACGTGACTCCATGGTGTAAAAGTTCATTCCCCCGTGGCTTGTATGAGTGAGTCAACACCAGGAAGGCTCAGTAGTTCAAACTTCCTTGCTCTGGCGGTTGAAATTAGAGTATTATTATTAGCAAGAAGGGGAATCTATAGTTGGTATTTCAAATCCCCCAAGTCTATACCCATCGACACTTTTAAGAGTATTGGAAAACTTTTTATTTTAATTACATACCGAAAATAAGCCATGTGTCACTATAAATTTATATTCAAATGTACCCTGGAATATTTGTTTTTAACAGACCGAGAAAAATACTTTGCAGGGTGGCAGTCTACCCATGAACTAGCTTAATTCTGTGACGATATTTCTTTTTTTTCCCAGAAGTTACTTAATCTATTCGGAGTGAGTGACCAACCCCTTTTTAGATAAACCAAGCTCATCTCCCCTCGGCTTCTGGGTGTGTTTGTGGGAGTGGGGGGAGGATTACTGGCCACAAAACACAGTTTTCGTATTTTAATAAAAAATCGAGCCAGGGAAGGGCTTAGAAGGGAGGTGAGAATCGAATTAGGTGACCCTACAGTTACTTAGCTGTTCCAGTGCTGGTAGGAAGGAGGTTATTGGCCAAGATAATTTTTAATTATTGGTAGATTTCATCTGCCCATCTTTGTTTACGTTGCCTCAGGTTTTCTGAAAAAACTGCAAATTAACTTAAAAGTATAAAATATGTAGTAATCACCTTCAGGTGATTAAAAGCATGTTCTGGTGTCTAGTTTATTCTAGCAGAAAACCTGACTACATTTAGGGATCTTTAAGGCCTGGGTGAAATTTAAAAAGGATGAAAAAAGGCCAACCAGTTTCTTTAAAGAAAGAAGGCAGAAGGTAAAAAGGGGGGTGGGGTGGGAGGAAACAGTAATTCTACCTTTTCTTGGCCTAATACATCCAAACCTGAAAAGGACACTTTGGGCCTAGCTGTTGCATTGACTTTTCCAAAGGTAAAATAGATAAATTCTCCCAAATTAGTAATGTGATGTTTCTGGTCACATTGTTGGAAAGCAAGCAATACAAAAAATCTTTTTAGGGTGCAAAGAATAGTTCATGGCTCCACATTCAATTTAAATCACTGCCCACAAAAGAAGAGCAAGATAACCATATTCTTATCTTCCATTTAGGTAAAAGGGATTCTCAGTAGTTGGGGAGATTTAGAATCTCACAGAGGTATTTAAATCTACCTAATCTTTGTTCTGGGTCCATATTTCACAGTATGATTTGGTTGTAAAACTTCTTATCTAACACTTCCATTATAATACAGTAGATATATGATAGCATACTGGTTAACTATCTACAATTTATGGGAAACAGCTTCACCTTTGCCACAGTTTCTCAGTATGTTTCCTAAAAATAACAAAGTTACTGAACTTTGGATATTTATTGTAGAAGTGCATGCACCTACAGGAGATAATGTTAAATCAAGCACTACAAGGTGAAAAAAATCCTTAGAATCCCAGTAAAAGGTTGTTCCAACTATGACATTTAAAAATTTTAATTTTCCTTCCATGTTTAAAACATCAAAATCCATTTAGAAACTTCAGCTTTTAGTGCAATATTTAAACTCCACCAATATATTGCTACGACTGTAGATGATGATGATGACACAATTAATGATTGTGTAGAAAAAAGTGTATTTTGATAATTAATGACTCATTTTCCAAACGTGTTCCCAGAGAAATTGAAAATAAGTGACATTTCAAGATCCTGTTTGTAATTAATATAAATCCTCTTGGTCTTTAGTTAACAAGTAACTACAAAACAACTTTGTAACCACACTGCAAAGTTCATTGATACTATGGCAACCGGCAGTCATCATCTTAGTTTCTTCCGGCTTGTAGAAGTTCAATTTCCTCCAATCCCATGCAGCTTGTCGGGTGGTTGGTTATGGTCTGGACGAAACAATTTAATGGCCCCACCTTCTTTCCCAGCACACTCTTCACTTCATAAGTCTGTAGTGATAAAAGTACATAATAGGATCAGGCCTGTATATTTTGCTCTCAAAGAGGCAGACACAGCTTGAGGTCCTCTGTATGATAACTGACCTTCTGCCACTCAAATGGAAGAAAAAAATTCACAAGTTAAAATAGAAAGATTTATGGTAAATGAAGTAACTAAGTAAACTTTATAAACACATATATAGCACCTACTGTGTGCCAGATCCAGTGCTTTAAAAATATTTCATTTGGTCCTTGAAACAAAGAAACTGAAGCAAACAGAGTATGACTTGCCCAGGTCACATAGTAAGTGTATGAGGTCACATTTGAACTCAATCTTCCTGACTCTAGAGCAGGGTTGGGGAACTTGCAGCCCAAGGCCACACGTGGCCCTCTAGGTCCTCAAGTGTGGCCCTAAGGGCAACATATGGCCTCGAGGCCGAAGGTTCCCCACCCCTACTCTAGACCCATTTCTCTAACTGAATTATATTTTTGTTTAAAAAAAAAAAAAAAGGAAACAAAACCAACACTTTCCTTTTGGTTCTATTGTTGATAGTAATGTTGGGTTAAGTATCTTACGGACTGCCCTTAGATGAGGAATCACAGAAAATACAAAAAGGAGGAAAGGCTCTTTTAGGCATCTCCTGACAGTACAGAAAGGCATACCATTAGTAGTGTGATAAATACACTGGCAATTTGTCCTCCCCTTCCTTTAGGAGACTTCCTCAAACTAATAGTACTTACTGTCAAAGTATTTCCTGATGAAATGCCTCAATTTCCCCTTGGCTTGATAGCATTTCTTCTGTTCTACTTTGCTAGAGTAAGCCATCCTTTTTCTAGCTCCATGCTAGAAATGTAGGTGGCTCAAAACAGAGTCCAGAATGAGTCCAGAAGCATGTCAAGGATAACGGTAAGACCCTAAATCTTTTAAGATCGGGATTTTGGAATGCAGCAGCCTTGTGTCATGGTGTCACCTTTAGAGATCGTATTAGATGGTGTGGATGACCAGTCTCACAGTGCCAGGTCTGTAGTTAGGAAAACCTTGGGCAAGACACTTTAACCTCTGTTTGCCTCAGTTTCCTCACCTGTAAAATGGGAATAATAGTAGTACCTACTTCCAAAGTTGTGAGGATTGAATGAGATAGTGTGTGTAAAGCACTTAGTGCAGTATTTGGCACATAGTGGGTACTATATAAATGTGACCTATTATTATTACAATTCATCTAGAGTTTGGTCCTGTTACCGATGTGGGAGAACCTGAGCCAGGTGGTCCATATGGCCTTTAATTGCAACAATGACCGTAGTTGTGCCGAGGGCAGCGTCGATCCGGGCTGTCTGACCTCTGTACAGAACAAGCCTCCATTCAAGGCAGGCTACTGAAGCCCCATTATCACTACATAGATGGCATGATCAACAAAGTACAGTCACCTTCACAGTCCCCAACTCCCAAAGTCCTCAGGAGAGGGGGCAGGAGCGAAAATCCTGTTACCTGATTCATGAGATGAGGGGGTAAGAACTATGGTCAGGAAGAGGCCTGCCAGTGGTCACTTCAGTAACATCATGAACATTTCAGTAAAACTGGCTAGATGGGAATAAGGATAATTAAAGGAAATGATCTGATACTAATAGCTAGCTTCATTAGAAGTAGGGTCTCTCTCATTTTATATATGAGAACACTGAGGACTACAGAGATGAAGCCACGTGTTCCAGGTCATAGAGAAAAAAGGAAAGCCGGGATTACTATCTGGGTTTTAATTCTCTCCATTTGGATTGGTTTTAATTTACTGTTACTCTTAGCTCAAGGCCTTTAAGCTCATCTTCAGTGAAAAATATGACATCTGCAGAGTTTTGTTGTTTTATCTAACTTTGTTGAAAAGAAATGAGATTTGCAAATAAATAGCCCCAGGACTGCTTAAAGCAAGTGACTGCCCTTTCCTTAGTACTCAGGGCCATCTCAAGCCTAGTGCTGTTCTGGCCTGGGCTTTCCAGAGTGATGAATTTCATAAATTATACTGTGCTATCTTATGGGAAAGTCTCTGTTCAGGTTAAAGATGGTTTTGTAATCAGGTGATTAGGATTAAAAGTGTTGATCTGCCACATATCAGTCCTAAATTTCCTACATGACAGTTTACAATATGTGGATGCCTGGTAATACACTCTATTTTTAAGTGACCTCTCACTACCAATATAAAGGGGGTCATGTTATAATTATGGGACCTGAGGAACCAAACTGAGATTTAGGAGACATGAGTTGACACTGCTCCAGTGTAAGTTCACCAAGTTATTTTCGTTTTCTCATCTGTAAAACAAAGAAGGCAGTAATATCTACCCCTAGTAGATATTAGATATACTAAGATACACACATATATATATATATATATGTATTAGATATCTACTAGATATAGATAGTAGATAGTAGATATACTCCTATACCTCTAGTATAAAGTACTTTGACCTTCCAGGGGAAAAATGCAGTAGGATGAAAGTGTTAATAAACTCCATTAAAGAGACACAACTGCTGTGCTCTTGGATTTTTATTTCTAAAGGTAGCCAAATAATTTAACTCATAACTGTACTTATTTAATTGAATTCAATAGAGTAGACAGTAGGATAGAAGCTTGCTTCTGCTCCTTCTGAGCTTTTCCTCCCCTGCTCAAAAACTTCAATTGCTTCCTGATACCTGCAGAGTAAAATCATATTTTGCTGTCTGGTATTTAAAGCACTTCATGATCTGACTCTAGCCTAACTTACCAGGTTTAGTCCACATTATTCCCCTTCATACTTTACAGTCAAACCAAAATGGCCTCCCTGTTCCTCATAAATAACAATCCACCTCAGTCTCTGTGTGTTTGCACACTCTGTCCCACACCTGGAATGTACTTCCTAACTCAGACTCTTAGAATTAATTCCCTAGCTTTCTTTAAAAGTCAGCCTCAATGCTATCTCTTATATGAGACCTTTCCTGATGCCCTCCCTCATCTCCTCATGCTAGTTCCTCTTGGGAAATTATTTACTTTGTATTTACTTATATGAACACATTCTGTTTCCTTCATAGAATGTAAGCTCCTTGAGGGCAGAACTATCTCACTTTTCTCCTTCTATTTCCAGTGCTTGCTATATATATATAGTAAGCCCTCAACAAATATTTGCTGAATTAATTAATTAAATTATTACTACGTGAAGAGCTTTGTGCTGGCAAAGAGAGATACCAAGTTTAAAAATGACAGGGTTCCTGTCCTTGTGAAGGAGCTGGTGAAGCAATGGATTCTAGGCTCTGGGCCTGGAGTCAGGAAGACCTGAATTCAAGTCCAGCTTTGGACACTTTCTGCACTTGGTAGCAGTGTGACCTTGGGCACTTGGCCTCGGTTTGCCTTCATTTCTTCAACTGTAAAGTGTGGATAACAATAGCACCAGTTCCTGTGAGGGTTCAATGAGATAATCTTTGTAAGAAGTGCCTGGCACACAGTAGGCACTATAGAAATGATCATTCCCTTCCATTCCCCTTCCCCTAGTAGATGAAAATAACACATGCAACACGTATGTATGTTAGGGAGAGGAAAGTAAAGTGTTATGTAAGGTTTACGGGTGAAAAAGTTACTGACGAGAGGAATCAGGGAAGGCTTTATGAAGTAGGTATCATATGAAGTAGCACTGAAGTTGATATGACCAGGTCACTGGTTGAGGAAGACTACTCTGGTCATACTATAAAGGGTGAACTAGAGAAAGAGACAGTGGATCTAGGAAGACCTATTAGGAAGCTATTAAAAAAAAAAGTTCATTTTTAAGATTAAATTTTTTTTAAGTTAACAAAAAAAAATCTGTCTTCTCACTCCATTAAAAAAAAGAAAAAATCCTTGTAACAAATGTGAATAGCCAAGCAAAATGAATTCTTGCATTGTCCCTGTCAAAAAATGTTTCTTTCTTATATAAATTTAGTAAAATAGCAGTGAATGCCTGTACCTGAAGGGTGGCAGCAATGGGAATCTTGCCTGTTATTCAATACACCACTCCTTCCCCTCTGCAAATCTAGCCTCAACCTACCTTCCCAGCTTTCTCTTTTACCTGCCTCTACATGAACCCCCTCATCCAGCTAGACTGGTCTACTCACAACACCGCTGGGCACAGAACAAACAGGGTGGGACTGAATTCAACTGTCCCTCCAAATAGACTGTAGCTCCACTTCTGTGTTCCTGTTCACAAGGTCACTGCTTTCTGAAATTTTCCCCACATTCCTCTACTTCTAATGAGATGTTCCCTGTCCTTTAAGGTCAAGTCCAAACCTCACCTCCTTTTTGAAGCCAAAAATTTTTGAGTGCATTAATCTCTTCCTTGATCTCCAATAGCCTTTATTTGTTTGGACCAGGGGTGGGGAACCTGCGGCCTTGAGGCCACATGTGGCCTTCTACATCCTTAAGTGCATCCTTTTGACTGAACCCAAATCCTTTTGGATTCCTCACCCCTGGACTCTGGACTATCTTCTACTCTAAAGCTTCATCTTTTCATACATATATGTCTTGCCTCCCCAACTAGACTTTAAGTTTTCTAAGGCAGGACCATATCCTTTACATTTGATGTATCCCCTCCTGCAGGAGTCCCTAACCTTTTCTGAATCACGGGCCCCTTGGCAGTCTGGAAAAGGCTATAGACCTCTTTTCTGAATGTTTTTAAATTCATAAAATAAAATCCATGGAATTAGAAAGGAAACTAATTCTATTGAAATGCATTCCTCAAAATATTTTTTAAAATTCAGAATAAGAATCCTTGCCCTACTATTACTAGTGAAGTGTATGAGACACAGTGGATGGTTAATAAGAACGATGGATTTATCTTTATTGCTGTGTTTGCCACAGCTAGGCTGTCTATGACTTAAAACACACAGTACCTGGCAACAGGAACTTAATTTTGCTTAATTTTAATTCTGGTACAATCCTCACCGTGGACTAACCCCCAAGTATATGCCTGTCTAAATCTTAACACCCATATACAGCATTCTTTTTTTGCCAGTAAGTTAATAAATATTTATTTAGGCAAGACAATTAGGGTTAAGTGACTTGCCCAGGGTCACACAGCTAGTAAGTGTCAAGTGTCTGAGGCCAGATTTAAACTCAGGTCCTCTGTGCTCTATCCACTGCACCACGTAGCTGCCCCAATAAATATTTATTAAGTACCTACTATGTGCCAGGCATTGTGCTAAGAGCTGGGGACACAAAGAAAGGTAGCAATCCATGCCCTCAAGGAACTTACAACTGAATGGAGGGTACAACAAGTAAACAACTATGTACAAACAAGTTAGGAAGGGATAAATTGGAAATACTTAATAGGGAAGGCACAACAATTAAGAGGGATTAGGACAATGTTCTGGTAGAAGGTGGGATTTCAGCTGAGACTTAAAGGAAACCAGGGGAATCAGGAGGTGGAGATGAGCAAAGCATTCTAGGCACTGGGGAAAGCCAAAGAAGATGCCCAGAGTTGAAAGATGGAATATCTCGTTTGGGGAACAGCAAGGAGACCATTGTCAATGGATTGAAGAACACATGGTGTGTGTGGGGGGGTGAAAAGAAAAGACTAGGAAAGTGTGGGCATGGGGAGGGGCCAGGTTATGGAAGGCTTTGAATGCCAAATAATTTTTTTTATTTGATTCTGGAGGTGGTAGGTAAACTATGGTCCTCATATAATGGTGGCAGCTGATACTGAAGTAGCTGCCATCATTCCCTTTATGTCATGACCCCACATCACTTTATGTCATGACCAAGGGCTGGAGGGGACCTTCGAGGCCATCTAACCCAAATCCTTATTTTACAGATGAAGAAACTGTGGCCAAGATAGGTGACATTTCCGGGCCTACGTTACACAAGAAGTCAGTGGTAGAAGGGTGATTTGAACCCAGAAAGGCCGATCTCCTCTGGAGCTGCTGTTATTCTCATTCTACCAAGTTGCCCAGCATCACAACAGACACCCATCCTTTCAGGAAACATGGAAGGCCCAACGTGGTAACAGATGAACCACCGGTTCTATCCAATTCTCAGGATGCTTCCCAGTTATAGATGCCCCTCCCTTCCATCCTTCCTGTGCTTCCCCAGCTGCAAGAGTGGCCACTCCAAGGTCATTTTCTTAATCTGATGAGAGCCCTTGAACTTTAGGTCCATATTTTTAAGTGTCACTTTCAAACAGACCTTGGAATGTCCCCATCTCCTCTCTGGCCACAGATGAACTCAGGAAGGAGAGGTCAACTTTGGGTTGGCAGTGCCGAGTTACAAGAACATAAAAATATTTCACCACTGACTATTACCTGGCTGGACACTAGTTTAATTTACCATTTTGGCAGGCAATTCATTTAATAGTTCTAACCTTTCCATGGGAAGCAGCATGATGTAGGGGAAGAAGCTGGACTGAGGCAGCTAGGGGATACAGAGCAGAGGTGTCAACCATGTAGCCTGCAGGCATGATCCTCAACATTCCTGGGTGCAGCTGAAACCAGGTTAAAATGTAATTGGGAAATATTTAATAAAATAAATAAAAATACAATATAGATAATGTTAATTTGAAGTTTTCTAAGTCGGTATATGAGACAGCTAGATGGCTCAGTAGATAAGAGTGCTGGGCCTGGAATCAGGAAAAAATGAGTTCAAATCCAGCCTCAGACATTTAGCAGCCATGTGACCCTGGGTAAGTCAATTAACCTCTGTCTGTCTTAATCCGCTGGAGAACGAAATGGCAAACCACTCCAGTATCTTTGCCAAGAAAACCCCAAGGACGGTATGGTCCATGCGGTCATGAAAAGTTGGACATGACTAAACAGCAAAATCAATATGCAGTCTGCAGAGATCCATTTCTATTTGTGTTTGACATCAGTGGCCCAGAGGACAGAATGCGAGACTGGGAGTCAGAAAGACCTGAATTCAAGTCCTGTCTCAAACATTTACTAAACTACCCAAGAAACCATGGGCATATTACTTAACCTGTCGGCCTTAGATTCCTCATCTATAAAATGAAGACAATAACAGTATGCACCTCACAGATTTGTTGTGAAGGTAAAATGAGATGATAATATATGTAAAGGACTTTATAAGCCTTAAAGCTCTGTATTCATGTTAGCTTTATAACTGAAGAACTGGGGTCCGAGGTCCAGTTCTGCCACCTTTAGTTAGTTGTATGACTTTGGGTAAGTCAATTCCTTCCTCTAGGTCTCAGTTTCTGTCTATAAAATGTGGGAATTAGACTACATGATACCTTAGGTTACAGTCAATTCTATGATTCAATCTCTCCATCTGATCCATGGGGATATGAATATTTGCTCTATAAGGATGTATTTTGCTACAATAATAATAGCAACAATAATAAAAGCTACCATTTTTAAAGCACTTACTACGTACCAGGACTGTGCTAAGTGCTTTACAATTATCATCTCATTTGCTCCTCACAACAACTCTGGAATGGAGATACTATTATTCCCCATTTTTACAGATAAGGAAACAGAGGCAAACAGAGGTGAAATGTCTTGCTCAGGGTCACATAGCTAGTCAGTGTCTGAAGCCGGATTTGAACTTGGGTCTTCCTCACTCCAGGCCCAGTGTTTTATCCACTGGGTCACCAGCTGCTTTACAAAATAGGTGTGGTTTTGAAAAGCTGCTCACCAGTCAAATAATTATAAACAATGAAATTGTAAACCTAGGGCAATTCCTTCTGTTATTAAGACAATTATAGTCAGATTTTTACTTATTTTGTCCATTTGGATGTTTATGTGCCATATTAGGTTTCCATAAAACAGGGCACACCTGAACTCATCTCAGAGGGTACTTAGGACTGAATGGGCTAAAAATAAACCTGTCAACTCCTCCTCAGAGACAGATGCTTTATAAACATGTGGTTATTGACAATCAGTCTCATCTGAGGCAAGAAGAAAAAAAACAAGAAGGCCTGAGGGTGATAGTTAGAGACAGGGCAAAGTAAAGAGTATTCACAAAGCCTACTAGGGATGGAAGCACCTCTATGGAAGGCACTCCAGCTTTTATACATTTCCAATTTTTAAAGAAGATCCTAAGCTCACTGGCATGATCACAGAGTTTTAAGGTTTTAAAACCTGAATAAACCTGACAGGTTATTTAGTACAATCCCTGTAGTTATGTTAGTGGTGAGGAATGCCAGGCCCAGGGAAATCAGCTGACCATCCAGGAGGCATATAGCATCTAGGAGGCACAGATAGCATGACCTGGAGAGTCAGGAAAACCCAAGTTCAAATCCAGCCTCAGACACTTAATAGCTATGTGACCCTGAGCAAGTCACTTAACCTCTGTCTGCCTCAGTTACCTCATCTGTAAAATGGGGATGATAATAGCACATACCTCCCAATGTTGTTGTAAGCATCAAATGAGATGATAATTTTAAAATGCTTGGCATAGTTCCTGGCACATAGTGCTATATAAATGGTAGCTATTACTATTTTTACTGGATGAGGAAATGGCAAACAACTCCAGTATCTTTGCCAAGAAAACCCCATGGTCAGTATTTGTATGCTATGGTCCATGGGGTCAGGAAGAGTCACATATGATTGAACAAAATTATTATTGCCTAAGGTCACACAGATAGTAAGGGACAAAGCTGGGATTTGAACTTGGGTTTTCAGACTCCAAATCCAATGTTGTTTCTCCTGTACCACAGCTGCTTCCAATAATACTCTGGAGAAGTAGAGAATAGAGAAAATTGTGAGATAATGTATGTATGTGAAAATACTGAAAAAACATAAAACACTTTGCAAATATAGATTATTATACTGACTGCTGTTATTGTAACAGAGGGATGTCGGACAAACACATTTTGCAGTCCTCTGTTAGACTCCCTAGGATGGATGACATCAGACACTTGCTGCAGATTTTCTGAGTCACGAATAGAAGAAAGGGTCTGAGTTGAAACTTTTTTCTTTAGTTAAGATGGCACATATGTCTTCATTTAGAAATGTCAAACTTGGCAGGTGCGGGGTCATTCCTGGTGAACGGGATCTATGGTTTTTGAAATGATAAGTGGTTTCTGCTGGGATGATCGTTTATTCCCTTTCTGATGCTGCACATGACATAATGACAGACAGCAGCCTCCCAGGTATTCCTCAGCTAAACACATGGCTACGCATGTAGGAAAAGTGGATTGGGTAAACACGGCACAGCAAGTTTGTTCTTTCATTTCGCCTTGTCGCTAAAAGCCAAGGAAGTAAACTCTTCCTTCTCTAATACCAGAGCTGAGCACTGACGTGTCTAATATTTAGCCAATTCAAAGACCCTGAATTGGTGACTCACATACAAGATAGTAAAAGGCACAAAACTTAACACTTATGTCCCATTAACCAAACACAAACCCACGTACTGCAGGGAGTGTTGTCATGGTGGTTACTGGAACTTCTAATATTTTTTAAAGATTTCAGGGGGTATGGACTCTTAAGGGCAAAACCCATAGGATGTTATATCCAGCCTCCATAACTAGAGGCTGACATTACTACACTGGCCAGGACTTGATGCTACCTGCAACTCTGGCAGGAGATAGAAATAGACCTTAACTGCACCCTGCACACAGTGGGGAGGCCCAGGAAAAGCAAGGGCCCTCCTTTTTAGCAACTTCAAATTTTGTCACTAACAAATGTTAGATTGTAAACGGATCCTGTATCAGAACATGTCATACTCCTAGGCAAGATTCCCAAGCCTGCTGTTGCCTTTGTTTCTGTTTCAGAAAATTTCAGGAAATCTGGAGTTAAGGAAAATGAGAAATTCAATTCGATCAATTCAATAGGCATTCGTCAACTACTAATTGAAAGGCCCTGTGTAGGGCACTAGAGAGATAAAAATGAAAGAGTCGAGTAAGCTTGCATATAAGCTATTGTAAAATATTTGGAGGAGTGATAGTGCCACTGTGGGGAAGGAATGAAGTGGATAGTAAAGAACTGCTGCCAGTGTGCCCTCCTATCCTCTGGGTCTCAGCTCAAGGAGAGTATAAAAGAAAGAGAGAGAGGAGCAGCCTTTGTCCCAAAGTCTATATGATTTCTCAAGGAAATGATGATGTTCCTACCTGGTTCTATCTTCATCTAGGGGATGAATGTCCTTAAACCTCTTGTTCCTCACATTTTCCTACAGGGGATTTATCCCTGAGAACCTAATTTGTCATCCTTAATACCCATTCTTCTTCCTTTTAAATACAGCCAATCAGTCTTGCATCACTCTCCATCATTTTTCTCTTTTCCCTTTGTAAATGACCCCAATTTCCTACTTAATGTCTCTTGTTCAAAATATTACCAAAAAAAACCCCCAAAATATGGAAATTCTAAAAACAAAATGTTTGCATTCTCTATGTTCTGGTATTGCAAATGTATTTAGAGCAGATTATATTTTAATTTCTGTATGATGTAGTCAACTGATGCTTGCTGAGTCCCCACTGCCAAATCAACCAAGACATCCAGCAACCAACGAACCATTTATCAAGTGTATACTTGATCTATGCATCCAACCCTATGTACAAAGCCCCAGACTAAGCATTGCAGCTAGTACTAAGTACCCAGGGGAGCACTCAGCATTTCCCTATTTATGAAGATGATGATGATTCTGCCTGTTCTTTAGCTTGTTCAAAATAATAACTCATATCTGCAAAACATTTGACAGATTAGGTAAAATGCAAATTTAAAACATAAAATGTTGCTTCATCCATAAGTATTATCAGGCCTGGTCACTAGAAGGTAGGAAAAGGATGACTGTATCTAAATTGGGGATGGTGGGTCAACACATCTAAATTGAGGACAGTGGGTCAAATGAAGCTGTTACTATAGAAATGCTGAGAAATTATTGGAAACAATAATTTTAGAGAGAAAGGGAAGCATCAGAAAATGGCAGACAATTGAAGTGAAGGCAGAGAGAGAGTCTGCAATGGGGTTATCTCTGAACATCACAGAAGAGATTCTCATTGGTCAATGCATCCTAGAATTCTGGCAGCTAAATTAAAAGAATTATCTCAGCTCCACTGCCCTATAATTCTAAAAACATATTTATTTGCTCAAATACAAAATCCTCACACTCTTTGCCTTCCCCCAGAGCTATACCTAATGTTTACAAATATTCTGTCAGGGTCCTGGTGGAATATGGACACGAAGGTGTTTTTAATCAATCAAGAAGCAATTACTAAGTACCAAGTACTATGCTAGGCACTGGGAGTACAAAATCAAAATCAGTAGTTCCTACCCGCAAGGAGCTTAAACATTGCTGGGGGAGAGACAACATGTACACATAAGAACAAGTCAAAGAAGTACAGTGGAAAGAATCCTGATTCTGGAGCCAGAGGTCCTGGGTTCGAATCCTGATTCTGTGACTACCTGTTCGAGTCCTGATTCTGTGACTACTTGTTCGAATCCTGATTCTGTGACTACTTGTTCGAATCCTGATTCTGTGACTACTTGTATGACCTTAGGCAAGTTACTTAGCTTTCCTAGATCTTCCGAGAGCAACTGGGTGGTGAAGTGGATAGAGTGCTGGACCTGGAGTCAGAAACATTCATCCTCCTGAGTTCAAATCTGGCCTCATATACTCACTAGCTGTGTGTCACAGCTGACCCTAGGCCAGCCACTTAACCCTGCTTGCTTCAGTTTTTTTTGCCAAGAAAACCCCAAATGGGGTCACCAAGAGTCTGACAGGACCAAGAACAACTGAACAACAACAAAAGATCTTCCTAGGGTTTCTCACCTGTAAACTGAGAGGAGTTGGTATGTGGGGTCCCTTCCTAATGGGATCACATGATCGTGTAAAGTTTAACAACAACATCCCTCACAGGGAAGAGTTAGCTCTCCTAATTCATTAAGGATGCTAATGTTTCATGAGGAAGCCACTGTCTCTGGACTGTAACTGATACTTAGAGAAGAAATGTTGGCCCCTTGAGCTGACTGTGGCTCATGAGTCAGGCCAAACCAGATTAAAATGTGGTTCTTTCCTATCTAATTTTAATGTCTTGATGTGTTAATTAAAAGAAAGAAAAAAATGTACACACAGGTATGGTTTTCTAAGTCAATATGTGGCTTGTAGGAATCATTATATATGGCTCAGTGGTCCCTGTTTCTGTTTGAGTTTGACACCACTGACTTACAGCCATTAGCACATAGTAGGTACTTCACTAGCTGACTGATTGTAGAGACTCTTATGTAGGGACTGTCTGAGGGGAGTTCATTCTATGAGATACATTTGACAGTACACTTATCTCTTCCACATCTTCCACATCTCAGTTTTGATATGTTATAGGTTGGCATAAGAAATTATATGATATGTGCAAAAATATTTATAGCAGCTCTTTTTGTGGTGGCCAAGAATTAGAAATTGAGGGGATGCCCATCAATTGGGGAATGGCTGAACAAATTGTGGTATATGAATGTAATGGAATACTATTGTTCCATAAGAAATGATGAGCAGGCGGACTTCTGAAAAACCTGCGAAGACTTGCATGAACTGATGCGGAATGAAGTGAGCAGAACCAGGAAACACTGTACACAGTAACAGCAACCCACTGTGCGATGACCAACTTTGCTAGACTTAGCTGTTTTCAGCAATCCAAGGATCAAAGACAATTCCAAAAGACTCATGATGGAAAATGCTATCCACATCCAGAGACGGAAGTATGGAGTCTGAATGCAGACCGAAGCATACTACTTTCCCTTTTTTTTTTGGTTGGTATTTTCTTCCTCTTGGTTTTTCCCTTTGGTGCTAATTCTTCTTTGCAACATGACTAATGTGGAAATATGTTTAATATGATTGTACATGTATGGCCTATATCAGACTGCACATCATCTTGGGGAGGGGGGAGAAAATTTAAAACTCAGAATCTTGTAAAAGTGAATGCTGAAAATTAAAACTAAATCAACCAATCAATCTTTTTTTAAAAAAGAAATTATATGGTAATTTTGGGGAGTTTTAAGGAGCCACAGCCATGTGAAGTCCAGCAGATGACACAGAAAATTTTTAGAAACTCAGAAATGCATAAAATACACCTATAGTATTATTTAATATCAACATATTTTATCTGTTAGTACCCTAACAATTCAGACTTCTTTTCTGGTATGAAAGGAGGGCCAAAAAAAATTTACGCAGATTTTCCTGATTGAGGCAGGGCACGATGCCCCTAATCCTCTCCAGGTGGAAGGGATATTTGTACTCGCTAGAGTATTCTGAGTAGAGATAATGGCAAACTTGCCTGCTACTTGTACATTGCAATATCCATCTATTATAAAACACCTGATAAAATCATGGAGTTGGAAGGGAATCTTCAAGGCCATATGGTTCAACCTTGTAGCCAAGGCAAGGGTCCCATTGTAGTCTCATATGTGGCTTCATGGCCGTGAAACATATTTTGAAACTGAAATTTTGGGATGGACAGTTAGCATTGAAAGACACAGTGCTTTAAGGTTTACAAAGCACTTTACACGTGTTATTTATTTCACTGGATCCTCAGAATAATCCTATGAGGTGGGTGCTAAGTTTATTCCAATTTTACAGACGAAAAAAGTGAGGCAGATACAGGGTAAGTGATTTGCCCAAGTATAATACAGCTAAGGAAGTGTCTAAGGCAGGATTTCAGGTGTTCCTGAATCCAAGTCTAACACTCTATCCACTGTTCATCTAGTTCCACCTATTTTTCAAGGTTTATAAGTATGTCATTATTGTTCGGTTTTTCAGTCGTGTCTGACTCTTCATGACCCCATTTGGGGTTTTCTTGGCAAAGATACCACAATGGTTTGCCATTTCTTTCTGCAGCTCATTTTACAGGGGAGGAAACCGAGGTAAACAGGGTCAAATGAATTGTCCAGGGTCATATAGCTAGGCTGGATTTGAGCTCAAGAAGATGAGTTCCTAACTCCAAGCCAAACACCTAGCTGCCCTATGTTTATAAGTATACTGCTCTCCAAAGAGTACAAGGCACCATTAAAACCCTTTGTTATCTGTTTCTATAAGATCATCTTGGGAGCCATGGACTTTTTTTTTTTGTTTACTTCACTCTAGATTTATTCATGCTCTAATTCAATTCTAAGTTATTTAGCCTACACATAACCTTAGGAGGGGCAGGGCTCTTACTAATATTGTATAAGAAGAACAGACTCCCAGCTGCTGTGTTTTTGGGGGGAGGTGACCTTCTTGGGGCTTGCATATGTTCCAGAAATCAAATCAAATTACCTCAGATGCTAATCACCTGTACTTACCCCATCCTCACTGGAGGAAAACATCAGGAGTGAAGAAATACTCCTTTGCAACAGCTGCAGGAAAAGAGAAAACAGGAGAGTGTGTTAAAATCTCATGAACATGAGCACTCATGTTAAAAATAGTCATGTTCTGCAAATTAATATGTTAAGTCTAGAACCTTATGTCCTGTCTTTTATATCATGGCTTAGACTTCTGCAACTAACAGGATCTCCTCATGGTCTTTGTTTAAGTCACAGACACTGTAGGACAGAAAGCCCTCCCCTGGCCCACACTCACTTTTCTTAATGAAGTTTCCAGGGGTTTCAATCAATACCACAAGGCAAAAACACCCCCTCAGTTACTGATGTAGAGTATCCCCACCTCCCCCAGGCCATGGTGCAAGCAAGATGTAAACAAACTTCTCTCTTATTAGTTTAATTCATTCATACCTTTACTTTCATGTTACCCTGTGGTCTAGAGGGGCAGGCCAAAACCACTTCTAGGTGCATTTTGAGAAGGGGAGATGTGACAGTGAGGGTGCATCGGCCACAGTGAAAGGATCCTCTGGTATTTAAATATCAAGCAGCAAGATTGAAAACAAAACAACAAAAAAAGTGTTAGATGTGTGAGAAACAGATATGCTTTCATATACGCATTAATTTTTGTTAAGTCACTCTATCTTCAACCTGGGTTGAGGAATTAACATCTGCTACGTTAAAGAGTATAAAACATTTTAAAAAATCTAGACATGTGATTTCATTCATATAGGAGACACCTGGTGCACATCTGCAAGTTATAGTCTTAGGGAGTTGCCTAGGGGTACTCATAAGTTAGTGACTTGTCCAGGGCCACACAGACAGGTGTCAGAGGTGGGATGTGGAGGCCCGCAGCACTTACACCATCTGTCACCTCCACTCCTCCATGCAAGGCAATCCTACTGCTGCTTCCTAACTGATTCTTCATTATACTCCCTTCAGCAGCTGTTCCGAACCCTTTCCCCTCATCTCCCATGCTCTTGCTTTCTCCCACCTCTCAGCAGAAGACCCTACCTCATATTTTATTGGAAAAAAAAGTCCTCCATGAGCTCCCTCTTCTCCCCTACTCTATATCACAAACCCCTTGCCATTATCCCCAATTCTCTCCCCCTTTTACCCAAAGGCTTCCCATTGTACTTGCATCCCATTTTCCCCAGCAGATCTCGACAATCTCATCTCTTCTAATCCTGGTCTTCATTCTCTCTCATATAATCTACTGGTTTATTCTGTTGTCTCCCAACATCCTTAAAAAAACCCTTCACTTGACCAACCCATGCCCTCGAGCCACTGTCCTCTATCTCTCTTCCCTTTTACAGACAAATGCTCAGAAAAAGCTGTTTGTATTCAATGCCATCACCTTCTCAACTATCACTTTCATACACCGTGCACTCTGGCTCATGACTTCAGTACTCAAATGAAGCTGTTCTCTCTAAAGTTATCAGTGATCTCTGAATGGTCAAATCTGATGGCATCTTCTTCTTGACCTCTCTGCAGATTTTGATACTATCTTCCCCACTCCTCCAGGATACACCCACCTTTCTCTTCTTTGCTAGATCTTCATCTATATCCTGTTCTCTAACTTTGAGTGTACCCCAAAGCTCTGTCCCAGGCCGTATCTTTTTATCACCTCATCAATTATCATTCAATTTTTTTTGATATGATTCCTAGATACCCAATCTTATCCCCTTTCGTGAGCTTCATGATCACCAATTGCCTACTGGATATTTCAAATTGGATGTCCAGTAGCAACTCACACTTAATATGCACAAAAATAACTCATTATCTACCCCCCCCCCCATATTCCTTTTACAAACTTCCCTATTTCACTTAGGGCACCACTATCCTCCTGGTCATACAGGTTTGCAACCTTGGAGCTCTCACTTGTCCCTCGCCTCATATGCAATTATTTGTCTAGTCTTGTTTATTCTACCTCCACAACTCTCCTATCTGTCCCTTTTCTCTCCATTCACATGACCAGCATCCATGTCAGGCCCTCATCACCTCTCAGGGAAGAGAAGGGTAAGGAAGAGAATAAACATCTCTAAAGCACCTACTATGTGCCAGGCACTGTGCTAAGTGCTTGTTTTTTTTTTTTTTAATAAATATTTTATTTGATCCTCACAACAACCCTGTAAGGTAGGTGTTATTATTATGCCCATTTTACAACTGAGGAAACTGAGGCAAACCAGTTAAGGGTCATACAGCTAGTGTCTGAACTATTGCAATACCTTCCTAATCGTTCTCTCTGTCTCCTCTCTCAACTCTGCAATCCTCTACAAAGCTCTCAAAGTGATGTGCCTAAAGCACAGGTTTGACCAAGCCTTCTTCACTCTTCCTCACCTACGGCATTTATTTCCCGTCTCTGTCTTTGCCCAAGCTGTCCCCCACATCTGGAATGTGCACCCTCAGAATCCCTCATTTCCTTCAAAGATCGGCTCAAACACCACCTACTACAGGAGGCTTCTCCTGATCCCCCCAGCTCCTAATGGCTCTCCCCCCAAAATGACCTTGTATTATTTTATTTATATCTTATCTGAGAGGCAGTGTGAGATGGCCTCAAAGTAAGGAAGACCTGGGTTTAAATCCTACTTCTGACACCCGGGAAGTGGACCTTGGGCAAATCACTTAATCAGCTCTCCAGGCATCACTAACATCATAAATTGCAGTACTCTCAATGATCTGCATTGCTAGAGGACATTTCTTCATCTGGAGTTCCTTCTAGCAGTGAAATCACAGGGTGGCCTTTAAACCCCGCAAATTTTGTAGTTACTTAGATCTTGTATGCACTTCCACATATATATATATGTTGTCCTCCTTATACAAAACTAAGTCTAAGAGTTCCTTGCGGAGAGAGACTAATTTCATTTTTGTATTTACTTGTATTTGTATCTCTAGTGTCTGGCATACAGCAGGCGCTTCATAGGTGCTTGCTGATTGACTGATTCCTGATTATCCACTATGACACCCTGTCATCACCTTAGTGTTGGTTAATGGTTGCAAGAGAGTGAGGTTCCAATGAAGGGGCAATGCAGAATAACAGCTGGGTATTCCCCAAAATGTTCATATCAGGGACAGAAAATGATAGGAGAAACAGCCAAATGGAGAACAAACACAAGGCCCTTCAGGAAGGGTTGAGAATCAGGGCTACCCCCACAGCCTCCTGAAGAAGTCAAACTTGGCTTTACTTAACTTTGCTCTTCTCTTGGCTATACAGTAAGCTGCTGAGATTTATGGGTAGCTTACACTCACTGTATTCATCTCTGAAATGCCAAGAAGTAAGTTTCCGCTTCTAAATGAAAGTCACTAATCCGGTTTATTGAAAGGAGCTGTTTTATGTTTCCTAAGGGCCAAAAGGCAATGACTGTGCTCTTCTTGCGTGCATGTATGTGTGTGTGTGCGTGTGTGTGTTATGTTTTTTTCCATAAAAAGTCCCTGCCTACTACTATTTGGCCATTTGGCTTCTATATCAACTCTCTTACATCCCCCAGCTGGAAGGGATTGCTCTCAGCACCCTCCCCCCACCTCTTCATTTGGATCTCTCTGAGGCACTCACCACATTCTCATTTGTATTATAGTTACTTGTGTCTAAGGCAGTTATACCTGCCTTGCTGGTGTATAAGCTCCTTGAGGGCAGGGGCTGTACCAGTCTTTATATCCTCGTATTCCCAGGGCTCAGCACACAGTAGGTGCTTAATAAATGTTGATGAGGAGGATATCCAAAGAGGAGGAAAGAGAATTGACTGGGAAAAGCAGTGAACTGAAACTAGCCATGAGAACTCAGATTAACAGTTGTTTGTGTAGTTTAGCAGACTAGGAATTTCTGTGACAAGTAGTTGTTTTGTTTTTTAAATCTGTTTACTGGACACTTCAGTAGAAAAAGGGCTGTGGTTGCTGGTCACATGGTGTGTACGCACTCATTTACAAGCACGTTTCTTAATAGCAAATACCAATGTCAGATGACTTTTGCTCAGTCTTTTTTTTTTTTTTTCCCTAAGGGAAAAGCCTGGATTTTTTTTTTTTCTTCCCTAAAGGACAAATTGTACAGCCATCAGGATTTCTCACTTGCTCTTTTCTGGCCTCAACTTTCCTTTATCCTCTTGGCTGATTGTAAATGACTGGTATTTAGGACAAAAACATCCCAATTTCTCCTCCCCCATATTTCAGGTAGGAGGAGCCCTAAGAAACAGCAGTATCCCCCTGCTGCTGAGACAGAACTCAAAATGTATCAGAGCATTTTCCAGGGGCCACTGGGGGTTTAGTTATTTCTCAGGCTATGTTCACTTCAGGTTATGCCTGTCCTTTAGGGATCTATTGATAATCCCACTGAAACCTGCTTGGGCTTTTGGGCAGTCAGATCCTTCAGGCAGGATGCAGCATGCCCTTGGCAGTAAGAGGGATGGAGGACAGGAGCTACATTAGTCTTTCCAATTTCCTTTTGGACTTCCTTCCTGCCTCACTTAGTGCCTTAGAGAGGGGCTTGAAAGAACGGTACTCGTTGGTTCTTACCTGTTTTCTGAGAGGTCCTGCTCCAGTTTCCCACTGCCACATCTGTTACATACAGGCCAGGAAAAAGCCGTGTTCTCATTCACGCCAACCACAATGCCTATACTCAATAAAATAGACAAGCAATCGACAAGTATTGATTAAATGCCAAGTATATACCAGGCCCTATGGCTACAGAGACAAAAAAGAAATGATTTCTGCTCTCTAAAAATTAATTCTATCTGGGGAGACAGCAAGTACACATACAAAAAAAAAAGTAATTTTTAGGGGTGGAGCCTACACTGTGTTGGAGCCAGCTTGAATTGGCTCTTGAGAGCTAATTATTATACTTTTAGTGTGAACATTTATACCTCAGAAATTGGGAAATGTTATAAATCCGGGCTTGGTTTATTTATTTTTTTTGCTGATCATCTAGACTTAAGAAAGTGATGGAGAAAATGTTAATGATGCAGGTTAAACTGGAAAAAAAAAAGTGCCCTGAATATCGCTTTGTCGTCACCCCCCCCCCCCACTATTGAATGGTTGTTAAAATTCACAAGCACACCCCTGGGTAAAGGCTCTGGGAGCTGGGGCGGGAGCAGATCAGGAAGGGCCTTATGTAGGTAGCAGCACTGAGGCTGAGCTTTGAAAGAAACAAGGATGCTCTCTGCATCCAGAAAAAGAACTGGTAAATAGAAGTTTGTATAGAATGATTTTATCATATTTGTGTCTAATTTTGGGCATCTCTAGAGTGGAGGGGGAAGAGAAAAAGGGAAAAAAAGAAATTTACATGATACCTTTATTATATATTTAAAAGGAATAGCAAGTTGTACATAACAGATTTGCAGTTTCGTGGGCAATCTTTTTTTATTATTATATTATGTTATGGAAATGCTTGTTTTATTCCATAAAATAAATAAAAGAAAAATAATAAAAGAAAATAAAAAAATAAAAGAAACTAAGGATTCTAAGAGGTGAGGGTATGGAGGGAATACATTCTGTGCATGGGGGACAGATAAGGCAAAGGCCTGGAGATGGGAAATGCAATATTGTGTTTGAGGAACAACAGCTGGATGGCCTGTTTGGATGTCCAGGAACACTATGAAGGGGAGTAACGTATAAATCTGAAAAGACTGGTTGGAGCCAGGTAGTGGAGGGCTTTAAATGCCCTACAGAGGTGACTGTATTTGTTCCTGAATATAATAGGGAACCTGTGGAGTTTATTAAGCAGGAGAGGGGTGAGAGACATGGATCCCTTGCCTCATTAGGAGGGCTATTACTATAGTGAAGAGAGTTGATGTGGGCCTAGATAAAGGGGATGGCCATGTGGAGAGAAGGGGGTCAGATATGGGAGATATGTAAGATCTTGGGTGAGGGAGAAAAATGAGTCAAGGATGACTCCGAGATGGTGAACTGACCTGACTGGAAGGAGGTTGATGCCCTTGGCATAAATAGGAAGTACGGAAGATGCAGCTGATTTTGGTTATCAGAGCTAACCCTGAATTGGTCTCCCCAAAGTTAAGAATGATCTTATAACTGCCAACTCTACTGATCTTTTCTTGACCTCTGTAGACTTTGACATTGTCAATCACCATTTCTTCCTGTACACTCTTTGTTCTCTGGGTTTTCATGATACTGCTCTCTCTCTTGTGTTTCATTTTAAGCCTCTAACAGTTTCTTCTCAGTCTGGTTGGTTGAACCATTGTCCATGTCCTGTCTACTAACTGTGGGTATCTCCCAAGGCTCTGCCTTTGGCCCTCTTCTGACCACTTTCAGTGACCTCATCAACTGTCATGGGCTCAATGCAAACCTTTCTCTTCCTTTCTCTCTCTCTGGACCCTCCCCCCACTCTCCTTCTACAATGACTCTCAGATCTATATATCTAGCTCGAGTCTCTCTCCTTAGCATCAGTCCCATTGATCACCACCTGCCTATTGTATATTTTGAACTGGACAATCCTGGAGGCATCTCAAACTCAGTATGTCCAAAACAGAAATCCTTATCTTTCCTCTAAAACCTACTCTATCTTCTGAACTTCCCTATTACTGCTGAGGGTACCATTATTCTTCTAGTCACTCAGGTTTACAACTTTGGTGTCATCCTTAAGTCCTCATATTTACTCCCCCATGTCCAATCAACTGCCAGATCTACTCATTGCTACCCCTCACAGATATTCTCTCACAGATATGCCCTTCTCTTGACTCACACAGCAGCTCCTTTAGTTTAGATCTGGATAGCTCTCTCCTGAACTATTTCAATTGTTTTCTAATTTGTCACCATGCCCCAAGTTTCTCCCTACTCCAATCTGTCCTCCATAAAGCCAGCAAAGTGGTTTTCCTAAAGTGCATGTATGACCATGTTACCCCTTTACTCCATAAACTCCCAGGAGATCCCAATTAGTTTTAGTATCAAATATAAACCCCTGTGTTTAGTATTTAAAGCTCTTCATGATCTGACTCTATCCTATCTTTTTGGCCTTCTTACATATTACCTCCTTCTGCAACACTTTATAATCTAGCCTTACCTGCCTATTTTCTGTTCTTTATATCATGGGATCTTACAGACTAAGCACATTGGTGCCAATCTGCCCTCCCCTCTATCATCCCCCTGCTTTCTTGTCCCCTTGCCCCGCTATTTTCCTGTAGGGTAAGATAGATTTCCATACCCAATTGAGCGTGTATGTTATTCCTTCCTTAAGCCAAATCCGATGACAATAAGATTCACTCATTCCCTCTCACCTTCCCCCACTTCCCCTCCACTGTAAAAGCCTTTTCTTGTCTGTTTTATGTGAGATAATTTACCCCATTCTACCTTTCCCTTTCTCCCTCTCCCAGTATAATCCTCTCTCACCCCTTAATTTTATTCTCCAGATATCACCCCTTCATCTTCAACTCACCTTGTGCCCTCTATCTATCTATCTATCTATCTATCTATCTATCTAGCTAGCTAGCTAGCTAGCTATGTATCTCTCTATACATATAAATTTTTTCCCTCCAACTACCCTAATACTGACAAAGGTCTCATGAGTTACAAATATCATCTATCCATGCAGGTATGTAAACAGTTCAACCTTAATAAGTTCCTTATGATTTCTCTTTCCTGTTTACCTCTTCATGCTTCTCTTGAGTCTTGTATTTGAAAGTCAAATGTTCTATTCAGCTCTGGTCTTTTCATCAAGAATGCTTGAAAGTCCTTTATTTCAATGAATGTCCATTTTTCCCCTGAAGGATTATACTCAGTTTTGTTGGGTAGGTGATTCTTGGTTGTAATCCTATCTCCTTTGCCCTCCAGAATATTATATTCCAAGCCCTCCAATCCAATCTTAATGTAGAAGCTGCTAAATCTTGTGTTATCCTGATTGTGTTTCAACAATACTTGAATTGTTTCTTTCCGGTTGCTTGCAATATTTTCTCCTTGACCTGGGAACTCTGGAATTTGGCTACAATATTCCTAGGAGTTTTCCTTTGGGGATCTCTTTCAGGAGGTGATCGGTGGATTCTTTCAATTTCTATTTTGCCCTCTGGTTCTAGAATATCAGGGCAGTTTTCCTTGATAATTTCTGTCTTTTTTTTTTTTTTTAAAGGCAATTGGGGTTAAGTGACTTGCCCAGGGTTACACAGCTAGTAAGCATCAACTGTTTGGTTTGAGGCCAGATTTGAACTCAGGTCCTCTTGACTTCAGGGCCGGTGCTCTATCCACTGTGCCACCTAGCTGCTCCCATTGATAATTTCTTGAAAGATGATGTCTAGGCTCTTTTTTTGATCATGGCTTTCAGATAGTTCAATAATTTTAAAATTATCTCTCCTGGATCTATTTTCCAGGTCAGTTATTTTTCCAATGAGCTATTTCACATTGTCTTTTATTTTTTCATTCTTTTGGCTTTGTTTTACAAAGTCTTGATTTCTCATAAAGTCACTAGCTTCTATTTACTCCATTCTAATTTTTAAGGAAGTATTTTCTTCAGTGAGCTTTTGGACTTCCTTTTCCATTTGGCCAATTCTGCCTTTTAAGGCATTCTTCTCCTCATTGGCTTTTTGAACTTCTTTTGCCATTTGGGTTAGGCTATTTTTTAAGGTGTTATTTTCTTCAGTATTTTTTTGGGTCTCCTTTAGCAAGCTGTTGACTTGTTTTTCATGATTTTCTTGCATCACTCATTTCTCTTCCCAGTTTTTCCTCTACTTCTCTTACTTACTTCTCAAAATCTTTTTTGAGCTCTTCCATGGCCTGGGACCAATTCATATTTTTCTTGGGGGTTTTGGATGTAGGAGCTTTGACTGTGTTGTCTTCTTCTGGTCTTATGTTTTGATCTTCTTTGTCACCAAAGAAAGATTCTATGGTCTGACTTTTTTTTGGTGCAGTTTGCTCATGATCCCAGCTAATTACTTGAGTTATAAACTCTTTGTTAAGGTAGGAGTCTACTTCCAGTGTGGAGAATGTACTGTCCCAAGCTTTGGGGGTTTTGTGCAGCTGTTTTCAGAGATACTTCTAGGGATCTGTAAATTTTCCGTTCTTCCAAAGTGGTGTGTTCTAAGGAGTGTTTATTCCTTTCCTGGCCTGTGCTCTAGTGTATGAGTGACAACAAGCACTCTTTTCTGCCTCTGAACTGTGAGGAGGATTCTCTCTCCACTGCCACTACGAGCTCCACCATGTCAGTGCTCCTTCTCAACCCAGGACCACCACCCAGAACTGTGACCCAGATCCAAGCACGGGCAAAGCCAGAGATTCCTGTCTCAGCACCAGCAAAGAGATCCCTAAAATCCTCCTCTGATCAGCCACTCGATTCCCCCTCATCTATGGGCCTAGAGCTCTGGAAGCAGCCGCTGCCCTGGGGCTGTGTCAGGACTAGGGCTGGGACTGAGTTTTTCTCTCACTGTGGTCACAGACCTTTCCTACTGACCTTCTAAGTTGTCTTCAGTGTTTGTGGGTTGAGAAATCTGGAAACCACCACAGCTGCCTGTGATTCAGTCCCCTGAGTCCTGCTCCAGGTTTGCTGAGGCCTGGTGTTTGCCTGCGTACTCACATTGAACTTTGCTCCTCTCCCAGCCCAGTGTAATAGACCTTTCCAATCAACCATCCAGGTTGTCTTGGGCTGTAAACTTATTTCACTCTGTCTTTTTGTGGGTTCTGCTGCTCTAGAATTTGTTTAGAGCCATTTTTTAGAGGTATTTGGAGGGACTTAGGGGACAGCTCAAGCAAGTCACTGCTTTTACTCTGCCATCTTGGCTTCACCCCCAGTTTGAGATTTCTAATGAGTACTTGGAGATACAAGCCTGGAGGTTAGAGAGATAAGTAGATCTGAGAATGATCAGTATAGAAATGATCTCTTAAACTATGGGAAGTGATGAGATTAAGTGAAAAAGTATAGAGGGAAAAGAGAAGAAGGTCCAGGACAGAGGCCTTGGGGATACCTACATTTAGAGGCTATGACCTGAATGAAGATCTAGCGAGGGAGACTGAGAAGGAGTGGTCAGACAGATAGGAGAAGAACCAGAATAATGTCACAGAAATCTAGAGAGTATCCAGGAGGAGAGGGTAATTCCAGTGTCAAAGGCTTCTGAGAGGTCAATATGGTTGAGGATTGAAAAAAAAAGTCCATGAGATTTGGCAGTGAGGAGATCATTGGTAACTTTGGAGAAAGCAGTTACAGTTGCATGATGAGGTCAGAAGCTAGACTGAAGAAATAAAAGAGAGTGAGAGAAAAGGAAGTAGAGGCATCAGGACTAGAGGGCCTTCTCAGGGAGTTTTAGGGAGGACTAGCAGCTCTAGTAGGAGGGCTTGTCCTGCCCTTCTCAGGGCTGCTCAGCCACCTTTGGTGTTAGTCTTCATCCAGCTCTCACCTGAGGCTCCACGAAACTGTAGCATGTGCAGTGGCCACATGCCCAGGAAACTGTCTCAGCAGTCTGGCTGAACCAGGCTGAGGGTAACCAACAGACCTCAACTGTCAGTGAGTTAGGGGGATGTCTATCCCAAGCATGTGAAGACTTCCCCTGGAGGAATGGGTGGGTGAGAACAATTTGTTCCAACGGCCACGAAGGCAGTTGAAGCAGGTACTGTGGAGTGCTTAGAGCTTGGTCAGGCATCAAAGATGCCAAGATCATCCACTGCATCCCAGGCCATCACCAGTCATCTTGACTTCTGTCCTGCCATTGGCCTTTGATGACTCTGGAGGAGAGAGTGAGGCTGAGGACTTGGTACAGCTCTGCTTCATTTAGATCTAATTCATGTGAAAGCTAAGACATCACCCAGTGATGTCACTGATCCTCTTAAAAAATGGAGGATGAATAACAACAAAGCCACAAAAGGGAGAAGAGATATGTAGACTGTTGTGTTGTGGAAAGAGTCTTGAACTTGGAGTCAGGCGACCTACTGAATTAAACCTCAGATAAACACCAGCTTTGTAACCAGAGGCAAGTCATTTAAACTCTCTGAGCTTCATCTGTAAAACATGGATCATAACACAGATGTTATTTATCTTTAAAAAAGCTACTGTGAGAATAGTGTTTTCCAAACCTAAAAGTTCTATGGAAAGGTAGACTATTATTATTAGGGAGCAGGGAAGGGAATAAGCATTGATTAAGCTCCTACTATATGCCAGGCACTGTGTTAAGTACTTCACAAATATCATCTCATTTATTATAAAGTGTATCATTTATATGTACTTAGATTTTTTTTAGAAGTATTTTAAAAAGCATTTCTATACCTTTACCTGTGCACACCCTGCCTGCCCCAATAGTCTCTAAGTCCATCAAAGGGCTGAGTTTATCTTCCATTTCTTTGTGTATTTCACCTAGTACAATGGTCCACACAGTGTCATCACTTGGTAAATACTGGTTAATCAAAATTTGGGTGTCAGTTTCCTTCCTGGGGAACTCTGATTCTTAACAAGTAAAGATATTAAGAACGTACCCACACGTATATACATACACACAGACACACAATGCAACCAGTAAGGTCCCTGGTAAAATAACAGAGATGCTTCTTAAAATCATCCAAATTACATTAAAAGTAGCTTTGAATTCTTCCCTCCTTCAAGTCAGATGCAAAGTGCCAATAGGATCGAGAATATGGATGCAAGCAGGCAATACATTTTAGAAGCATCCAAATTTGGAGGTAAAGTGCCTACGATAACTGCTTCAGTGATGAGGCCCTGGGTGGGCAGCATATCATGAAGTATCTGAGAATTTTCCTGACTACCAGGCAAGGCATTCTATCCACTGTACCACCTAGCTGCCCTCTCTACATGCTACCAAACTATTAAGAAGCATGTGGGGATAGTGTTCCATTGTTGCTGTTCCTCCTTCGTTTTCAAAGAGGACCAGTGACATCAAGGGGTGATGTCTTAACTAGACTGTGAATTGGATTTAAGTGAGGCAGAGTTGCACAAAGTCAACCTCATGCTTTCTTCTTGAATCATTGAAGTCCAGTAGCAGGACAAAAATCAAGACAACTGGTTTTGGCCTGATGTGAAGTGGATGACCTTGGTGTCTTTGACTGATCGAGCTCTAAGCACTCACTCCACTGTGCCTGCTTCAGCCACCTTCATGTCCGTTGGAACAAATTATTCTCAACCACCCATTCTTCTGGGGAAAGTCTTCACATGCTTTCACTCGCCAACAGGTTTGAGGCCTGTTGGTTACCCTCAACCTGGTTTAGCCCATCTGCCATGATGGTTTACTGGAGTGTAGCCACTGCACATGCTACAGCTTCTTGGAGCTACAGGTAAAGAGTTGGGTCAAGGTGGACACCACAAGTGGATAAATAGCCCTCACCCCAAAGTCCATTGCTATTCCCTTCTCTCACCAAAATGGGAAAAAAACTAGTCACGCCATAATCAAGTGAGTAAAAGCCTGCCTGCTTTCTGGAGGAGTATGACCATGACTCTAAGACCAACTAGTAAAATCAGATACTTTCCCTACTGGGTATTATGAATCAGTGAGGTCCCTAATACAGGCAAAACGCTGAAAACTTTGACCCATAAAATAATGTTACAAGGATGGGTTAGAAGGTTTCTGGATGTCACTTATACAATGACAAAAAAAAAAAAAAGCAACCAAACAAACAGGCTACCTTGGTTGGAAAGTGTTGAAATTAATAAAAGAGGAGGGAAAATGCAAAATGTGGTACAAGTTTTTTAGAAAAAAGAAAGAAGTGGGATCTTTTTCAGTGACTGTGGTGGACAAGCTGCCTTACTCCGAGGAGAACGAATAAGAGGAAGAAATTGATCTGGAGAGGAGACAATAGGATTGTGAGCAAGAATCCAGCCTTGTCAATTAAAATAATTCGTGCAGTACACACATGAACAAATGATTATTATTTAATTAGAGCTGGAGGATGTTACAGGAACAATAGTCTCTGATTTTGGAAAAGTGGCACTAATTAATGAAATTAAACTTGCAAAACTACTTCAAATGGTTAAGTCACTAGGATGAAAGGCAGACTGAAGTCAACAACAGCTAATAATAAAGTTCAGTTAGTCTGTAGCCAGAAGGCAGTGTCTAATAATTCACAATTACTGGGGCAATGCTCCAACTTCTAACAGTTAGGTGGTTCAGTGGATCGAGCATCTGGCCCTGGAGTTAAGAAGACCTGAGTTCAAATCTGGCTTCAGATACTTACGAGATGAATGATTCTGGGCAAGTCACTTAACTTCTGTTTGTCTCAGTTTCCTCATCTGTAAAATGGGGATGATAATGGCACCTACCTCCAAGGGCTCTCTTGAGGATCAAATGAACTAATAAAGTGCTCAGCACAATGCCTGGCACATAGCAAGTGCTATATAAATGTTATTATTAAACACTGGCATCACTATGGTTGGTCAGAGAGCATTTATTAAACACTTCCTATGTGCCCAGACACTAAGGATACAAAGAAAGGCAAAAAACACTCCCTGCCATCAAGAAGCATACTTTTTAATGGGGGATATGGCACAAATATGCTGGTACACACATGTTGAAAAGTGTTGAAAAGGGAAGACATTAGTAACTATAGAAACCAGGAAAGGCCTCCTGCAGAAAGAGAGATCTGAGCTGAGTCCTGAAGGAAGCATAAGAGTGAAGGAGAGAGGCACAGCATTCCAGGCACATAGGTTCCAGGCACAACAAAAAATCTAGATCATACAATGCATGGAGGGTAGTAAAATATAAAAAGTTGGGAAGGGGTCAGGTTTTGAAGAGTTTTAAATGTCAAACAGAGGACTTTATATCTGATTCTGGAGGTCATAACTGGAACTCCTTGATCAGAGGAGAATGGCATGGTTAGACCTACACTTTAGAGAAATCATCTTAGGCATTGAGTGGAAGATGATTTGGAGGAGAGATCAGAGGCTGCGAGATCAGTTAGAAGGCTGGTTGTAGTATGGCAGGCAAGAAGTGACAGGGGCCTTCACTAGGTTTGTAGCTGTCCTTAACCAGCCTTAATCACTGAATGGGTGTTGCCTCAGTCAAAGTGAGAACTAGAAAGTCCTTAACTTTAAAAAGGTCAAGGTAATTGGTAATTGAACCCATGACTGTTCAAGTCACCAAGAAAGAATGTAGACCAAGAAGATAAGGGAGCCCAGGGCAAAACCCCTGATATTCTGCAGCCCCTCACTTTTGGCTGAGTAGCTACTCTCTGAGTAACTCTTAGTTCAGAGTTAATGAATTTCGTCTTCCTCTTTTGGCACATAGCAAGTGCTACATAAATGTTATATTTTTTTGCAGTCCTCTTTGAGAACAAATGACCAAGAGCAATAATAACAACAGCTGTATGGATAGAGAGAAGGGAATATGTGCTAGAGATGTGGTGAAGGTAGAAATGAGAAGATTTGACAATGGATGGGATATTTGAGGTGAATGAGAGCAAGAAGATGAGTATATGACATTGAGGTTGAAGGTCTGGGTGACTGGGTTGATGTGGTACCCTTAAAAGTGATAGGGAAGGGGCAGCAAAGTGGCTCAGCAGATAGAGCTCTGGCCTTGGAGTCAGAAGGACCTGAGCTTAAATCCAGCCTCAGACACATAACACTTACTAAGCTATGTGACCCTGGGCAAGTCACTTAACCCCAGCCGCCTCACCAAAAAGCAAAAAAAAAAAAAAAAAAAAGTGATCGGGAAATGCAGATAGGAGGGTTTTAGTTCTGTTTTAGACATATTGAGTTTGAGGTGCCTGGAGGATATTCGCTTTGAATTGGACAAGAGGCACTTGAGGATGTGTGACTTGTATTTCAGCAGAAAGACCAGGGATGGATATGTAGATCTTGGAATCATTTGCATAGAGATGATAATTGAATCCAACCATGCTGCCTTCTAAGTATTGGCCCCATACATCTGAATGACTGGCTATAGGACCTTCTATCTAAATGCCCCACCAGTACCTCAAAACAAGCTTATCCCAAACCCTGCTAATCAACTATTACTAACACTTGCTTCTTCTTTTGACTTCACTATTTCTTTCAGGGGCACTGCCATTCACCTAGTCTCCCAGTGTCTGAAATCTTGGTGGACTCATTCCTTTTCTTCATCTTTCATATCCAGTCAGTTACCAAGTACTGTTGAATCTACCACTGAAATATCTCTTTCATATTCCTCCTTTACTATAGTCCTACAGCCACTAAAATAATTTAGGTCATCATTAAAGTTGGACTATCATAATGGCTTTTTTTAATTTAAAATTTTTATTTTCAGTTCCAAATTCTCTCTGTCTCTCCACCTCCTTGAAATATAATATGCATATAATAGCTTTCTAACAAGACTAACCTTCCCTATTTGGTAATATTCCCTATATATGTTCCCATCACTCTGAAACTCAAAGATCTCCAGTGTTTCAATGCTGTTTATGAAGTAAAGTTCAATTTTCTTAGCCTGGCATTCAAGGCCCTCTACAATCTGGTGGCTTCCCTCTCAGCCTTATCTCATATTGTTTTTCTCTAAGCCCTCCAAATAAGCATCTCCCCTTTTTGTCACTTAAGCTCCATGCGCTGCTCCAATGCCCAGAAAACCCTCCTTTCTCGTTTTTACCTGCCAGATGCCTACCTGTCCCTTAAAGTTCTACAAAAATGTGACCTCCTTCAGGAAACCTCCCTGATTCTCTCCGTTAATAACAACCTTCCTCCTTGGAATTCACATAGTAGGTTGTTTGGAATTTCTTTAATACACAGATAACTAACTACATGGCACACTAATTATAGGAGCTGTGTGTCTTGTTTTCCTTACCATACTATAAGTTCCCAGAGGTCAGAGACCACACCTTATCATATCACAGTGTCTAGCATAAAGCTCTGTACCCAGTTAGGCACTTAACAGATATTTTCTGAATTAAAAAAAAAATGTTTCATTTTCTTCACATGTAAGACAGAAAAAAACCAATGTTGTTCTAAGTCTTTTGAGGAATGTTAAATGAAAATACTACGAAACAAAAAAATTACTATAAATGCTTGTAAATAATGATGAAAAGGAAGAAGTTAGTGCTAATAATTTCATTACCAACAGTAATCAATGTTCACAATATGTTAGGGTAGATACTAGTATTGACCACCATAGGATTGGTAGTGCCTAAAAATATCAATTGGATTAAATGGTTTGTTCTAGCTTAAAGAATAAATCCAAAGTAGAAAAATGGTAATAAGCATTCTTCATATTTTTGTAGTCCTTTAAGGTTGACAAAGCACCTTCCTCATAACAGCTAGGCAAGTATTATTATCATCCTCTTTTATAGACAAGAAAACAAGGATTCAGAGACATCAAGTTATTTGCCCAAGGTCACACAGCTAGTCAGTGTCATGACTTAAACCCAGTATTTCTGATTCTTGGGCTGATGGTTATTTCAATTCAATTCAACTCAACAGGAATTTATGAAATGTCTACCTTCTACTACACCATGCTGCAGGCTATGTGATTAAGTCAATTTGACCAGTAGTAGAACTTAGATATTTAATTTCAAAGTTTCTCTGAAAAGTCTTTAAATCTTTTCTATGTTCACCTATGTACCTCATTATTGTTCAGTTGTTTTCTGACTCTTTATGACCCCATTTGGGGTTTTCTTGGCAAAGATACTGGAATGGTTTGCCATTTCCTTTTCCAGCTCATTTTAATGATGAGGAAACTGAGGCAAACAGGGTTAAGTGACTTGCCCACGGTCATATAACTAGTAAGTGTCTGAGGCCAGATTTGAACTCAGGAACACGAGTCTTCCTGACTCTAGGCCCAGCACTCTGTGCACTATGGCGCCCCCTACCTGCCCATGCACCCTGTTACATTTCCTGATTGAAGGGATGAAGCACTTAACATTTTTATTGCTTTCATTTGGAGATCAACAGTTAGCGCTATAGAAAAATAAAAGTATTTTCCTTCTCTTCTAAAAGGTGTTATAGAACTGTAGCTATTGTTCCATTTTCCATCTTTGCACATAAAATACTATTTCAATCTAGTCCTATTCTTTATAGAATAAGGAGAAAAAAGGTATCAGGCTAGAGGTGAGATAAGCCAATACAAGAAGAGTATGCTGTCCCAATGTTGTTTCAGTCATGTCTGAGTCTTCATGACCCCATTTGAGGTTTTCTTGGCAAAGATACTAGACTGGTTTGCCATTTTCTTCTCTAGCTCATTTCCTAGAAGAGGAAACTGAAGCAAACAGGGTTAAGTGACTAGCCCAGGGTCACACAGCTATAAGTAGCAGAACTGGGATTTGAACCCAAGTCAACTGGGTCCAAGTCTAGTGAAATTTTTACTATACTAATCTACTTAGTCAATTTTAGAAAGAAAAAGAAAATAATTAAATTTTAGGTACCCTAAGATCAATAACTCCCCAGTTGATATGGAAAAAAGATGGGTATATTCACAAATTTTAGTATTTACTACAACACTTTACTCACAGGGATTCCATAAAGGTACCATCTTCATAAGGGCCTTTGAATCACTCACAGTTAGACTTCCACAAGTATCTTTCTGACCCAGCCCAGGGTAAATGTTCAAAACTGAGCAAGTCACTAAAATTAGTACAGTCCTGTGATTCACATGACACCGAGACAAGACGCTGGTGGTGTGGTGGATTGGAGGGAATATGGTCCAGGAGACAGAAGATGTGAGTTTCTATAGCCAAGCAATGCCTCATACTGCTTCTGTACCTTTGGTGGGGGGAAAATCACTTGACCTCTGTGGGCTTTAGTTTCCTTAGCAAAATGAAGGGGTTTAAGGTCCCTTCCACCTGAAACACATTATAGTACCCTCAGGTCACTGCTAGAAAGCTGCAAGTCCATTCCATGGATTCCTCAGGGGATTCCTTAGGCATCCGTGGAAAAGGACCATAAGGAGCTCAGATGGAAAGTGGGTGTGTTGGAGGCTCAGGGAGATAGAGAAGAAGGGAAGAAAAAAGAAGGAAGAGGAAGAAGCTGAAAGGATGGAAGAAAGGAAATATGGCTCTTCTTAGCACATAAATGAAATGAAATTTAAATTTAATTAATTACTATGTCACAGTTAACATGAAGGAGTTAAAGCTGGGCTAACCTTGGCAGGGCCCTGCATGGTAATTGCAGGATGAAGGCTCAGAGTCCTTGTACTCAATGGAAGTCTGTGACTGGGCCAAGGAACTTGATTGGATGTGGGAGTTCATGAGTGGGTGGCATGACCAATCTTGGTTTCCTATTTTGCAGCTGAGGCTGTTTTTTTTTTCTTTTTTAAATCCCTAGTTAGACTGGTTCTTATCAGGATATCTGGCAGCACTGTAGTCTTGCCTGAGCAGAGGTACACTTTGTGATAACAGCTGTGTTTGCACATTTGATTGACTTAGCTCTACTGGCCAGCAAGATGGTTGCAAAGGGTTTTGTAATGATGACAAAACCTAAAAGTAAAAATCAAATTAAATAAAGAAGTTTTTTAAAGGCCTCCTATATTGGAACAATTTTCTAGTTGGAATGGTCTGCAAACTTTTTATTAATTGGTCAGCTCTATTTGTCTAATTCCTATCCATTTTTTAAGGTTCAGTTTAAACGCTGTTTTCTTCAAGAAGTCTTAACTGATCTCGCCCTCCTCTGAGCACTGTGGTGTGGCCAATACTCATCGTACCGTACTGCTTAGAGTTGAATATATTTACACATATGCCAAATTGCTCTTTCTACACACACACACACACACAGAGTCTTTTGTCCCCCTCTTCTTAATCCCTTTTCTATGCCAGGATATGATTGGCAACCTTCAGATGTCGCCGGTAGGAATTGCGGACAGGAATAGCCAGCACAGGATTATGATAGGTGGGTATGCCTGCATAGTATTTGAGAGCTCTGGTTTACCACTGGGAATCTTTTCATTACAATTTATCAAAAGTTGACTGTTTAGGTATTTCCTTGGGCATTTACTGGTGTGCCTTATTCTTAAGTAAACTCAAGATAAAAAAAGCAATATTAATACAAAAAAAAAGAAGAAATCATCCTATTAATAGGCAAATTCACAATGGTATTTCTTTAATCAGCAAGGTTCTCTATTATACTTAAAGTTAGATTCAGTTTATAAAAGTTTGATTGCATTTTGCTGAGGGGAATAAAGCTATAAAGTCACCCTAGTGAAACACAGAGCAATACAAAAGAGATTGGGTCTATATCTGTACAGGGATGACAAAGTGAATAAAAAATTCAACTTCTCCAGACTCTGATCATCGCTTGGACAGGTAGTCTTTGATTTAGTACATACACATATGCGTGGGCTCATGCACGCACACACACACACACACACACACACACACACACACACACACACACACTTTTTTTGGTATAAGCCCAGAATTGAATGGTAAGAGATTACATAGAACTGCAAATGACTTGATGTGTATAGGCCCTCTATTAGAATAGATCTCAGTTGCTCTCTAAGTTAGTAGGTGGTGTTTAAGAATTGCTGCAGCTAAAAAATCCATGACCCTGAAGCCAACATGATGACGAATCTCTTCAAATTCAGCTAGGTCAGTCCTTGCAAAACGGACATGCATCACACTGGGTCCCTCCTCAAAGTCTTTTCATGCGACAGAGCCTACCAAGGGCTGAGTTTCACTGAGATAACTTTCAAGACCCCGAGGTCACCTACAAGCCACACTGGTACATCAGAGTAGTAGGTTAGTGAAGAGGATTATTTTTGGGAAGTTTGAAAAGTGCTTCTGACGATCCCAAACTACTTGCTGCTACAAATGCCACCCCCTCCCCTCCTTTAAGCACAAACGTTCTCCTAGTGATGCTACATGGCTGGACATTACGCAACACCAGGATCTCCGAAACATCAAGTTCACAGGTGACCCAAAGATCAATGGGAAGCCTGAAGCACACTAACAATGCTGTAAGTGAGAAACAGAATAGAAAACCTTACTGAGGAGAAATTTGACGAGAAAGGGTGAGCCAGTCACATAACAAAAACGAGAGATAACAAATGAATACGAGTACCTCAAGCACATTAAAAGAGCAAGAGGAAGAATCTTTTATGGAGGATTAATGAAAGGAAAGAATCCCCCAGGATGAGAAGGTGAGAAGGGATGGCAAAGGGTGAAGAGAGCACTCCCACCAGTTAAATCACCAAATCCTCGGAAGGTCCAAATTATTTACATACAAATTTTCATGAGCTCACAGCAAAAAGCAAGGTGTAGCCAATGTACTAGCCAATACTCTTGAAGATTTCAAACCATAGTAATAAAATAACTAGCATTTACATAGTGCTTCAAGGTGTACAAAACTCTTTACATGTGTTACCTCATTTGAACCTCATACTAGACTCTGGGAAGTGGGTGCTATTATAATGCTTATTTTGTAGATGTGGAAATTGAGGCTGGTAACATGTCTATTAACAATAAGGAAGGATTCCAATGACATTTTATTATCAGAAATTATTTTTTTGTTGTTGTTTAGTTGCGTCTGACTCTTCGTGACCCCATTTGGGGATTTCTTGGCAGAGATACTGGAGTAGTTTGCCATTTCCTTCTCTAGCTCATTTTAAGGAAACTGAGGCAAACAGGGTTAAGTGACTTGCCCAGGGTCACACAGCTAGTAAGTATCTGAGGCCAGATTTGAACTGAGGAAGATGAGTCTTCCTGACTCCAGGCCTCGAGCTCTATCCACTGCACCACCTAGCTGCTACTTATTATTACCATCATCAGAGCTAGAAATCAGAGAGTTGGCACAAGGTATTATTACACTATGGTAGAGCACACACTCCTTCCTTTCCTTCTCACCAAGCAAGGTAGGCTATGGTAGACCTACTGCAGAGGTCACTTTTGCCCTTCTCAGGATGGTAACTAGCTCAGTGACGGTCAAAGCTGCACATGGATCGCCACAGCCTATCCAAGTAGTATTTTCTGCTTTAGCCCCAAACACCCAGCTCTCCTCCTAGCCAGGCCCGAACCAGAGACAGTGCCACTCACTTTCTTTCCCTCTTCAGCCCTTGCAAACAACAAAATGTTCTCCAAAGCTTGCAAGCCTGGTCTAACTCTGTTTGAAGAAGCTTTGTTCTCAGGGCATCTTTGTTAAAGTATTGCAATCCAAGCCCCATAATTTTTAATCACAAACTGTGAGTGCACTTTAATCCCGTTTCCCTGTGGAACTAAAATAAACAATACATACAGCACTCCTGGGGCAGGGGCTCATCTCTTCCATTATCAGTACAATAAATATAACTCATGAAGGAAGGGCCAGTGATAATCTTTAAGCAGCCTCAATTAAAGAGATCAAGAAAAAAAATCAACATTAAGAACAACAGCCAAAGAAAATCTTTTCCTTACAGTGTATTTAACAAGCAGAATGAGAAAAGAAAAGAAAAAAAAGAGAGACTAAATAGAACTAATTCAGCCACAAACAGGAGTCTACATCACTCAGGGGATACAGGACAACAGAAGAAATAACTTTTCACTTCCTTGAGGGCAGGGACTGTGTTTAGCCTCTTTCTGTATCCCTAGCACTTACCTGGCACACAGAAGGTGCTCAATAAATGTTTATTTATTTATTGATTAATATAATAATTGAACAATAGCCCATTGGCTCTGTCTAGATGAGGCAATAGCAGGGCGTTGAGCCAGAGTCAGAAAACTTGGGTTCACTTACACATCTGTATGACCTTGAGTAAATGACTTCAACCCTCTTGGTCTTTGTTTAAGGAGAACTAGGTGATTTCTAGTGTCTCTTCCAGCTCAAAATCCTAGGATCCCTTCACAAGGACTATAGACTATCAACTCTCACTTATTAGGCACCCATTACATGCCAGGCACAGAGGACATAAGACAAAAACAAAAGGGAAACAATTCCTGGTCTCTAGGAGCTTACATTCTATTGGAGGTGGGGGGAAGAGATACATAAATACAAAACAGATGTTTTGGTGGAGGCAGGTAAGGCACAAGAGATTTGGGGAATGAGAAAAGGCCTCCTGTAGTAGAAGGTTGTACTTGAGATAAAACTTGAAGGAAACTTGGGATTCTAAGAAGTAGAGGTAAGGTGGGAGTGCATTTGAGGCATGGGGGAGAGCCAGGGTAGAAGGACTGGGGCAGAATATGGAATGTTGTGTATAAGGAACATAAAGAAGGCCCATTTGGCTGGACCAAAGAGTGCAGAAGAGTCATAATGTGTAATGAGAAAGGTGAGTTGGGGCTAAGTTGTAAAGAGCTTTAAAGTACAAACAGAAAAGTTTTATCAGAGGTTTATTAAGTAGGGGAGTAACATGGTCATTTTTTAGGCAAATGATATTGGTAGCTATGTAGAAGATGTGGAGGATAGATTGAAGAGGAGAGAAATGAGGCAGGGAGACCAATTTTAGGAGGCTATTGAAAAGTTGAGGTGAAAAGTGGTTGAGAGCCTGACATAATAAGGTGGGACCTGTGTGCCTGGGGCAGGTAGGTGTGTAGTGGATAGAATACCTGGCTTGGCGACAGGAAGATCTGAGTTCAAATCTGACCTCAGATACTAGCTGTGTGACTCTGGGCAAGTCACTTAACTCTGCCTCAGTTTCCTCATCTGTAAAATGAACTGGAGAAGGAAATGACAAATCACTCCAGTATCCCTGCCAAGAAATCTCCAAATGGGGTCATGAAGAGTCAGACAAGACTGAAACGATTGAACAACATCTGCGTGAGTAAAGAAAAGAAGACAGATGGGAGAGAGGTGGTGGTAGAAATGACAAGATTTAGTGCAGTGGACAGAGCTCTGGCCTTGGAGTCAGAAGGACATGAGTTCAGATCTGGCCTCAGACACTTGACACTTACTAGCTGTGTGACCCTGGGCAAGTCACTTAACCCCAACTGCTTCACCAAAAAAAAAGCAAGAAAAAAAAAAAAAGACAAGATTCGTCAACTTACTGGATGTGTGGTTCTGAGGAGTTAAAGATGACACTGATGGTGACGACCTTACAGAAACAGGAAAGTTTGGAAGAGGGTGGGGAAAGCACTGACACCTTCCTACCCCTATTATTTCCTATCTTACTTGCTTTAATTTGTAAAGAGTCCACATGGGCCTCGTCAACAAGTAGGAAGGGTCTTTGAAAATTTATACTTTTCCACATCACACCGTAAAGACAGACCCTCTTATTTGGAAGAGGATAACAGTCTCAGTTATCAGTCTCACACAATAGTCTAAAGTAGCTAACAGGTTTAAAAGAAAAAAGGGGGTCAATATGGCTAGTAAGGGGCAGCGAGGTGGCACAGTGGAGAGAGCACTGGGCTTGGAATCAGGAAGACTCATCTTCATGAGTTCAAATCCGGCCTCAGACACTTACTCGCTGTGACCCTGGGCAAGTTCCTTAACCCTGTTTGCCTCAGTTTCCTCATCTGTCAAATGAGCTAGAGAAGGAAATGGAAAATCACTCTAGTACCTTCATCAAGAAAATCCCAAATGGGGTCACGAAGAGTCAGACAGAACCAAAAACGACTGAACAACAACAACAAACAATGGTAAGTGAATCCTCCCTTGGTCTCTGAAGATGGTTGCCTGTGAGTTTGGTCCCTTGAGCACAGATGGGAGGATTTAGTTATTCTTTATTGAAGAACATATAAAATCTGAAATTAACGGCAACAGCTTTAACCCCCAAGGTGTCTTGCACATCAAGGGAAGTAGTAATATTTAGTAACAGCCACAAATATTTGCAAGCAAGCTCAGTATTTTCCACCATGCGGAGTTACGTGTGCGTGTGTGTGTGTGTGTGTGTGTGTGTGTGTGTAAAGGATCCATGTAATCCTCTGTCTATAGGTTCCTCCAGACTTAAATTATGGTGCTGTGGGTCATCAGGCTACAAGGGGCACAGTCAGGCTGAGGTTAGACTCTCCCCCTTGTCATTTGCTTAAAGAATGAGCTATCTATTGCTTCAGAATGTAGAGAACATAGCTCAAGTGGAAAGAGGACTTAATAATGCATTAAACTAAGTCTTGCCAAAAATAACAAACCACTGGCACTATCTCAGTACCCAAAGGGCATTTTCATTGTACAGTAAAAAATACTCCTTTTAGAATCTGAAGTTCATTTTTTTTTCACCCATAATAAAGTCCCTTCAAAAGTCTCTACCATTTGTCAACACTCATGGTGAGTGATGCTAACCATCCTCGGGGTTAGGGGGATGAAGAAAGTAGAATTTGAAATTCAGTTCAGTATTTGCTTAGTGCCTACTTTGTGCAAGGGAGTTCACTAAGTCCTGGGGACAGGCATTGGACCTGTGACTTCATTAGCATAAAGGATTCCTGGATGAAGAAATCCTTCTACCAATGTAGGTCGGCATCTTATCTGCAACTTAGTCTCAGACAACCTCTCAGAGCACTGATGAAGGATTTGGTCACATATGGGTCACATAATCAGTATGTCTCTGAGTTAAGACACAAAGTCCTGAGGACACAGAGATGGAAAATGACAGCTGCTACCTCCAAAGGGCCTACAGCCTAGTGGGGTATAAGATATGTACACAAATAACTACAGTACAGGCCAAATTGTGAAAAAAGCCGAACAGAGAGGCATGAGAGATTTGGGGAGGGAAGGATCATTTCTAGTTGGGGGATGGGGAGGAGGTCAGAAAAAGTTTCATAAAGGAAGTGTACATGTTGAGATTCTTTGAGGGTACCATTTAGATACAACAGAGCATTACTCTTTTGGCTTTTGAGAATATATTGTGTGGGACTATTGTGTATGGAGATTTATTTATATGATAGGTACAATTAAAATTCAATTCAATAAACATTTATTAATAACTTACTAAGTGCCAGGCCCTGTGCTAAGTCAAAAGACAGTCCCTGCCCTCAAGAAGCTTACAATCTAATGGGGGGGCACATGCAAACAAATATGTACAAAAGCATGCTATAAACAGGATAAATAGAAAATTACTAAGGCAGGGAAGGCACTGGAATTAAGAGAGGTTGGGGAGAGTTTCTTGTAGGAGGTAGGACTTGGTCGGGACTTGAAGGAAACCAGGGAGGTCAGTAGTCAGAGTGGAGGAGGGAGAGCATTCCAAGCGTAGGGGACAGCCAGAGAAACGCCCAGAGCCAAGAGATGAAGGGTCTTTTGCATGGAACACCCAGGCAGCCTTAGATTAAATTCAGTCCTTAGACTGAAGAGTACATGTTAGGGAGGGAGGTGTAAGAAGACTGGAAGGGGGTAAGGGGGCTAGGCTAGGAAGGGTCTTGAATGCCCAACGAACAGAGCATTTCGGTTTTGCTCCTGGAGGCAACAGGAAGCCACTGGAGTTCACTGATTAGGAGATAACATGATCAGGCCTGCATTTTAAGAAAATCACTTTAGGGACTGAATGGAGGATAGATTAGAGTGGGGAGAGACTTGAGACAGCAGAACCACCAGCAGGCCATTGCAGTAATCAAGGTGTGAGGTGATCAGGGCCTGCACCCCAGTGGTGGCAATGTCAAAGGAGAGAAGTCAGTAATTATTAAAAGAAGCATATTTATTACAATTCTATTTTGGTAGGGCACTGTGTTAGGTACCACATGAAACAGTTAAACAGATGTCTCTGGTCGTACTCCCTTTATGATCTTTGGCAGCCCTACCTAGCGGCTACACCTCTTAAAAAATGAACACAAAACTATGTAAACATAACAATGATATCTTTTCACCACAATATAAATGGATGATAAAAAGCATAAAAGCATAAAGAACTTCACGGCCCTGGAGTCAGGAGGACCTGAGTTCAAATCCGGTCTCAGACACTTGACACTTACTAGCTGTGTGACCCTGGGCCAGTCACTTAACCCCGACTGCCTCACCCCCCCCCCCAAAAAAGCTTCATAATCAGAAAAATTAGATTTGATTGCTATAGCTGTCACTGGTGTCCCTGTTCTATGATCCCAAGAACTGAAAATATATTGATCTTAACCATTTCATGTGGGTATACCCCATTGACTCAATTTGACCATCCCTAGGACAGAATTATTGAGTCAAATTTCTTTTGTATCTCTCTAGTACCTTACCCAATATTATACATGTAGCATTTGACTTACAAGTATTTTTCCAATCAATCAGTTAATAGATCAAGATGAAGAACAGATACAGAAATACCTTGTACAATGTTGCACATACATTAAATGTTGAAGAAATACTTGTTAGGTGAATGAATGTTAAATGAAATGCAGGAATTCAGGGAAAGTGAGCACATTTTGTTTTGATGATTGCTGCTTTATAATACAATTTAAGATCTGGAATGGCTAGGTCACCTTCCCCTGCATTTCTTTTCATTAGTTCCCTTGATATTCTGGACTTTCTGCTCTTCTAAATGAATCTTTTTCTAACTCCATAAAATAATTTTTTGGTAGTTTGATTGGTATGGCACTGAATAAGTAAATTAGCCTAGGTAGAATTGTCATTTTTATTATATTAGCTCAGCCTACCCATGAGCAACTGATGTTTTTCCAATTATTTAGATCTGACTTTATTTGTGCGAAAAGTGTTTTGTAATTGTGTTCATATAGTTCCTGGATTTGTTTTGGAAGGTAGACTCCTAAATATTTTATAATGTTTACGGTAAGTTGTTTTGTTTTTTTTTTACGGTAAGTGTAAATGGAATTTCTCTTTCTATCTCTTGCTGTTGGGCTTTGTTGGTAATATATAGAAATGCTGATGATTTATGTTGGTTTATTTTATAGCCTGCAACTTTGCTAAAGCTGTTTATTATTTCAAGTAATTTTTTACTTGATTCTCTAGGATTCTCTAAGTATATCATCATGTCATCTGCAAAGAGTGATAGCTTTGTTTCTTCTTTGCTTGTTCTAATACCTTCAATTTCTTTTTCCTCTCTTATTGCTAAAGCGAATGTTTCCAGTACAATATTGAACAACGGTGGTGATAATGGACATCCTAGTACTTTTTTTTTTTTGGAGGGAAGGAAATGAAAAGAATCCAGTGTTTAAAAATTAAGAATGTGTTATTTTTTTTTTAAAAGATGGTACTGCAACAGCTAGGTGGTACAGTGGATAGAGCTCTGGCCTGGGAGTCAGGAGGACCTGAGTTCAAATCTAGCCACAGACACTTGACACTTACTAGCTATGTGACCCTGGGCAAGTCACTTAACCCCGACTGCCTCACCAAAAAGAAAAAAAAAATGGTACCATTCTTTGAGGATGGTCATAGAAGCAAATAGCTGACAACGTAATGTAAGTAAGCTCTTATAATTAAGATCTGCATTACATAGATGAATATCTCTTTTCTTAGTTCCTGTCCTTTTCTTAATTTTACTTTAACTTGTCATTGTCTACAAATAATTTTCTATTACTATTGTTTTAGTATACCCTGAGTGTCTCCTGTCTTGTTCATTAACCTTCAGATTTCATGTTTGAAATCTTTGAAAATTTCCTATGAAAATTACCTTTCTTATTGGCTTAGTTGTATCTATTAAACATAAAGCAAATTTGACATAAATGAATCCAAGGTTCAAAAAGAAAAAAAGAAAAAGATGATGCCTCAGATAAAAATTCTGTTTCTCCAATTAAAAAAATTCCACTCTTTGCTTTAGCCATCACCAGACCTTGATATGACTACATTTCTGTTTCCACTAGCAAAATTTACATTGAGGCAAGGCAATTTTCCTAGGTTGTTTTGGGTTTCGTTTTGTTTTGTTTCATTTTATTTTAGAATGGGGATGTTTAATGCTCACATACTTAATCTTCCACATGTATAAGCAGAAAGTGGACAATACTTGTGACCCAATGGTTGGCATTTGGGGGTACATCACATGAAATACCAGCACCAATACCAGCAAAATAACACCAATCTCAGGCTTAGAGTCTCATTTCCTTGTGGGAAGGAGATCCATTCTTCTCTACTCTCTCAATTCCAAAGATGCATCAATATTCTTCCCAGTATTGTTCAGTCATAATAGCAGGAAGAATTTGGCCTCATCATTATTATTCTTTAGGAAAGTTAGATTTAAAAAAATACGATGTACAATACTTAAGACCTCGTTGGCTCAAGAACAAATAGTAGTTGTAATAAATGAATCATATTCCAAGTGAAGAGGAGGATAAACAGGTGAAAGGGGCCACCTTGTCAGCTGGGGACAGGAAGGAAGGTCATAACACTCCCTTCCAAAATCAACAAATAGGATTGGGGGGGCCATTTTTATGCTGAGGACTTCAACCCCAAAGGTTTAAACTCTAGCCGACTTGATTCAAAATTAGTGCTTGTTATTTCTGCTAATTTTAATACCTGTGGGTAATCTTTTATTATAAATATTTATTTATTTTTACCATAACTTCACAGGGAAGTAATAGAAAAAACTGAGGCTTAGAGGTAAACCATGACAATCAGTAATACAAAAGACTTCAACCCTTCGGAAGTCAAGATTGATTGGCACACAAAGTAAATGATTCATAAGACAAGACCTTTAAATGTACAAAATAATATTTTCTATTAAGATGGCTACCAACCTTGTACACTACAAATGGAGTTCACTTGAGTGGTAGAATCTAATTCATCTAGCATAACTGGGCTAGTCAGTTCAGAGGTGTCAGCACTAGCAGCCGTGTACAAAAAGGGCTTTTGAAGCATGAGGACAGTTCGTTCAACACAAATAAGTCTACCTGCCAACAGAAACATTGAAGATTATTATAGCAATGAAGAAAAAAGTTAATTGTTCATGCCAATGAAGACAATTCCCTTTGCCAATTACTTAGAGCCATAAGAAAAAGCTCAGTCATGTGTCAGGTTTATGTCAACAGATTGTCTTCAATGAAATGTGCATTGTGTTATGTGTAAGCCCCAAGGCCTCTCAACAAGTACATTTATACTAGGTTGAAAAAAAAAAAACACCAAAAACCATGCAAACACTGGATCCAAACACAATTCAGCTAGGATTTTAGCTTGATCCCTGGAAAAATAGGCTGATCGATTCAAGCTTACACATTTACAATTCCTTAAACTCTACTTGTTTTCAAAAGTGTTCTCTGACAAACAACTTCTGGTAGTCTAGATCTCCATGTCAAGGTGGTCAAAAGCAGCCCAACTATCTAAGTATCTAATTGGCATCTTTCACACAACTTGGACAAAGACTAAAGGAGGGTGTGTTGCTTCTTCCAAGGCCTTTGGCTGTGACTTCAGCAGGCACAAGGAAGTAGTCCCTGAGACTGTGTAACAGGCTTCTCAGCCTGCTCTAAGTGTGAACCCTTGGTGGCACTAAGAACTTCCAAAGGCTAGATTGTGAACTCATCTTAGCAGTAGGAGCAGAATGCAATCCTAAGAGCAAGCCAAAACTACAGCGGATAACATAAAAAAAAAAAAAAGTTAGGCCATAGCCTGGCTAGTTTGTTTAGATGCTGAATAAGTAAGTGTTCATGCCTGATAAGGGGAGCGGACATGTGTGCCGAGAAGTAATGCTCCCTCACTCTAAGTGAACCATTCCATAAGTCACCACTATCTCAAAGAGCTCATAGAGTATGGCTATTATGACAACAGTCTCCATTATTTTAAACTAGAGACTTAACACCTCTATATCTGGGACCTAGAAATATCTGGAGGGCATATAGTATCACTTCTTGACTGTAGTCTGCCCATCTCTGAGCCCAAACCATTAACATTACCATTTTCTTGTAGAACATCTTTGAAGAAGATGGAATGTGATGTCGCATCTGTGAGGGCTTCCATGACTTCAGGGGTGATTACACATGATGATGTCACACACACTGGCACAGTCTTTGGGAGGCTGGCATTTTCCAGCTGCAGTGTGGCATCGGTCACTATCAGCCAAATTTCCCTTTGGTCCACAGGAAGATTACTTTTTAACTATGAATTCAAAACAGAGCAAAACCTTTTTAGCTTAAAAGCTATACTTGCATTCAGGATAAAATATAGTGATATAAGACTACTACTATTATTACTACCAGAGAAAGGAGAATCCCATTTTGCCAAATATTTTTAAAACATCTAGTCCTTTGATAGGAGGTCACAAATAACTAACTGCCACCTTGGGCAGCAGAGACCCAAGAGAGGGTGATGATCCCATGGCTGAAAGCCCATATTAATACTGATTTGCTGATAGACATCTGATGAATTCTGTACATTGTGAAATCTATTATCACACCAATCTTTTTTCCATTTATGTGAATATGCAAAGCCTTTAACAAACTCTTAAACAGCTAAAATAATCGCTATATAGTCTTGGCCAAATCATTTAACTTCTTTGTTCCTCAGTTTTCTTATGTTTCAAATAAGGCAATGGCCTAGTCAGGGGTAGGGAACCTGTGGGCCTCGAGGCCACATGTGGCCCTCTAGGTCCTTAAGTGCAGCCCTTTGACTAAATTCAAACTTCACAGAACAAATCCCCTCAATAAAAAGATTTGTTCTGTGAAACTTAGACTCAGGCAAAAGGCTGTACTCAGGGACCTAGAAGGCCATGTGTGGCCTCAAGGCTGCAGGCTCCCCACCCTGGTAGATGATTTCTAAGGTTCCTCTCTGCTCTAAAAGCCATGATTCTCATACTTGTATTTGAATGCCTGTTTAATTAAAGAAAAAAGGATAAATGTAGACTTAACATTATGACACCTATACCAACGTCACTGCTTTGGAACAAGCATTCATTTATTGAATAGATATTTATTACATGCCTTCTAAGGGTAAGCCAGTGTGCTACCCTGGGGATGCCAAAACCAAAAAACCCAAAATAGTCCCTGACCTCAAACATTCTCTTTGGATGGGGGTGAGAAGGAACCATTTCCATTACACAACAGAAAAACCAAGACTCAGTTGAATTAAATGACTTGTTTAAGATCACTAGAAGATGAAGGCACAGAACTCAGACCTTCTGTTTCTTAGCACCTCATTTCCCAGACCCCTTTCTATACTACCTGATTTAAGTGGTAATCAGTTAATCAATCAACAAGCACAGCCATCTTCTAACCAGACTCACCAAGGACCTTTTCCTCAGTACTAGCAACCATGCCCTGGAGGTTTTAACCCTCTCATCTCCGAAACTTCTGCCCTGAGGCCCTGCTTCCTAATCCTTGCCTCACCCGGCCCACTATCTCAGGCTCACTTCAATTCTACTTTCTGGCCACTTGCTTGATAGCGTCACCAGCAGACTTGCAGCCTGATTGGTCAAATACCCATACCCACAGCTGTCAATAACAACTTAGAAGAGGGACCTATTCCTGGCCTTGTGCTGTTTGGTATCTTTATCAATAACTCAATAATGGGAGAGATGGTATATTCTTCAAAATTTGCACATGATACAAACTAGGCAGGATATGCTACACACAGGATGATAAGAGCGCAAAAGATTTTAACAGGCCAGAATATTGGGTCAAATTAACAAGATGAAATTTGATAGGGATATATTTAATGTTTTACACTTAGGTTCAAAGAAAAGTAAAGTTCACAAGGATCAGATGTGGGGGAGGTGCATTAAGAGAGATAAGGACTAGCCAGTTCTGGATGTAATATTTTGGGAAGGATGCTGATAATCTGGGGAGTATTCAGAGAAGGGCAATCAAGATGGTGAAAGGTCTTGAGATCATTTCATAGGGACTTACTAACTGGGAATATTTATCTTGGAGAAGAGTTGGGGTTGGGGCATACTAGCAGTGTTCAATTATTTGAAAGGCTATCTTAATGAAAAGGCTTCTGCTTGATACCACAGGACAGAACAAAGATCAAAGAGTGGAAGGTGCAAAAAAGACAATTTTAAGATCGATAAATGTACAATTTCCCTAACAATTAGAGCTATATAAAGCTGCAATGGGTTTCCACCTTGCTAGAAATTGTCAAGCAATAGTTAGTAATGTTATACCAGGGATTTTTGTTCATTCAGCTCAGGGATAGGCTAGATGGTTTCTGAGGTTCCTTCTTATATTGAAATTCTGTAGTAAAAGGACCACAGTCAGAACTTTGGGTCAAAACCCAATCTGAAGTGGTTGGGAGGAAGATGAAGAGTTAGCAGAGGATACAGCAATCAAAGGTGGGTGAACTGGGATGGTATAAGGTCTTAGAAGCTAACAAGGAGAAAGCATCTATAAATTCAAGGTGTACAATGGATCAGATGAGGCAGAGTGATTAAGGAGCACCTTCTATATCTTCACTCATTTTTTTCTCCTTTCTTCTGAGAAAGAAGTGGCATTTCTCCTTCTTAAGGCTGACATCTCTCCTTGGGTCCTCAATACTTTTCCCTTGTTTCTCCTTCAGAAGTTTGTCCCATCTTTCTTTCTTAACTTCAATTTCTCTCTATCTATTGGTTCCTTCCCTGTTGTCTATAAACACGCTTTGCTTAAAAAAATTTGTCCTTGACCATACATCTCCTCATCCTTTATCTTTCCTTTTCATTGCCAAATTCCTAGAAGGAATTGTATGTGTTTGCTGCTTCTTATTATCCATTTTTTCTTATTATCCATTCACTTTGTTACACCTTTTCAGTCTGGTTTCCATCTCATCTGTTTTCTCCATGGTTATCATGGATTGCTTTATGATGAATGTTGATAACATTAATGGCCTTTTCTCAGTCATCCTCCTCCTTGATGATTCTGAAGCTTTTGATACTTGGCCTAGATAGTCTCTTCCTACTCTACCAGTCTCCACAACATTTTTCCTTTCTGGTTCTCCATTTTACAAATATGACCACTCCTTCTTAGTGTGCTTTGCTGGGTTTCCCATTTTCACAAAGGGTCTGTCCTGTGCCCCATTCTCTTCCCACTCTACATTCTTTTCCTGGGTGATGACGGCATCTACTCCTGTGAATTAAAGCATCATGTTGACACAGAGGACTACTGAATTTCTCTTTCTCTATCCAGCCCTAATCTCTTTTCTGAACTCCAATACCTCATTGTCCACTACCTGTTGGACGCTTCTACCTGGACGCTGCATAGGCATCTCAAAATCAACATTCCAATATAAAACTTAACATTCCTACTATTCCTGACCCTCCTTCAAATCTCCTAGGCCATATAACCTGAGCACAGTGCCTGGTACTTAGTAGGTGTTTAATAAATATTGATTGAGTCATCTTGGAATATTCTCCCTTCTGTGTCCCACTAATTCAATCTGTTCTAAGGTTTTGTCAGTTCGGCCTCCTGATAGCTTTCATATCTGTTCCTTCTTTCCAGTCACATGGCTACTACTTTAATTGGGGTACTCATCACCTCTAACCTCGACTACTATAAGAGCCCATTAACTGTTCTTCCTCCTTCTAATCTCTCCCCTCCAACCTGGCAATCAACAAGCACTCATTAAGCACTTATCATGTGCCAGGCACTAAATTAGGCACAGGGGATGCAAAGACAAAGACAGTCTTTCCCTTTGAGGACTTCATATTCTACTAAGGAGGAACAAAATATTTCATAGATAATAAGATACAGGATGTCTATAAAATATGCATTGATTTGATGGGGACTTTAACAATTGGGGTAGCAGAAAAGGCCTGACACACACACCCATGAAAACGGTGCCTTATCAATGAAGGACAAGAAAGTACAATAAAATACAAGAAATTATTCTTGAAATGAGTGAATGGCCTTCATTTAATGGACTTATAGACTCAGCCCATGCTTCCAATAACCTTGAGAATGCTTTTACTCCTGTTCTGAATGAGCAGTATGGTTTAGCCACAAAAAGAGCGGGAAAGCTTCTGGATTTAGACCCAGAAGCTGAATGTACGAAGGCTAACACAGTTAAGGTCCCTTGTAACCTTTACAAAAAACCCACTGTTGGACTCTTCGTGTTGTTTTTCTTCTGTTGACTTGTTTTCTGTAATTAGTACCTTCTCATAATACGAATGGGATCTTGTCTAGATTCACCTCTTGGTAGAAGCTGCACTTGAGCTGAGACTTGAAGGGAGCTAAGGGGTCTTAGAGGCAGAGGTAAAGATTCATGCTTTCTAGGCATGATGGTGCAGTGGATAGAGCACCAGGCCTAGAGTCAGGAAGACTCATCTCCTTAAGTTCAAATCTGGCCTCAGACACTGACTAGCTGGGTGACCCTGGGCAAATCACGTCAACTTGTTTGCCTCAGTTTCCTCATCTGCAAAATGAGCTGTAGAAGGAAATGGCAAACCACTCCAGGATGTCTACCCAGAAAACCCTAAATAAAGAGTCAGATACGACTGAAAACAACTGAACAACAAAAAGGGAGACGCATTGTGCAAAGCTATAGAGTGAAATGCTGCATACATGGAACAGCAAGAAATCCAGTTTGGCTGGTGTGCAGAGGGCGAATAATGTAGAATAAGTTTGGAAAGATAGGCTGGAGCCAGATTTTAAAGCATTTCACAGGACAAATAGAGGAGTTAATATTTTATCCTAAAGGCAGCTTGGGGAGCTACTGGTGCCTCTTGCTCAGGTCTCCAAGAGGTGGTCACACTTGCATCAGTTTGGTAGCTGTGAAGAGGATGGATGGGAGGCAAGGCAAACCAATCCAGAGACATAGAACTGGAAACAAAAATCATGGCCATTGACCAGGGAATGGCTAAACTTGTGGTATGTGAATGAAACAAGACATTACTATGCTGTAAGAAATGATGAATATAGAGAAGCACGGAAAGATTTACATTAACTGATGCAGGGTGAAGTAAGTGGAGAAAAAAAACTCAATATACACAGCAACTACAATAATGTAAATGTTAAGAACAACCACACACCAAAAAGTTAATATAACAAAATTATAAAGATCAAGCAGGACTCAAATGAAGAAATATGAGAGGATGCCCCCCCCCAACCCACTGTTCTGTGGAGATAGGAGGTATTACATATTGTGGATGTTTTTGGACTTTTTCTTTTTTTTTAATTTTTAGGCAATTGGGGTTAAGTGACTTGCCCAGGGTCACACAGCTAGTAAGTGTCAAGTGTTTAGTCTGAGGCCAGATTTGAACTCAGGTCCTCCTAACTTCAGGGCCGGTGCTCTATCCACTTCACTACCTAGCTGCCCCATGGACCTTTTCAATCTATCAATCAGTTGTGCTGATTTTTTTTTCCTCCTCTAAAAAATACTATTTGTTATATGGAATAGCTTCCTGGGGAAGGGAAAAGGAAGAGATACTTGGGATAATTATGATGATGTAAGAAGCAGAAGACACCAATAAAAACTCTTATTTTTATTTTTTAAAGAGGATATTGCAACAGTCCATGTGAGAGGTGATAAGGCCTGGAATAGTTGGTTTTGGTGTGAGTAGAAATAAGATAGATGGAAGAAAGGTTAAGGAAGTGAACTTGATGAGACTTGGTAACTGAATGGATATGGGAAGTAAAGACGAAGAGCTGAGGATAACTCCTAGGCTGTTAACTGGAAGAATAGTGGACTACTTGACAGAAACAGGGAAGTCAAGAAGAACAAGGGGTTTATAGGGAAAGATAATGACTTTAGTTTTGGACATTTTGAGTTTGAAATGCACATAGGACATCAGGGGGAGATGTCCAAGAGGCAGTAAGAGATGAAGAATCGGGGCTCAGGAGAGATAAGAGCACTGGATATGTAGATTTGAGAGTTATTGGCACAGAGATACTCTAATTGAACATCCATAAATCTGCTAAAATAGTTTCCCCAAGGTATACAGATATTTGATCATTTCACTCATGCTCAAAAATTGTCAGTGGCTCCTCCTTGTCTTTAGGATAAAATAGAAATTCCTCAGCCTGGCACTGAAGACCCTTTGCAGTCTGGATCCTACTGACCCTTCCACCCTTATTTTCATACTATTTCCCTTCATGAACTATGCATTCCAGCCAAACCGGACTACCAGCTATTCACTGAACTTGACACTCTAGGTCTTGCCCATGGGCATTTCCACAGGCCATCTCCCTTACCTGGAATTCATTTCCTCCTCATCTCTACCCCTAGGAATCCTAGTCTTCCTTCAGCCCAGTATTACTTCCCCTGCAAAGCCTGCCCCATTTATGTTTATGCTCTACTCATTCCTCTACCCTGACCTACCACAGAATGTAAAATCTGTCAGAGCAGGAACTACTTAGTTTTTGTCTTTGTGAGCCAAAGCTTCTAGCATAAAGTTTTATAAGGAAAAAGCTCTTAAATATTTATTGAATTGAATCAAGGAGTATAGAATTGAACAAAGGCCATTGGATTTGGGGATTTGGAGGTGACTTTTGAGAAATTAGTTTCAGTCGAGGAGTGCTGGGAATAGTAACCAGCTGGCAAAGGGTTAAGGAAAGAGTGACTGGTGAAGTAGTAGATAGAGCATTTACTAAGTGCTTACTAGGTACCATACCCTGTGTTAAAGTAGCAGGGCCACAAATGTAACCAAGCTAGATGGTCTCTGACCTCAATAAGCTTACATTCTATGTGGGAAGGGGAGCTGGAAATTGGGGTTTGAAGGAGATGCTTAGTAGCACGGCGTGGAGAAGACAGGAAAGGGGTGTGGAGGTCTTTTTCCAGGCAAGATAAAGTGAAGGCTTACCATCAGAGACCCACGTCCTGGGTCAAGTCCAAGGTTCCACTGGGATAGAGAAGATGCCTGGAGTGAATGTGGCACAGTATGGAGACTCTGGGAATAGAGTTATGAGGTATAGATAACTTTTTCAAAAAGTCCAGTAAGAAAAAGGAGGAGAAATATAAGAGGGGAGCTAGATGGGATAGGGTTTTGTTTTGTTTTGTTTTAATAACTGGAAAACTCCTGAGAGCTTCAATTATAGAGCTCTTCATGGAAAAGTTGGATGACCATTAACTGAGGATGTTGTAGAGGGTCCTCAGTCACGTACTTGTTAGGCCTGAAGGCCCCTGGGGTTCCTTCCAACTATGGAGTTATGTGATTTTTAGCATGTTTGCAGGAAGATGAGAAGAAACCAGTAGGGAGAGAGTGAGAGATTGAAGATGAATGATAGAGAATAGATAATTTCAGAAGCAAGGCCCTGAGGGCAATGGGAAGAGATGAGATCAAGGATACAGGCTGAAAGATAGGCTTTAGCAATAGAAATAACTTTCTATGTTTGAGAAAGAAGAAATTAGAAAATGGGAGATTTTGAGAAGAAATTTTGAGAAGCAGAAAAGGGCAATTGATAATTAATCAATTTTCTAAGAGGGCTAAAGAAAACCCAAACACTCTTTTAGAGTTTTGAGGACTCAGTTATTTTTTGAGCAGACACTGTATTATTTCTGATTGTTACTCTGTCTTCTTTATTTTTTCCTCTTCTTATCTTCTAACTATGGTCACAAGGAACAAGATAAAATATCTTCTGTGTAAAATGACACGTATATTGCAGTAAAAATTCAACAAACTAGAACACTAAGAGGATGGGGGGCAATTTTTTGTTAAATAACTAGAAAGGCATTTTAAAAAATTTTACACTTACTGTTGAAAATATTTATAAGATAAAGTTTTCCATTTTGTTCTTACTAATTAGAGTGAAACGAATACAAAGTAAATTTTTCTTCAATGTACTGGGATCTTCAGGGACATGGTTTAATCATACCTAAAGTACATTATCACTGTGATTGCTTATTTAAATATATACCTAATTCTAATTCCTTGAATAGAATCAGAAATGAGGTTTGACCTCAAAGATCTTTTAGTTTATATCTTTCTTGAAGAAGTGGGGAGAAGGGAAACTTTTTTTTCTAATTGAGGTTTCTGGTTAGGTGGGTTTTGATTAATTGCAGTTGTAATCAAAGTATTATCAACTCCTATTTATTCACACCCATTGGTAGCCATACCCTACTGTTAGGCTGCGCCACCCAGCCATCTAGTTGCTGGGCTGTGGCCCCATTTTTCTTGGCAAGAAAACTTAAGAGAGAAGGTAGAGGCAGAAATCTCTGATGTGGCTCTCTGGATTGCCTTTCACCTAGTTGACCAGATTTCATTTCATTTTGTTATCTTCATTAACTCTTCCTCTACAGGAAAAGATAATCCAAAGCTGACCCCAGGGCCAACAAGTGACATGGACCTTCTTTACTCTGTTAGCTTCAGCTGGAGCCCAAGGGGACAGAGTGGGAGGACAAAAAGAAACCTGGTACAGGAGGGCAAGTATAAACGCTGATCACGCCATTATTGCCACATGCCCTTTTTGCATATAGCATCTTACTTACATTGCTAATGGCGAATTCAGGATGAATAATTGCATAGTCACTGCCATTTGACCTAGAACACTTTTTAGAACAATTTGAATGTATTACATGCCAAATATATCTCTTCAAAACATACAGAACATTTTTTAACTTAGCATTGTAATGAGGACAGAGATGAAAAAAAAAACAACTTAAACTCCTTTCTAAATAATGGTTTTAGCCTTCTTTGGTATCAAACATTTCATCACAACTGGGAGGCAACACAGGAGAATTGGATGAGGACACTATTGGGGATAGTGGAGGCAGCTAGGTAGATAAATAGATGGACTTAGAGTCAGGTAGAACTGAGTTCAAATCTTGCCTTAGACACTCACTGATTGTGCGACCCTGGGCAGGTCACTTAACCTCTGTTTGCCTTAATCCCCTGGAGAAGGAAATGGCAAACCACTCCAGTATCTTTGCCAAGAAAACCCCATAGGGAGTCACAAAGAGTCGGACATGACTAAAGAACTGAACAACAGTCCTATTGTACTCACTCCTGCTCAATCACAAATGGAATATTGTATTTAGTTCTGGCTGCCACATTTTAAGAACATTAAGAACACCTGAAGAGTTTCCAGAAGAGGGGAACCAAGATGACGATGATAGCTGCCACTTACACAGCACTTTAAAAGGTACTTTTAGCAGTTCACGACACACTTTACATGTTATCTCATTTGATCTTCAGAACAACCCTCTGTGGCAGGTGCTATGATTGTCCCCATTTTACAGATGAGGAAATAGAGGCCAAGAGGTTAAGTGACGTTCACACTGACAGCTGGGTCATAACAAGGGTCAGGGGTAGTAGTAGAACTCAGCAGAGGGCCCGTAGTTCTTTGCTATATGGGAATTAGCTGAAAAAACTAGAGAAGACCCAGCTGGGATATATTAGCTATCTTCAAAAATTTGGATGCTGATCATGAAGAAAAGACAGGCTCTGCTTGGCTCTAGAAAGCAAAGTAGGAATAATGGGTAGAAGTTACAGCTGCAAATGTAGAAATGACGTAAGGAAAACTTCCTAACAATCAGAGCTATCTCAAAGTGGAGCAGGTTACTCTGAAAGACAATGGGCTCCAGCTCTTTGGGGGGGCTTTAAATCAAAGGCTTCACGACAAATTCAGGTCTAGATGAATTGGACTAGATGGCGTCTGAGTTACCTTCTAACTCTGATATTCTGTGATCTTGTTAATTGGATAAATTAAGCTTTTACTGCTAATGTGCATGTTTCTCAAGAGCAAAAACGTCATACATAATTTTAAAAGGGGATATTTTCCCTTTTTCGTGAACAAAAAACATGAAGAAATTTCAGAATGATTCATTTGCTTGAGAAGAATCATATGATTCATAAAATTATGCTGACAGAAATAAATGTACCTATATCCAGATAATGTAAGTCCTCTGCTAATTCAGAAAGGGAAGGAAAAAAAAATACTCCAGAAAATAATAACACAATGTCATTTACAAGTACATCTTTCACATTTGAAATTTAATTTGATTGAGCTAAGAATTTAAAAACAAATAGAGGATTTTGTTCTACTAGGAAAAGAACTTTGAATCTTCAATTGTTACCATTGATAATCTGACTTTTAACATTTTTTAAACTGCAAATGAACGTAAAGTTAAGTTCTCTGTAAATGTGATTTTTAAAAATATTTTTCCCCAATTACATGTAAAACTATTTTTAATATCCATTGTTTGTAAATGTAATTTTGTTAAAAAACAAATATGTAAACAAAAACTGGCAAAGTCTGTCAACAACTAATTATCAGTTAATTACTAATTATTACTATGTCCCTGAAAAGGTCCTAGCACTATTTTGGGAACTCTGAAGAACACAGAGAAGGAGCTATCATTAAGACATCTTAAACTCAACATGTCTAAAAACTGGACTCATTACCTTTACCCTCCAGGGGTGGGGAATCTGAGGCCTCAAGGCCACATGTGGCCCTCTAGGTCCTCAAGTGCAGCCCTTTGACTGAATCCAAACGTCACAGAACAAACCCCCTTAATAAAAGGATTTGTTCTGTAAAACTTGGACTCAGTCAAAAGGCCTCACCCAAGGACCTAGAGGGCCACATGTGGCCTCAAGGCCGCAGGCTCCCCACCCCTGCAAACCCTCTTCTCTTCTAAACTTCCTTATTTCTATTGAGGGAATCATCATTTTCCAGGTTCATAATCTTGATATTATCCTGGACTCCTCACTGAACTGTACCACACATCTTGCCATTTTTACCCTCACAATATTTTTCGAGTCTTAACCCTCTTTCCACTCACACAGCTACCATTTTAGTTTAAGGCCTCATCACCTCCCACTTACATATTGAAAAAGCCTCCTACTCGGTCTCCTTGCCTCAAATTTCTTACCACTCCACTCCATCGTACAGATGGCTGCCAAAGTAGTCTTCCTTAAGCATAGCATTTCCTACTCAACAAACTTCAATGGTTTCCCATTACCTCTAGAACAAAACATAAATTCCTCTGTTTAGCTTTTAAAACCCTTACAACCCAGATTCCACCTGTTCTTCTAGCCTCATTGGACCTTGTCTGCCTGCTTTTGCACTGACCATCTCCCACGAGTGGACTCACTCTCTGTGCCCCACACAGTCCATTCCCTTCCTTTAAAATGCATCTTTTTCAAACAAACTGTTCTAGCCATTTTCCTCTATTTTGTACTTGTGAAGTTAATTTTTTGAACCCAAGTGTAAGACTTTGATTCAGTTCAATGCTCTAGCCTGTCAAGATTATTTTAGATCCTGGCTCTTTCCTCTACTGTGCTCTCCCTCCCTTCTGTCTTGCAAATTTGATAAGCAAGCATCTATATCTTTATTCAAATCACTGATAAAAATGTTAAACAGCACCATGGGACTTCTTGCCAAGCTGACATTGAACCATTAATGACTACCCTTTGAGTCACTGGATCTTTCGTATTATCACCAGAAGTGGTTCAGAAAGCACACATACAACCCACTAGTCCTTTTAGTACACAAGCACACAGTTTGTGTATGCCAAAGAATTTTAATTCATTAAGGGCAGCTAGGTGCTGCCATTTTTGTTTTATAATTTTGAGAATAAAAGTCATTTTCCTTGGTGTAAATTAAAAAAAAAAACACAAGTAAGATAAGAATGAATCAGCTCTGTCTTCCCTCTATTGTCAATTATCACTCTCCCATTCACCCCAATTAGTTCTCCTATTCTCTAATCCTCTTCTTTTTCCTAACATAGCTTTACTGACACCCTTCACCTTTTAGTTATTTTTGGTGGCCCTACTCTGTTTCCACTTTTCTCTGTTTGGCTTTTCTCTCCTCTAGCTCTATTTTTACTTAAATCCAAAAGTTCCCATCATTTCTACCCTTGGTAATCAGTTAGTGACCAACCTTTTTAGTAAGAATCAGATTCAGGACAGAATTTCTCCAAGTTGCTTTCTCAACCTTTTGATAAGTGAAATATTAAGGTAAATTAAAAGATTGTTAGTTGCAATGGGCTTGGTGGAAGTAATTACTGATGTGTAAAAACAAAAAGGATGGTTTCAGAGAAACTTGGAAAGGTTCATATAAACTCATTGCAGAATGAATTGAGTGGCAATAGGAGAATAATTTATACAACAATAATATTGTAAAGACAATTAACTTCAAAGGACTTAAAAACTCTGAATGATTCAATGACTATGATTTCAGAGGACCAGTGATGAAGTACTCTACTTACTCCTGACAGAGAGGTGACAGACTTAAGATAAAGAATGAGACATATATTTCTGGACATAGCTGATGTGGGAATCTGTTTTTCTTGACTACGCATATTTGTTAAAGTATTTTGTTTTTCTTTTTGCCCCAGTGGTGTTGGGGTAGAGCAAGAGGTAGAGAAAGCAAGGGCTGGTTAATTGAAAAACTAAAAATTATTTGATGGTAATTTTGCAAATATGATCAAGAGGTTTTTGAAAGGGAAAGGAAAGCCCTCCAGAAGATAAGGGAAGCTTTAGCTGAGCACCTTCTATCCTATTTAGACCTTAATAGGTTAGACTAATGTAACATGTCTAATAAGATGGTATTTAATGAGGATAAACTTAAAGTATTAATACTTGGATTCAGAAAATCAATTACATAAGGACAGGATGGGAAGTCATGGTAAGACTGCTGCCGTTCATGTAAAAAATATTTGGGTGTTTCGAGGATTATAAACTCAATATGAATCAATAGTGTAACATACTAGCAAAAAAACTGAATTCACTCTTAGGATGCTTTAAGAGAGGCATAGTATACAGGTAAGTGTGGTGACAGTCCTGTTGTTCTTTGCTATGGTGAGACCACACTTGGAGTACATATTGTGACTGATTTTACATGTCACGTTTTGGGATGGATATTCCAACCACAGACTGTTTTCAGTGGAAGGTGACTAGGATGGTCCATTAACCAATTTCTTAACTGAATACTCTTTTTCAGTTTACAGGACTATTTTAGGCGATATTTTTGATGGCATTGATAACTAAAATCCATCCATTTTTACTGTGAATATTTGTATTTCTGAAAGAAGGGTAAAATCCTGTTAGAAGATTGACTTAAAGGCCTGAAGATATGTAGCTTAGAGCAGACAGATGTAGGAGATATATGAGAGGACTCAAGTTAAAATACCACCTCTCACCCAAAATCAGTCCCTATAATTATTAGCACTCTCTTGGTCATCAAATTATTTTGCATTTACTTATAAATTTACATGTTCTATCCCTCAATAAAATCTAAGTGTCTTCAGGGCAGGGGCCTCTTGTCCTTTTTATCTTTGTACCTTTGGTATCGTGTTCATAATTTATTCTTAATAAATGATTGTTAAATGAAAGAATCATTGTGGAAGAGGCACTAGACCGGTTGGCTGAGGGCAGAATAATGAGTGATGGGTAGAAATTGTAGAAAAGCAGATTAATAATGAATCGTGAAGAACAATTTCCTATACATGAGCACTTCCCAGGAACAGACTGGGAGTAGTCAGGAGGGAACAGTTTCCCCCTCCCTGGGAGGCTTCTGCTGCTGCATGATGATTTGTTCCAGAGGATACTATAGATGTGGCCTAGATAAGATAGATTGGGTTCCACCCAATGCCATAACTGATTCATTTCAACTTAGCAAATCATTTCAATTTAGCAAATGCTGTTTAATAAGCTCTGACTATACCAAAAATTAGGAGAAGGCCTAATGCCAACTTTTTGTTTGTTTAGGTTTGTTGTTGGGATGAAACAGGGACTCGAAAGTCATAGAATAGTTAACAAAAGAGGTTAACTTTGCCTTAGCAAGCAAGGCTAGGAAACCAGCATATAAAGATAAAAGAAGCACTTAGCTTCTCAAAGAAGTGGGGCTCCACCCCCTTCCCTCGAATGGAAATTAGTCAGCAGGGCAGGATAGGATAACTTGTGGTCCTCAGAGATCCACTCAGTCTGAGGGGCCTTGATTCTACAAGGGGGGACTTTTTATGCCTTCAGGTGACCAGAAAATTGCCCCATCGAGGGAGGCTGGGGCACAATCAAGTCCCAGAGACAAATACTGCTGCCTTTTAAGGAAAACTAGAACCTATTTCAGGGAAACAGGGGAACCATGATCCTGAATATCACATATATTATGTGTCAGGCATTGTGTTAGGCACTATAATCATGTAATATATAACAAGAGAATTAGTCAAAGAAAAGAAAAAGGAAAAAAAAGGAAAGCAAGCATTTGCACAGTGACCAAAAATCACTGTTATCAAAAGGAGAATGTTAATCAGAAGTAGTAGTAAAGTTATCATGTCAACTTGTTCTGAACACAGAGGCCACAAAGACAACAACAGGAGGATCTGGTTACAATAGAGCCCAGTAAACAGCACAGATGGAATTTATTTATCGTTTTTTCCTTGTATAATAGAATTCTTAATCCAAATAACAACAATGAAAAAATTAAAAAGGATACTCTGCTTTTCTCTTTAGCTCCTGATAGGATTATGCATTCAAAAGGTCTAGGAAGAGAAGACATTTATTTCCTCTATCAAGTAAAAAATTTAAATGATTATCTGTAGCTTGTTTTCCTGATGCTAATCAATGAGTTTGTTCAGTCAAGAGCCTCCTTACAACACATTCAGTTCAGTCATTTTTGAGCCAAGCCTGATTTTTGACGACCCCTTTTGGGGTTTTCTTGGCAAAGATCCTGGAGTGGTTTGCCATTTCCTTCTCCAGCTCATTTTACAGATGAGGAAACTGAGGCAAACAGGGTTAGGTGACTTGCCCAAGGTCACACAGCTAGTAAGTATCTGAGGCCATATTTGAACTCAGGAAGATGAGCCTTCCGGGTTCCAGACCTGGAACTCTATCCACTTCACCACCTAGATTCCTGTCCTTACAACACACTGAAGGTGAAAAACAAACCTTTGCGACAAAGGACAGACAAGTTGCAACTTATGATATTTTATATAGGAAGAGAGTCAGGGTAGATACCATGCAGGCAACAGACAGCAAGCATGCTTTTACAATGATAATTAAAACAATGAACAGCTTACATTTACATAGCTCTTTAGAGCTACAGTTTATAAATGTCCATTTCATAGAAGAGGAAATGGATGCCTGGGAAGGCAACGCAACCTATCTAAAGTTACAGAGCTAGGACTTGAACCCAGATCTTTTAATTCCAAGTGCAAGGTACTTTCTAATATGGACTGTTGGGGAGGGGTGGGGGAGTTCTAACGTCAATTTCCTCACTGCATCTTTCTCTACAATGTTTAAAGTTCAGCTCCATTTATAATGACTCAAAACTTTGTTCTTAATGACCACCATCCAATAACCTGAAACACGGCCATGGAAATAACCACGTAACAGAACAACACCATATGTGTCATTGCCTCAAGATAGTTTTTCACTCTTCTTTACATTCTTCTGCCCTTCCCTCATTGCTTTTGATGACTTCTCCCTTAAATAAATGTGAGAGGAAAGATTTATCTGAGAGAGTAGCATAGATAAGATGCAGTTTTGGCCTTCCAAGAGCTCATAATCTTAACAGGGAGAAAATAACCCCACAGATATGTGAAGACCTGCAACACAATCCCTGCATAAGAGAGAAAGTAATATGGCATCACAGCTTCTTCACAAGTATAATGAGCCGCAAGTCAAAAGGCCTGGATTCTTCCCCAGCTCTCTCATCTACTCTAACTCCTGTCCTCATTTGAAATATGAGGATATTAGACCTGCCCTGCCTACCTAAGAGGACAGTGAGGATCAAACAAGATAATACATTGGAATGAACTTTGACTGGAAAGCACCATGCCCACTATTATTAATTACATGGGGGGATTAAAAAGAGTAGCTTTTAATAAAAAATGACTCCCTGGGGATGGGATTTCAGGAAAGCTTTGAAGAAAAGTGAGGAAGGAATTTGTTAGTTCAGAGGCTATTTCATTCGTGAGACGGTCTAGATCAGGGCTCCAGATTGCGGCTCCGGTGTGCACTAGGTTCTTTCATGCCCAACCTTGTGTCTCTTTCAAGATCTCTAATTTATCGACTGGAATGTGTCAGGGCACTACACTGACTCTGGAGGCCACACAGCAACCCCACGGCTTTTATGGTTGATGGTGATTTGTAGATATTGCTCCAGGCACAGAACTGTGAGAATCTCTGGCTTAAAGTGGGTTCAAGTCACCTTTCAGGCACTTACTAGATAAAGACCCTAGGAGCAAGTCAAATCCCTTATTGGACTTTCAGTTTCCTCATTTGTAAAATAAAAAGGTTAAAAGAAATGACTTCTTAGGTCCCTGCTAGCTCTAACATAGGTCAAAATGAGGAATGGGAATAGTGGTTTGGGGGAGAGAAGCAGATAAAAAGTCTCTGCCATTATTGTCTTATGAATTGTTATTCTGTCATTTAAGAGGCCAAGGAACTTTAAGGCAAATGATTATAGGAGCACAGATTTAGAGCTGAAAGATATCTCAGAAGTCAGAGGAGCACAGATTTAGAGTGAGGAGGGATGTCAAAGGTCATTTAATTCAATCCTTTCATTATAAAGATGAGGAAACTGAGTCCCAAGCAGGTTAAGTGAATTGTCCAGAATTCTACAGATCATAAGAGTCAGAGGCTGGATTGGAGCCCAGGTTCTTTGACAACAAAACTAAAGTTCTTTTGACTACACCAGTGTTATTGACCTAATTAGTTTTAATTGCCACCAAGGGTGGTGATAAGAAATGCTGACGTTCTTTATTGGCATGCTTAGCCAAGGAGAGAAATAAAGGAAATAAGTGGGAAGTCAGAAAGGAAGAACAGGAGACAGTAAGAAGAAAGAGATGCATGTGGCAAAGCAATAGATTTCCCACTCCCAAGGGATCATCAACAGGCGGCATACAGCCACTTTAGGGATTTCTCTGGTATTCATTCAACAAATATTTATTGCATCTTACTATGCACAAAGGATTAAAAAAAAGTACTGATGTCTAATTGTGAAATATTAATGTAATTAAAGTGTCTTGCCTTTTCAATGGGTGGAGGAGGGAGTGGAGGAAGGGAGATAATTTGGAACTAAAAAAAAAAAAAGGCATTTAATTCCTTTAAGGTAGTAGCTAAATTCTCCAGCTATGACCATGTTATCAGTATAAAATAATTATCTAAGACCATATTATCTATATAAAAAGCTGCTAGGACCATATTATCTAGTGTAACAAGTTAGAGAATCATAGAATGTCATGTACGTAGCCAGTACATATAGGTAGGGAGCATTTTTTTTTTGCAATTATTAATGCACAGCATTTTCTATGTCTCCTTCAGAATAACTCAAAGAAATGGATTTTTATAGGTCTTTGCCTTTTTAAAAGTTTCTTTCTCTTTCTTTTTATTTTTTGCTTTTTGGTAAGGCAATCGGGATTAAGTGACTTGCCCAGGGTCACACAGCTAGTAAGTCTCAAGTGTCCAAGGTCGCATTTGAACTCAGGTCCTCCTGACTCCAAGGCTGGAGATCAATCCACTGAGCCACCTAGCTGCCCCTCTTTATTTTTAAAAGATGAAAATTTCCTCTCCTCATGCAGTCAACTTGATATAAATCAGTTTGGCAGGAACATGCTTACAAACCTCATTCATGAAGATTATTTTTTAAATTATATTTTTTTTCAATTCGCAAAAATATTTATCTTTTCTTCCTTCCATTACCTTACTTTAATCCTCTCTAGCCTCCACTGCAAATCAGAAAGAAAAACAAAACCCCCATCATAAAAATGTAGAGTCAAGCAAAACAAATTTCTGAATTGGCCATGTCCAAAAAATGTATGTCTCAATCTATACTCTTGAGTCCATCATCTTTCTGTCAGGAGGTAGGTAGCATAATTAAGGTAAATTTGAAACCAAAGAGGTTTTAGAGGGCCACAAGACGCAAAGAAATTTCCAAAGGATAAGCTGACCTTAGGTTTGTTCAGTGGTTCATAAAACAGATAAAGTTATAGAGGTATTATTTTTTTTTTGTGAGACTAGTAATTCTTTTCTAAACTCCAGTGGTTACTTCCTCATGTGGGTTGTTTACATTCGACCCATAAGTGAGGTTGTTCTTACCTGCTAAAAAAACTAATTTTTTAACAGGTAAGAAATAACAAAAAAAAAAAAAAAATTTTCAATGGGAAGTTTTAAGTCACTCTTAAGTGACTTGGATTAGCACTAATGTTATTTTCTTAGTGATGATCAACATTAGGTTTCTAGGAGGATGTGGATCATATTATCTCTAGCCTGACTGAGAATATTCTCTTTTTTTAGCCAACTTCCAGCTGTCTAAAGAAATATTGTTGTGTGGCTGGTAAACAGATGACAAGATCAGTCTGGACCAGGACAGAGGTTGACACTCACAAGAATCATTTTAAGGAACTCACATGGACTCCAGTGGTTGTTGTCAATAGTTCTTTCGACATAGCTTTGTGCAAAGACTGTGGTTAGGACTATTTCTAATTTGGCAAGCAGTTATCTATCCTTGTTTCCCTTTTCTGGGCAGCTTGGTGTATCAGAAAATGGCTGAACTCCAGTGATTTAACAGAGTTAAAAGATTTTCTGTTGTTCTTTTAAAAAGTGTTACTACATTACTGCTCTGATGGATCTCTGAAAATTCAAATTCCTTTTCAATAAAATCACCTTCTCTCACATTCAGATCATTTTTAAGCATGGCGCCTATTAGATAAGAAAGATTACCTGAAGCCTTTGATATATCACTCGGGCCTGGAAACTGCAACGATGACCCCCAACGCCACCTGTCTGAAACACCAGTTAAAGAGACAGATACAAGTAAGATAAATGCTATGAAAGGCATGGGGGAAAAGAAAAGGGAGAGGGAATTTTAAACAAAGATGTTACCTTAACAATGTCTTTTAAGGAATGTATGGATGGGGGCCGGTAGATATTAGAAATTGTGTTTTCTACTTTTATACCAACTTCTCCTGGCTCTGGACAAGCAGTGAGTATATAACAGAAACTGGGAGGCTTCTGATCAGCTTTCATCTGTTTAAAATGAAGAGGAAAGAACTAAAAAAAAAAGGATCCAACATGATTTTCAAATTAAATTACCATGGAATCAACACTTTCTTGATAACTGTCCTACAAAAATAGTTCTTCAGTTCCTCTTGGATATTCACCATGCTGGTTTGACTGGTATGACAACGCCAGGTTTAGCTCTTGGCTCGAAGACGACTGAGGCGACATTTATGAACACTATGTACAGCTTTGAGGATTGAGAACTATGGTCAGTCAGGCTGTGCTATACGGAAAGGTAATGAGTAGAGATTTAAAAAAAAAACAAAACAGCCACCTATTTACAGCTCCAGGAAATGATTTGGTAGGAAATGGAGCATAAACTATTGGTTAAACTGAAGGTTTTGCATGTTAGTGGATTTCATTTATCAGTGTTTCTGTCCCTCCCTCCTTCCCTCCCTTTCCTCCCTTCTCTCTTATGGATAATTGAGAGTTTGTTCTATAAGTAAATGTAAAGCATAGAATAATAATAGTTTACATTTATATAGGGCTTCAAGGTATATGAAGCGTTTCCCTCATAACAATCATGTCATATAGGTAGTACAAGTATTATTAGCCCTACTTTACTGATTAGTAAACTGAGGAACTGAGAGGCCAAGTACCTTGTCTCATGGCCACACAGGTAATGAAGATGTATGTTGGGAATGCCTTGTTTTAATAGAGAGAGAAAACATTCATTAAGAATTTACTATGTGACAGGCACTATGATAAGCAATGGAGAAAGATAAGCAAGACAGTCCCTACCTTTTTTGAGAGTTTGCAGAGGAGATAGATGGTAAGTATTTAGGAGGTCAGGGCAAAAACTAAGGTTTTAAATTGTGACAAAAGGGTCTTTGGTGGATTTCGGTGTTTTTTGCTTTTTGGTTGTGATGATTTGTTTTAAAATATACTTCAAATGAGTTTACAACGGATTTATAGTTTGGTGGGGAAAGGAGATACGATGAAAAAAACCCTAAATGTTTGGATGTTTCTGATTTACAGATCAGAAACCCATTTCTACTTAACATGGCCTAACACAGAAATGGGGAGATCTATGAAGCAGTATTAAAAATGTTGGCCCTTGATCTTTTATCATGGAAGGAGAACCCACTGTTTATTCAGGAGAACCCAAGGTTTATTTGGACTTACCTCTCCACAGTCTTGACTTTGGCCAGGAATTTTCAAAGGCATCAATGGAGGCCACAAGCTATCAATCAGACTAAAAAGTCCCATTGCCCTTAAAATAATAAAAACAGAAAATGGCAGATTGAAAAAAAAAAAGAATAGTGCATGAAGGCAAAAATTCTCTTCCTCCTCAAAAAATATTTACTAGGATACTGAGTATGGTGCTAGATAGAACAGTAGACACCATCCCAAAGAAAGTCACATTTTCTCTTGGGCCACCTCTTCCATAGTTTCTTCACCTCCCCCGTGGACAACCACGTGGAAGGTATATTATAGAGGGAATTCTTTTTTTCAGTTATGAGTTGGACTAGAAAGTCACTTAGACCCCTTCAAATTTAGAAATTCTAGAATTGCTAATACCACCAGTAAAGATGTATGCGTGTGTGAATGTGTACGTGTGTATTGACTTGAACAGAGTAGTATCTACACACTTCCCTGTTTTCATGAACCTTTTTGACCTTTTTTTACTGTGTGTGTGTGTGTGTGTGTGTGTGTGTGTGCGTGTGTATACACATATATACACTCTGGATCTATTGCTATCATTATCTTTAACTAGATAGCTGTAATGAATATGCATATCCTTAAAAGGCTATGTTCTAGATTCTTTGCAACACATAAATCTTCTCATTTTTATCTGAATTCTTCAAATTCTTCAAATTTCTTGTAGTACAACAATATTCCATTACATTCCCATAACACCATTTTCAGCTATTTCCTCAATCAATTTTTAAAAAATAGAACAAATAGGGACAGCTGGGTAGCACAGTGGATACAGCTCTGGCCTTGGAGTCAGGAGGACCTGAGTTCAAATCCAGCCTCAGACACTTGATACCTACTAGCTGTGTGACCCTGAGCAAGTTACTTAACCCTGACTGCCTCACCAAAAATTATATATATATATACACACACACATATATATGTATACATACGTACATATATATATGTATGTATATATATATATGTATAAACAACAGTACTATTAGGAATGATTCTGAAATGAGAGGTTTTGTCTGTCCCCCTCTTTCCCACCTCTAATATCCCTGGGGCAAAGTTCTAGTACTGGGACTATTGTGTCAAAGGCTACACATATTTTTGTTACTTTTTTCCATAATTAGGTATTTCATCCTGAAAAGGTTAAAGCAATTCACTTCTATTTGCTGAATAAACATTCTTAATCCCTGTTCTGAGCTGGAAAAGTGCTAAAATTTTCTCATTATATATAACACTGGTTCTTGGGTTCAAGAGAAGACAAATGCTTTCTATTGTTTTTAAGGGAAAATTATTCTACCCTTATTCTTTTTAATGTTCTTGAAATAAAAAGGTGTTGTATTTTACCAAAGACCTTTTCTTTATTTACTAACAAAATAATATGGTTTATTATCATCATTGTTTTTATTATTGTTGCTGCTGTTATATTTATGGTTTTGCTCTTTCTTTCTGTTTAGATGAGTTAATGGTTTATCATTTTATAGGGCTTAAAAATCCATACCCCTCATGTTTTGCTTATTAAGTATTTATTAATTGTTTTTACTTTCAGCACTATTAATTTGTCCTTTGATTTTATGAATTTTTTCTTTGAACTTATTTTTGATGTATTAATTTGTTAGTCTGGAGTTTTTTTTTAAGCTGCACATTTAGCTTAATCTTTTTTTCTTCTCTTTTCTTAATAAAAGCAATCAGGGAAATAATTTTCTCTCTAAGAACTACTTTAGCTGAATCCCATACATTTTTGCAATGTTGTACTATTGTCATCATCTTTAATATAATTTTATTGTATCTTTTTTTAAACTCAATTATTCTGAAGAAATTTATTTTAGTCTGCCTTTTGGTTTTCATTGTTTTAAAAATCACATTTCTTCTATTGATTGAAATATTTAGTTTTCTATGTTTGTTTATAAGTTCTCTTATGTCTTAAAATGCAGATAATTTTTGTTGTACTATTCACATTTGAATAAAAAGTAAATTTAATTCTCTTCCTATAGTTATCAGATCTGTATTTCTAGGATTGTTTCTTCAAATTTTTCAGTAACTCCTTTTTTATTTACATTTTTGTTTGACTTATTGTATTCTATATATAGGCAATTAGGTTGCTCAGTAGATAGAGCCCTGGGCCTAAAGCCAGCAAGACCTGAGTTCAAATGCAGCCTCTGAAACTTACAAGCTATGTGATCCTGGGTAAGTAACTTAACCTTTGTGTACTTTAATTCACTGGAGAAGGAAATGGCAAACCACTTCAGTGTCTTTGCCAAGAAAACTTCATAAGGGGGTCACAAAGAGTCTTGACATCTGCTTAGTGTTTTTCTATTTAGATCCTTTGGTAGTTTAGTTAACTTCTCCTTTAAAAATGTTATTCTGTCATTAGTTGTATATTTAGAATGATATATATATGTATATATATTTTGCTGTTAATGGTTCTTTCATTATGATATTTTCCATGTTTATTTCTCAATGATTTAAAATTTCACTTAAGCTTTATTCAAAATTATGACTGTAACTCTAAATTTTCAAGAGGTGGCTGATGCATGTTAAAAATTTTCCCCCAGTCTCTCATTTTAAAACTATAAGTGTCTTTTTGTCTTGGGTATATTTTCTGTAGCCAATATAATATTGAATATTGCATTCTTTAAAATCCTTTCCGCAATATGCGGTGAACTTAAATCATAACATTCAGTAACAATTATTAAATTTGTGGGGTTTTTTCTGTATCATGTGTGACTATAATCTTTGTCATAATGGTACAATGCTTTTCTTGAGTTTCTATAGATAATATTGAAAAAGCTCTGGAATTTGATAACAATGTGTCTGGGTAAGTTGTATATGACATTTCTTTCTGAGGGCATCTAGTAGCTTACATTGATCTTTACTTTGTTCCTAAATCTCACTATTTCTGGGAAAGTTTCTTGAGGGATTTTCTGTGAAAACAAAACAAAACAAAACAAAAAACCAGTGCTTAGACTTTTGTTTCTTTGAAATTTTTTGATAATCTGATAACTCTCAGATTACGTCTTATCATCTTGTTCTGTAATCTTTGCTTGTCAGTTTAAATTTTTTCAATAGTTGAGTTAAACTTGTTCTGTTTCATATTCTAGTGATTTGCTTCCAGCTTGAGAGTTTGTTTCCCACTGATTCCATTCATTTAATCAAATTTTCCACCAAATTTTCTATGTTTTAAAAATTTTGGGGGGGGCAATTGGGGTTAAGTGACTTGCCCAGGGTCACACAGCTAGTAAATGTCAAGTGTTTGGTCTGAGGCCAGGTTTGAACTCAGGTCCTCCTGACTTCAGGGTGGGTGTTCTGTCCACTGCGCCACCTAGCTGCCCCTATGTTATTAATTTTTGTTAGAAACTAATTTTTTTATCTGTGAAAGAATTGGACTAACACTAGATCTACTTTCATTATCTTTAAGGAGTTATCAGTTTGACATGTCTTATACATTGAACAGTAAGAGCATGGCATAGTGGATAGAGGGTCAACCCCATAGTGAGAAAGGAAAAGACAAAGAGTGGTTTGCCATTTCCTTCTCTAGACCTGAGTTCAAATCTGGCCTCAGATACTTACTAGCTAAGTGACCCTGGGCAAATCTCTTAACCCTATCTGTCTCAGTTTCCTCATCTCTAAAATGACCTGCAGAAAGAAATGGCAAACCATCTCAGTATCTTTGCAAAGAAAACTGCAACAATTGAACAACCACAAAAAATAGAAATAAAAACTTCGACCTTAACTAAAGTGGCTATGATATTTTTGCTAGCCCATAAATTACCACTGAAATATTTACAAATCCCTATAAAAATAAATGAGAAAAAATTAATAAACATCATTGAGTAAGCTAGAGGACATGAATTTTTCTTGAGGTGTCACTGCTTTACTTTTCTGAGTAAGTTCTGCTGAAGTTTCTTCAATACACTCTCAGATCTCAAAGGTTTTCAGTAGCAGGATTTGTCGCTGGTGGGTAATAAAAAACTAGATATTACTATAGTCAGAAGGTACAACTTTTTGAGTTGTATTTATACTATAAATCTTAAAATCATACTGAACAGACAAATACTATGTGTTACAATGGAATCATTTACTGTTTTAACATTTTGTTGTTTCAGATATGGCCAATAAGGAAGAAAGAATCAAAGGTAAATCCCGATATTTTGAACATGTGATGACTAAACAAATGGTGCCATAATTAAAAATATGGAAGTCATAAAGTGGAATATGTTTTTGGAGAAAAATAAATTTAGTTCTGGACATGAATGAATGAGTGACTGGTGAGACATACTTCTATAGATAGGAGATAGTTGGAAAATATCTGTTTAGAGTTTAGGAGTGAGGATAAGTTTAGAGGCATAGATCTGGGAGTCATTCATGATAATTCAAGCAATGATCAAACATCATATGATCAAGGTGGAGAGAACTAACATGAAAAGGCCAGAAAAGAGCCAGCGAAGAAAATAAGGGAATGGTGAAAGAGGTAGGAGGAAAATACATTGTCATAGAAACCAACGGAGGACCGAACATCACATCCCACTGCATTATTTATAGGAACGTTTATACTTGAACAATATGAAGTTCACTCATGTCAGTGAATCATTTATAGTGTTGTTAAGACCTAAGCATAGATACTTAGTTACAGCAAGGTCTAAGACTCCTTTTAGGAAGAAACAATGGATTTGGCAAATGAAGATTTATTCCTTTTTTTTAACATCACTTTTACTTCCCAATGCCTATCTCTCCACCAATAAAACTCTCTCTTGTAGCAAAGAAATACATCAAAGAAACACAAACCAACACATTGACAATATATGTCTGACAATATATGCATCTTTCCACACTCACAATTACCTCCCTGCTGAGACATCTTACCATCAATCATCTGAAGTCAAAATGGTAAATTTTATTGATGTCTTTCAAATTTGTTTTCCATTATGTTACCATTGTGTAAACTGTTCTCCTAGTTGTTCTATCTTCATACTGTAGTCTTTCACACAGTTCTTTGATTCTTCATTTTCATTATTTTTTATGGCCCAACAGTATTTTGTTATATTCACATACTACGACTTATTTGGCCATTTCCCAATCAATGGGCACTACCCCGTTCTTTCCAATTCTTTGCTACCATTAAAGTGTGCTAAATATATTAAGTACTGCTAATACATTAAGGATATATAAATATATTCTATATATGTTCATTGACTTTATAAAGCATATCTAATATATGCACATTGATTTTAGCTGAAGGACCCAACATCAGGAAGGGAAAAAGGAGTTACAAACTAAATATGAAGTGCTCAGAGGCAAATTTCTCTTGATAATCTAGATTTTATAATCAGATACAATCAAATGCCTCTACACACTTAATTCTCATTTATTTACAAAGTAGAAATTGCATTTTGGCAGGGCTAAGTATACTCTTTTTCTCAAGTCTAAATCCAAATGATATCCTAAAAATTTTGTTTCAGAAGAACTTGGACCACTTCAACCTCATTCCATATTTTATTTTATTTTTTGTTTGCTTGTTTGTTTTGGTGAGGCAATTGGGGTTAAATAACTTGCCCAGAGTCACACAGCTAGTGAGCATTATGTATCTGAGGCCGGATTTGAAGTCAGGTCCTCCTGACTCCAGGGCTGGTGCTCTATCTACTGCACCACCTAGCTGCCCCTCATTCCGTATTTTAAAAAGTCCATGATAGGGGGCAGCTTGGTGGTACAGTGGATAGAACACCAGCCCTGAAGTCAGAAGGACCTGACTTCAAATCCGGCCTCAGACCAAACACTTGACACTTACTGGCTGTGTGACCCTGGGCAAGTCACTTAACCCTGATTGCCAAAAAAAAAAAAAAGAAAAAGACCATGACATAGTAAATTGGAAATTCTATAGTATAAATGCTACTATTTTGTGACTTTGAAAGGAAAGTACTTTCCTATTAAAAAATTCTTTCTTATATATTAAAAAAAAACCTCCTTAAAAATAGAATTAGGAGTTATAGGCATTCACAATCATTCAGGACTCAGAATGCTCTCAAAATTCATAAAATATTCCATACTTAAAAACTTCTTGAAAATCTGCCCTCAATGTGACTGTGCAAAAATGCTTGGTTTTGTTTTATGGTCATTTCATTCATCATGCTACAGTCACTTGTTGGGAGGCTGGGCTATTCAGGGAGGACTAGCGCCTCTGCTGTGAGGGTCTTTTTCAGGGCTGCTCATCCACCTTTGGTGCTGACCTGATTCACCCAACCCTTACATGCAGCTCCAAGAAGCTGTAGCACGTGCAATGGCCACATCCTGATGATACCATTTTGGCAGAAGGGCTAAATCAGGTTGAGGGTAACCAAACAAAGCCCTCAAACCCATTGGTGAGTTAAGAGGATGTCTACTTCAAGCATGTGAAGACTTCTCCTAGAAGAATGGGTGGATAAGAACAATTTGTTCCAATGGCCATGAAGGCAGCTTGGTTAGACATTGAAGACACCAAGGTAAATCACCGCATCCCAGGCCATCACCAGTCATCCTGACTTTTGTTTGCCACCGGATTTCAATGACTTGGGAAGAGGGAGTGAGGGGGATGGTTTTGGCAACTCTGCCTCACTTCAATCCAATTCATCCTCAAGTCAAGACATCACCCTGTTATGTCACTGGTCTTCTTCAAAAACAAAGAACAAACAAAAACAACCTCTTGTTCATTTGACAAGCATTTTTAAAATAAGGACCTGAGAACAACTATGCTTCTTCCTCGAACTACAGTACAAACAAATATAGATTTGTATTAAATCAAATTTTAAAAGGCTTATTTAACATCAAAATTAAAATACTGGTAACTAGCTAAATGATAAATATACACATAGAGTAGTTTAAATGATCTATATACCATTTTGGTAATAAGTTGTTTAGTGTAGTGGATAAAGAATCCTCTTTGGAATCAAGGAAGACTTGGGGTCAAGTACTTTCTCTGAAATGTACTGGTTTTGTGACCAGGGCAAGTCACTGGACCTCTCTCAATGTTCTAAGCAAACCTCTTATTATTACAAGAAATATAATGAGTAAACCGCAGATAATTTCTGTTGCAATTAAAAAAAATTTGGAGTAAAAGAAGCAGAGGGGGAAACATAAGAAGACATTCCCAAACAACATCATAAACATAGCAAAAACTCTTGAAGGATTTAGTAACATGGATAATAAATTATATATTGGCAGCCATCTGTCTATCACACATGTAGAGCTTACCCTGCTTCTCTGTCTATGGTACAGATTTTTAATGTGGGGGTGGGGAGGGTCTATGAACTTTAATATATATATGTATATATATATACACACACACATATATGTGTATATATATACATATTATATTCACACACACACACATGTTATATATACTGCATTTCAATATAATTGGTTTCCTTTGTAATCCTATATGCTTTATTTTGTGAATTTAAAAACATTCCAAGGAGTCCATGGGTTTCACTAGACTGTTAAGGTGCTTGTGACACAAAAAAAGGCCTGGGGAGTGTGGGGGAGAAAATGCATTTGGACAAGAACAGGATGAAATGGTAAAGAAATTTCCAGCACAGTTAGACTAAAAAACAGGTAGAAAAGCAAGGACAAAAAGGGAGAAAAATAAAAGCTGTCATATGCTTAGGAAAATCTACCCTTAAATAACTACTTTTTCAAGTAATATCCTTTGAGAATTAAAGTTTCCACCCAAAACCATCCTAGAAGGAATGAGAATGATTGGCTAGCTTTTATAATCATATGATTTCAGTTACATGGGAGGAAGGAATAAACAAAAAAATAAGCTGGTTACTTTCCTTTTTTTCCTGATGCTGAAGGAAAATGAGGATGGGTGAGCTACTCATCACAGATTGACAAATACTGAGTGGGCCCAGTGGCTCTTCCAAAACTTAAGATTTCTCCACCACCAACCATTAGGAAATGGAATTTTTCTTGTACTAAAAGTTCAGAAAAGTCTAATTAAGAAGAGAAACAGCAACTTTATTATTCAATAAAGCCATGATCAAGATCAAGAGTATAAAGAATCCAGTTATGACAATGTTTTTTTTTTTGTTGTTGTTTGTTTGTTTTTTAAAGAAAGAAAAGAATCCCCAACCTATGGCAGGCTAGTTTAAAAACCTAATCCACACATGATTTTGGTGGCTTTCTTAAAGGAGCTTGTAATCTTTATGCTAGAACCAGGAGAGGAAAGGTGGGGTAATAGAGGTTAGAGAGACTGGCTCAAAGTCAAGAAAACCTGAATTCAAGTCTTGCCACTGATAATTACCTGTTACATGATTCTGGATGAGTAACTCCTTAGTGCTCCAGAAAACACCAAGGCTAGAAGTTGCAGAATAGCTGACAATCTGCATTAGGAGAAGGAATTTCCTTGTGAGGAGTTCCCTGTGAAATTATAGATCTGGACCCCAAAAGAAGAGATCGCTATTAATAATATATAGGACATGGATTTAAAGGACCTGAGAGGTCATCCAGTCTAACTCTCTCATTTTACAGATGGGGAAACAGAGGCCCAAAGTGATCTGCCCAAGGTCACATGGGTAGAAAATGACACAAGACCAGAATTTAAGCCCAGATCCTGACTCCAAACCCAGTATTCTTTTCATTGAGGTATGAATTAATTCTCTTGATTTTCATTTCTGAGTTTGATTTACCAAAATAACATAATGTAAAAAATGCAAAATAATTACAATGATAAGTAACTCAAATCACACATTACATGGCTTTTAATAACAAACACAATGTAAGTACAACATAACAAATTAATAGTGAATTGTAAATGGGTATTCTACAATAGGAAAAGCCTTAAAAAGATTTTGCCTGGAACCAATTAGCTTTATTTGGGAGGCATCATTGGCTACTTGCAACTTACAATAGTGACTATGGATTAAATATTTATATTTAAAAGCAGATTTCCTATAACATTAAACTGGGTATTCTCACAAGTATTGTTTTTTTTTTCTCATTTAAAAAAATAGACATGGCTTAAGTAGTTGCTGTTGTTTTGTGAACAAGATTTCGGTCTTAGGCAGCCCACATAACCATTTAAATGAATCCAACCTTTTCTGCTGTAGCTAACTTTTGGCAGAAGGAAAGTTTATTGTTCTTCCCACCACAGTCCACTCTTGACTCTTCATGAAAAGAGCCCCACTTCACTTCTGCATGAGGTTTCATTTTGTTACACAGGAAATGCATTCTTTTAAAAAAGTCATCCCTTTAAAAGAAGCGTCAAATAACAATAAGCAAGATAACTGACAGTAAACACTGTCTTAAATTTAACATTCTGTTTTCCAAAGAGGCTTTACCATCTGGGAAAAAAATATTTAATTAAAAGAGAATTTTTTTTTTTTTACAAAGGACTTGAGCCTCCACTTAGAAAGTACTCACAGAAATGAGTTATGATGTCAATGTAATAATTACAAATCTGACAAAACCACTCAATCAGAATGAGTTTCTGGGTAGATATTTGGAAAATAAAAGTTTTTAACTAAAAATCCTAAAATGATTATCTTTCACATTTGGTGGGTAGCCGTGGGAAGGCAAGGCAGATGGGGAGGAGGCCGGATGAAATCTTTACTTTCTCTATTGGGAGTTCTGAAGTTGACAGTTTTTGCAGCCTGGTCTCTACATTGGGCAGATTCCTTTAAAGTGCTCAGAAAAGTAGGTCAAATTAACTAGTGATCATTTAAGGGGAAAGCCACGTTTCACACCACATTCAGTCACGATTTCATCTGATCCTTTCAACTGTGATCTAGAAATCAATAGCTTTGGAGAATGTGAAGAGGGGGAAGGGAAGCAGTGTGGTCACACATGGAGAAAGAATGACAGCATATGGTCTATGCCAGGGACATCTGGAACAGGCCTGATACGTCTTCTCTGTTGCTCCACTTGGGGTGGCTTTTGGCAGGATGACTTTAAAGCACAGACTGAAAAACACGTTGCTACTTTATGAAATCTAGGATGCATGCCCGCAGGCTGTCTGACTGAAGAAGCTCAAATTCATCACTCAGATGGTATAGAAACTCACATTTAGATTTTTAACTTATTGTAATAATACATAGAGGTGGCTATGATGTGGTGGTTAGAAAGCTGGCCTCAAAGCCAGGAAAACCCAGGGTTCAAATCCTGCCTCTGATCCATACTAACTGTGTGACATTTAACTTCCCACTGCTCCAAGATTATCACTTGAAGACAAGATGCCAGTCTACATGGGTAGAGGGAGTTTCTTTACATGGGAACTCACAGATCCATCTTAATATACATAATATATAAAAAAGTCAAGCTCTGTTCTCCAACTCCAACAAAAAGAATACAGTCTTTAAAATACATATCTGCATCTAAGATGAAGGAAGGATGCAAAGGGTGGTTATCTGAGTCTGTAGGGAATGTTGATGTTGAGAAACTATTTAGGAATGTTAAATGAACGTTTCAGATTTTTTTAAGGCATCACAGAGACATGGGAGGTACAGATGTATTATCCCTCCAAGTTTTACTATTTAAAACAGAGGACTGTTGAGTCGCCTAATTAGAGTAACAGGAGATTGGCCACCTTTTACCCTGCGCCAGAATTATGCCAAGAGTCCTTAAGTGCAGAATGCTTGACTGACAACAAATCCCATGCAGACTTTAAGGGGGTGGAAGTTACATTCTGTAACTCAGATTCCACTTTCCTAACCCCTTGGTGAATAGAAGCTTCTCTGGCTTGTAGCTGCAGAGCCAGAGATAGAGGCATATTCAAAAGGTATGAAGGCTGATTTTCTACCTTCTCTTGTTCTACCTTCTCTTCCAGTTTGGAGTCAATAGGGTAAGAGACAATTCTGTAAAGGGACAGGCTTCAGGCCTTCCCATTTGAAGCCAATAGGTGGCCCCTGAATAAAGGCCTTGTTTTTTGGGTTTGGTTTTTTTTTTTCGCCTTTGCCTTGGTGTTTGGCATTTGCTCTTTCATTTTAGGTGAAAGAGATTGGAGGCTACAATCTTATGAGTTTCAAACAATCAGGAGAGTGAGGTACCAGGAAGTCCAGGAGAAAAGTCTGTACCAAGTTTTGAACACTAGTTTGCAAGATCCAGTAAGGCAGTAACAGAGGTGCCTCCTTTGGATGTGAGATTGGTGGAACCCATGCTAGATAGAAACTGTTAAGTTTGAGCTCATTCTCTCCAAAGACCTAGGTGGTACAAGGAAGAATGTGCCCCTGAAGTATTGTGAGGAAATGTTTGTACTTGTGTTCTTCCTGAATCTTGAAGTAAATTGTTGTTGTTCAGTCACATGTGACTCTTTATGACCCCATTTGGGGTTTTCTTGGCAAAGATGCTGCAGTGGTTTGTCATTTTCTTCTCCAGATCCTTTTACAGATGACGAACTAAGGCAAACAGAGTTAAGTGACTTGTCCAGGGTCACATAGCTAGTAAGTGTCTGGGGCCAGATTTGAACTCATGAAAATGAGTCTTCCTGATTCCAGGCCTGGTGCTCTATCCACTGCACCACCTAGCTGTCACTTGGAAATAAATATCCTTTCTAAAAGAGGATTGGTGTTAAGTAGTTAAATGGAACTGGGGTGCCAGCAACTGATGGCTAATAGTGGGGAAAGTGTGAACACATTGGAATAGGGACTTGAGTTGATAGCACTAGAGAAGCAATACCTTCAAGCCTCCAGGGATATCCCTAGCTAGAACCCTAAGGGGAGATGTGCCCACCCTAGCTCTAGGAGAGTAAGGCAAGACTTTTTGCTACACTAATTTAATTTTTATATTCAGATTAAATTCTAAACAGTAGCATTCTTTCACTTATAGATACTAATTTAACCTTGAAGCTGTTTAGTGTAAATAAGACTTATCTTACATATGTTCCATTGAACTCCATCCATAACACTAACTCTGATTCTAACTTCTATCCCATCTTTCAGTTTGGAAATAGGAGACAAAACACCAAAAAGATACTTTAGGTCAATTAATACAATAAAGAGGTTTATAAAAAGAGACTAAGGGAAAAAAAAGATGAATGGGGCAGGGATGAAGAGTTTAAAGAAGTAGAAGACAGAGCACAATGAAAAAAAAGGGAGCAGAACTGCTACATGAAGGTCATAGAACCCCAAAATCTTTCTTCCAGCTCTCTTCTCCTCTCCTCTCCTCCCTTCTCCTCTTCTCTTCTCTCCTCATCTCTCTTCATTCTTTCTTTCTCTCTCTCTCTCTCAGAACTGATGACAAAACAGTTCTTAAAGTCTGAAACAATAGACATTCTATGACAAATCCTATCAATGAACATAGTCCATTAAAAAGTGAAAATAAAATCAGGTACTCAATCATCCCTTTGCTGTTGTTCTACTCAATACTCAAATAATAAAATTGACTTAACTGACTAGTTGTTATAAGTAGCTTGATCTAGAATTTTAGGCCAGTCAAAAAGAAAAATAATGTTAATTTATTAATAAACTATCAAGAAACAGTTCAGTGACAGGTCAAATATTACTGGGGGATTTAGGTTTGTTTCTGGATCTACTAAGGCTTAAAAAATACAACTTTGAAATAACTTTTTGTGACATGTCTATGAATAAATAACAGAAATACATACAAAAATACCAATATTTTCTGGACAAATTTTCCTACAAGAAGTAGGCCCAAATATTAATGTTATATTCTAACACCCAAAAATTCACTAACATAGTTAACACTTTACTGTTATTGCATTAGAAGAGCTAGTTAGTCTTAAGAAGAACTTTAACAGAGAAAAGGCAGATAAACTTGAAAAACTACATTTCTAAAGAAAAAGTAAACACAGCTGGTGAGCAGAGTAAGAGGACATGAAGTGCTATAACAGAAAAAACTAACAACTCAACCACTCATGAGCCCTCATGTTAAAAATATGCAAAGTAATGCTCTCTTTAGAGAACCTCATTCTTACACATGCAAGGGATGTGTAATGAGAGTTGTTTTATGTTAACTATGTTTTCATTTCATTAACACTATGGCATCACTATAACATGTTTTCTATAACATGAAATCTAAGAGAGTTCAGCTATCAGAAATATCAGAAATCAGAAAAATCATCATAACAGGACCTAACTTATGACACAATGTTACAACCTAAACCCCAACTAATTTCCATCTTGATCACATTATCATTGCTGGTTTCTCATTTTCTTGTTACGAAGGTCTACACATTTAGCATTTTACATTTCTGCCCTTCTAAATTTATCTAAGACTTCTCTGTCACTAAGAACATGTTGAATTCCTGTGTTTCCTATATGTTTAAAATATTTATTTCTTATTTTCCCCTTTAAATTTTCATCACATTGTTATTAAATTAATTTCAACAAGGCTGAAAAATGCAACTTCCCTCCAATTTATTTTTTTCTTTGATTTATCATGTTCTGAGAATGGATTGTTTTATCCCCCTACAACTAATCTCCTATGACTAATTATTTAACTATTTCTGTTAGTAAGAATGTGAACTCTTCCTTTATCAACTTAGTGGCTATATTATTTGGTACATGTATGTTTAAAATTAACATGTGCTCATTATCAGGAGTGCCCTAAACATTTCCTTGTTTATCTCTATTAATTCTTACTGGTTTGAATTCAACTCTCTGAGTTATAAACACTGTAAATTCAGATTTTCTTGAGCTAGCTGTAACATAATATATTTTAATCCACCCTTTCACTTTAAAGCCCTGTGATCATTTTGTATAATTGTCTTTGCTGTAGACAACATGTTCTGTTGTTCATACATTCTGTTTTTTAATCCATTCTAGAATTCCTTGGGGGTGGGAGGGTGAACGGGTGTTCAATCTGTTAACATTTAAGTTAATAGTCTTAAATTTTGACAGTAGTTCACAGGACTTAGAGCTTGAAGGTACATCAGAAATCACTAGATCCTACTCCATAATTCTAAAGACGAGGAAAGAGATGCTGAGAGAAATGAAGCAATTTGCCCACAGTCGCATTAATAATTAATAGTGATAAAAATAACAACAGTAATAGCTCATATTTGTATATAGTGTTTCAAGGCTTATAAAGCCATTATATATCAATCAAGATATACATGCGTATATACATATGTATACATACCCACATAAGCACACATGTATCTATCTATCTATCTATCTATCTATATATACACACACATAAATTTGATCCTCATAACAACTCTATGAGATTGCTGCTATTATTACCCCCATTTTAAAGATGGAAAATGGTACCAGAGAGATTGTGACTGGTACTAAGTAGCAGAGCTATTATTGAAACCCAAGCTCTCTGATTCCAAAATCCAATATTCTTTACACTATATAGCAATGCCTTTCTTCTATAATTCTATGTTAAGTTGTTATTGTTTTATTTCAGGAGGGAATATGATCTTTCTAATTTTACTGTTTTCTATCATTAGACCAAATAATGAATAATATTATGCAGAATTCCTATATTTTTGTGCTGTTTATCCTGAAAGAATTCATGAACTTTCCCTTTGGAACTATCACTGCTACCTTTCCATTCTACCCTCATTTACTTGTATTTCCTTTTTGTTATTAATCTATAATGCTTTTTTGTTTCTATACTCCTACTTCTTCAAAGAATTCTTAAAAGAATTGTTTGCCAGCATGTTTTTCAAGGCCAATTTTATCATTCACTAATTTAACCAAGCCAATATTGTAGTTATTTTGTAATCTCATAGGGGCTTTTACCTTAAGAACAATAATAATAACTGACATTTATATTTCATGCTAAGGTTTATAAAGTTTCTACCTCCAAAGCATTTCCCATATCTGTCCCCAGTGACAACATGAGTTCAGGTCCTTATCTCCTCTCACCTGGAGTACTGCAATAGTCTCTCTGCCTCAATTCTCTTCCCACACTAATTAATCTTTTACACAACATAACAGGATGATTTTTTTTTTTTAAAGAGTTATCTTCTGAAATGCAGGTCCAACCTTCTGTCATTCTCCGCAATAAATTTCAGTGTTTTCCTGTTACCTCAACAATCAAATATAAACTCTGCTTAGAATTTAAAGCCTTTCACCCTGGTCCCAATCTCCCTTTTTAGTTGTATTAATTATTACTACCCTTCTCATTGCCTACATTCTAGTTTAACTGTCCTATTTACTGTTCTAAATACATGGCCCTCTATTTCCCCTCTTTGTGCCTTGACACACCCCATGCCTGCACAGCACTCCTCTCTCACCTCTACCATTGAGAATTGCTAATCTCCTTCAAGACTGAGCTTAAATGTCAGCTTCTACGTGAAGTCTTTCCTGATTTCCTCAGCTTCTAGTACCTATTCCCTGACCTTGTATTGATCTTTCAAACACATACATACACACAGAGTGTATTATGTATATATGTGATGTATATATGATGCATTTATATGTGTATATAGGATGTACATATGTATATGATGCATGTATCTGTACACAATGTATATGTATATGATGTGAACAGATGTACACATGTATATAAGTCTATACATATACATACAAAGTAAAAAACTATGTATAACCTATATTATACAATATACATGTGCACAATATATTACATATTGTATGTTATATTTATAATATTTATATATAATTATATTATCTAATGTTATAGATTATAATATATAAAAGCATATGTGTACATAATATGTATAATATATGTACACAAATGTAACATATGTGCATTAATTGTTATGGGTAGCAATAATGCAGCTAGAATAATAATAATACAGATAAAAAACTATAGAGACAGAGATATTTAGACAGTTTCCACTGATAGAATGTAAAGTCCTTACCGATAAAAACTTTTGCTTTTTTATCCTCAGTGCGTAGCAATGTCCCTGGCATACAGAAGGTGCTTAATAAATGATTGTTGACTAATTGCTCCCCTCATAAGAAGCCTACGAGACAGCTAGTGCAAGCATTATTATTTGTCTTTTAAAGAGGAGGAAACTAAGATCCTGAAAGATAAGTGACTTGACTATGATCCGACAGCTAGTGTCTAAAGTGGGAGCTGAAATCAAGACTCTTGGTTCCAAGTCCCGCAATCTTACTGCCATACCAGCTGAGCTAATCAGAGGTGAAGGCTATTTCTTTTTCCAGGTACTCGCTAGTCGAGGTGTTTCTGCAGCTCACTTGCAAAGGTTCTTTTAAAGTATCATTTTTGCTCCATTAATTCTTTGAGGTCCTGGTAATTTTGGTCTTAAAATGTCCATTTTTTGTTTGTTTCTAAATTATGATTAGATTTGCTGGGAAACTCAGGTATTAGTTTCAGGGGTTGAAAGTCATGTTTTAGATTTTTAAAAATGTAATGCTTCAAATCCTTTGATCACTTCTGGTTTTCTGTTGAAAAATCTCACAGGACCCTTATTGGCTTTTCTTGGTGTGTGATGTTTTTCTTTTGGCTGCTTGAAAGATACTTTGTAACTATAATTTTGAAGTTTGATAGTGCTATGTCTGGATGAATTTATCATTGATGGCTTCTCTTTTTATTTGTAGAATGTCATTTGTTTCCTATTGCTCAGAAGTTTTCTTGTACAATTTCTTAAAACATGTGATCAGATACTTTTCTTCTTTGACATTTTCCAGGATCCCAACAACGTTGAGGTTTCCTTTCCTTCATCTGTCCTCCAAATTTGTCACTTTCTTCATCTGCATTACTTCCAAATATTTTTCCAGTTGAATTATTTTCTGAGTTTGTTGTTCCATTTCAACTGCATTTAAGCTGCCTCTCTGACTTCTAGTGTGCTAAACATGTTTTTGGCTGAGGTTAACTAATGTTTTTTATTTCCCTATCCTATTTTCCTTTCTGCTGAAGTTTTGTCATCATCTCCTCTCAAGATTCTTTAATTCTTCCCTGGATTTTTGAGGTGTGCTTTATCTATTCTTCTGTTTGTTATTTTTTTGGGGGGGAGGGACTGATTTTCTATCTTCCTTATTGTCTCTCAGGATTTGTTTCCCTCTGTCTACTTTTTATATTGTTTTAAAAATGCTTTTTTCTAATGTTTTCCTTTGTTTCTCTAATTTCATAATTTTAAAAATACTGTATCAGGGCTCTTTTTTGCTTTGGTCTATTATCTTTCTAATGAGTCTTACTTTACCTATGAGAATTTCTAGCAATTTAATTTCTTTTTGATGTTTCTACTATTATTTTTTATGAGAATAATAGGGCATTTATTGGATTGTCTTGTGTCTTTTCACTCTGCCATGTTTTCAGAATTTTTACTGGAGTCAATATAGCACCTTGTATAGTGTTTGCTTTTGTTATCTTTTTGTTTCCTGTTTTTCCATTTTTCTCACTTAAAAGAACACAGGAGCATAGAACTATAAATAGAAGGGGTTTCAAGGGCTATCTAATACAAACTCCATAATTTATATATGAGAAAACTGAGGCCCAGGTAAGTCAAGAGACTTGCCCATGGTCACACAGGTAGTAAGCAAGCATCAGAGGTACCATATGAACCCAAGCCCTCTGGCTCCAGTCGGTCAACTACCACTTATTAAGCAACTACTACTGGTCAGGCAGGGTACTAAGCCCTGTGGTTATAAAGAAAGGTAAAAATAGTCCCTGCCCTCAAGAAGCTGACATTCTTATGGAGGAGACAATATGCAAATAACTTTGTGCAAACGAGCTATACACAGAATAAATGGGAGGTAGTAAAGAGATGGAAAGTACTAGCATTAAGAGGAATCATGAAAGGCTTCTTGTAGAAGATGAGACTTTGGGAGAAGTATGAAAGAAGCCAGGTAAGCCAGGGGTTAGAGATGAGGAGGATTAAGTGATTTTCCCCGGGTCACATACCAAGTAAGTGTCTGAGGCCAGATTTGAACTCAGGAAGATGAGCCTTCCTGGCTCCAGGCCTGGAACTCTATCCATTTCACCACCTAGCTTCCCCTCATTTAACCCTGCTTGCCTCAGTTTCCTCATCTGTAAAATGAGTTGGAGAAGGAAATGGAAAACCATCCCAGTATCTGTAATAAGAAAACCCCAAAATGGCTCACAAATCAGACATGACTAAAATGACTGAACAACAGTGGGACATCCAGTTTGAGATGTCTAATAGGCAACTGGAAATGCAAAACTGGAGGTCAGAATTGGGAAAAATCAACATGATCATTATCTGCATAGAGATGATGGTAGAATCCATGGGAGCTGGAAATAGAATAGAACAAGAAGAGATGAAGACCTAGGCTAGAGCCGTGGGGGACACCCATGGTTAATGAGAATAATCTAAACAAAGATCCAGTAAAGAAGACTGAGAAAGAACGGTTCTGACAGTAGGAGGAAAAACAAGAAAGAGCAGTGTCTCAAAGTTTAGAAGGAAGAGATTATCAAGCAGAAGGTGTTTGACAATATCAGAAGCTGCAGAGAGGTCAAGAAGAATGATAACTGAGAAAAAACCATTAAATTTCACAATTGGGAGATCATTAATGAATTAGGATTGAACAGTTTCAGTTGAATGATGAGACTGGAAGACAGATGGCAGAGCTGGTATTATTTCTACTGTGCCACTGTTGCTGTCTCAGTAGGGAATTAAAAGGAGGATGAAAGGAAGAAAGGAGCTTGACTTTTCCTTGGTCATGCTGGAAGATACACTATCAGTCCTGAAGTAAATATAACAACTAAATGTTTATAGTAGTGATACACACAGGCAAGTTTACTTTCTACTTTAGCTAATGCTACAGAGGTCACTGATGGAGAAATCAAACCAAAACATCGTGACTCATTTGCATCAAAGAATTACAAACATACTTTAAATAAGCTTTCTACATTGATCTATTGCCTATTTATCAATACGGTCCTTGAAAGAAAAAAGGACTCAGAAGATTGAACTGTTTTTCTTTTCCTTTGCATACAAATGGTGAGCAGTAAATAAAGAGGTGCAGAAGCTAACATATACTAAAATTATTTTTTCAAGACGAAAAAAAGAGGGACTTTTACTAATGTGGATTATGTTGCTTTAGTAATATTTTGGAAGCTATCAAAAATCTAACCAGAAAAAAGGATGCTCGAGTATTACAAAAGGAGGGAGACTGCCCTGAGGCTCTCTCCAGAAGGATCCACACACAATGGATGGCTCAGGAGCCCGAAATGATGTCAACACACAGATGTTCCGGTTGTAGTCAAACAGAGCCAAGACTTTTAGTTCTCGGGCACAGAAGGTACACTACAGTGTGTGAACTACTGAGAGTTCAGAAACTCTTTTAAACCCTGGTGCCTTAAACTGTTTGGTGGACCCCAAATAACCACAACTGGCTCTTGGTTTTTGGAAGAGAAAGACAAATCCTCCTAGCCTTTTCCTGGTTGGAACTGTTCCCATCTCTCAGGAGAGTCTGTGTAGCCACTCACTGAAACTGGCCGAAAAAGGGGATCTTTTTGGTGGAGACCAGCAATGGCCAATACAAGATTTCAGGCAGATTGCTTGATACTGAGATGACTGTGTGGTCAAAGATGAGACGTATAATATGGAAAAAGCCATTAAAGAGATACCCATCCAGAATCATTGGATCTTAGAGTTGGAAGGATCTTTAAAGGCCATCTAGTGATTGAGTTAGTACTGAAGGGCTATTACTGGCTTCTTGCCATCTGAAACACTGCCAAACCTATATGTGGTTTCTAGTGTGAGACTTTTATAAACCCTGTAGTGGAACAAATCATTGACCTCATATCCCCATTATCTGGCCATCCTTTGGTGCCTTCAGTAACTATGTCCAAAGCTTTAATCACATATTATGGTTATCTGAGTAGGGTACTTATTTCCCTACAAGATTTTTAATTCCATCAGGCCAGAGATTATTTATCTCAATTTTGTATGTTACTATCCCCACCCTCTTTGACCTAGCATACGTGTTGCACACAGTATATACTTACTAAATATTTGTTGAATCAAAAAGGCAAATAATAGTTAGCCATGATAGATTCAAAATGTGAATACAAGAACTATTATTCCCCAAAGAAGCCTGGGATATCAGAGTATCTGTGGACATTGATCCACCAGAAAAATGAAAGAAGAGACTTTAATGGTGGGTTATATTTATGGAGTACCTGCTAGTGCTCTTATCCTATTAGTCTCTGTGGTGTGATAGAAAGATAATTATTAAGTGCTTACTATGTGCCAGGCACTGTACTAAGCACTGGGAATATAAATACAAGTAAAAAGAAAGGCAGTCCCTGCCTTCAAAGAGTTTACATTCTAATGGGTGAAGACAATACATAAAAGGGTGCTGAAAAAGCGGCGGGGGGGGGGGGGGTTCCTCCCACTGGGGAGAAGTTATTTTCACAGCGACAAGGTAGAAAAATAACACAGAGAATCAGGAGCTGAGACAGGTTAGAAGTGAGCACACCAGTGTGACCTCCAATGGCTTTCTTCTTCATTGCTCTGCTGTGAAACCTGTTCTATGCAACCTGCCCTAATATATCAAAAATGATAGCTAAAAACCAGCAGATTTTTTGTGCTAAGCTACAGAATGAACTTCATTTATTTTAGGTAATGATTCTCAAACTTTTAAATTCATTGACCCATACCAACACACATTCCTTACCAGGGGAGAACAACTTGTTCTCAAAAACAAAAAAAAAAATGCACCCATGACATATTTTTAAGTTCAATCTGCACTAGCATTTTCTCTGTCACTCTCTTAAGTCTAGACAATCAACAACACAATAAATCAAGCCTTGATTCATAGCATCTGCTGATTTCCAAGGCGTAAATATTCACACTGAAAATAATCAGTTCTCATTAGGGTAAGAGCTAGCTCTATCACCATCCCCCCCCCCAAAAAAACCCCTGCTTCCCATTCAACTGAAAAAGTTGTCCTAGACCTCCCAGATCATTTTCTAGACAATTTTCTTTTTGGAAATACCTCTCCTATTTTGTACTTATGAAATTGACTTTTAGAACTCACATGTAAGATTTTATATTTATCCTTACTCAATTTTGCATTATTCAATTTGGCCCAATGTTCTAGCTGTGCAGATCTTTTTTTTTTTTTGACCCCATCATGCTATCATGTGCATTATCTAGCTTAGTATCACCTGTAGATTTGATAAGCTTGCTTTATATATCTTTAACCAGACTATTGATAAAAATGTTTTATGGCACAAGGCCAGGCACAGCTCCCGAGAGCCCTCGACTATGTGTGTCCTTCTAAGGGTGATATCCTACCCTGGGTTTGGCCTTCCAACCAGGGCCAAATCCACCTAATTATGCCATCACCTAACTTACACTTCTCTACCATTTCCCCAAGAACAGCACAAGAAACTGTCAAATGCTTGGTTAAACCTAAACTATATGTGCGTGTGTGTGTGTATGTGTGTGTGTGTGTGTATACATACATACATACATATATACACATACATATATATGTGTGTGTGTGTGTGTGTGTATATATATATATACACACACATATGAGTTTCTAGTTTACTAGTTTAGAAAGCCTATTTTTAAAAAAAAAAAATAGCTTATTCAGGCATTAACTTGTGTGTGATAAAGCCTCCTGCCATTTTGTGACCAATCTCTTTCTTTTCTAGATGTTCACTAAAAATCCTTTTAATGATTTTTTTCTTGTTTTGTCTGGGCCTGTAATTTAATCAACATTGGGAAATACTAGTGTGAAACTTTTCTCCACCTATGCAAGTCATCGATCCTTTAGTAAGGCCGGCAGTCAACAAGCATTTATTAGGCACTTACTATATGCTAAATGCTGGGGATACTTGAGAAGCAAAAATACTGTTTTTGCCTTCAGGACACTCACATTTTAATGGGGGAGACAATAAGTGGATAACTAGGTAGAGTTATCGCTTCCACATTGAAACTTTCCCCATCGCGGTTTTGATAGTATCTCCAGCATAAGAAATTAAGTGGGAATTTTTTGAGTTTTGCAGAAGCTGCAGATGACACAGAATCTACGACCAAATACTCAGCCCTGTAAACACCCCATAAAGGAAAAAGAAAAGTTCAGACTTCTTCTCTGTTATGAAGGGAGCACCAAAAAATTTTACACAGATTTTCCAGATGAAGAGAGCTCCATGCCCCTAAACCCAGAGGTGTGGAAAGAATAGGTGTATATACAAGATATATACAGATTAAATGTAGTCTCAGAGGGAAGGAACCAGCATCAAGGGGAGGTTGGTAAGGCCTCGGAAGGGCATCTTGCAGAAGGTAACATGAATGTCCCAGAGTTGTTTGGGGCAATGAAATGTTAATTGGCTTTCCCAAGGTCACAAGACTAATGTGTGTATGGCAGGACCTGAAGTCAGGTTTTCTTGACTCCAAGGGCAGTCTTATATCCACTATACCACATTAGCTCCTCTTGAATATTACTAAATTTTGCAAGCAACAGAAGTTAAGATCATTGGCCTATAGTTGCAGACTACACTCACTTCTCATTTTTGAAAACTGGAACATTTGCCCTTCTGCAAATCTGAAGAAGCCCTCATCATTGCTCCATTCACCTAAAGGAAATGTCCTCTATTCCTTCTTTGTTCTTCCTCTTTTCCCCAGGATAACTAACAGAGCCCCTTTTCATTACTTTTAGCTTTGCACACCAATCTCAGCTCATTCTGAGTTTCAGCACACTTCACAGTATTCTTATGGGTCTGTGACACAGTTTTGTTCTTCTTACGTATTCATGCTTCCATCTTCCATATGTATCTTTCAAAAAATATGTTTATCTTTGAGTACCCTGTGCATCTACATGGGCTTTTTTTTTTTAATAGCTCCAGGTTGTTGGGTTCCCCCCGCCCCCTGCTCATTAGAATGATTTCTTTTGCTTCCTTAATTCTTTGTTGTTGTTGTTTTTTGGGGGGCAAGCAATTGGGGTTAGGTGACTTGCCCAGGGTCACAGTTATGAAGTGTCTGAGGCCACATCTGAACTCAGGTCCCCCTGACTCCAGGGCTAGTGCTCTATCTACTATACCACCTAGATGCCCCCAGAATTTAATTCTTGAGAGTTTCTGAACACTCCTGGCCTGTATTTGCTTGTAGAATTTTCATCCATCAGATGCTATATATCTATTTTTTCTCTGAATCCTTAGAAACCTACTCTCCAAAATCTGGTATTGTCTGTCAGACCATGTCCAGCTTTTCTTTCGCTCTCCCTCACAAATTTTGAGAGAGAATGGTCCCTTCCTTTCAGAGTTCTCAACATTTCCACCTCAGCAACCAGCTCCTTGTTGTTAATGAGGATCAAATCCAGAATAGAACATTCCCTTGTTGGTTCTTCTTCCTTTTGAAGAATGATATTATCCTTAAGGCAAGCCAAAAAATTGTCCGCCACATTGCTTTTGGCAAAGACACAGCTCCAACAGATGTCAGAAAATTGAAGTTCATCCTTAATATTATGGGAAGCAGCATAGTGTAGACGTTACATCATAATGGACAAAGAAGTAGTCCCAGAGTGGGAACATGGGTTCAAGTCCCACTTCTGATACATACTGGCTATGTGACATTTGTAAGTCCTTTCATCTTTCTATGGCCCCTAGAAAACTCATTAGTAATAATTGCAGACCAGGTACCAATTTGCTTAAATAAAGGGAATTTTCTTACTGGGGAATTCCTTATACCTGTTAATTACAGGTCAGGCTCTCTCCCCACCAAATCAATGAGAAATCATGCCTCTCTTTGCTTGGGTCTTCAATTTGATTAAAAAAAAATACTAATTAAGTGACTATCTTGTGCAAGGCATACAAACTGAGGTTCTCTCCACTACCTTAACTTCCCAGTTCCTCAATCTATTCAAATCTCATGACTAACTCCTTCTGCTCCACCTCAGCTTTACACAGGGATGGTCATGCTCTTAATCTTGCCATCATCCACACATGTTCCATTTTCAAGTACAGGAATTCTGAAGTTACTTTATCTGACCATAATCTGTCATTCTACCTCTCCTTAACTCTGTTCTTCATCTCCACCATATCCTCCAAACCCTCCATGCCTTGGTAGTTCCCATAGGCCAAAACTCCCGCTCTTAACCCACTCTTCTCTCCCTAAACCCAACTTCTTGGTAAACCAGTTTTACGGTAACAACAACAATAACAGCTAACATTTTGGAAGAAAAAAAAAAGTCTCTGATTCTTAGAATCTAGCCACTGCTCAGATTTTCACAAGCTAGTCAACAGCCCACAGATGTTCAGATTCCTTAAGAGTCTAGCTAATATGGCGAATCTTCAATAAACCTTGCTTTTGGTTGAAAAAAAATAATAGCTAACATTTACATAGTACTTTAAGGTTTGCCAAGTGTTTTACATATATTATTTCATTTGATTCTTACAACCACCTTGTGAAGTCTGTGATACTATCATTATTTTACAGATGAGGAAACCAAGACCAAGAGTGGTGACTTGCTCAGGGTCACCTAACTAGCCAATTAAGGCTGGATTTGAACTCAGCTCTTCCTGACTCCAAGGCCAACACTCTATCTACTACAACACCAAGGTGTCAACAGTGATAGCTCTACACTATACTTATCAATTTTTTGTTCCTTTTGATCATTTCTTGACAAATACCTAGCTTGGATTATTCCTGCTATCCACTTTCTTTATTCATTAACCACATGCTGCCAAACAGAACTGGAAGAAGTCACAAAACCATGCTAACTGGTTCCATGACATATTCATGTTATCCAATGTCAACTGGGCTCTCACGATAGTAAGGCAATCCTTGCACTCCTCCCTATGTGATTATCTTACCTAGAAGCTTTTCCAAACCTTCTCTTTTCTCCTCAAGCCTTCCAAGCCACACTCTCACGTCAGCTGAAGACTTTGCTTTATACTTGCCTCAAAAAATTGAGCTCACTGAACAAGAACATTTTCTTTTCCCCTTCTCCTCATCTTACATTCCCTTGACATCATTCTACACTGTCTCTTGCTTTACTCTTGTCTTGGATGAAGAAGTGGCCCTTCTCCTTGAAAATGCCATCCCATCTATGTGTGTAAACCTTGAACTTTTTTCCTCATGCAGATTGCTTTCCACTCCCACCATCTTCTTTAATCTTTCTCTATCTACTGGTTCCTTCCTAGCTGACTATAAATATATCCACATCTTCTCATCCTTCAAAAAACAAAAACAAAAACAAAAAAACCCATTCAAAGAAAAATTCACTAGATTTTACTATCATCACTAGCTATTATCCTGTAAATCTCTCTCCCTTCCTCCCCTTAGCTAAACTGTTTGAAAAAGTGGTCTACACCCAAGTCTCTCTACTTCCTCTCCTCTCACTCTCTTCTACACCTTCTGCAATCTGGCTTAGCCCTTCAACATTAAACAGAAACTGGTAACTCCAAAGTTATTACTGATCTCTTAACTGCCAAACTGAATGGCCTATTTTCAATCCTCATCCTTTTTGATATGTTATGTATGTAACATTTCATATTGCTGACCACCTTCTTTTCTTACATACTCTCTCTTCTTTAGGTTTTTATGACATTGCTCTTTCTTGGTTCTCATCCTACCTATCTGACTGCTCCTGGGTCTCCATCCAAGTCATGTCCACTAATTGTGGGTTTCCCTCAAGGATTGGTTTTGGGCCTTCTTTTATTTCCACAATCTTTCATGTGAATTTCATCAGTTCTCATTGGGTCTATTATCATTTCTATGTAAAATATTTCTAGATCTATATATCCAGAGTTTCTTTCCTGAACTATATCACTAACTGCCTAGTGGACATTTTGAATTGGATATCCCAGAGGAATCTCAAACTCATGTCCAAAACTGAATGATTATCTTCTCTCCAAAACCCTCCTCTCTTCCAAACTTCACTATTACTATTAAAGATATCACCACTCTTCCGGTCACCTGGGTTCAAAATCTTGCTGTCATCCTCAACTCCTTATCCCTACTCACCCTACCTATCTAATTGATTGCCAAATCTTCTTTCTATTACAATATTGTACTAGACTTCTAAATAATCTCCTTGACTCAAGTCTCTTCATTCCAATCTATTTTCCCACACAGCTACCACAAGTAATATTGCTAAATCACAACTTAGTGACAAGCCCGCCCACTCCAGTGACTCCCTCCCTATTACTTTAAGGATCAAGTATAAACGAGTCTTTGCGAGGATCTAAAACCCTTCATAACCTGGCCCATTCTACCTTTCCAGGCTTCCATTCTTCATCCAGGCATTATTCTCCTTCCATGCATCCAACAGTCCAGAAAATGATCTTTTGCTATTCTTCACACATGACACTCCATCTCCCTTTACTGCACCTTTGAACTGGCTAGCCTCCAGACCTAGAATGGACTTCCTTCTTATTCCTGCCTGGTTTCTTTCAAAACTCAGCAGGTGTCACTTTCTGCATAAGGACTTTCCTGGTACCCCTAGGTACTAGTGGCTTCTCCTCCCCACCCAATCTCGCTCAGCTACCTGATATCTGCTTTGTATATCACTATTTACATCCATGTTTGTCTCCCCCATTAGAATGGAAGAAGGAACTGTTTTACTTTTGCCTTCATATCTCTAGCTTAGAGATAGCAACTGGCACATGGTAGTGGAACACTTGGCACACAGTAGATATTTAATAAATGCACCAGGGCAGCTAGGTGGTACAGTGGATAGAATGCCTGGCCTGGAGTCAGAAAGACCTGGATTCAAATGTGGCCTCTGACACTTACTAGCTATGTGACCCTGCTCAAGTCACTTAACCCTGTTTACCTCAGTTTCCTCATCTGTAAAATGAGCTAGAGAAGAAATTGAAAACTATTCCAGTATCTTTGCCAAGAAAACCCCAAATGGGGTCACAAAGAGTTGGACATGACTGAAAAAATGATTGAACAACAAAAGATGCATGTTGATTGATTTTTGAACTCATCTATATTTTCTGTCAGTCTAGTTGATCAGTAGTGTGCTTTGATGACAATAATGCTTCTACTTTTCTTTGTGTTGCTCTTTGTCCAAATATTTTCTATCCAGTTGCTCCACTTTGATTCCTTGATTTCCTTCTAAGAATATGGCTTCTTAAAATACTATACTGTTCACCCTTTCCTTAGTCTGGCTTCCCCCATACTCCCCCTGCTTTTTTTTTTTTTAACATGTCTTGTTTCTTTTGAAAAAGAAATACCCATCAAAATCCATATTCCACTTATCTGTTGTATACCACCAAGTCTCAGCAATAATTATGAGGTCAAATTGGGCTCGTATCATTAATATCTCTAACTTATCTTATTGCTCGTTACCCATACTTTGCTCATGTGTGAATTTCTGGGCATCTCTCATATTATTCTATTATTTTTGGTATTTCTACCACCATTCTTCTACTATTTAGCCTTTGATGTATGTAGCTTCTCAGAATGGTCTCTAGCTTGGTAGATCTATGTCTCAGTGCAACTTGAAGCTTTAATAACTGGAGAAGTATAAATAATGCTATAAAACATCATCTGAATATTTAATTACTTGAATTTCTTATCTAGTTTTGTGAATTTTGAATGATCATTTCTTACTTTTAATTTTAACAAGACTAGACACACTGTTATGCATTATGTGTGACAATTTCCGGATGACACTTTCTCAGATTGGTAAGGGTCTTGCTTGGTCACCTCAGCCACCTAATCTAATCTCCATTTGATTTTTTCTTAGGGGAGTTACATCCAAATTGTCATGTACATATGAAAATCTTATTCTTTGTGTAATCTAAAGCCTATGATTACAAATGCTGTTCTTTCTGTCACTAAGTAGCAGATGATGAAATTTCTACAAAATTAAAAAATTGTCTAGACTGATATATAGCACAAGACAGTGGTTATGATTAATTTTAATAAGAAACATTAATATTTTACAATTTTAAATAGTTAACTTTTCAAGTAGTCTTTTTGTGTGTGTGTGTGTGTAAGTTTGTAGCACCCATCCTTCACAAGTTATTAAAGCTTTACAACTGCACTAAGACACTGGGGACACCCTATCTAGATAGACAGACAGACATATATGGGCAATTGCCTCCTTCCCCATTCTTTTTAAGTTTAAAGCCCTTTTGATTAGATATTCAAGACATAATATTTTAACATTTGATATCTTAAATAGCTCTTGTTAGATAGATGCCATTTCTCTCTAAGAGCCTATTTTTTAAGCCTTGATCCAGAAAGCCAATTCTCAATGTTCTGAACCAACCACTCACATCCCTAATTTTGCTTTTCTTCTGAAGCCTTTGCATTTGGTCAGCAACAGTCTGAAAAAGAAACTCAACATTAGAGTTGTGCCCCTAAGGTTTGCAGTTTCTCACCCAACACTTTGTGTATTTTCCATTCTAGTTCAAATGGCCTGTTAATTGTTTTCCCACAAACAATAGTGCAAGTCAGGCCTTTATGTCTTTGCATAGGCTATCCCCTATGTCTGGAATGCACTTCCTTCTCACACCTCCCCTCCCTTTTTACTACCCCTATCTTCTTTCAAAGTACAGTTCAGATGCCAACTCTTAACCAGGCTGGGGAGAATCAAGAAAGGCTCCCAGTTCTTAGTTCTTTCTACCTTTTGAAATTACTTGGCATTTACTTATCTGTGTACAGGTGGTATCTTCCCAGGAGAATTCTCTTGGAACGTAGTTTTTGAGACAGTATCCCTAACTCCAGCCACTATTACAAGGCCTTGCACATCATATACTCTTGATAAACATAATCCTTAGCAATGCTTCTAAATTCCTTCTGGCAGTATCAATTTTTCCCACAGTAGTAACCAAAGTAAATAGTAGTCACTAGGTTTGGCAATTCACAGAATCATAGACTTAGAACTGAAAAGAATATTACAAACAATTTTATCCAGCCTCTTCACTTTACAAGGCAGCTAGGTGGAGCAGTGGATAAGTGCTGGGCCTAGACTCAGGAAGACCTGAGTGCAAATCCTGCCTCAGACACCGACTAGCTGTGTGATCCTGGGCAAGTCACTTAACCATATTTGCCTCGGTTTCCTCATCTGTAAAATGAGCTGGAGAAAGAAATGGCAGACCATTCCAGTATCTTTGACAAGAAAACCCCAAATGGAGTCACGAAGAGTCAAAAATGACTGAACAACAACACTTTCAATTTACACAAGGAAACAGAGATCTAGAGAGGGTAAGTGACCTACTCTAGATCAAACAGATAGCGAATGTCAGAGCAAGGATTTGAACTGAGGTCTTTTGATTCCAAATCATTCAGAGTTCTTTCTACTATATCATGCTGCCTTGTGAGAGGTTTTCCATCACATCTTGGATCTATGGCCAAGGAAAAGCCCATGGGGCTGAGAATTAGACCTATGATTTCACTGGTATAGGAAACTCTTTGATGAAGAAATTCTCTTTATTAATGAAGGTCAGCACCTTCCCTGCAACTTAAGGTCTTAGAGAGTTGCCTATGGCACTGAGAGATCAAGTGCCTTGCCAGTATGTCTAAAAGCAAGATACGAAACCCAGGTCTTCCTGGTTCTGAAGCCAGCACCCTATCCATTACACCACACTGCCTCTCTGAGGGTTTTAAAGAGCTGCCTCAGTATCAGTCTTAGAGGGAAGAATAATAAACTCCTTCCAAAGACTTTCTTCATAGAAAACTCAGAACCTCCAGGGCTTTCCAGGTAACTGCATTTTCCATCAGCACCTCTGCTTGGTTTAGACTTCAGGGAATATCGCCTCAACCAGGATAAGTGGATCACCTGAAATCTCCTCATCATACTAATTGAGTCAGTTTTTGACATTTAATACCCTCTCAACTCCCTAAGTTGCCTCTCCCCTCTTATGGAGGGTCAGAGGGTGGAGTGATAAACTAAACTTAAATCCTTCCTTTATACAGTCATACCCCATACCCCATTTTATTGTGCTTTGTTTTATTGTACTTGGCAGATACGGCGGGGGTTTTTTTTTTTGTTTTTTTTTTCTTGTTGTTGTTATAAATTAAAGGTTCGTGGCAACCTGGCTTTGAGCAAGTCTATTCGCGCCATGTTCCCAACAGCATGTGCTCACATAGTGTCTATGTCTCATTTTGTTAAGTGTCTCAATATTTCAAGCTTTTTCATTATTAGATCTATTATGGAGATCTTTGATTTTACTATTGTAATGGTTTTGGGGCTCTATGAACTGCACCCGTATAAGACAGAAAACTTAATAGACAAATATTGTGTGTGTTCTGACTGTTCCACTGGCTATTCCTCTGTTTCTCTTCCCCTCCTCCAGGTCTCCCTATTCCTGGAGACATAATATTGAAATGAGGCCAATTAATAACCTTACAATGGCTTCTAAGTGTTCAAGTGAAAGGAAGAGTCAATGATGTGGCAAATTTCATTGTTATCTTATTTAAGAAATTGCCACAGCCCCCCCAACCCTCAGTAACCACCATCTTGATCAGTCAGCAGCATCCAGGCAAGACCTTCTACCAGCAAAAAAATTACAACTGATTTGGATTCAGTCAAGGGCCGCACTTGAGGACCTAGAGGGCGACATGGGGCCTCAAGGCCGCAGGTTCCCCACCCCTGGCCTAGCACATGTTGTTGTGGTTCATTTGTGTCTGGTTCTTTGTAACCCCACAGACCGTATTATCCATGGGGTTTTCTTGGTAAAGATACTAGAGTGGTTTGCCATTTCCTTCTCCAGTGGATTAAGGCAAAGAAAGGTTAAGTGACTTGCCCAGGATCACACAGCTAGTAAGTGTCTGAGTCAGGTCTTCCTGACTCCAGGCCTAGTGCTCTATCCAGCTGCATAGTAGGTACTTAATAAATGTTTACTGAATTGAATTCTCAGTAGTCAAGAAAAAAAAAAGAAACATGTTTCTTCTTCCTCTGATCATTACTGAATTAGCCACATCATGATTTCTTTTAAATTTAAATTTTTCTTTCAATTAACAAGTATTTCTTTCAATTAACAAGTATTTGTTTCTCTCCCTGTTATTCCCTCCATTGGGGGAAAAACCCTTTTTAACAAATATGTATAGTCATTTTCCATGGTCTAAATTTTATGTTTCATTATGCACCTCTCTGTCAAGAGTGGTTGTGTATTTAATCACTGGTTCTCTAGAAGTGAGGTTAGACTTTGCACTGTTCAGAATTCTCAAGTCTTTTGCAATTATTGTATACATTGTTCTTCTGGTTCTGCCTACTTTACTTTGGATCAGTTTATACAAGTCTTCCCAGGTTTCTCTGAAACCATCCCTTTGATAATTTCTTGTGACATAATAGTATTTCATTATATTCACATACATCTTGAACTGAATATTCATATACATCTCAAACTGGATGTCCAGTAAGACATCTTAAACTCACTATATCCAAAACAGAACTAATTACCTTTGACCCTTAAATCTTCCAGATTACTAAAGAGGGCAACACTATCCTTCCAGCTGTTCAGGCTCCCAACCTAGGAGTCTTTCTGAATTCTACACTCTCTCTCACCAGCTTTCCCCCTCACCCTGGCACCCCATATCCAACGTGATGCCAAGGTCTATCAATCTTACCTTTGCATCTTCTCTCATCTGACATCATCACTCAGTGCAAGCCCTCACCATCTCATGCCTGGATAATTTCAGTAGCCTGCTGGTGAGTCGGCCTGCTTCAAGTTTCTCCCCACTCTAATACACCCTCCATTCAACCACCATAATGATTTTCCAGATCGAATCATATCACCTCTTTATTTAGGAGACTCCAGTGGCTTCCTATTGCCTCTAGGAGCAAACACAAAATGCTCGGCTTGACATTCAAAGCCTTTCATAATCTAGCCCCCTCCTACCTTTCCAATCTCCTTATACCTTACTTTCCACTACGTATTCTTTGATTTAGTGACACTGGCCTCCTGACTGTTCCACAGACAAAACATTCCATTTCTCAGCTCTGGGCATTTTCTCTGGCTGTTCCCACGCCTGGAACACTCTCTCTTCTACTCCAGCTATTTCCCTCCCTGACTTCCTGTAAGTCCCTACCAAAATCCCACCTCCTATCAGAAGCCTTCCCCAATCCCTTTTAATTCCTGTGCCTTCCCTATGTTAATTATTTCCTATTTATCCTGTATATAGCTTGCCTTGTAATATATCTGCTTGCATGTTGTCTCCTTCATTAGACTTTAAATTCCTTGAGGGTAGGAAGTATATTTTGCCTCTTTTTGTATCACCAGTGCCTAACACCCTAAAATGGAGTCCAGGACAAAGTAGGCACTTAGTAAATGTTTATTGATTAATGATATATCAAAATTTTCTCAGCCACTCCCCAAATGATGTCTAACCTTTTAGTTTAGGGCTCTTCGCCACTATAAAAAGAATTGCTATAAATATTTTCAAACATCTAGATCCTTTTTATCTTTCTCTGATCTCCTGGTAAAGTTTTAGTAGTAAGTCAAAGAGTATACTCATTTTAGTGACATTTAACCATAGCTCTAAATTGATTTCCAGAATGGTTTTACCAATTCACCAAAAACGCATTAATGTGTCTCTTTTCTCACAGCCCCTCTAATATTTATCATTTTTTGTTATCTTTGCCAATTTGATGGGTATGGGGTGGAGCCACAATGTTGCTTTAATCTGCATTTCTCTAATTTACATTCTCTAATCTGCATTTCTCTAGTGATTTGGAGAAATTTTTTTTTTTAATATGGACTTTGATGGCCTGGATTTCTTCCTTTGAGAAGTGCCTGTTACTGTCCTTTGAAAATTTATCAACTGAGGAATAGATCTTATTCTTATAAATTTGAAATAATTCCTTGTATATCTTGGAAATAAGGCTTTATTAGAAAAACCTACTGCAAAAATTTTTCCTGTTAACTGTTTCCTTTCCAATTTTAGCTGTATCTGTTTTGTTTGTACAAAACCTTTAAAAATTTTATGTAATCAAAATTACCCATTTTATCTTCTGTGATCCTTTCTAGGTCTTGTTTGGTCATAAACTCTTCCCCTAACCATAGACAGGAGAAGATCTTGTTTGTTCCTTTGTTTACATACATCAACATTTTTTGGAAGACAAGCAGCTGCAGCTTCCTTTCAGGGTCCAGAGCCGTTCTCCCTGGGAAGAGACCCATATCTGTTACATTAGAGAATATAAAGATTGCTCTAAATTTCAACAAGAAGAGAACATTTAGGAGGAAATCTCTAGCTTATTTGCCTGTGAAGACATGATCTAAATGCTTCCCCACTACAAAATGATTTCCTACTTAAAGCTTAGTGCCTGATAAACTTACTAAAAGTTCCTATGTAATTCTAATGTGCCACTTACAAAGTTAACTTTCACTCTCTGTAAAAAAAAAAAGTATCTCCACGCAACCAAGTTATTTGTAAATACTTGAGCTATTTCCTATTATCCCATCTCTTCCTGTGGACCAATACTCACACTAAGGAAACAGCAATTTAAGAAGGGGCAAGTTTGCAATGTTGAGAAAGATGTCACCAGGCTCCAGAGGGGAAGAAGTCTGACTGGATTCAAAGCCATGTTTCTTAAAGTGAGGCTCAAAGACTTTCGGAGAAGCTGTGAGAGTGTCCCGATGGACCTGTAGGGCTCCAAACTTTGGGGAGATCAACACTGTGACTTCTGGGTTTTCTGGAAGAGACCTGCAGCCCCCTTCTACTTCCTGGGGCTTCTTCTCATGGTTAACATTTCTCCATTTAAGCCTTAAAGAGCTGCAGAAATGCAGAGGAGACACTGGACTGACAGTGCAAGCAGGGGAGGTGAGGGCTGTTTGTTGCTCACTAAATGAAAAGGTTGGAGAACTATGGAAATAGAAGTAAGGCTTCTATGGCTTGCTCAAAAAACCTTTTATTTGCTAGGGGAACTATAATTCTTTAAAAAGCAAGGTTTCAAAAATCAGGTTTAGACTTGGAGAAATTAAAAAAAAAAGCATATCCAAAATGGTGGCAAGTTTTCTCTTTAGAAGTAACATACAGGGGCAGCTAGGTAGCGCAGTAGATAGAGCATTGGCCCTGAAGTCAGGAGGACCTGAGTTCAAATCTGGCCTCTGACCAAGCACTTGACACTTACTAGCTGTGTGACCCTGGGCAAGTCACTTAACCCCAATTACCTAAAAATAAATAAATAAATAAATAAAATAAGAAAAGAAAGTGAGTCTTCTCTTAAAAAAAAAAGTAACATACAACACCTACATCCTTTTAATTTCCTAGCCCTCCAGTCAGTAAGCTTGGCCTTAGAAGAAGCATGTTATTCCAGTTACCAGGCATTTCAACCTGCTTCCCCATTTGTTGTCCCTTACCCCCTTTAGCAGACAATATCCAAAGGTCATAGACATGGAACTAGAAAGGATCTTTCAGGTCATGTACAGATGATCTCATTTTTTTTTTTTTTTTTTTTTTTGTTACAGATAAAGACACTGAGGTTCAGAGGGATGGAGCAACTGTCACAGGAAGAGCTAGGATTCAAACCCAAGTCCTCAGACTCAAAATAAAGTGTGTTCTTTGCACTGAACCACACGCCTTAAATTATCTTCCCTTTAGATCCCTTTAGGTCAAATCTCATCACCATCCAAAATAGAGCAAGTCTTTTGTTGAGCTTTTAAAGACCTTCATAACCTGGCCCCAGCCAATTTTTCTAGACTCACTGGACATGACTCCACCTTCTGTACTCTGGGATCCCATTAAACTGGCCTTTCTGTTCCTCATACATATGGAGTATTAACTCCATTCCTCTTCCTCACGCCTTTGCATTGGCCATACCATATCCTCAGAATGCACTCCCTCTTCCTCATGAAATCCATCTCTTCTTTCAAGGTATGCTCAAACACCACCTTCTATACAATGCCTTTCCTGATCCTCCTACCTCCTACCCCCACCCCGTTGTTACCCCCTTCCCTCCCATACTATCTTGTGGTTACCTACTTAGTATTTATTCTGTGTGTGTATGTATGTATGTATGTATGTATTCATTCTGTGTGTATATGTACATACATATATATATACATATATGTACTTGTTATCTCTCCTGTTAAGAACATAAGTTTCTTGCAAATAGGGATTATTTCATTCATCATATTTGTATCTTTAGTGCCTAACACAGTATTCATCATATAGTAATAGATGCTTAATAAGGGCTTGCTGATTAATTGATCAATCCATGGTCACAGAAGTTATGAGAATGGCCTAGGAAGGTAGTGGAGACTAGGGCTGCAACCAGATTTCACCACATTTTAATAAACAAGTACAATTTGCCTTTCTTGTTACTGATGTTATTTGGGGCCAGTCCTCCTCCTGTTTGCCTACGATATGGTACATCGTCAGAGACCTCAGTGGTTCAACTAATGCCTGAGTCGAGTAGTGGGATAGGAAAAGCCCTGGCACTCAATAAATGTTAAATAAAAATAACGATGATACATCTGGTTGTGGGAACAGCATATGTTCAAGCAGCTGAATGCACACCCACTTGAGCTCCCCTTCACAGTTCCTGTTGAGGAAGCCACCTTGAAAATAAAAATGGAGAGTAGGAAGAGGTGGGAATGGTGAAGTACACAATGCAAGGAGAGAGTACAGAAGATACCTTGTTAGTCAAGTCAATAAGCATTTTGTTAAGTGTCTACTATGTGTCAGACTCTGTGCTAAGCACTGGGGATACAAAGAAAGGCAAAAACTGTCCTCAAGGACCTCATGATTGAATAGGAAAGACAACATGCAAGCAACTATTTACACCAAAATATATACAGGATAAACTGGAGATAATCTCAGAAGGAAGGCACTAAGATTAAGGAGAATTGGAAAAGACTTTATGCTGAAGGTGAGACTTTAGCTGAGATTTTAAGGAAGCCAGGAGGTAGAAATGAGGATGGAAAGAATTCCAAGCATTGCAAGCAGCCAGTAAAAAACACTTGGAAGTAAGGAGATGGAGTGTCTTGTTCAAGGAATAGAAAGGATGCCAGTGTTACTGCATCACGGAGTATGAGGAGGGGAGGAAGCTCTAAGAAGACTGGAAAGGTAAGAAGGGGACAGGTTATAAAGGCTTTAAAAGCCAGAGAATGTTGTTATATTTGATCCTAGAGGTCCTATGGAGCTACTGAAGTTTACTTGAATGGGTGTGGGGGTTCACATGGTCAGATCTTCACTTGATAAAAATCAGTTTAACAGCTGAAAGGAGGATGGACTGGAGTATGGAAAGACTTGAGGCAGGGAGACCAACCAGCAAGCTATATAACAATAGCCCCTTCCTCATCATGAAGGCAATTCTCAAATCAAGAAAAAGGCAAATAAGTACTAGAAGAATAGTAATTAAGAGGATCAAAGAAATTAAAAGAAAATCCATAAAAAATTTTAAAAAATCAGTTTGAAAGGATAAAAAATGTCATAGATAAGGTCATAGGGTCATATGAAAGGAACAGCAGCTTGGATTAACTGAAAAATTTGAAAAGGAAAACCCAAGATAAAGCAACACAATTCTACAGTCTTCCAAAATTTGATGGTCTTTTAATTGGCTAAAGAGGTAGGGCTCTAAGAGAAAATAATTTTTGTATTGCCTGAGGAAGGAGGGAAGTTTTCTTAAGTATGAAAAGAGAGAGCTGAACTAGATAATTTCCCAAGTTCCTGCTAGCTCCAATCATTTCATGATTCTCAAAGTGAAAGAAGGAAATATTAACTAACTCTACTACTTCCTGTGCCCAAAAGGAACGTGGACAGAAGGAAAATGTTGGATATTAATTCCACTTCCAAATTTTTCTTCTGTCTCAAATGTAGATGATAAAGGCTGTTCATACAAATGAGGAAGAAGAGGAAGAATTTGAGAGCCCAACCTACCTAATGTAAAGGAAGTAATTATATAGTTTGGCCACAAAAATTTTTGTCTTCTGGAACAGACATAACTCTTGAAAAACAATGTTTCACAAAGACTCAGAGTATTAAGTTAAAAATTCACATCAGGAGAGAAGTGATAGGCTCTCACCTAAAGAAAGGCAGACTTATGATAGGGAGAGATCTCAAGATTGGGAGAATGAAATTATAATCATAGAAATATCAAGAATTTATCAGCTATTCTGCTAACGGAAGAGAGAATACATTAGCGGGTATACAAATAATTGAAGTTCCCTATCACAACTGCAATATAACTTCTTGCCCCACTTGAGGTCTTCTTCCAGAACTCATCATCTATCTTCGTTCTACTTGTATCCCACCACAAAAACAGGTCTATTTCTCTCTCTATTGATCTCTAATTTGCTCCCTTCAATTCATGGATTTCCTCACAAGAGTGCCTTCTTGACATAGAATGAGATTTCATTCCCCCTTTTAGCTTCTGTGTCTTTTGAATAAGGAATGTTTTTATATCACCATATTCTAACCACTGGTTTTACCCTAAGTCTCAGTGATACCCATGAGGTTGAATTTATCTTTAGTTCACTTTTGTCTGATGAAATTCAATTTCCAGCCACTTCTTCCCTTTCTCTTTCATTTCTTTCCTCTCATCATTGATCAGACATCAGACCTATTTGACTCTCGCCTTTTGTTATAGCACTGTCATATGTGTGTATGTATGTGTGTATAATGTGCATAATATATATGTAATCGCATATAATAACTTTATCAGTTCATACATATTTTCTTTATAACAACCTTGTGAAGCAGAAGGTTCAGTTATCCCCTATTTACAGATGATGAAACTGAGGCTCAGAAATGTTTAGTGACTTGATTCAGTGTCATACAGCTTATGATTGGCAGGGCTGAGACTTAAACCCAGGTCTCCTGACCTTAAGTACTGTAATTCCACTACTTTTTCTACTTTCTGCTCTTTCATTTAAAGCCTGAGGTAGTCAGTGCCACAAACACCATATGCAAGCCACTCCAACCTGATAGCCCTCTTTTTTAATCCCTTGAGCACCATGTTTTAACCTTCCATTCAAAGGATCAGAGGATCATAAATTTAGAGCTAGAAGGAACCTTAGAAGTAATCGAGTCCAATGTTATTATTTTAGATACGAGAAAACTGAGGGCTACAGAGATTAAGTGGCTTGTCAAGATCATACAGGTAAGTATTCAATCCTAGGTCCCCTAACTCAAAATCCAGTGTTCTTTCCACTACACCACACTGCCTCAATGCAATTCAACAAACAATTATTAAGCACCTACTGTGTATAAGGTCCTGTGCTAAAGTTTGTGTATAAAAAGATAACACTGAGGACAGGCCCTGCCCTCAAGGAGCTTACTATCTTCCTCTTGCAACATGCACATTACACATTCATGCAACATGCACATTAGCAATACAGGTACTGCTAAAATTATGACTAACTGCAAACTAGACGGTCACTAATCCATGTGTAGAGCCACATGGATTTAATTATGTATTTAACTTCCTTAATTTTCAATGAAAATAAGCATTTGATCTAAGTTTGTAGCTAGACACCTGGAGGAAGCCAGTTACAAAATGGTAATTAGTGGGGATAAAATCAATGAAGACAGGATTAGAATTGAATGACATAGTAGGGAAATTTTTGCATCACACATCACCAACAAAATTATAATGTCCAAAATATATGGCAACTGTCAGAAATATATAATACCAAGAATTATTAAATAAATCACTTGATAAATCAATCAAGTATTAAGTGCCCTGTGGTTTGTCCTTTTTGTTGAAGAGGACCATGACATCAGGAAGATGATGACATGACTTGCAACTGACTTTGATTGGAGTGAGGGAGGGCTGCGCAAAGTCATCAGCCTCACTTTCTCCTTGAGAGCCATCTGGGTCCAATGGCCAGATATCGCTCAGGATGTAGTAACGCCTACTCAGTGCTAAGTGCTAGGGATATAAAGACAGAAGTCAAACAGTCCCTGCCCTCAAGAAGCTTAAAGGAAGAAACATGTCTATATACAAGTAGAATATATACAAAAAGCATTCAAAGTAGTTTGGGGAGGGAGGGAACTAGCAGCTGGGAATATCATAAAAAAAGACTTCATGTAGAAAGTGGCATTTGAGCTGTATCTTGAAAGAAACCTGGGATCCCAAGATGTGGAGGAGGTGAGGAAGCAGAGCATTCCAGGTATTGGGGACAACCAATACAAAGGCACTGAGATGGGAAATGAAATAGGGAGGGATAGCAAGTAAGCCAATATGGATGGACCTCAGAGTACATGCAGGGAAGTGTAAGAAGGCTGGAAAGGTAGGAAGGTGTGTGTGTGTGTGTGTGTGTGTGTGTGTGTGTGTGTGTGTGTGTG
>NW_020955033.1:8594695-8960093 GCF_900497805.2 Vombatus ursinus
GTGTGTGTGTGTGTGTGTGTGTGTGTGTGTGTGTGTGTGTGTGTGTGTGAGAGAGAGATGTGGTCACATCTCTGCAGCAATTTATAGTTTTAGAGAATTTTTTTGTTGTTCATTTGTTCATTTGTTTTTCAATCACGTATGACTGAATTTGAGGTCTTGACTCCATTTGAGGTTTTCTTGGCAACGATCCTAGAGTGGTTTGAAATTTTCTTCTCCAGCTCATTTTATAGATGTGGAAACTGAGGCAAACAGGGGTAAGTGACTTGCCAAGAGTCACCAAGCTAGTAAGTGTCTGAGGCTGGATTTGAACTCAGGAAACTGAGTCTTCCTGAGCTGAGACCCTGCACTCTATCCACTGCTCCACCTAGCCACCCCCTTTGGGAGTGACCTAGAGCAATATAAATTGCAGAGGAAGTGCATTGATAGGTATAGTGTCTTCTCAGAGTTCCCTTGAACAATGCAGTTAATGATTTCTATGCCTAAGAACCAATAAAAATCTGATGTCCAAAATATTCAGGGAATTGACACAAATTAATACAAAGATCTATCCCCCAATAGATAATAAGTCAATGAGCATTTAAGTGGTCAAATATAATGAACAAAGAGATTCAAAAGATTTGAAAAAAAAAAAAGAAAATTTGATTACTACATGAAAACATGCTCCAAATCACTAAAAATAAGTAAAATTTATATCAACTGATGCAAAGCCAAGTAAGTAGAACAAAAAGAATAATAGACACAATTACTACAACAACATAAATGACAAGATCACAAAAAGGAAGTTGAACTCTGAGTAATGGAAAAACCCATGAAGGTCCTAGAGAAGACATAAAGAAATACTTCTGCCTTCGTGGCAAAAGGGTAGGGGACTACAAGGACAGAATACTGTGTATGTCATCAGACAAGGTTTCTTTATTGATCTTTTTTTTTTTTTTGCTTTTTGGTCTGGCAATCGGGGTTAAATGACTTGCCCAGGTTCACACAGCTAATGTCAAGTGTCTGAGGCTGGATTTGAACTCAGGGCATCCTGATTCCATATCTTTTTCCTTGGTTATTTTTCTTTGTTTACAGGGAAAGTTTCAAAGTAGAGGAGAGGGTAGAAAATGGCTGCACGATAAACATAAATGACATCAATAAGATGTATTTAAAAACAGAACAAAATGGTATTAGTACGCAAGTAACTTTAAGCCTTAGTGGCCAACTAGCTCATGTGAATTAGTTTTTCATTATTTCAAGGATTTTTGATGAGTCAGTGCGGATACTCCCTCTACTAGTAGACTTAGATGATATTCATTTCGTTACTTGGTGAATAGTTTTCCAAGAGTTGCTATGGCCAAGAAATTTATTACCCTGAAGTCAACTTCTGAAATTAGCTAGATTGCTCCTAGAATGACAATCATGGAGCCCAGCACCAGGCCCATACCCAAAACCTTTTCAGCCTGAAGGAAACAGACAGGAGTTGCACTTTGCTGGCCAAACTTTCAAGAACCAGGGTCACCTTCACGCCACTGCAGAACATGGAGTGCGTTGTAAATTAGGTAGAAAGTTGTTTTGCTAAAAATCTCAAAGCTAAATGCCAGGGTTAAATGAGTCACGTTTCTCGTATGAGCCACACATTGAACACCTAGACCCGTAAACAGAGAAGCCAGTCCTTCTGTCAGATAGACTTTATTTCAAGTTACTTGGGCAAATTACCTAGAGGAGGCAACCTCAAATGTGACAGTTCCCTAAGGATTTTGATGCTAAGGGGAACATTTTAGAATGGTAGAAAAAATAAACTCAATTTTGCAGCAATTAAATTCTTACATGCAGATGGAAGCTTTGTCAGTGCAGGCAACTGCTAAGATTTTCAGTGAAGAGGCTCCAGAGTTTTAGCTCAATGTGGTAAGACTTTCTTTTTTTTAAAATAAAAGTGGTTCACAAAATCTTGCCATGACACACTTCCCATGCTACCTTAAGCCTCAGAGACTCATGAAGACATGAGACAGAGCCAAAATTAAGATTTTAATTCTGTTCCAATATATACCACTAAAATCACTACATAAGTGAACAAAATTGACTCCAATGTGTTTGTAGAGCTGTGTGGTCTCATAACTAGGAGGGGTATCAGCCAGTAGTATCTCAAAGTGTCCCTTTACAATCCAAGTTCTTTCCTTAAGGTTTGAGATGTAAAAATACCAGCTTGCAGAGCTATGTGAAAATGAACCTTTCTACACATTTCTGTTGTGCCCCAGCAGGAAACTCAAAACAAAAAAAATGTCAATTGCATCATGTATAAGGAACTCCTGCAACATATTGCCACACTGACATCTCTGCAAACAGTTCTTCATTTCTTATGCCCTGGGTGGTACTCATTATTTCAATAGTGTCATAGGATTGAATTACTAACAAGTGTGGAGGCAGGAACAACCCACACCTCCACTCAAAATCTGTCAGCACACATCACTGGTTATATATTTTTTTTCACCAAAAACTATTTACAATTGTGTTGTGATCCATGAAAAAAAGAAGTTGCCTCTTTATAGATTTTTTTTTTTGCCTCTGCAGCCATGAATTCAAATAGCCCTCCTTAGTTTTTGGCTTCAAAGGCTGATTTAAGAAAAAGTCTTCATGTCAAAAAGGTTAAAAGGAAGGTTAAGTGGAAAAAAAGAAAACACTGTTTACCAAGTGTAGAAATGCTTTTCTGACCTATTTAATAAGGCATCAAAAACCACTCAGTGGAACCCTGTCTACAAGTAAAAACCTTGGTTCTAAAAAGAGAGCAACAAAGTAATTTTTCCATTACCTAATAGCAAAACAAATATGGTTGCATTGTTCTCAAGTCAGCATTTTTATGCAAATACCTAATCAAAATCAAGTGAGTAGGCTGTAGATGCTAGCAGCCAGCTGCCACCTATCTTTATCAAATCCTCCATCCCAACTCACTCCCAGCCAACATTGTTAGAGAATGCAATTTTCAATGGTAAAGAACAAGTATAGGACTGGTTCTCCTTACTTTCATAGGCATCCCCACTATGGCCTGTTCACTGTTGTGATTCCTTTTCATTATTATGGTCCATGTCCATTTTAATGTGGTTTCACCTGTATAAAATTGATGGGTAGTATGTTAGGATGGGGCAGAGATGTGTCAAGGCAGGCCAAAGGGCAGCTTTTTGTCTAAATTGCCACTTCCTCTGAAACTAATTTAAGAGAGGCATTCATAGAAAACTAACATTGATTGCTTCCTGTTTATCTGTTTATTTTACTCCCTACCCATCTCTGTTGCTGTCATCTACTGACCCCAAGGATGGCTTTTTAATTTTATGATTTCATGATCTTCATCACTCCATCTTCTGCCAGAATCCTTAGAGACTACACTATGCATGTTGAAGACAACTGTAGTACCTTGACTACACCATCCCTCAATTCCAGTGACTTCTATCCATCTCTCAGAGTATCTATCACCCCTTAAACTTCACAATTAAGTGGAATGGCAACAGCATCTGGATCTTTGAGCATTCTACACTGACCACAACTCTTCCATCTTGTCTCAAACTCAGCCTATTCTTCACCATCTTAACCCCCTCCTATTTCTCCCAGGTGACCTCCCCGACTCTGACTTCACTTTCTTAATAGCCAGGCTTGAGCCCACGGCCTGCCACAACGCTGAATTCATTGGCTTCCAACCAGGAATCTCTTCCATTGCTTCTGTTTCACCTCTCTTCTACCTTGCTACCGGGCCGCTGAGCCGTCACTTCAGAAAGTTAGGAAATCGTGATGATTTCACACTCACTTCAAGCTGATGGTGCATGTCCTCCGTGGAGCTCTCAACACTGCCCAGTAATCTTTCTACACTATTTTATTGACTTCCTATCTCACTTTCCCAAAGCTTTTCTTCTTTTCTTATACTCTTTCTCCCCCTGCCCATCTCAGCCTCATATCTGCAACCCTCCCCTGCCCACTACCCATGCACACAAACTTAGTGTAGATGACTCAACTTTTTACTTCACTGACAAGTCTAAGGCCACTCCATGGACACCTTTCCAGTCTTTTTACACCTTACTCGCTCCCACACACTCTGTGATCCAGTGACAGTGGCCTCCTTGTGGCTGCTTGCATAAGATCCTCCATCTTCATGCATTTTCAAAGTCTGTGAACTCTCATGCCTGGAACTCTCTCCCTTTTTATCTTTGCCTCCTGGGTTCCCTGGTTTCTTCAAGCACCATTTGAAATCCCATCTTCTAAGATGCCTGGGCTGATCCTCCTTAAATTCAGTAACTTCTTCCTGATTATCTACTATTAATCCTGTTTGTACATAGTTATTGTTTGTTTACCCCATTAGACTGTGAGCTCTTTTAAGGCAGAGACTGTCCTTTGCCTTTTTTTTTTTTTTGTATCCTCACAGCTTAGCACAGTGCCTGGCATATAGTAGGCATTTAATAAATGCTTATTGATGATTGACTCACTAGGACTTCATAATTAACTGGGGGAGGCAGTATGGTACAGAGGAAAGAATGCTAACTTTGAAGTGAGAGAATTTGGGTTTGAATCCCAGCTTGGCTTCTTATTACCTATGTGACCTTGGGCTAGTCATTTAACATCTTTGGCTTTCAGTTCCCTCAACTGTAAATAAAATGAAGGAGTTGGACCCAATGATCTCTAAGGTCTCTTCTGGCTCTAAATCTATGATCCTATATCTAAAACAAAGCTAAATATCCACATGATCTCTCATGCATTTTGTTTCAATCTTCCTCCAAAAAAGGAGCTTATCTGGAGAAAGTCAACAAGGATGATGGATGCCCTATAAGGACTAGCTAAAGGAACTTTAGTAGTTTGCCAAAAGAAGGCAAGACTTGGGGCAGCTAGGTGGCACAGTGGATAGAGCACTGGCCCTGGATTCAGGAGGACCTGAGTTCAAATCTGGCCTCAGACACATAACACTTACTAGCTGTGTGATCCTGGGGAAGTCACTTAACCCCATTGCCTAACCGCCCCCCCCCAAAAAAGAAGGCAGCAAGACTTAACGGAGGATCACATGGAAGAGGGATTAAACTAGTTCTGCTTGCCTCTAGAAAGTTTTTGAAATTAAAAAAAAAATTTAAAGACTGAATCTCCCTGTCTTACCCAGGCCAGAAATGCAGACATACTAGGATCAATCTCACTAGTGACCAGCATGGGAGCTTTGATCTGCCTCATTTCTGACCTGGGCTAGTTTGCCCCTACTTAGGCTCTCCGCTCTTGGGAGCTGACCATTAATGCTAAAGTCAGTGTGGACATCAGCATGGTGCGTTGTAGCTCAGAACTTCCTGGCTGAAGAGATCCATCAGCCTCAGCCTCACAGATAGCTGCAAGAGGTGGACAGAGGTGGACAGAGGCCCACCACACTGGGCCAAAGATGTAATTTAATCTTCAAATAAGGGAAAAATTCCCAACAATTATTGTCATCACAAACTGGAATGTGCTTCCTTGAGAAGTAGGGAGGTATTCAAGCAAAAGGTGTATGACCAATTTTCAGGAATATTATAGAAGGGATTCTTATTCATGTAAAAGTTGGACTACAGGGCTTTTCTGAAGTCCCTTCCATCACTCGGATTCTGTGATTTCTATTAAAACCTGCTCCTTCTTCTGACTTCATTATTTTTGTCAATGGCATCACTATTCATTTAGCCCACCATGTTGGAAACCTTAGTTTCTCATTTCCCTTTCTTCATATCCAATAATTACCAGGTTCTGTTGGTTCTACCTTAAAAAAAATCTCTTGCTTCTCTCTCATTTAAGACTGTGACTAAGATCACACAGATAGAAACGAGCAGAGCTGATATTCAACCTCTGATTCCAAAGCCGCCCCTGTTTCCACTGTGCCTCCCCAAGTTAATCTTGAAGTCCTAGTCAATCAGTCAATAGTTGTCTATGTCCACTGCCACCAACAAAGAACAGGATCTCTTTACCACCATCCGAATTATTGCAATGGCTTCTTACGAGATCTTTTCGCTTCTATTCTCTCCCAACTTCCATTTTTTTTGTTTGTTTTTTTTGGTTAGGCAATGGGGTTAAGTGACTTGCCCAGGGTCACACAGTTAGTAAGTGTTATGTGACTGAGGCCAGATATGAACTCAGGTCCTCCTGAAGCCAGGGTCGGTGCTCTAACCACTGTGCCACTTAGCTGCCCCCCAACTTCCATTTGTAGCTTTCATCTGCAGGCCAGGATAATCTTTCTTATGCAAAACTCTGATGAGACTTTTCATTGGCCTAATATTTTTCAGTGACTATTAGCTTCCTGATTAAAGTTTAATCTCCTTTTCCTAAAATTTAAGGAACTTTAAAACCTAGTGATGTTCTACCTTTCCAGCCTTAACTGATAGAACTTTCTGTTAGGGTTCCTGTCTCATTCTAGGTTACAGCCATACTAGACTACTTGGATTCCCGAAATATTCCCCGAATTTGCCTGTCTCCATTCCTTAGACCAACACCTTCCTCCTCTACTTTGAATTCTCCTGCAGCTACTGAATCATCCTTTTGAAGTCTACCTTACAGGTCACGTACATGAAGCCTTCCCTCAGCAACCACAATGCAAGGATATTCCTCCCTCAGACCTTCACAGCCTTTTGTTTTCACCTTTCTAACACACTTTTCATGTTACTGTGAATCACAGCTATTTGTGAATGGGTAATATCCTCCTACTCCAAGCTCTATAAGGGCAGAGATCCTTTCTTATCTAAATTTTGTACCTTTCCTAGAACTTAGCAAAGTGTTAAACACACAGTAGATGCTGAATGTTGGTGAAAATGAAGTTTCAGTAGGCCCTGTTTTAAAGATAAAGAAGGCCTTATTTACTCCTCTCAGAATAGTAGTAGTTAGTAATTAAGATATTGTGGAGTAAATATCATTCCAGATATTAAAGTAATATGAGCTTAAACTCATACTAAATTTTAATTAATAACCTTATGACAGAGACATTTTAAATAAAGCACCATAGTGGGGGCCCTCATAGGACATGAAAGGTGAAAGTTTTTTAGTTACATGAGGGATAAGAATATCATTATAAAACAGAAGGAAGACAAAAATGCCTTTTTACCATTTAAAAAAAATTCAAATAGTTTTTCATGAATAAGTGGCTAAGTCAAGGGAAAAAAAAAGACCCAACTACAACTAAATAAATTGACTTTCTGTGTAATTATTTACTGGATTTTTGGTACTCCTCCCTGTTATTCAAATAAATGCTAGGATAGCCTACACAAAACTAGTGCTAAATCAAAAGAATGAAAAAGACAGGAAACCAAAATGAATGTTAACATTACTGACAATAAATAACAAGATCTCTAATTTGGGGGCTAAGGGTACAAAGCAAAGGGGAAAATTGCGAAAATGAATTCCCCTAAACTGTAAGTAATCAAAATGTCACTAAATGCCAGTTTCTAGCAATAACAATTTTTATAAAATTAGTTTTGGCAGGATTCTACCTTTGAGGATTTTCCCCTCAGCTATTTCCCAAAAGTCATTTATTGGGGGTGGTGGCGGGGGAGGCACAGAGGGGAGGATATGCGGGAAGGAGGGGGATTTAAAAAAAAGTCAATTTTATTTTTTTTTTCCAAAATGCATATCATGCAAAGCAAAACAATATTCTCAAAAAATCAGCTGGGTCCTGGGAGCACATTTAATGTCACTTATCTTCTCACTATTAAAAATATTGGTCTCAGAGTCAACAACCTACATAGTATCAACTGTTAGTAACAAAACCATATTTTAACTTGAGCTAGTCTAGCCAACTTGGTACATCACAAGTGTGGAATCTCACTGTAAATTAACCTGTCCATTGATCCCTTCTGTGGGGAAAGAGAAAAATGGAAAGTCTCTTGCTTTGCTGTTGATTTTGTTGTCTATCAGTTGTTGTTTGAAGAAAAATGAAAGGCAAAATAGAAATCAGTTCTGTGGCAGAGTCACTTGGGTGTATGATATTCTTATGTTTGTCTATTAATACAAAGATTCTATGGGTAAGCTTATCAAGATCTGAAAAGTGTTCTGCTAAAAATCTAAATTGAAAAAGATAAAGAAAAGGATTGAGTCAACTCAATTATTCTAATATTATTCTGATTATTCATATTACCCTAATCTTAATTTATCAATTTATATTCATTCTGTTGTGAATACACAAAATCACCAGGAAGGCTAACTTATTTGAATGCATTAGCACAGCTTTTAAACAGACATAGATGATCAACTTATTCATATATATTCTAGGACACATCACTTTATTGGAGGGTGAGGTAGATGATAGAAAGGGATGATGGACAAAGTGTTGGATTTGGGGTCAGAAGACCCGAGTTCAAATCCTGTCTTTGCCATTTACTAACCTATGTAACTATGGGCAAGTCATTTAAGTTTCTCTGTCTTAGTCTCCCAATTTGTAAAATGAGGGGGTTGGATTAGATGAAAAGTAATATTGCATCTAGGAGGCAGCTGGGTGGCTCAGTCAGGAAGCTGAGTTCAAATCTGGCTGCAGACACTAACTGTGTGGCTGTGGACAAGTCACTTAACCTCTGTTTGCTTTACTCCACTGGAGAAGGAAATGGCAAACCACTCCAGTATCTTTGCCAAGAAAACCCCAAATGGGGTCACGAAGAGTCAGGCATGATTGAACAACAACAACAACATTGGTCCGGCTCTAAATCTGCAATCCTGTGATCTGTGTGGAAGCTAACGAACAAGTTACTGGAAAAGCTCTATTTGTTGTTTTCTACCACTAAAGTATGCGTGCTATGCTGCTAAGTAAATTAATTCTACTACCAAGCGAGATAGTGATCCTAAGGTAGATTGTTATCCTGAAATTACATCTGCTGATCTCTTCGCTTCTTGATTCATAGTTTGGAAAAACTTTCTTCTTTGTATTCTTGGCTCTTCAATGTGACCATCACTTCTCTTTTGTCCCTGGTCTCTTTACTGGTGATGTCTGTTCATTTGCAATTGGACACTTTTCCTTCCTCCCCAACTGTGCCCAGGATGAACGTCTTTTCGTCTCCAACTATAATTCTTTAAAAATAAGTCATCTTGATCTTCTTCCTCTTTTCTTTTGTCTAAAAATTTCCAAATTTTTCCATCTGGAAAACTTTTATCCATACCTCTCTGGTGCAATGGAAAGACCTGGCTTTGGAGTCAGAAGACTTGGTTCAAATCCTGGCCCTGCTACTTTATTCCCTTAGTGACTGTGGACAAGTGGTCTCAGATTCCTAATTTGTAAAAAGAGGGGGTTGGACTAAATGACCTGATTCCTCTTCTAGCTCTAGATCTACGATCTTATGATCCTCTACTTTCCAAGAGAAACCGAGAAAAGAGAACTCAGTTATTAGTGGGTCGGGGCAGAATGGAGAGAATATTAGATTTACATCAGATGGGACTGAGTCCCATCTAAGCCAATAAGCAATCATGTGACCTTAAGTAAACTATTTCACTTTTCTAGGGAGAGAAGTGAGAGCATTTATCTCTCAGTGTTTTCCATCTCTAAAATAAAAAACATTGTATGAAATGATCTCTCAATTCTTGTTGTTCAGTTGTGTTCAAATCTTCATGACTCCATTTGCGGTTTTCTTGGCAAAGACATTGGTATAGCTTGCCATTTCCTTCTCCATATTATTTTTACAGATGAGAAAACTGAGGCAAACAAGGTTAAGTGATTTGCCCAGCATCACACAGCTAGTAAGTATCTGAGGCCAGATTTGAACTCACGAAGATGAGTTCCTGACTCCAGTTCTGACACTCTATCCACTGGGCCACCTAGCTGACATCTCCAAGTTCCTTTCTGCAATAATGTTATATACTACTATGATATACTTAAATCAAGATCTCTGAGTGTTGAAGGCTGGCCAACATGTCTGAATCAAGGTTAAGAGTCAAGACAGTGGAAAGAACACTGACCCTACAGTCAAAGAACTTTAGCCCAGTGACTGGCTCATAGTAAGTGTTTAATAAAAATGCTTGTTGACTAAGGACCTGGGTTCAAATCTCACCTCTGATGTTTACTACCTTTGAGAACTTAATGGCAAGCAAGATTTCTTCCAGTTTTAGATCCGTGATCCCATGACCCCACTTTGCTGCTGATCCTGACAACACTGTGACTAGTAAAGAGAAGGCTCCAGGGGTCCTATGGGGATTTCTGGGGGAAACATCCATAAAGTGTTTCAATTTGGATTTGCCCAGATTCATTTATTCACTGGACATTTACAGCACACTCATGCTATGCTCAGCACTACAGGGCATACAAGGAAGTATCACACCAGGTTGCAGGTGTCCAGCTTGCTCTTTTGGTCATAACATGCTTGATAAAGGAGCAAAATGCAGAAGGAAAAGCTGAGATTCAGAAGATTGTGGTTCATTTTTTGAGTCGGCTATTAGCCATGTGACCTAGTAGGCCATTACCCAAGGTAAAGTCAATTAACCTTCCTTCTTCAGTTTCATAATTTGTTGTTGTTGTTATTGTTAATAATGATGATGATAACTAGCATTTATATGGTACCTACTATGTGCTAGGCACTGTGCTAAGCGTTTTACAAATATTATCTTATTAAATACTCACAATAATCCTGTTAGGTAGGTGCTATTATTATCCCCATTTTATAGCTCTGAAGCAACTGAGGAAACTGGGGCAAACAGAGGTTAAGTGACTTGTCCAAGGTCACACAGCTAGTGTGTGAGGCAGGATTTGAAATCAGATCTTTCTGGTTCCAGGTCCAGCAATATTAAATGGTTACATTAATATTTATGGATTATTGGGGGGAGAAATGTTTTATATATATTATATATTTTATGTATATATATTATTTTTAGGGTTGGTTTTAATATAAAAATAACATGAGGATGGTAGTAAAGCATTCCAAATCACAATGATAAAAACAGCTAGCATTTATATAATACTTTAAGGTTTGCAAAGTACTTTAAAATATTATCTCCTCAGGATCCTCACAACCACTTTGGGAGGCAGGTGCAATTATCCCCATAAGGATTTGAAACAGAGAAAAGTTAAGTGACTTGTACAAAGTCACACATCTAGCAAGCGTCTGGGGCAGGATTTGAATTAGGTCTTTCTGATTCCACATTCAGCACCTAGGAGCCTCATATACATGAATGATAATAGAATTTCTATCTAAAAAGAAACAACTTTGTGGGTTTTTAAAAAATTGGATAAAGAGCAGCGAGCAATGAGAGCACTCTTCGGCTCTTATGTAACTTTGTTTTTTATTTTGTGTTCCCTGGGATAGGCTGTCTTCCTAACTGTTAACACGGTTATCTCGACTATGGCTAGTAGCTGGCCTACATGATACAAAGGGGATCTTTCAGGTGGTGTGTGGTTCTCATTTATCTTTCTTCCTGTGATCAGCTAACTGCGTGTTCCAAGGTATTCTTCACAGTCTGCTGCTTTCCTTTTGAGCGAGCCCATTTTATGGCTTTCATTATCACCAATATAAAGATCACATAGAAGAGATACATAATTAATTTTCCATATCCCAAGGATCTTTCCCTGAAGTCTAAGGGAGATAATTTTGTTGGATGGGGGCCTATTTTAACAGATGACGCCAGGACAGCTCTGCCTCAATTCTTGAACAGTCTTTCCCTTCTTGAATACTTTTTTTCTCTATCAGTTTCCCTTTAGATTTAGCTCCAAACTGTGTGTTCAGTCATTTCAGTCATGCCTGACTCTTAGAGACCCCATCTGAGTTTTTTTTTGGCAAAGATACTGAAGTGGTTTGCCACTTTCTTTTCCAGCTCATTTCACAGATGAGGAAACGGAGACAAACTAGTTTAAGTGACTTGTCCAGGCTCACACAGCTAGTAAGTGTCTGAGGTCACATTTGAACTCAAGTCTTCCTGACTCTATCCACTACACCAGCTAGGATAAGAGAGGATAAATAATTTCCCCAGGGTCACACAGCCCAGTGACATTATCTCAACTCCAAGGGCAGCTTTCTCCTCATTATACCATACTGCCCACCATCACCATTACTGACTATAGATTGCTGTAAAGTTTGTAAAGTTTATTTTAATTCGAATCTTAGAGTGTGCTAGCTGGAAAAGACGACTTAGAAATCATCTGGTCTATAATTACCACCCTTATTTTATAGAAGAAGTCATAGAGACCCAGAAAAGCGAAATCACCCAGAGTAGAGAGAGAGTCAGGTCTAGAATGTAGATTTCCTCATGTCTTGTTTAGAGCTGTTAGTCTATACTGTAGCTAAATGGAGATCTGTTCCTTTTTAGCTCTCAGCCTTTGCACTGTGCTAATATTCTTAATCCTCTAAGATTGTGCACTATAATTTGTGTTTGATTCTTATCCACTTAACTAAACTGAAAGGAAAGCTCCCTGAGGGCAGATAGCCTGTTTTAACTGTGTCTTCCCCTAGTAACCAAAGCTGTATATTCTAGGCACTTATTACAGTTAATTGTTTGATGAATGAATTCATCCAGAAACCTCATGGCAATAAGAATGCAATTAGTTTATCTTTAAATGTCATGGTAAATAACTACTTAGTAACATTGCTTTAAGAGAACATACTGTAAGAACTTCATTTGCAAAATCAACCATTGATAAAATAAATATTTTCCAACAAATCAGCTTTTGTTCAGTTAAGAAATTATATTCAATCAAAATCTATTGTAAAAATAAAATTGTAAAACTATATGTAAAAATAAAACTTGAAGCCATTTATTCTCTTTGCTATTTAGTTTCAGAAGCTTCAAAATTCTGGAATGAGGAAAGGAAAATGATATTCACTGCAGGTCAAAGATTTATGGTAGAGCATGGTACAAAGATGAGATGCTTAAATGTTACCTGAAAGAAAATAGGACAAAATTACTTAATGTCCAAGTCCATTTACTCTTAAATTTCCTCCTTTTTGGAAAAGTACCAGTTACTATCTTTTCTTTACAAATATTACCTTTAAATTGGCTTTAAAAAAACAAACAAACAATTCTATCCCTAACTATGTCTAGCAGTAAAAATCTCAAGTCCATCAGAGAAACTTAAAAATTATGGTTTCAAACTTATTTACAGGCATCGTATATATGAGAAAGTTATTTACGTAAGAAGCATGCCTACTCTCTCAAAACATCTATTTTACAATTCAAATGAAATTATGAATGTATGGAAAAAATCCTTTGCAATCCCCAAATCTCTGCATAAGTGCAAACTATTATTATTATTGTTATTACAGGGAATGCATCTTAAGCCTAAAAGAGTTAACCTGTCCTTAAATAAGCAATTCTCTCTCTGTTCAAAAACAGAAGTGAGTTGACTAGGAACAAAAAAGATCATTTTAAAAGTCATGAAAGACTGTTTAAGTGTGTCCCTTAAGGCATGGTTTGTAACCACAGTAATTAGCAAAGGCATTGTGGACCTCAAACCCCAAGGGAAGTGGGCACCTCTTTCAGAGGGTTGTCTTTTTGAAGAGGGAAAATCAAAGGAAGGAAATTACTACTATATTTTCTTGCACCAGGGAGTGCTCTCTTCATCACATATTTCCTGTTAAAGAAAGCATATGAAGAGCCTTTTTTTTTTGTTTTTTTAAAAAATACAGATAAAAGAAATAAGAGTTCCTTGTCAATTGTGGAGAGTTTAAACACTTTGGTAGTCAAATTATTCAGAAGGAAGGTGAAGGCCTGACACACTCCTTTGGGCAAAATTTGTTAGAGACCACCTCACAGCCTTCTTCTCATAGATTTAGAGCTAAAAGAGAATTTACAGGTCATCTGGGCCAGCTTCTTTATTTTTATATATAAGACTTATGTAGATAAATTATTTACATTATATAGATCATGTACATTTGTAGGAAATTGAGACCTAAGAGATTTAGTGATACTTTACAAGTAGAAAGTTGGCAATGCTGGGCCTTGGGCCCAGGTCCTCTGACTAAACATAGAATGGGCCCTTTTTATTCTTTCATCCTGTCTTTCTAGACCAACCCTCCACTTGGTCAGTGAAGAAGCTGAGACCCAGATGAGTCCAGTTACTTGCCTAGACAACCATTAAATGGTGATCTGACCACACATTTTCTGAACCTAATGCTTTCTACTATTCAATGACGCCAGCCCCTCAGAATACATTTGGGGCCTTATCTCCTTTTCCTCTTCAAAGACAAGAAAACCAAAGTACAGGAGCTATATGGTCTACCAGTGACATATTACAAAACATCCACCACAGTTTGGCTTCTATTATGTAGTAAACAGTACTCATATGGGTAGCATCAAGATATTTTGGTGGTAAGTGGCTTTTTTAGGGGGTAACGTGGGAGAATTGGGGAAAGAGTAGTAAGGGTAGAGGACTGATGGTGTGTGGGGTTTTTTAGTTGCCTCTTAAATAGGCAGTGCTTAGAATGCCAGGCCTGGAGTCAGGAAGACTCATCTTTGTGAGTTCAAATCTGGCCTCAGACACTTACTAGCTGTGTGACCCTGGGCAAATCTCTTAACCCTGTTTGCCTCAATTTCTTCATCTGTAAAATGAGCTGGAGAAGGAAATGGCAAACCACTCCAGTATCCTTGCCAAGAAAACTCCAAATGGGGTCATGAAGAGTCAGACATGACTGAAAAATAACTGAACAACAACAACAACAATAAGAGGCAGGGTGGCAATTCCAAGCCTAACACTAGTCACTGGAACTCAGGCACCTAATCCAGTCACTCAAACTCCTAGGAACAAAGCAGAATGGAATTCAATAAAAGTTGGTAAGTGGTATTTCTCAGATCTTATTTGAAGTCTTTTAATTGTATTTCAGTTTCCTTTACATTCTAATTCTAAATATTTTTTATTTTAACATCAATATTTTAATCAAGTCACCACTATTCTACTCTGATTCCCAATCAAGGCTTACCAAAACCAAAATAAAACCCAAAAATAAAAACTAAATTACTTAGCACTGGGCCATATGCTAGAACCTTTCAGCCTTACACCACTTACTAACCTTTGTCCCTCAAATGTTCCAGTTTCTTCTTCATGTCATAGCTCCCTTCAGTTCTTTTTCCCCTTTTTATCTTTATTTTTAATGAATTTATTTATTTTTAGTTTTCAACATTCACTTCCACAAGATTTTGAGTTCCAAAATTTCTCCTCCTCTCTCCCCTCCCCCACCCCAAGACAACATGGATTCTGAATACCCCTTCCCCCAATCTGCCCTTTCTTCTATCACACCCCCCTGCCCCTCCGCACTTTTCTTATCTCCTTCCCTTTCTATTTTCCTGTAGGGCAGGATAGATTTCTATACCCCATTGCCTGTATATCTTATTTCCCAGTTGCACGTAAAAACAATTTTTTAACATTTGTTTTTAAAACTTTGAGTTCTAAAATCTTTCCCCTCCTCCCTCCCCACCCACCCTCATTGACAATGCAAACAATTTGATATAGATTATACATGTGTAGTCATGCAAAACACTTCCATAATAGTCATGTTCTGAAAGACTAACTATAATTCCCTCCATCCTATCCTGTTCTCCCATTTATTCTATTCTCTCCTTTGACCCTGTCCCTCCTAAGTGTTTTCTTTGATTACCCCTCCCCCAATCTTCCCTCCCTTCTATCACCCCCCCTTTCATCCCCTTTCTGCCTATTTTCCTGTAGGGTAAGATAGATTTCCATACCCAATTGAGTGTGTGTTATTCCCTCCTTAAGCCAAATCCAATGTCCCTTCATTCTTATACCTGCAAAGCTTTCTCCAATACCTCTAATACCAATCAGAATCTTTATTATCCACTAAAAGTAATCTTAAGTCTCAACTGCTAATCAGTCAACACGTACTTCCTAAGTGAGGTGGGCCAAGCTATATCCTGAGCTAGAGATACAAAAAAACTGTCCTCACAGGGCTTGTTTTCAACAGGTGATATTTATATTTTTATGACATTCACATATATATGATTTAAAAACCATTTACATACATTAATCACATTTCATTCTAGGATGTCAGAAATCAAGTATTACTAACCCCATTTAACAAGAGAGAAAATGGAGGCTCAGAGAATTTAAATGGTTTATCTCAGTGTTATATACACTTACTACCCTCTCAATTCATTTAGCTTTCTGTCACTGCTGATTGGAGGGCTGGAGGGCAGGGTACTAAACTCCAACCACAGCTTTCCTTTAGAGAGGCAGAACCTAGACTATGTGGCTCACTCCACTTTCCAAGCAGCTTTGCTTGGTCTCAACTCCATGGCCCCCTTAGTAGGTACCTCGTAATGTTCTCCCCCTTCCATTGCTTTCCAGCTTCTTCTTCCCATTAGATTATAAGCTCCTCGAAGGCAGGAACTGCCTTTTTCTTATTTGTTTCCCCAGTGCTTAGCAAAGTGCCTGACACATAGTAGGCACTTACTAAATGTTTATTGAATTGAATCAAATTGAAATTGAAATTGTCTAGATATGGTCATATCACTCTTCTGTTACCAATTCTTCAGGAGCTCCCTACCAAGTCAAGCTCATTCTCATTTGCTTTTCACAATCTAGAAGAATTTCCACAATCTAGAATTTTTTTCAATTTCATCTCATATTATTCCTGTCAACACATTCTATCTCTAGTCAAGCAGTATTATCATCTGTGTCCCTTCAATGTGCCTGCCCCGAAACTGTCTCTCATTGTCTTCTGCCTGGCACATGGTAGGCACTTAATAAATATTGATTGATTGACTGATTGATTTTGATCATACTGTTGTTTCCTAGAAATGTCCTTCTTCTCTTTCCTCAACAACTAAATTTCTTCCCATCTTTTAAAACCAACTCCAGCAAGATGACAGAAGAAGAGGTTATGAAAGAGCACAGCTCCTCATTCCCCTCATTGTCCAAAGTCAACAACATGAAGAAAATGGTAGGAAGCTTGAATAAAGGAATGGGATTTGTGGGAAATAAAATTCTTAGCATGGAAGGCAAAACCTTAAAAATGGCAGAACATCAAGAACAAGATCAACGAACCATGGAAATGGAAAAAAGACTTAAAAACTCTAAGGAGTCTTCCCTGATTCTTCATCCCTCCTTCCCACCATGATATAACTGACTTTGCTTGTAGAATTTGCCAAGCACTTTCAATTGATCAATAAACACATGTCAGGCACTATTCTAATCTCTGGAGATTTAAAAAAAAAAGGTAAAGACAATTCTTGCCCTCAAGGAGCTTACAATCTAATGGGAAAGACATAACACGCCAACAAATATATACAAAGCAAGCTGTATATAGGACAAATAGGAAATAATTAACAGTAATGTCTTCCAGATTCCAAGTCTATATAGTAGACAGAGTACTGGGCCTGGAATCTAGAAAACGTTGTTCAAATCCTACCTCTATTACCTAGATAATGTGAGACCTTGCATAAATTACTTAATCTCTTTGAACCTCAGTTTTCTTATCCATAAATTTAAAGGATTTGGGAAGGAAGGGAATAAGCATTTATATAGCACCTATTATATGCCAGTCTCTATGCTAAGCACTTTACAAATATTATCTTACTTGATCCTTACAATACTCTGAGAGGTAGGTGCTGTTATCATCCCCATTTTAAAGTTGAGGAAACTGAGGCAAACAGCTTAAGTGATATGCCTGGGGTCATATAGCTAGTAAGTGTCTGAGTTGGATTTGAACTCAGTACTTCTTGACTCTAGGCTCAGAGCTCTTATCTGTTGCACCATCTAGCTGCCCTAGGTTGTACCAGATGAATACTAATGTACCTTCTAAGTCTATGTGTATGATCCTATGATCTATGATTCTGTGATATGTATCTTTTTAATGCACTTATCAAATAATATTCAAGATTAGAGTTCTCTGTATTTATGTCACCCCCACTAGACTATAAATTCCATGAAGGAATAGACCATGTGTTATCTAAATTCTAATTTCCCTTAGTACTTAGCACAGTGATCTACACAGAAATATTTAATAAATGCCTACTGAATTGCACTAGTTATTGCTTTAATTTCCTACTGGCTTTTATGTGGTATCATTGACCCACTTAAACTCAAATCTTCATTTTTATCACATCAATTCTTTTTGTAAAAAGCCTTCACTTTCTCTTTAATTAAAGTAATGCAATGAGATTTGAATGTAAAAAATGAGAATTGAAACTCTTTGATAATCATTCTCTTATCTAACTGACTTCATCTCACTATACCCTATTTTATGACACCCCATTATAACTACTTTTCTCCATCCAATAAAATCTGTGTACTAGGAGTTCAGAGATCTACAGTCTAGTGTCAGCTATACCACTAAGGAGAAATGTGACTTAGAGCAAGTCACTTATCCTGTCTTGAGTCTCATTTTCATTGTCTTTTAAATAAGGGGGATTGTATAAGATTATCTCTAGGGATGATTTTCATCCTGAAAATTCTAAGCTATAATATTATACCTAATTTTATATCCCATTCAGAAATCACCAACATCACTTCCTTTCAGAAACTATTATGGTACTTTGGGCAGGATGGTAACAACAACTCAAAAAAGTCAGCAGTCTTGCCACAGGGGCTACACACCCACCACCCTTTCATCAACTTTGGAAGTTATCTCACTTTTTCATTGACAAATCACACTCTATCTCTCCTTTTAAACAATGCTCAAGAGTTTTGTACAGATAACACAGATATTAATAATGAAAGGGTAGTACTGAGTCTGACTGAGGGCCTGGCACAGTAATTATGATAGACACTTAATATATATTTCTTCAATTAGAGACACAAGAGTCTCTTCCACTGAGCCTTCAGAAGACTAGCCCTAACTCAGATTACTTCCCAGTAATCACATCAGCCCCAGGCTTTATGGGTCCCCTTTAGAACAATCTACCGCAAGCTCTTAGAAGTCATGTGGCCATATTTGATACTTCGATTTCAATTCCTTGAAATGGTAAACTTCTCCCTATTGTCCTTGACATTCAATAAAGGATCAGTAAATAAACTTAATGAGATCCACTTTACTGCAGTACCTGAAGGGTTTCTTTTAAGAGGCAGAAGGAACATAAAGCTGCCTATTATTCACTCACTTTATAAAATAACATACTATGACCTAGTACAGTTAAAACAAAATACTATGAATTACTAGTTATATGTTTTACTGAAACACTGAACTGACCCATTAATTCCAAAAATGATGCAAAAGACATGGGGAGAGAAGGGTTCATTTATTTCTATTTTAGAGCACTGGAAATAAAATAAGAGCTGAATTTTTAGCTTCTAGACACCCTATGTTTGAGAACAACTGAAGTCTAGTTATGTTTTCCATAATAAGCCAATCAAAAAGTATTTAGTAAGCACCTTCTCTGTGCCAGGCACTGAGCTAAGTGCTGGGGGTACGAGTACAAAAATGACTTAAAGAAATTTAATTTTTTCAAGTACAACCTCAGCTGGTATATTGAAATGGAAGAACAATTACCATAGACACTTAGAAGTATAGAATAATATGACTTCTCACTTTCCGTGACTTCATTAATCCTTTTGCCCAGAGTTCCTACATTTATCTGTTTGGAAGAACAAAGTAAGAAAAATTAAATGAATTTCAATGAGGTCCCTAGAAGAGATTTCAATCTAATTCAAGAAATATTTATTAGGTGCCTACTATATGCCTACTTAGGGCAGCCAGGTGGCATAGTGGATAGAGTGCCAGGCTTGAAGGCAAGGAGACTCATCTTCCTGAGTTCAAATCCAGTCTCAGATACTTACTAGCTGTGACCCTGGGCAAGTCATTTAACCCTGTTTGCTTCAGTTTCCTTACCTGTAAAATGAGCTAGAGAAGGAAATGGCAAACTACTCTAGCATCTCTACCAAGAAAACTTCAAATGGGGTCATGAAGAGCTGGACACAATGGAAAATGACTGAATAACAACATGTGCCAGGAAACTACAACAGATCAACTACCTATTAATGAACCTGCCTTACATTATTGTGAAAATTCTTCACTGGTATTTCTTTAAATTCAGTGTTCTTCACCTTTCCCCCATGAAACCTTCCATTACTCTCTAATCCTCCCTTTGATTTTTTTTTTTAAGGCAATTGGGGTTAAGTGAGTTGCCCAGGGTCACACAGCTAGTAAGTGTCAAGTGTTTGGTCTGAAGTCAGATTGAACTCAGGCCCTCCTGACTTCAGGGCGGTGCTCTATCCACTGCACCACCTAGCTGCCCCACCTCCCTTTGTTTTTACAAGGTAGAAAACAAAATGGATGGTGTCAGTTTCCTTGTATCCTTCCTGAAACTGTCAGCACTGGTATCAATTTTAGGTTTGATTTTATGATGGCAGAGTGGTCCCTGAGCAGACTTTAAATGGGATCTAGGTGGAAGCATTCCCACTCCCAGTCAGCCTGAAAGGATCAAGTCATTTTTAATATAGTCAGTAAACAATTGTCAGAAAGCAATAAACTTTTCTGTCCCTGTAAACCTAGACCATATGAAATCTGGTGACCCAGATCTGAAAAACTCCACGATTTCCCCAAAGACATCCAACTGGCAGAAAAAGTTATTTACTGCATCAGATATTGGAATGATATAATTAATCATTTCAGCTTGAATTGGGAGAAGTAAAAAAAAGTTCCTAGAAGTCCACTCATTGAAGTTTATTATTGTTGCTATGAAACAGACCTTTTTTGAAGGACAAAAGATGAAAAAAAAATCAGTCTCGTGTACTTCCTGAGCAATGGATGGATTACTGACAATGGATGATATCACCAATAGCCAATTATGAAGCTTAGCATTCCAGAACTCTTTAATAATTTGTTTTGAAGAAATGCTATTTCCAAAAACTTTCAAAAATAACCTGAATATTATTTAGTTGGCTATGTAATGAAAGGGGGGGCAGAATGTACAAACATTTTTTATGGAAATCTCTATGTACAGAAGAATTTAAGATCATACAAAAACATACAAACAAGTATAACACAAACAAAAAGACCATATAGGCCATCCCCAACTTACAAATGGGTTGTGTTCCAAAAGTTTGTTCCTAAGTAGGCTGTTTAGATCTTGGAACAAAACTTCCCATGGAAACAATGTCATAAATGGTGGTTAGGCTTCCAGATCAACCCACAAAACCTGGACTGAACCCTTCAAGCACATCCTGAGTTGAACAGACCTTCATAGGTTGGCTTGGTAACTTAGCTCATTTTCACAATGGAAAAGGAGGTTCTTTGGTATGCTATCAGGACTAAGGCAGCACTATGAAAGCACTTCCACTCTATCTCATGCTACAGGAGTAAGAATCCTGTGTTTTAGCTCTGAGGATGGGGTGAACAGCTCAGAGTATCTATCCATACATGTTCCACAAAAGAGGTGTTTACAAATTGAGTTCACAAATTCAATAGGCATTTACAAATTGAATTTCCAAATTCATATCGAAAAGGATATGAAAGGAGATTACACAGCTTACCATTTAACACAGCATTACCAATTAACCATGAAGAGGAGATAATAGCTTTATTCTAAGAAGCTTATTTTCAACTGTAATGGGGGGACTAGTTGATGATGACCCAGTCCTCTGAGTCAGATTTGCCCTTCTTGGTACATCATACAGAACATGCTTAGATTTTTGCCTGCATGTGACTGAGGGGCTGGTCATGGCTGGTGACCCAGAGTCTTCTGGTTGGCTGAGGAATCAGAAAGACTGATGACTAATGAACTACTAAGCTAGAACTGAGTATGCACACAGAAAGAATGACCTGCCACACAGTTAACCTTCTGCCTGACTGCCATTGATACAGAACTGCTTTGAGCCATTTGGGGTTGGGGGGCACAGGTAAGAGCAGTTGCTCTGTTAGTTCTATGAGAATGTTGCCGTTGGTTCTGGGAGGCCTCAGTGCCATCAGAGGTCCCATTGGCAGCTGGAGTCAGTAGCAGAACCTAGGTAGAAAGGCAGTCTGTATAAAAGCAGCTTCAGGAATTTTGACTCCCTCATAATAGAGAGAAATACTGGCTATTGATTCTAGAAAGGCACCCATCCACTGAGCCCGGAAGGAAACTACATCTAAGGATGACCTTTGAGAATTCCATGAAGGGAGAAAAGGTTTTCTGGAGCCAGGAATCAGAAAGTACCCCTTGGTCACACATGTTTTCAATACATATACCCACTATCCTCAGGAACCTTGTGTGGTCTGCAAGGGGAGAGTGTGTCCTGGTATGGTGGGGGAACAGGGGGAATTGTTTTTGTTAAAGGATGGCTCTTGCTATACTTTCTTAGCAAATACCTTTTCTAAAAGCTAATAAAAATGAGTTCTACTAGTTGATTGATAATGGGTAATAACATGGACAGGGGCTTGCAAGACACAGAACTAGAAACCCAAAGTCCTTAGGGTTTTCTCAAATTACTTCCTAAGGGAAGTCGTACTCAACTGCCCTCTGGGGATCTAACCAGCTAGTTTGAATGGGAGTTGAGAGTGTAAGTCCAGAGATGGTACTACATAGATATTTCACATTTAAATTTATCAACAATTTACAGGAAACTACTAAGACCAGAAAGTTAAAGTAAGGAATAATTAGGTGATTTTTCCCCAAGTAGAATGTAAACTCTCTGAGAGCAGGGATGATGATGATGATGATGATGAAGATGATGATAATGATGATTATTTTTTGGAATGGGAGAATGCCTAAGACAATGCCTTGCACATAGTAGAGTTGCTGAAATTGAGTCAAACTCCCATATGGGGACTATATAATATTTCCACATTTAGTGGAATATGCTTCCAAATATCTGGTGACTTTCATAGTCATAAGCATACTGAAAATACTTTAGAACAATGGTAAAATACTTTTTGTTGACAAAGGATTTTTTTTAAAAGAACACATCTAACACATACCCAATAAAGTACTAACAGGCAAAGAGAGTAATTGATAAGGTTTGTGCCTACATTTTTACTTATTAAAAATCAACTCCAAAATGCTGCACTTTGTAAAGCACAAAAAAAGGCCTGTGACTTCATGAATAAATGGAAAAAAACCCCCACAATCTTTAAGCATTTACTATATGCCAAGCACTGAGTCTGAAATATTTTTCTCTGCTAAATTCAGAAGAAATGTTAGTGACACATATATGATTTCTAATGATTTCTTTGCTAAATAGAACCACTGTATGCAATCACAGTAGGGCACTGATGTTAGCTTCTTCAAAAGCAAAATGCTATATATTTATAACAGGTTCCCCCCCTTTCCAGACATTGTCATAAGCTCAGATGATAAGACAGATTAATTTTAAAGCAATACTCAAAAAACCAAAAGCATTTTTTTGAAAAAGAAAGGGGAGATAATAATTCATAAGACATTAAATTTTATTTAACTTTATACTAATACCAGATTAGCCCCCTTCAGGCAATTTACCTAACTACTTTTCCTCTTCCTCCCTCTTCTCTCATTTATATCTATCTACTGAAAATCCTTTCATCCTTCAAGAATCAGCTCAAATGTTGTGTCTTCCATAAGGGCTTCCCTGATTCTTCTGGTGAAAATGATCTTACTATATCCTATTTTGTATTAAAGTCAGTTGCAAATCTTGATTACCTACTATGTATAAGTTTCCATTAAGGCAAAGGACTTTTTCTTATTTCTCTTTTATTTTAATTGTTATTATTATTATTATTATTGTTATTATCTCCCTCAAGGCCTGACAAAGTATTCTAGGTCAGTAGATACCTAATAAATATTTACTAACCTGAATTTGGTTGATATTTTTTGTCTCTTCTTGGAAATAAATCTAAAGATAATGAGAGTGACAGTAATTATGGAGAAGTCTAGTCCTTTCAAGGTATATTCTAACCTTCCTCTGGTAGTCCTCTGTAAAATCTTCATTCCTCCCAGGCTGCAGGATTTTCCTTCCCACTGTCTGTTGTGCTGAGAGATATCTTCTGGAGGAGAACAGAGGGATTCCAAATGTACTTCACTGAATATCCCATAAGCATCCTGGACAAGAAGGCAGCATCTGCAAAACAGAATTCCCATTTTCTATTTTAGTCCAAAATCTTGAGATTTAATAATATCAAGTGTTTACTTCTGGTTCTTTATAAATATAGGTATTACAGGTACACAAGTCAAAGTCTATAGCTCAACCAATTAACTTATACTTTGGGTTCTGATTTTGGGTTTCATTCATTAAACACAAAATTAAACAGGAGCTGTTATGCCATTTTAGGATAAAACTGCCCCCCCCACCCCCACCAAGTGGTTTGAAATAAAGGAAAAGAAAAAGGGAATATATCTTTGGGACCCAGACCCAATGTCATAGCTGCTGGTCCATCCATGATGGCTATATGATGAAAAAATTTATATTTTGTGCTATTCTTGGGCAACAGAAAAAGCTTTCACAGCAATGTACAGTGAGAGGAATTAGGCTCTTCTCTCAGGAGTTAAGTTTTAGCATACATTTATAATAACAACAATGATAATAGCTGACATTTATAGACTGCTTTATAGTTTGCAAAGCACTGTAATGGTGTCTCATCTGATCTTCACAACAATGCTGTGAATTAAGTATTATAAACATACTCATACTCTTTTTATACCTGAGTTAACTGAGGCTCAGAAAGTTTAAGTGAATTGCCTATGAGCTCACTATTTGAGATTTGAACCCAGGTCTCTCCTGTACTCTAAGTCCAGAGTCATATTTTTGACACAATGCTTCCTCTGACATAGCACATTTCTTGACACTGAACATCTGGTAAGGGGAGCCAGGACACTAGTTGGCAGCACATGAACAAAATAATAATAACAACTACAATAATAGCTAACATTTACATAGCACACTCTATGTGCTGGGCATGGTGCTTAAGCACTTTACAAAAATTATTACAAATTATAATAGATAGGAGATGGCATGAGTGGTTATCTCCCAAGTGACTTGATAAATGTAATCACAAAGATAACTGTTTGATAACTTCCTGATTATTGTCCAGTGAGACAGACAATGAGGAGAGCTATGCTCACCGAAGGTATATACGATAAATTTCAAGAATGCCATCCTTGAGAAATCATATATGACAATTCAAAGTCCCTTAGGTTCATAATTCAGTAAGGTAAACTTGTGCAATCAAGGATTCTATGCACCATGAAAGGACTTACAGTTTCCCACTGATATAGGGCAAGAGATTAGGATCTATGTTACAAATAGATTTAGAAATTATAAAAAAAAATGTTTAAAGTGTGCCAGAAAGCACAGATTGAAAAGCAACATTAAAAATCTTGGTGATATACAGTTATCATGACCAATAGTAAGAGAAATGTAAGTTAAAACAAATCTCAAGTTTTACCTCACTGCACATAAATTGACAAAGATGACCAAAAAATGAGATTTGTCAATATTGTAAGGACTAAATATCAACTTTTAATTAGGCAAGAAAAGTGATGAAATTGTTTGTATCCTTTAACCCAGATATTCACTACTGGGCTTTATGCCCCAAGGTGGTCAAGAACAGAAACAAAGGTCAAGTATATACCAAAATATCCATAGCAGCATTCTTTGTGGTAGCAGAGAACTGGAAACAAAGAGGGTGTCCCTTGATTGGGGACGACTGAAGAATTTTGGTAAAGAATATAATGGAATCTTACTGTGTAGTAAGAACTAAAAAATATGAAGAATTCTAGGAAAAGGGAAGATTTGGATGAACTGATGCAATGTAGAACAAGCAGAACCAAGAAAATAATTTACACAAAGACTACAACAATTTAAATGGAGAGATGACTAAAAGGAAGCTAAACTCCAAAGAATAGAAAAATCAGTGAAGGTCCTGGAGAATAGGAAATGAAACATACCTCCCTCCTCAAAGCAGAAGCCAAGGACTATCAGATACACTCACTGTTGAGAGAATTTCTGCTCAAGTGTTTTTCTTTGTTACAAAGGAGGGTTCAATCTAGAATTGGGAAAGGTTATCCCCTCCCCCACATCATAACTGTGATATAAAGAAGAGAGATTGTGATATAAGAGAAAAGAAAAGAGAAATAATAAAATAAAATGATTCAGTCACCATATTGTTATGCTCTGGCTTTGGGGTTGTGTTTCTTGCTCATATTTACATCTTTAAAGGTGTATTAATTCATCAAGTAATATTATTCCTTAAGCAAACACTATAAAATTCTAGGTATCATGGATAAAAACAAAAGAAACAGAAGGTAGAATATTATATATGCCAAACGCTGGGCTAGGATACAAAGACATAAGTCGAAGTCTCAGCTAGTCTCAACCCTCAAAGGCTTACTTTCTAATGGGGTTGACTACGTAAACAGATACACGTAACTGTATGTATAACATACAGAAAATGAGTACAAGACAGTTTTGGGAGAGAGTGGACCCAGAAGCTGTGAGGATCTGTAATGGGTGATAAATCATGATGAGAGTGAACTTCAAAGAAGCGGATGCTGAGTCATGGCTAAAGAGGAAGAATCTGGAAATGGCCAAGGGGAACAAGGAGTATTCTCCTACTCTCTTAAGGACCAGTGAGTCAGGAGCCATGAGAGAATGTGCAACAAGTGATGGAAATGACAGTCAAGAGATGCAGAGTCATTGGACAGGGAAGTACAAGTCTCAGCAAGAGCCTGAAGATGGAAGGACTATATGAGAGTAAGAGATATAAAATTAAGGGAAATTTATTAATTTTAGAATGGGAGTTCCAGAGGACACAGTGGAGAGAACACTGGATTTGGAGTGAGAAGGCTCCACTACTAGTTAGTACCCATGTGACTTTAGGTAATTCAAATCATTTCAGCGTTGTTAAGTATATATGTTAAGTATATAAATCAGTCAGCCAGTCAAGAAACATTTGTCAAGAGCCTACTATGTGTCAGACACTGTACTAAGCACTGAGAATACAAAAAGAAGCAAAAGACAGTCCCTTCCCTTGAGGGGAATCTAATGGAGGAGACAACGAACAGATACGTGCAAACAAGTTACGTGTAGGATAAATAGAAAATTATTTTTAAAAAGGGAAGGCACTAGGGTTAAGTAAGCTTCCTATAGAAGATGGGATTTTAATTAGGAAACCAGTAAGTAAAGATGAAAGGGAAGAATATTGCAGGCACGGGTGACAACACAATCCTTGCCCTCACAAGCTTGCATTCTACTAGTATCAGTATAACGTTCTATTTGCTCTCTCCCATAGAATATAACCTCTTTGAAGGCAGGAACTACTTTATTTTTGTCATTTTGTCTCCACAGATTCTCATAATACCAGGTACATACTAAGTGCTTAATAAATGCTTGCTGGTACAACCTCTCTGAAATTCAGTTTCCTCTTCTATAAAGGGATTGAATTAGATTAGGGGTGCTTAACCTTGGGATCTGTGAACTTAAAAAATTGTGTTTTTTTAAAAAAATAACATTTCACTATGATTGGTTACCTTTGTAATCCTTAGTATTTTGTTTTATGGATTATTTCTAGAGGAGTTCCATAGGTTTCATCAGATTGCCAAACAGGTCCATTGACACAAAAAAGATTAAGAACCTCTAGATTAGATGATCTCTAATGTTCCTTTTAGCTCCAAATCCTATTATCCTATAATGTCTCTTGGGAAAAATGATTGAGCCTCTTCATTAAATGGACTAATTCCTGTGTTATCTCAATATCTTTTAGTGTTTCTCCACTGAAGTCCTACTTGGATGCTTTGTTCTGGCTGGAGGAGATCTTGAGTTCTTGGAGCATAAATATCACAGGTAATACCTAACTGGGAAGGCTTCAACAATATCCCAGTAACAGATTGCAAATGTCTGGTGCCAAATGATCAGCCTCATTTAGGCTGAGATATTTGTCACCAAAATACTGACTAAAAGGACAAAGCAACTCAAGAACTAAGAAGGGTGGGAGCATTGATCTGCATTGGGAGAAGCAATGCTTTGGAACAATATGAGACAAAAACTTTTATAGAGGAGAATATCGGTTCCTTGATGGTAGAAGCTGTTTTTTCATTTTTTTCCCCTTTGTATTCTCAATGCTTGCAATCAATCAGCAGGCAGTAGGTGCCTGCTATGTGCTAGACACTATGGTATTCATTAAGGATTCAAAAAGAAAAAATGAAATAGTCCCTGGCTCAAAGAACTTGTATTCTATTAGGGAAAAGAGCATATATGCATGTAGCTGAACACCAAATACATGAAAAAAAAAATAGGATAATTAGAAGGGGAGACACTAGCAGCTGGGAGGGATCAGAAACAGCTTTGTGTAGGATGTAACCCTTGAAGGGAGGCAAGTGATTCTAAAAGGCAAGGGGAATGGATTCATTTCAGGAACATAGTAGGCCCTTAGTGAATAATTGATATCAATACATACCATAGTTCTAGAATCAAACTGACTCAATCCTTAAGAGCTAGGCCACAGGCTGAAATGTTTAGACTCTTTGGTGCCCACAGTTTCCCCTTATTTGTCTTTGGATTCCAAGTATTTGTTGTTTAGTCATTTTTCAGTTTTGTCCAACTCTCTGTAACCCCATTTGGGGTTTTCTTGGCCAAGATGCTGGAGTGGTTTTCCATTTCCTTCTCCAGATCATTTTATTGATGAGGAAACTGAGGCAAACAGGGTTAAGTGACTTACTCAGGGTCCCACAGCTAGTAAGATCTGAGGCTGGATTTGAACTCAGGAGGAGCACTCCACCTAACTCCAGGCCCAGCACTCTATCCACTAGACCATCTGGTTGCCCATTCCAAGGATTAGGCTAACCATATGAGCATAGAGAATCCTTACACTGATGAGATCTCAGATCTTTTAAACCTTAGGCAAAACACTTAACCTCTCAGAGGTCCACTTTCTGAATAGGTAAAGAAGAGCAGCTAGGTGGCCCAGTGGATAGAGCGCTGGGCCTGGAGTCAGGAGGACTCCCCTTCCCGAGTTCAAATCCAGCCTCAGACACTTACTAGCTGTGTGACACCAAACCCTGTTTGCCTCAATTTCCTCATCTGTAAAATGAGCTGGAGAAGGAAATGGTAAACCACTTTAATATTTTTGCCAAGAAAACCCTAATTGGGGTTACACAACATGAATGACATGATTGAACAACAACAAAAATAAGGACATTGGAAGAGATTTCTAAGTTACCTTCCAGATCTAACTTTCTGTATCAATTCTACATAAAAAATAAAAATACCGATAGCTATACCAGATATAGTTTTTCTTTGGAAATCATAAAAAATGAATAGTCTCCATTTTTAACAATTATTTTATTTCTTTCCTTAATTTGTAGCTTTAAATCCCCAAACTTCCATTACTGATTACTGTATCACTTCAATTGAAATGGGAAGTTTCTACATTCTGAAATAGTAACTCCCTTTCTTACAAAAAGCAGTTATGAAGAACTATTAGCTCTTACATTGCAATTAGTAACAATGTTCAACAATTCTTCTGTATTATACAATTGTGACTATATATTTTATATATTGTCACTATATACTATATATGTATGTATGTCTATATATCTCCACAATAATCTCTAGAGCAAGCATCACATTACTGATTGTTTAGTGAAATGGAAACAGAAAGATTGAGTTTAGGGTTTTCACAGGAATCCTCAAATTAATTATGACATCATGACCTTTGTGAGGCACTTATCATTTCCATTTACCTTCCTTACTTCTAAAGGTTATTGGTTCACTAAATACACTTTAAGGAGTTTCACAGAGATTTATTCATTTCAGCCGATTAACACTTATCACTGAAATTTTCTCTCCTTTCTGTAAATGGTTCCATAATCTAATTTTTACAAAGACATATTTCCTTTATCTAAGAAATGTTCTAAAATAGTATTTTGTTAACTTTTTTTAGTCAAGTATACAAAGATTTGAGTGAAAAGAAATCTGAATTTTAGTTCAGTATTTTATTGCATCAGAAGAGATTTATCAACAAATTTATTCCCCCCTTATGTGGCAATATGCTGCACAATATGCAGCAATAAATTTAATAAAACTCACTGCTTGACTGAGAAGCACATGGAGACATTTACCAGTGTCATTATGCATTTTTTTAAGGGGAAAATAATAAGATGGTAACTTAATGGCTATTAAACTCTTGGGTATGCACATTATATAATAAAATACATAATATTGTACAGACCAGTAAAGGAAAATATATAACACTACAGACCAGTAAAAGCCTACTCTGATGCCTTGCTGAGGCAGGTGATGACCTGAAGTTCTAGCATCTCAGACACCAAGCTGAATATGATAACTTTGTCATATTTTTAAAAGAAATAGCAAGTTGTACATAATAGATTTGCAGTTTCATGTGCAATCATCTTTTTTTAAAAATTATACTATGTTATAGAAATGCTTGTTTTATTCCATAAATTAAAAATAAAATAAATTTAAAAAGATAATCTTAGACTTTGAAATTATGTATATTATTGGTTATTTTTTGGGAAAGGAAAATAAATGAACTACTAATGCTGTCCCAATGTAAAACATAATTCTACTTTGTCTATGAAATCATCATTGACCTGAATACAACCACTCATCCTTTTCCTTTGATGTGCCTATATGTATGAAGGCATACATGTGGAGAGGGGAGGCGGCTTGTACAGTGGAAAGAACACTGGATTTGGATGGAGTTGGCATGACCTTGAGCTAGGGACTTCAACTCTTTGGGTCTCAGTGACCCCCTCTAGCAACTGAAGAGCTTAGATTAGATGATTTTATTCTAGCTCAAATCTATGCTCCTATGATCCTTAGAGTCAGAGAACTTGAGATACAATACCAACAGAATATACTTGAGTTCCATATACTTGCTCACTATTAAACTATATTGTAGTAGGAATTTTCTTCTCATTCTGCAAACCTTTGCAAAAAGTAAGCATTGAAAGACTTAATGATGGCGATAATAACTTAAAAACAATAACTTGATGTATTTGGAGATAACTTTAGGCAATGAGGTGGTACAGTGGATAGACTGCCAGGCCTGGAGTCAGAAAGACCTGAGTTCAAATCCAGCCTCAGACACTTTCTAGTTGTATGATCCTGGGTAAGTCACTTTACCTCTGCCTCAGTTTCCTCATCTGTAAAACGGGGATAACAGCACCGACCTCCCAGGGTTGTTGTAAGGATCAAATGATACAATGATTGTAAAACAATTAGCAAAGAGCTGGGCACAAAGTAAGCACTATATAAATATTAGCTAATAGCTATTATTATTTTGGAACACCATGTCATACTTTAAAAAAGTGAACTTCAGAGCAATAGCGTAGCTTTCTAGTCTGATCTTTTTAAGAACCTATGTTAGTTTCCTGTAACAAGGAAATTACTGATACAACAAAATTTGGCCCAAACTTCAATTAAAAAAACCCAACGCATTTAAAATCTGATAATAATAAAATGACACATAATAGATTATGTATTATACACTGTTATCTAAATAAAACTGCACCTGTGAACTAATAAAAAGGAAAAGAAATGCTCTTATCAGTAGTCAGCAGAGAATAGTTTTATTAAATGACCAGGACTAGCTGGGGAGTTTCATTTCAAAGTCTGGAAAAGTTTTATTAGTTTTATCATAGCCATGAATGGGGATGAACAGAAAGTTAGCACTGTCCCATATAGTTAATATTTAGAATCTGAAGTTCCTGGAAGCAGGGATGTGTCTAATACACCTTGCTATGGCTTGAATGCACTTGGCACTCAAAAAAATTTGTTAAACAAATTTCCAGTCATACCTATGTGTGCTTGAAATGGAGTGAATCACAGATGAAAACAGAAGGAAGTTCAGAAAGAAGACACAAACAAACAAGGAATCTTTGTTGCTATCAGATTAAATTTAATGTATACCAAAAAAAAAACAAAACCCAACCATAATAGCTCCATTTCATATACAAACCTCTCCCCCTCCTTTTTTTTAATAGTGAGATGTTTTTATTTGGTGAAGTTCTTAGTAATTTCAGTTTCAATTAAAAATAATTGGGTTGAACAGTCACTTTTCTTATATCACAGGTGGTAGAAAGTACAATTCATTTTACTGTATTTATACCTAATACAGGATACACAGGATCATTCTCAAAAGAGAATACAACTAAATTCAGTGTTTTGTCTGGATCAAACTGGTAGTGGGTTAAATGATTATCTTCACCAGGTTGACCCAATGAACCATGGATAACCCCACCATCCCTACTACTTCCATCCAAAATGCTTTGTTATTCAAATGCCAGTTTGGAAGGTCTGAAATGAAAAAAAGGTAACCTAAAACGAAAATTGTATTTGTTTTCTTTAAAAATAGTTCACTGTCTTTCCCATAAAGATACTACCTCCACAATGAGTATTGCCTTAAATTAATTAAATATTCATTCACTAAGCACCTACTGCTATGTTTAAGGTTAGCGACAAAAAGATGAAATAAGATCTGACCCCTTAATAAGATGTTTATTGGTACCCACCTCATCACATTTACTTTATTCACATATATAGATGTAAAGATATATATATGTATAAAAATACATGTATGTATATACATACATATATTTCTTCATGAATTTACTTTTATAAAACTCAATTAGAAGACAAGATTTCTTTCTTTTTAATGAAATGTGTTGGGAGGAATGGAAGTGAAACTGTATCTGCTCTGTTTGCCTTTGGTTAACCCTGACATTTGCCTAGTCTTTATCTTAGATAACTAACCTAGATAACTTTATCATCGTTTTACCCTAGGGAGGTTCTCATCTCTTGTGTGTGTGTGTGTGTGTGTGTGTGTGTGTGTCTCCTCTCTGTCTCTCTCCTTCTCCTTCTTGAATATCTAGACACACAGAATGCATTACCACCTTCCTTCGCCCGCACCCACCCCCCAACTCAATCACCAGAGGCCCAGCTGTCTGCCTACACAGTTCCAATTCTGGAACTTGTCAGGTCAAGTCTTGAGGTGGAGTCTTTTACTCCTACTAGTACAACTGGATTGAAACTTCGACCTTCAGGACACCACCCAAACTGGATTTAACTTATCAGTAAGACACATACAAAAAAGTCAATCCATTTCTCAATGCAAATGAGGAAGGCCTCCAGCTTATTGGACACAGCTGTATCTCTTTAAATCAGGGCTGGAGCCACAGACCTGAGCAGACTAAGGCTGGTTCATCAGCTTGTTTTTCCTGTATCCCCAGAGATAATCTCCAGTATATGATTCCATGTGCAATAGAACACAAATTACTTTGAATACTCCCCTTACAGAACATGCCCATCATTCCACCCTCCTCTACCCCTCTCCCAATCCTAATCTGTGCCATTTGTGACTTTTCCAAAAACTCCTGAAGGGTGTCTGTTCTGTCCCTGGAGGATGGACAGCTTCTTACTGAGGTGGTGCTTCACACTGACAGCGAAAAATGATGGCCCTTTCGACATTTAAGCACAGTGCAAGACCTAAAAGTATCAGCCAAGGAATACAGTGGTAGCGGTCAGCTTTGAAAGAGCAAGATGCTAAATCCCTGGCCTTAGATGGGGCCAAAGGTGGAATTTTAGTCTGACTCTGTCAGACAAAATTTTAAGATCAAAGTGGAAAGTGAGCAGACTGAGGCCACAGGAGACACTGGCATAGCAGCACGTCCTCTGTAGGAAAGAAGAATAGAATAGGAAAGAGCAGCAGCATGACTGGAAGCCATCTCAAGTCTGGCAGAGAACAATCCTAGAACAAGAAAAGAAACTTTCAGAGGGGAGACCAGCCAGATTGGAGGTTAACAAGAGAACCATTTACCACTACTGGGCATATTTCCTTGCTTTACAACTCTAGGCAATACACATAACACCCACACAGAGATAATTTTCCTCATGCTCTCTTTCTTTACAATTATAAATACAACACTGTAGGTGCTGGTATCTTCCCATTAGTTAACTAAATATCACTTTGAAATTTAGAACCAGTAACTAGGTAACGAGAGACTCTATGAGAGAACATTTTTCTTCCCCTCTTAATACTGCTGATACGCTGGCCTCAATTCTCTAGAAGAATGCCGCAACTTAAAATTTCATCCTTGGAAACCACTCCCTCATGTGGGGCAGAAATTCATCTAGTAGTTTGGAAGGAAGAAATTTGGGCAAACATTAAGTGGGTTACAAAAACTGCATGCTTATGTTGGCCCAATAGCAAAAGGGTGCTTTTAGGGTGTCTGATTGATATGAAGTCTGCATCAGTCCATCTCTTATTCCTATGAAGTCTGCCTTAGCTTTCTTTTGTGCATTCTTTTCCCCCGATAGATTGTAAACTTCTTGAGGGCGGGGACTGTCTTTTGTTTTCTAATTTGTATCCCCAGTGCTTAGCACAGTGCCTGGCACATAGTGAGAGCTTAATAAATATTTACTGATTACTGACTGTGAGGGGTCCACCATGAATTAAATACATGTACACAAAGGCAAAATATATATATATGTATGTGTGTCTATATACATATATAAACACACATATCATATGTTATATGTGGCAAGAGAGGCACAGAGAGAGAGAGAGGCAGAGAGAGAGAGAGGCAAAGAGAGAGAGAGAAAGAGAGAGAGGCAAAGAAAGAGAGAGAGAAAGAGAGAGAGAACGGAAAAAGTGTTTCTTTTGGTCAGTGGCAGGGAATATATAGCCTCAGGGCTAAATCTATACCTCAATTTGATTTCTGGAGACTAATGAGGGGAGAGTTCCAATGAACAGAACTTCTCTGAGATTAACATTAGAGCAGTGGAAAAATGGTGAACAGTGATTAATCAGGTAATCAATTTTCAAAGAGCCTGAGATAAGTGATAACACTCTGAAGCCCTAGCCTGAGTAAACAATAGGGTGTGACCTTTGGCTAACACTAACCTCAAAACCTACTAAACCAGGCTTTGTCTCCGCCTCCGGTGTTTTGTTTTGCTGGCTTCTCATATATCATCTCATTCGATACTGACAATAACCTTTGAGGTAAGTACTACAGGTAGAATCATCCTCATTTTATGAGTGAAGAGACAGGCTGACAGGTTAAGTGACCTGTCCATTACTACACAGCTGCTAAGGGTCAGGATTTGAACCCATACCTCTCACCATTTCAGATCCAGTGGCCTTACCACCATGCCATGCTGCCTGTCAATGAAGTACATATATCTTTAGTATTAATTTTATCTAGTGAATTAAGGTCTATATTCTCTACCCAATTTTAAAAACAGGCAAGTTAAACATTTTGTATCTCAAAGAAAAAAAACAGCAAAGATCCTTGCATATTTTTTTCTGAATATTTGACATTTCTTTTTCGGGGTGGCTAGGTGGTGCAGTGGATACTAAGCACTGGGCCTGGAGTCAGGAAGACCTGATTTCATATCCAACTTCAGACACTAGTGACCCATTGCAAGTACCTTTAACCTCTGTTTACCTCAGTTTCCTCATATGTAAAATGGGGATGATAATAGCACCTATCTACCAGGCTTGTTGTGAGGATAAAATGAGATAATTATAAAGTGCTAGTATAGGAATGGTATGTAGTAAGTACTATATAAATGTCAGCTATTATTATAATTTATTTTTTTGAATAGGGAAAAAAATTTCATGTTTTGTAATGTTCTAGAACACAGTTACCAAAATCAAAACTAAAAATCAAAACAAAGCACTCAAGCATAACACAAATCTAGAAATAGATTGCTCCTCCCCCAACCCCAAATCACTGTGTATTTCTTTTGTTTATATCCTATATTTTACTTATCTGTGAACATGCTGTGTTATATCTCTCAACAGAACGCAAGGTCCTTGATGGAAGAGGCTGGATTGCTTTTGTACTTACATGCCTAGAAGGGGGTGGGGAACCTACGGCCTCAAGGCCACATGTGCCCCTTCACAGAAGTTTGAGTTTAGGCAAAGGGCCGCACTTGAGAACCTAGAGGGTCATATGTGGGCTTGAGCCTTAGGTTCCCCACTCCTGCCGCCTAGCAGAGTTTTTGAAACATTGTAGGTGTCTTAATAAATACTTGTTGATTAATTGATTACTAACAAAACCACCTTTCTATAATGCCTTATGGTTAACCAAACACTTTCCTTACAACAATGCTGTGCATTGGTGAGTAGTACGATTACGATAATCCCCATTGTATAAGTTAGAAGCAGGGAAGGATGCTAAGTTTGGAACTGGAACACCTGGATTCGAGGTCCAGCTCTGCTACTCAGTTCCTACGAGCAGGTGGTCAAATCACTAACTTCGGGAGGCCTCATTTTCTTCATCTGTAAAATTAGGAGGCTAGACCAAATAGTCTCGTCTAAATACAATGGTCGTATTACTTGCCCATGGTCACAGATAACAGTTTAATGATCTAGGTTACGTAGCAATTAACAGTAGAACCAATAACAGCAGACTCAGGAAGTCTTCTCGTCTAATTAAGAAGCAGATGGGTCACTGCACAAAGAATCACAGAATCTAATGCTGGAAGGGGTCTTTGAGGTCACCTTGTTCAAGCCAGGAATCTTACAGAACCTGAGACAGATCTTGTCTCCAAAGTTCAGGACCTACCAACAAAAATGACAAAGCACAACCAACATATGGATGAGAACTAAAACCTAAAACCACGATTATATGCAGGCCTTAAAAACAGTACTATTATATATATATATATAATATATATATATATAATATATATATATATATATCATTAAGAAATTGTGGGGCAGCTAGGTGGCGCAATGGATAGAGCACCGGCCCTGAAGTCAGGAGGACCCGAGTTCAAATCCAGCCTCAGACCAAACACTTCACACTTACTAGCTGTGTGACCTTGGGCAAATCACTTAACCCCAATTGCCTTAAAAATAAATGAATAAATAAATAAATAGGACCAGCCTCCAGACACTTACAAATCACAGTGATGTTGCTGGGTCCACAGCAGTCCACGGATCGATTTCAGAGTTTTATGAACTTGGGTGAGAAAAAAAAATTACATCTTTATTTTTACTAATGTCTAATTGAAATATAGTTTTGAATGTAGGCAACAAATATTCTGAGAAGAAGTCCGTAAGGCTTCAGCATATTGCCAAGAAGTCCATGGCACCAAAAAGATTAAGAATCTTTGGCTTATGGCAAAGTGGGGACTGTGGTATGGTGCTGAGACGTGTGATCAACCAATTGGAGGATGGGAAGATGGATCACATCTCACCTTACCTGCAACAACCAATCTATCACCCTCTTAATCTATTATAGCTCAACACTTTCCACCTCTGGCCTTCAACAGTATCCACTCTTCAAGGTGATTACAACTTAATCCCACTCACACACCTGTTGCAAAAGCCCAAGCAAAATTCTCAGGCATGGACAGATGTTAATTGGAAATGCAGTTCTCATTCCATTATGCTTCCTTCCAAACCCACCACTCTTCCCAGCTTCTTTGAAGATGGCACTATCCTTTGTGTATTCCACCTTCTCAACCTTCTCATTATCCATGACTCCTGATTCAACTGAAAGTGCTCTCTTCCTAGTTACCAGTGATTTCTTATTTGCCAAAAGTGATAGCCTTTTCTCAAACCTCATCCCTCTTGACTTACCTGCAGCATTTGCTACTGTTGACTATCTTCCCCTTTTGGATACTTACTCTGTCTTGTCTGAGGGACTGAAAATAATGTGTCACCTATAAAAACTCTCCTCTGTATATACTTAAAACACCAGAAACAGAATATTCTAACCTGTTTGGAAATCTTCCAGAAAATGAGGTTCAGTGGGTTTTGAACCCATTCATTAAAAATATAACACCTTCCAATTGGTTTGCAAGAACATTAGGAAAGATGGAAATTTACTAGCTGAATCTCATCAAAACCTTTGCATAAAATAAGTATCATGCTTTAATAAGAATAATCAAGGCTATACTTCTTTCAATGGTATTTATATCTTTGTGAGGCATCTTTTTCCACTATGGTATTCATCAAAACTAAGAACTGAAGTAAACTGAACTTATAACTGGAGCTACAAATCACAGTAACACAAAATATTAAACTAAGATTTTCAAAAATAATGAAGCATCTTCAATCGTAGTACCGTAAAGAATATTTCATTACTGATAATTAACAATCATTAATTACATATTAATGACAGCAGAATAATTTAATGCTTTCAATAAAATATCAAATGTTACTTCATCTTTATCTCATTTTTCATTTTTATTTTTTGTACGGTTATAATGTACATATTATTAGTATGGCAATACAGGGATATAATTCACAGATAAGTGTTTCATGGCAATATGTGCTCAAAGATTTTTTTTTTACTTGTAGGTCTTCAGAATTTAAAAAAAAAAAAAGTTTAGAGATCACTGGCTTAAAACCTAAGTAAAATGGGTTGTATTTTTGATTTGCATTAAAATTCTTATGACTCTAAGATTGAATTCTTAAGAACTCAGTTTGGTTCTTTCTGGTCCTATGTAAGTGAGCTACTGCTAATTTTCAGGGCTCTATTAAACACTTACTTGTTAATGATTATAAAAACACACCTTGGGCTGTTTGGGAATGGGGGTGGGGGTGGGGGTGGGGGAGGGAGAGCAACTACAACCTACAACCTGAAGCTGTTTCAACCTAGGATTCTGGGCTCTGATAACCTCAGGTTTCCCAACTTGAAAGGCAGAACACTTTCCCTGCTCTTGTGACAACCTATTTATGCCTTAATTCCCTCCTAGGCTATAAGGATAGGGAGGCAGTGTGAGGTAATAAAAAGAGTAATAGAGTCAAGAAAAAACAGGGTTCAAATTCAGCCTTTGATATTGAAGTGTCATTCATTATTATCATCTAAACTTCCTAACTCACCCAGTGGCACACAGTAAGCGCTTTTTAAAAATATTTGTTTTTTTGTTTGTTGTTTCAGTTTTGAAGACCTCTATGCAACCAGTTTGGAATACTACTTCGTTTTGTCCCTGCAGTGACATTCCTCCATGATTACCAGTGACTTATAGAAACACTATATAGCATTCACGAAAACAGATTATATCAGTTTCCAGTTTTGGATAGATACTCAAAAAATTAAAGGTGTTAGGGAAATCATGTACCAGCCCAGAATAGAACCAATAAGAACTGGTTCGTGAAGCCCTCTGCAGGCAAATGGCAGAGTGAAAAGAATGCTGGATTTACAGTCAGAGGCCTTGGATTCAAATCCTACTTGTATGATTTTGGGTTAGTCACTGAACCATCTAGGACTCAGTTACCTCATCTGTAAAGTGAGGGAGCTAGACCAGAGGGCCTCCAAGATCCTTTCCAGCTCAAATCTATGAAGCTAAGGTCTAGTTAAGAAACAGCTGGATGACAGTACATATGATGAGAGGCAGCTGGGTGGTGCAGTGTGTTGAACTTGGAGAAAGGAAAATGAGTTCAAATTCTGCCTCAGACATTTACTAGTTGTGTGATACTGGCTAAGTTACTTTAACCTCTTGGCTTTAGTTGTCTCTTCTATAAAATGGGGATAATAGCAGCTCTTACCTCACAGAGTTATTAGTATCAAATGAGAAAATGTATCTAAAATGCTTTACAAACCTTAAAGTGCCACATAAATGCTAGCTGCTATTACCACTACTATTATTATTACAGAAAATAGGGCTGGATGGCATTTGGAGGTCCTCTCACTCAATCCCATCTTTTCAGAGATGTGGAAACTAAGGCCCAGAAAAGTTATTTGCCTAGAATCACATAGCTGCAATTTGAATTCTGATTCCAAATTTAGCATTCCCTGTGCAAAGTAGTGGAAAGAGCACATAAACAGAAGTTGAGACCCTGGCATCAAACTCCAGCTCTGCTGGAGTTTGGACATATCTGTTGGCTTCTCCTGAGTTGGGTCATAGCATAAATAATCACAGAATCCAGAGCTGGAACCCCACCCCACCCCTACCTCTAATTTTACAAGCATACACAAGATACACATGTGTAGCATTTCCTAATTTTCTATTCTGCCCCCAAATGATACTTGTGATCAAAATACTCAATTTGGCAGGACACACTCTTTACTGGATTCACTAAGCAAACTGCTTTATTACAAACCCTCAACCAACCATCAAAGTTAACGAACTGTAAGCTGAAGAGGCCATATTGGATATTTCTATGCCAGTTCTCATCCAAGGATCAGGATCACCGAATTCTGGAGTCAGAAGGCTTAGAATAATTTACATTACAACACCCCCAATATGTAATCATCCAGCCTATCACTGAATATCTTCCTGAAAGAGAGGATATTTACTGCCTCCAGAGGTAGCTGATTCATTCTTGATAACTTTAAGATAGAAGATTTTCCTTATATCAAGCCTAAATTGGCCTCTTTGAAAATTCCATCCTTTGCTCTCTCTAGAGCCAAACAGAAAAAGTCTTCACTCCTTTCCCATAAAACAGCTATTCAAATACTTGAAGACAGCTGCAGCTCTATACCTGAATCTTCTCTTCTCCAGAGCAAACATCCCCAGTTCTTTTAATCAGTGCTCATATGGCATGGAAGATCACCTGGCGAGTTAAGGTACCAGACACTGAAGTCCTTTCTTGAGCTAAACTGCCAAGCATTCAAAGTCTACTGCAGAAAGCGCAACTACAATGGACTTTTACCTAAAAGACTGTTTTACAGAGAATTCACACAAGGCAAGCGCTCACACGCAGGTCAGAAGAAGCAACACAAGGATACTTTTGAGGTTTTGCTGAAGAACTATGGCATGGGAGATACTGGCACAGGACTGCCCAGCATGGCATGCCCAATCAAAGAAGGCGCTTTGCTCTATGAGCAAAGCAGAACTGCAGTAGCTCAAAAGAAACATGAGATGTGCAAATGTAGAGGCAACTCCACTCCAAATGTTCATGTGGACTATTTGTGCCCGGTCTGTGGTAGAGCCTTCTGAGCTCACATTGATTTGATCAGCCACAGTCAGACACAACGTACCTTGACTCCAATAAAGTCATGTCATTTTGGTCCTCTTTGAGAATGAAGGACAATAACCAACCAACCAATATGGCATGGATCCAAGGTCGCTCGGGAAGAAAACTGTCCTTGTCTCAGCACTCTACCACTTATCACTATGCTACGCATAGTGACGCAAAGACAAAAGCAGAGGCCAGTTCTTGCCTCCAAGAAGTTTCCACTCTACTGGGGAAAAAAAAAACAACCAAATGCCAGATAATCTGAGGAAAGAGAAAGAAATAATAAGGGGAGATCAGAAGAAAGTTCATGGAAAGGTGATGAATGAGCTGCGTCTTGAAAGAAGGCTCAGGTAGAGGAGAGGAGGAAGTACACTGCAGGGCTGGGGGAGTGGGACAGCCTGTAAGAAAGCATGGTGGGGGAGAAAGAACACTGGTTTTAGAGAATAGCGAGGAGGCCAGCTTGACCAGAACATGAAGGTGGTGAAGTGGAGTCATGTGAAATAAGAAAGATAGGCTGCAGCCAGATTGGGGAGAACTTTAATGATCACATGGAGGAATTTTTATTTCATCCTAGAAGATGAACCACTAAAGATTTTTGAATAAGACGTGAAATGGTCAGACCTGTGCCTTGGGTAGAAATTTTAGAAGCTGTTTGGAAGACAGATTTGATAGGGGAGAGAATGAATGCAGGGCAACCAATCAGAAAGCTACTGAAATAGTCCAGGTGAGAAATGATGACAGCCTATGTTAGTGGCCATGACAAGAGAGAGAAAGCAATGAATGGTAAAGATGTTATGAACACAGAATGTAGAAGAGATGGGAACTGACTGAATATGAGTATAATAATAATAATAACAATAGCTAACATTTATATAGTACTTACTCTGTGCCAGGCACTGTGCTAAACACCTTACAATTATTATCTCATATAATAATAGCTAACTTTATATAGCACTTACCGTGTGCCAGGCAATGTGCTAAGTGCTTTACAATTATTATCTCATTTGATCCTCACAACAAACCTGGGAGGTAGGCACTATTATTACCCTCATTTTACAGATGAGGAAACTGAGGCAAACAAAGGTGAAGTGATTTGGTTAGGGTCACAGAGCCAGTAAGTGTTTGAGGCTGGATTTGAACTCAGATTGGTGCTCTATCCACTGTACCACCTGTCCCATGAAGTTGCTAACACCTCATCTCAGACTCCATTAATTCCTTCAAGGTACACCTGAAACATTGCCTTCTACATGAAGACTTTCTTGATTCTTTCCTCTCCGCCCACTAATGCCCCATCTTCTGAACTGTCCTAACTATAAAATTTATATTGTATTTATTCTGCATATACTTTTATGTGTATACATACTTCACATACATACATGTTATTTTTCACAACAGAATGTAAATTCTTTGAAAGTAGAGATTGTTTCATTTTTTGTATCTGTATTCCTCAGCCTGTGACAGTAAGAACTTAATGAATATTAGCTGATTAAGAATATTCAGATTTTTAGTTATATAGAATCAAGGACTTAGAGCTGGACATCTATCTCTGAGGTTGTTTAGTATGAATCCCTCATTTTTAAACATGATCAAACTAAGGCAAAGAGAGAAAGTTATTTGACCAGGGTCACACAGGTAGAAAGTCACAAAACGGAGATTCAAGCTCTCCTCTGATTCCAATTGCAGGGGTCTTTCCACCCCCAGCGCTACAAGAGCTATTACTTTGGGGTGGTATGTGAATCACTTATTAACTACTCTGAGCTTCCACCTTTTGAAGAAGATATGATCATATGCCAGTTTGGTTTTGTCGATGTTTCTTCTAGTGATTCTGTTCCATTCATTATAGGACTTTAATAACGCACTTGTGCGCCTAATGTACAGAAATCCCATTAAGAACAAAGGGTTCCATGTTAAAAAAAAAAAAAAAAGAAGATATGGCATGTCATTTTGGTTTTCCCTCAACAGTCCCCACTAAATAAGACTGTACGTGTAAATTCAATAATGTTAAACGAATACCAAGCTTCGGTTACAGGTGACTTTCAGTAAGCACCAAGTGCTGTTGATGGCTTTCCTTCCCTGGCACGAGAGTGACACAATGCTATTCTTAGCAACAAACCACTAAGCCAAATGCTAGGACAGCAAAAATCCAAATGTCTCACAGAGAGGAAGTATGATGTTAGTGGTTAGGACAGGGGTCAGCCTCAGAAGAAATCCATGCTATTCCAACACACAAATTCCTGGATGCATCAATAGGACAAAAACTTGCTACTCATATACTTGATATTTGGGTCTGGCAACTGAACCCCTTTTAGGAATGGTGTTCCTGCAAATGCCTTTATTTAAATAGGATAAATTCATCCTAGGTAAAGGAGATTTTTATCACGACTTTATAATTCCTGGGCAAATTTATCTTGCTGGTAACATGTTTAGATTACTACATAATAAAGCATTCTGTTCTTTGGATTTACTCTTTGTTGGACCCTGTGCAAAACTCAACTTCCCAAATCAGAGTCTTCTTGAACTTACTTGTTTTCAAGTGCTTTGAGATCCTAAGATGAAAGGTGACTGAGAGCAGTACAGAAAATGGTCTTGTCACATGTCAAACAGTAACTTGTGATCACCTCATGATGCTGAGCTCATCGTTTTAACTACTGGAGTGTATTTTGGTAGGGTAAAGCACCTCTTTGGAGCTGGAAGTAAACAGCTTGTAAAAACACTCAGTGGTTCCTCAGCTCCAGCACAATACATAAAAACTTCAAGGAAAATGATATTAGAAGGACCACAGAATTAAAGCAGAATTAACTCATTTTTCAGCAGTGGGGAGCTGCTAAGTATCATGGCCTTAGCTTCTATAACATAGCATTGCTAAGCACCAAGGAGACTGCCCAGCCTACTGAAAAGATTTACCTGAACCTCTGCCAAATGAAAGCTACCCCTTTTCGAAGCAATTCCCACATAAGACACAGGCTAAAGGTTGATTATAGGACTCATTCTCAACAAGTTAAAGGTAAATGAATGAGAGATTCGTTGTTCAAACACATTTGTGTCATCACAGAAATACAAAAAGGTTGAATATGCAGCTAATATTTGTCTCCAAGGATTTTTCCCCTTCTTCTGTTTTAATGTCCCATCATGCCGACAACAGAACATTTAAAAATGTCTAAAAATACACCTATTATTCATCTGTAAAGGCAGCAGAAAAAATGACAAAGAGGGAAAACAAAACCGACAGATTGTGTGGGGAGTTCTGGCATGGCTACAACTCAATTCCTCCTTAAAGTTTTGAGAGAGAGAAAGAGAGAGAGAGAAAGAGACAGAGACAGAGAGACACAGAAAGAGAGAGAGAGACACAGAGAGAGAGAGAGAGAGAGAGAGGGAGAGAACGAACACATGGGATGGGGAATTGTTTACAAGAGTTATGGTAGCAGTTCTTAGCAGCCCATAGAGAATTCCCGGAATCAACCCCTGAATGTTTTATTCTAGGTCAATGTCAATTTAGGGGCTGTACAGATCACACAGGACATTTTTCAACATCACAGGCCTTTGTTGAGACCTCAAAATGAGGAAGGGAGAGAAATAACAGAAAGGATGAAGGAAATAAAAAAAGGGAATGGGTGGGAAGAAGCAGTAAGAGAAAAAGGGGAGGGAATAAGGGAGGAGGAATGAGGGAGACAGAGAAAGAAAGACAGGGAGAGGAGAGGGGAGGGAGAAGGAGAGAAAGGGAGGGAGAGAGAGAGAGAGAGAGAGAAGGGGGAGAAGAGAGAGAGAGAGAGAGAGAGAGAGAGAGAGAGAGAGAGAGAGAGACAGGGAGAGAGAGAGAACTGAAAGTGGGTGGGGCAGAGAGCCTTTCCAGAACTCTACCAACCACAGTGCGAGGAATTATGATAAACACCAACTCTGGAAACCAGATACAACAGTACATTGTGTTCTTCTCCTGAAAAACAACCAGACTTCTGCTCACTTAAAGTAAACAGTTAATCCTGTTGTTTATCTTTTTAACTCAATGTGATGTTAACAGGACAATATCCATTGCACAGAAAATGTGTTTTTATTCTTTAAAAAATCATATTTTCTCCTTGCACCCCCCCCAAAAATAATAAAAGAAAAAGAGAGGCAATATTACACATAAACTTTCTAATATCAGTGAGCAGGAAGGAATAACAATCTGTCTTGGCTTAAACGGACAACTAAAAGATGCCAAAAAAAACCTGAGACATGCCTTTTCTACACTCACACATTTTATTTTTGGAAAATGGCATGCTATTTGTTTCATTTAACTACTGCACGGCTGAGATTCTTTTTTTTTAAACTACCCTTTTCACATCCTTTTGCGAGCTGCGTTTTTAAAGAAGGAGCAAATAGTACTGTGGGTATGATAAGCATCTCACTGCACTTAGATTTAAGTTATTATTCTTCAAAGAAAAAGGGCCAAGAAAAAAAAAAGTGAACTGCACTTGTATTTTACTATAATAACAAATCCCATTTATACAGCACTTTGAAGTATACAAAGCACTTCCCTCCCAGTAACCTTGGGAGGTCAGCAGTGCCAGGATTTTATGGATGAAGAAAAGGAAGCTCAAGAAGGGTGAGGGGCCTGGCTCATGGCCCCTATAGTAAGTTGGCATCACATCATGCATTTGAACTCAGGTCTTCTGACTCTGTGTTTTATCCACTCCAGCACACTGCCTCTCTTAACTGCTTCTGATGGCAGGCTACTTGGGCCCTGATTTTTCAAGCATGAGAAATATAACATACTTTAAAAAATTTAGAATTTGTGTGGGGTGCTTTGGTTGGTATTTTGAAATAATGTATGGCCCTATCCACATGAAGGATGGTACTGACCATAGACTAGTATCCTGTCTGAATGAAAACTTCCTGAGGGACAGAGGGAGAGAAGGGAAGGGAAGGGGGAGGAGGAAATAAGCATTTATGAAGCACCTCCTATACATCAAACACCGTGCTAAACGCTCTACAAATATTATCTCTTTTTATGCTCACAACGACCCTGAGAGGTTGGTGCCATTATTACTCCAAGTTTTCAGTCAAGGAGCTTGAGGCGGACAGAGGTAAAGTAGCTTGCCCTGAGTCACACAGGTAGTAAGTGTCCGAGACTGCATCTGAGCTCAAGTCTTCCTGACACCAAGCCTGGTGTTCTATCTGCTTCACCACCCAACTGTTTTGTTTTTATCTTTGTATCTACGGTGCTTACAAGTATTGGATGAGATGAACTGGATGTTTGACGCCTCAGTAGGATATGCACTTTGAGTATGTTTTTCCCAGTAGAAACAATGGATTTTGCTGTTCTACTGTGGAAAAGGCCCTAGCACTGGAGTCAGAGAACCTAGGTTCAAATCCTGACTCTAATGCTGCCTGTATTACCTTGGGTAAGTCCTTGAACCCTCCCCAAGCCTCAGTCTCCCCACTCATTTGTAAAGAGAAGGAGTTCGACTCGATGGTGTCTAAGATCCCTTCTGGAGCTACATGTATGATCCTCACACAGCCGTCCTTTGTGATCAGAGGCACAGATTTTTAGCACAACTGGATGATATAAGTCCAGCAGTCCATACCCATGGAACACAATTTTTCTCAAGGTAAAACTGACTCGCCGGTAGTAGCAAGGTGAAGAGAAAAGAAACCTGGGCATAGTGTTCTACGATGGGAGCTGGCCTCCTGGTTCTGCTATTCTTTCTTTCTTTCTTTCCTTCCTTCTTTCCTTCAGGTCTTGTTGACTCCAGGGCTGGTGCTCTAACCTCTGCACCACCTAGCTGCCCCTGCTATTCTTTAGCTGTGTGATCCTGAGCAAATTACTGAACTCCTAGGGACTCAAATTTTCCTATGGGTAATAGCACATATAATACTTAGCTTATTAGGAGGAAAGCACTCTGTAATCTGGAAAGTTATATAAAGCTGAGCTACTATTAAACAACCAAGTCAGCAATTGTGGCTTTATTATTTGTGTTGTTCATTTGTGTCCAACTCTTTGTGACCCTGTTTAGGGTTTTCTTAACAAGGACACTGGAGTGGTTTGTCATTTCCTTCTCTAGCTCATTTTACAGATGAAGAAACTGAGGCAAACAGGGTTAAGTGACTTGCCCAGGGTCACACTGCTAAGTGTCTGAGGCCAGATTTGAACTCAGGAAGATAATTCTTGACTCCAGGTCTGGCACTCTATTCGCTATGCCACCTAGCTGTCCCCAAATGACATGGTCTTACTCTCAATAAGTTTGTTGTTGTTCAGTCATTTCAGTTCTGCCTGATTCTTTGTGACCCCGTGACTCTTTGTGACCCCATTTGGGGTTTTCTTAGCAGAGATAATGGAATGGTTTGTCATTTCTTTCTCCAGTTCATTTGACAGATAAGGAAACTGAGACAAACAGAGTTAAGACTTGCCCAGGATCACACAGCTAGTAAATGTCTGAAGCCACATTTGAACTCAGGTCTTTCTGACTCCAGGATGGCTCTCTATCCCCTGCACCACCTAGCTGCCCTAGCTTAATTAGTAATCAACAAATTACCATATGAGAGTAGGGAGGAACCTGAGAGATCACCTGGTATGGACTCATTTAATAGGAATCTGCTCTATGTGTGGGAATACTCTGCTAAATGCTGAGGGAAAGGTAAAGATGAAATCACACAAGGAAGATATTTAACAAGGATTTATGGAATGCCTTCTGTTTTCTTCTCACCTAGCATTAGTGCTAGGAACATGCTAGGGGATAAAAAAGTAACATAAAAGGTCCTTGCCCTCAAGGAACTTATAATTAGCAATTTGTTCTAAAGTGGCAGTTCATTAGGCCTGGCCCAAAGGCTGATCCAAAGTGCCAGGGTGAGATAAACCATTGTGCAGGTGAGAGCCCAAGTCAGTACCAGGTGACAGAGATAGAGGGAATAAAAGGAGACGGAATTTACTCAGACATTTTACTACCAGGAATTCAGTAATAGCTTTTGAGTTCTGGGCCAACTGCGGTCATATTTTTTTCTCCTCTTTGTTACCCAAATAACTGCCTGCTGAGAACCCACAGATCCCACTTGTACTTCCCCACAGAGTTTCTCCCACATTACAACCTGAAATGCCATAGATGAGGTAAATGTGACTGGGGAGTGGGACCACAGGCACTAAATCTGAAGGAGTTGTAGTGGGGGCTGGAGGAGGTTAGTTGTGGCAATCAGGAAAGAGATAAGCTAGTCTAGGGAGTCTTTTCAACTATTAAAATGGTCTGTGGCCCAAACTGGCTACGAATCACTACTCCAATAAGTGAAATACTCCAGATACTGCTATAGCTCTCAAACTATTCTGGCTTGTGCCACATGCGGACAGGGTATAAAACAAACAAAAAAACAAACAAAAAGCTTTCGGCTTTCCTTATTTCACATATCGTCATTTGTCAGGCTCCCTTTTATTGACCCCCCTCCTTCCCTAGCATCACTAAAATTAATGGGAAGAATGATGAAAAACCAATGAGATTTTATATATATATAAAATCTCATTGGTTTTTCATATATATATATATATTTTCATATATATATATAACATTTATGTGTAAATTTATATAAATATATTTATATTTAGTTAATAGTTATATATTTATATAAATATAAAGCAGAGCAGAGACACTGTCATAACATAAATATTAAGAGAACAACTCAGACACCTGGAGGAGAGTTGCCAGAATGCAGTTTAAGAACTATGGGTGTAATGAAGAGGTTAAAACCACAGTCAGAAGATCTGGACTAAGGTCCTTCAACCTTTAGAAAGTCACTCTACCCCACTATGCCTTAGAAATCCCTTCTAAACAATGTGGACAATTCCACTAGTCCCATAATCTTTAAAATAAAGGAATTAGACTAAGCCCCTCTCTACTAATATATGACAGTATGATCCTAGGCACGTAAACATACATAAAGTGCTTTGTAAACATTAAGGTACTACACATGTGTCAGATTATTATTATTATCATTATTATTATTTCATATCTGCCTTATATTTAATATGAAACACATGAAGACTGGGTATCACACAGTGTCACACTGTGTCAATTATAGGATTGTGACCTTTACCCAATGTCCCAATGTCCAAGCCCAACCTAATCTACAGAATATTTCAACAAATTGTTTTAGTTATGTACTACACAACTTCAAACGTATGGCTCAATGGAAAGGTTCATAGAATTGACTTTGGATACGAAGCCAAACATTATACTTTTGTGTCTTTTATTGCTGGGCCTGGAGTCAGGAAGGCTCCTCTTTCTGAGTTGAAATCTGGTCTCAGATACTTACTAGCTGTGTGACCCTAGGCAAGTTACTGAATCCTGTTTGCCTCAGTTTCTTCAACTGTAAAATGAGTTGGAGAAGGAAATGACAAACCCCAGTATCTTTGCCAAGAAAATGACAAATAGAGTCATGAAGAGTTGGACACGATTAAAATGACTGAACAACAAGCGAAGTTGAACATTAAACTCTTATGCCTTTTAGTACTGGGCCTGAGATCAGGAAGACTCATCTTCCTGAGTTCAAATCCAGCCTCAGACTCTTACTAGCCGTGTGACCCTGGACAAGTCATTTAACCCTAGTTGCCTCAGTTTCCTCATCTGTCAAATGAACTGGAGAAGGAAATGGTGAACCATTTCAGTATCTGCCAAAAAAAAAAAAACAACACACACACACACACAAAACAAATGGGGTCACAAAGAGTTGGACACGACTGAAACAACTGAATTAAGTGCAGCTGAACATTATGCTCTTATGTCATTTAGTGTTAGTTGTTTCCAGTTTACTACCAGGAAGTGGCCAAAATGATGTTTGAAGTTTTATCTCCTTTCTTTTCCCCTCTGGCTTTCTATTTGGTGGGCTGTTAACAGAGAAATTATTTTAAAAACATGCAGAAAGGGACAGAAGGAGAAGCTAGAGGCTTGAAAAATTTTTAAAGCGAGTAACTGAACGCAAATGACAATATGAGCAGTACTCTAACAATAGCAGTCTTTCATTTGTACATCCATAGTACAATCCATGATAAATAAAAGTTCTATTTCCATTGCCTACCCCAGAGCTAAAACTAATCAAACTTTAACAAAACCACATTTTTACCTAGTCAAGATCATCATTTGATAAATATTGCACATGTTATAAAACTTTGATTAGCTAGGGCCAAACCAAAGAGAACTCTCATTTAACCAGAAGTTTGGCTTTTGGGGGAGAAGAGACAGGCACTGCTCACTTTTAGAAGAGACAAATGAGAACAGAACAGAAATAAAGGATTTACTTTAAAACAGGTATCCCAGGGTCATTATACAATCATCTCAATTTCTTACATATTTTGCAGCTGCTGTGATGCTTTAGAATATATATTTAGAATAATGAACTTTAGATCCTGAGACTATGGCACAGGAGGAAAATTTAAAGGAAGTTTTGGACAGTGAAGACAGGGTCAGGATTGGAGTGAGAAGACCTGCGTCAAAATCTAATGCTTTGTGAAGAATGATTTGAATAGGGAGCATATGGGAGGCAGGGAGACCCTTTAGAAATGATTTCAGTGAGCATGCAAGGGATGGTAAGAGCCTAAAAACGAGACATGGCAATGTGAGAGAAGAGAAAGGGATGGATTTGAAAGACACTGTTGAGGTAAAATGACTAGAACTCGGGTACTAATTGGATGTTGAAGGAGTACCGTACAAATAATAAGTGCTTAATAGTGGGTAGCTAGGTGGCACAGTGTATATAGTACCAGGGATGGAATCAAGAATACTGAATTCAAACCTGGCCTCACACGCTTAGTAGATGTGGGACCCTGGGAAAGTCATTTAACCCATTTGCCTCAGTTTCCTCATCTGAAAAATGTAGGTAATAATAGCACCTACTTCTCAGGGTTGTTGTGAGGATCAAATGAGATAGTAATTGTAAAATGCTTAGCACAGTACTTAGCTCTTATCATCATCATCATCATCATCATTATTATTATTATAAATGTTTATTAAATTGAGGAAAAGAGAATGTCAAATTCTCAGTATTCAACTCTGGATTATTAAGAGGGTGGTGATTTAACAAAAAAAAAATGCATGTTTACTTTAGGGTCAAGTCTAATCTCTCTTCTACAAGATTATACATGCTCTTCTGTTCTCTAGGCTAAACATGGGAGAGTAAAAAGAGGGTTGGATATAGAATCAGAGAACCTGGCTTTGAATTATGGATCTACCAATTATTCCTGGGTGATCCTGGGAAAATCACTAAAGCTCTTTGGGCTTCAGTTTTCTCTTCTGTAAAATGAGGGGGGTGGACCAGATGACATGTAAAGGTTCCTTCCAGCTTGAATTTTATGACCCTCTGTCCACCTACCATCACTGTCCTCATTTGGTTCCATGGCAATGACCATCTAAAAATATATCTACATGGAAGATTATTGTGCTATAAGAAAGGACAAGCAGGATGATTTCAGAATAACCTGGAAAGACTTACATGAACTGATGCAAAGTGAAGTGAGCAGAACCAGGAAAACATTGTACATAGTGACAGCAATACTGTATGATGAAGAACTGTGAATGATTTAGCTATTCTCAGCAATACAATGATCCAAGACAATCCCAAAGGACTCATGATGAAACATGCTATCCACCTCCAGAGGAAGAACTGATACTGTCTGAATATAGACTGAATGAAGCATACTATCTTCTTTCTTTCTCTTTCTTTCTTTCTTTCTTTCTTTCTTAGTTTTCTCATACAAAATGACTAACATGGAAATGTTTTACATGATTACACTAAAGTATAACCTGGATTGGATTGCTTACCATCTCAGAGAAGGGATAGAGTAGGGAGGGAGGGATGGAATTTGGAACTCAAAACTTAAAAAAAATGTTAAAATTTGTTTTAACATGTTATTGGGAAAAAAATGAAATTTTTTTTTAAAAAAGTATATCTACAGCTCCTTTAACTAATTCTGGTATGGGATGATTTTAATATCCTTTATTCTCCTAGTTGCCCTATTATAGACTCATTCTAATTTGTCAATGTCATTCCTAAAACATGATACTACAGATATGATCTAGATAGGGCAGAATCCAGAATGGGATTCTCACCTCCCTCATTTTGAATGCTGTGGATTCTATTACACTTCTTATCTGGCTGCCATGTCACACTATTGACTCATATTGAACTTTCAATACACTAACATATGAGGCTCCTTTTCACATGAACATATGCTTGTTTAGTTATTTTTTGTATCATTCAACTTAATAGCTATCCTTTCAACTTCTTGATGTCCTCAAATTTTATAACATGCCTTATATGCTTTCATCTAAGTAACTGATAAAACTTTGAACAGAAATTGATCAAGGGTGGAGCACTGTAGTATTTCACTCTTTCCCTCTAAGCTGACAGGAATCCATTAATCATCAATCTTTTGCTCAATTCATTCAGCCAGTTCCAAACCCAACTAACTGTATCATTATCCATTCATCTTTCCAACTTGTCATAAGATTATCATGAGAGACTGCCAAATCCCTCACTGAAATCCGGGTGTGTTACATTTATGGTATTCCTTTAATCTACCTATACAATCAAAAGGAAAGGAAAATAAGGTTAGGATAGCACAACTATGGGGGGGGGGCAGACCTTTAATGGAATAGAAGACTTTCAAGCATTTTTGATCAAAACACCAGAGCTGAGTAGAAATTTTGAAATAAAAACACAAGCCCAAGGAAACCCAAAAAAGTAAAGTGGTTTGAGCAATTGGAAGAAGTGGTAATCATATTGCAGTGTTAACATTTTAATAGGAGGAGAAGAAACAAGTGTTCCTTCAGAACTTTAATGTCTTCAAAGGGTATGGAGAAAGTTAAGTCACTTAACCTCTGTTTGCCTCAATCCACCAGAGAAGGAAATGGGAAACTATTCTAGTATCTTTGCCAAGAAAACCCCATGGATAATATTGGCATGCTATGGGTCCACGGGGTCATGAAGAGTCAGATATGGCAGAATAATTCTGTTCTAAAGGTTTTAACAGGGGAAAGAGAAGGGAGGATAAAAGGAGGAATACACTATTATAGGAATGAGGAAGAAGGAGATGGAATTTGCTATTCTTCATAATTGAAGTATGTGACAAGAGTATACAAACATGAAGGAAGGAGTTGAGAGAACCTCACTATTATCTGAAACAGAAAAATAAGGGTTGAACATACATAGAATTTGATGTACAAATATATCAAACAACAGAGAGATGAGCAGGAAAAGAGAGGTGGTAAGAGGGAGGATAATATTAGAGAGGGAACAGTCAGAAGCAAAATCAATATCCTGATTCTGAATGGAAGGTGAAAAGAGGGAAAAGAAAGAACTAGAATCTAAGGAGGTGCCTTAGACTGCCTCATAGACAATTGGGGGATGACTTAACAAATATGTGGCATACGAATGTAACAGAATATCATCGCACTGCAAGAAATGATGAGACAATTTCGGAAAAATCTGGGTAGAAAGAATTGTGCTAGCACAGTGACTAGCATATAGTAAGCACTTAATAAATGCTTTTTCATTCATTCACACACAATCACCATGCTAGTTTAGTGCTCCGTCATCTCGCACTTGGACTAATGCATTAGGTTTTCAATTGCTCCTTTTGCATTAACTCACTAGCTTCTCCAACCCATTCTCCACAAAGCTGCCAAAGTGATATTCATAAAGCACAGACCTAACCAAGTCACATCCCTGCTCAAGGGGCTCCAATGACTCCCTCTTATCCCTACAATAAAATACAAACTTCTCTATTTGACATTTAAAGCCTTGCACCATTGGGATCCAGCCTACTTTTCCAGACTCACTGTAGCATTTCACTTTGCTTCATGGACTCTACATTCTGTCCAAACTAGACTACTTACTGCTCCCTGTCTGAGGCATTTTATCTTTTATCTTTGGGTCTTTGCACAGGCTGTCCCCAGGCCTGGAAGGTATTCTCTCCAACTGTCCTCTCATAGAACCTCCAGCTTTCTTCAAGACTCTTCTCACTGAAGTCCAACCTTATCTCCACAGATAAGTAAATATTGTATATTATATGTATTAAATATTATACATACATATGTGTGTATATATGTACATACATATAAATGCATACACACACACACAGAGTAATATCTAGTGCAGAGGGTAACTCCAACCTGACCAATTTAAACAAGCTATTGATAGTGAAACATTAGAAATGGACAAAAGAATAGACGTCAACAGACCATCTTTTCCCAAAGAAGTTTAACTGATGTAAATCATTTACCACAACAGGGGATGAAAAGAACCTATAAACCACAGCCAGCAAACACAATCCCCTGGACAAACAAAGAGATGTGGTACCCAAGGCCAGGTCTGAGGACTTGATTTGAAATTCTGCTTCTGAATCTTAATACCTGTGTGACCTAGAAGCTGGGCAAATATTCTTAAGTGAGGAGGTTGACTTCTGAGGTCCCTTTTGGCTCTAAATCTATGACATTATGATCCCATAAATTTATTTATAGAATCTTTTGGAGGAAGATCATAAGTGATATTGCCTCACAAATGAGCAAGAAGCAGCAGAGGGAAAATCAAATTTATAGAAAGTTTAGTGAAAGGCCCAATCAAGCAAAAACGTCCCAGGGCATTTAAGATTAAAGCTAGAAGGATATTTTTTTAAAATAGAAAAGATCCATAAAGATTTTTATAATAAATTCTTCTCTATAGCAACGATAACAAAATCACCACACTTGGATGCTAAAACAAAAGTCCCTATGTGCTATAATATGAGGAAGCAGAAATGGTACCAAAAAAAACAGAGCTGGGGAGAACAGTTGAACTACACCAAGTACAAAGAGGAGATTCAAATCACAGGTGACTCATAAGGTATCTGAAAAAAGGGAGAATACCAGAGGCTTATGAATAGTCTTAGACCTTACTGTTATCTTAAAAAAGGCGATCAATGCATACCTATAGGCCTGCTCTTATACTTCTAGAACTTTTTTTTTAAAATGAGAATAATTTTCAAAGGCATTGAAGGCATCATCACTGAAGGTATAGTAAGAGAACAGGCAGGCTTTTGCAAATACTATTTTATAGCAAACTACATAAGATCTTAGATTTAGAGCTGGAAGTGATCTTCAAGGCTATCTAGTCCAATCTAACTTCACAACAAGAAACTGAGGTCCTTAGAGGTTGTGACTTGCCCAAGGTCACTATTGCAACAGCCTGTTCGTGGGTGTGCCTGTCACAAGTCTCTCCCAGCTCTAGTCATCTTTCATTCTGCCCCCAAAGTGATTTAACTAAAGCAAAGGTCCAATCATTTCACCACCACCTCCAACCCCACTCAATAAACTCCAGTGGCTCCCTGTCATCTCTAGGATCTAAAACAAAAACCTTTGCTTGGCATTCAAATCCCTTTAAAATCTATCTACACCCACATGCCATCCCCCACCCCTGACCTTTTCAGTCTTCTTATACCTTCTTCCCCACAAGGTACTCTCTGATCCAGTGACTCTGGCCTTAATCCATTTTCTTGAACAATACAAAGGTGGAGTCATCTCTTGGCTCAGGTCATTTCCACTAGCTGTCCCATTCCTGAAATGTTCTCCCTCCTCATCTCTGCCTACTGGCTTTCCCAGCTTCTTTCAAGTCCCAATTAAAAGCCCAATTTCTACAGGAAGCCTTTCCTAATCCTTAATTCGAGTTTTGTTCATTATTTTCTATTTAATCTATATATAACTTGTTCGTACATCTTTGTTTACATATTGTCTCCTTCATTTGATTGTGAGCTTCTTGAGGCCAGAGACTGTCATTTGGCTTTCTTTGTATCCCCCAGTACTTAGCACATAGTAAATAATAAATAGTAAATAAATGCTTATTCACTGACTGACTGATGCAGAGATTAAGTGAAGGAGGTAGGATTTGAATCCAGGTCCTCTGACTTTAAAGGCAACACTCTTTTCATCACACTATATTGCCCCTCTATCTTTAGTAACATAATTAACAAAAGGTTTAGAAAGCTCAAGATCCAACTATGTGTCTTGTTTATTGACTATAAGAAAAACATTTAATTATCTATAGCAAAATGTTACTTTAAAGCCTTAATGTCTTCCTTTGCAGGTGACAAAATCATACAAAGTTTCTCGGAAAATGTAACAATTACTTTAATTTTCCATTCTACTTTACACCATATCTTCTTGTCTCTATTTACCTTGTTTGAAAAGTCTGGAAGCTTGGGCTATAACATCCAAAATGGAATTATTTTTGTTATGAATAATAATAGTAATAACTCACATGTTTATATGAAACTTCATAGTTTAAAAGGTGTATTTCTCACAACAACGCTCCAAGGTAGAAAGTACAAATACGATTTCCCATTTCAGGCAGGAGAAAAGTAACGTTCAGAGACATTTGTTGTATGGATAGTGGGAGAGCTAGCTAAACTGTCTTCTGACCCCAAATCCAATGCCCTTTCCATGACACCATCCTGCTGCTCATTTCCCAGATTTCCCACCTCTGACCATCACCACCCTGATTCTGCCACCAAGACAGCACAGTGAAGTAGATGAGAGAGGGCTGATGTCACAGCTGTGGCAGACGTTTTCACCACACATCCCTTGCTGTAGCCAGGACTCACTGAGGGGAAACCCACAGGTCCTGAACACCCTGGCACCACACCCGCTATGCCTCTGTTGACACTGCACTTATAATTTAAACACTGGCAATTAAAGAGCATCCCCATGTCAGTGACTGTGATGGATGACTATAAAAAGTTTATATAGTTGAACAAAGTAAATTATTTAAAAAACCCTAATAATTAAAAAGATGAAGAGTACAGGCATTGCTCTACCATGTGGAGTGCAATTTCATTGAAGGAATATTTTGGTTCACACAGGAGCAACAAATCTTTCCCTTTTTAATGATGGCATTCATCCTGGATCTCTAGCACACAAAGATCAGAGGTCCTTTCAATGGCAATGCTTCCTGTCTACAATATGCACAGGGAACATTTCACCTACTACTGAATTATAGCTACTTCTGGAATAGAAGGCAACAGTTATGTAAACATGAACAGTAATATTACACAAGTCAGAACAGGAAGTGAAGAATACTATAGCTAATTAACCAGCTGAACATAGTACGTTCTATAACAGCCAAATGGATAAAGGGGAAATCAGGCATAGAGTACACTCTATTTTAAAGAGAGACATTCTTTATACTTTTTTTTTCAATATACTTTTTTTTCAATATACTTTTTGCTATTCCAGGACAGGTCCTGCTGATAGTGATGGCCATCCAAGTGTTTGGTTGTAGGTAAAAAGGTCAATATGCTTTCAATATTGCAATGATATTTCTGATTTCTTTTCCTTTCCCTTTCTCCTTTCCTCTTTCCCCTTTCCCCTTTCCCCTTTCCCGTTTCCCCTTTCCTTTCCTTTCCTTTCCTTTCCTTTCCTTTCCTTTCCTTTCCTTTCCTTTCCTTTCCTGTCCCTGCTTCCCTCTGTCTCTGTCTCTTTGTTCTCTTTATCTGTCTTTCTGGAAGTTGGGTCTCCAGAAAGTTCAGTGGCCACTCTCAGGACCAATCCTTCTGCTGGCCCGTCCTCAAGCAGCCTAGGGGCTCCCAATTCCTGGATCCTCACCATACTGACAATACTCAATTTATCAACTCCAGGAATTTTCCTTGGCTGTCCTCAAAACCTGGAATGTTGTCCCTTCTCTTCTCTATCTCCTGGCTCCCCTGGCTTCCTTCAAGTCTCAGCTAAAATCCCATCTTCTACAGGAAGCCTTTCCCAACCCCTCTTAATTCTAGTTCCTTCCCTCTACTGATTATTTCCTAGTCTGTTTGTATGTAGTAGTTTTCAAGTTATTTCTCTCATTAGATTGTAAGCTCTTTGAGGGCAGGGCTGTCTTTTGGCTTTCTTTGTATCCCCTAACATGGGGCCTAGCACATAGTAGGTGCTTAATAAATGTTTACTGATTATCTAGATTTAGTGCAGACCCCCAATTGGTTTTAGACCTTCTGCAGTTAAGATCTTCTACACTCAACTGATCCACCAGTCTCAGTATCCTTGGTTGCAGGGATTACAGGTGTGTGTAAATCACATCTATTTGTCTATATTTTAAATATTGCCTACACAGATTATAGAACGTTTGATCTTCTCATTGTACAGATGAAGAAATTGAAGTTCAGACAGAAAAAAAGTCAGTCAAGATAGACAGAGCATTCATTAAGTACTTACTATCTGCCAAGCATTATGCTAAGAGCAGAGGGCATAAATAAAAGCAAGACAGTCCTGGGCCTTCAAAAGTTCTTATTTTAATAAGGGAAGACAACAAATGAAAGGGAGGAAGAATGGGGGTGGATACTCCATTTGTCAGGTGGTATGAAGAAGGCCTACAAGTAAGTGGCTTGGAGGCCTGGTTCCAGGAGGATAAGGCAAAAGCTCACTTATCAGAGTGCAGAGTAAGGACAAAGTCCAAGGATTAAAGATGGAGTGGAGATGGGAAAGATGGCCAGACTGTAGTGGGCACAGTATGGAGAGAACTAATTAGTGCAAGACCAGGGTCTTAGAACCCAGGTCTCCTGATTACTAAACTAATGCTGTTTTAAAAAAATAAAAACAAAAAACAACAAAACAAAATATTATGATTCCTGAACTAATGTTGTGTTTTGTTTTTTTTTTTTAAATTATGCACTGCTATAACCAGTAATAGTATGGTCTGGTGTCATCTGTAATTCAGTCTCCTGCAGTCATGCATATTCAATGACAGTCAATATATATTTATCAAGGATTTATATGCACAGCAATGGACTAGATACTTCAAGATGTAGAAAGTGACATACAATTTTTGTTCTTGTCTAATGTAGGAATTTGTTTTGCTTGACCTTATATATTTGTTACAATGGATTTTCTTTTTCAATGAAGGGGAGGTGGGAAAGAGAGAAAATAAATGCTTGTTAATTTAAAAAAAATTGTCATGTAATAATATTCCATCACATTCATATAAAAAGCTGAACCCAGAACATTAATAAACTGGTATATTACATAAATGGCATCTTTTTTTTTTTGGTAGTAGTACTGTCACTTATAGAATAATCTAAAAATTCCTTAGCACAGTTCTAAAGCTCTTCACTACTTGGTTCCAACCCGTGTTTCAAGCTTTACCTCACATTATTGCTATCAGTGCACCCTACATCCCAACATTCTGGCCCATCAGTTAGTACCCTAACTCCTTCTTCCTTCCTCCATCTTTCTGTCTTTGCATAGCTTAGAATGGCCTTCTTCCTCACCATCACTTCTTGTCTGCATCTTTTTTGCACACAGTTGTTTGCACTTTGTTTCCCTCATTAGACTGTAAATTCCTTGAGAGCAGTGACTGTCTTTTACCTTTTTTTGGATCCCTAGGGCTTAGTACAGTGCCTGGCACATAGTAGGTACTTAGTAAATACTTAATATATTGAACTGAACTTCATCCCTCTGGGTCTCAGTTTCCTCATATATAAAAATGGGGATTAGACTAAATGACTTCTGAGATCCCTTCCAGCTCCAAATCTAAATTCCTATAAAGAAGAGTTAAGAGGGGGCAGCTAGGTGGCAAAGTGGATAGAGCACTGGCCCTGGAGTCAGGAGGACCTGAGTTCAAATCCAGCGTCAGACACATAACACTCACTAGCTGTGTGACTCTGGGCAAGTCACTTAACCCCGACTGCCTCACCAAAATAAAAAAAAATTAAAAAAAAAAAAAGGATCCACTTTTGGGGCAGCTATGTGGCGCGGTGGATAGAGCACCAGCCCTGAAGTCAGGAGGACCTGAGTTCAAAACTGGCCTCAGACCAAACACTTGACATTTACTAGCTGTGTGACCCTGGGCAAGTCACTTAACCCCAATTGCCTATTAAAAAAAAAAAGAGTTAAGAGTCATATGAAGCCTAGGGTGGGGAGGTGGGGAGAAAATAACATTATTGACTTTGGGGAATAAAGAAAGTTTTCATGGAAAAGATAGTATTTGAGGCTTTAAAAGATGGGGGACAATTCAGTAGAGGAGAAACATTCAAGGCAAAGGAATGCTTCATCCATGGAATTGGGAAAGGGGTGGGGAGAATATATAGGACCAGATATTTAGAGCTACAAAGGATCTCAGAGGTTGTCAAGTCCATCTTTTCATTTTACAGATGAGTATAGAGAAGATAAGTGACTTGCCCATGGTAGACTTGAGTAGGTAGTGATAGAGGCAGAATTCAAATTAATGTCCACTGACTGGATCCTAATCCAGAGCTCCTTCCACTACAGCACTCTGCTATCATGTTTGAGGCATGAGTGGACATTTATCCAGAATATAGAATCTGTGAGGTCAAGTGGTACATATGAAGTTTATATTTGCAAGGTGGTGTAAAATTCTGGAGGGCCTTAAATGTCAGGTTAGGGAGTTTGGGTTTTCTTCAGTAAGCAAGAGGGATTCACTGAAAAGACTTGAGTAGTAATAAGACCAGATCAGTTTCCTAAAGCTTCTGCTTCTAATGTGGCACTCCATTCTGATGGCTAGATACCAGGGCAATGGATATGCCTGCTGTTGTTATGACTTCCCAGAACTCATAGCTATATCAAGTTATATTTCCTTAAAGCTTTTCCTCCCTGCTTGCTATGTTTGAAATTATCTCACTTCAGCTCAATAAAGAGCAGCTACAGAGGGAATACTTTGGTTATCTAATCTCTGCTTCAAACATGGCTTGCTTAGGAAAGCCATGGAAAAGCAAGCAATAAGCAATAATTCTGTCCTGGTAGGGTGGCAGAGGTCCAGGAGATCATCATGATTAGTCCCATCTTGCCACTGACATTAGCATAACTGAAGAACCACACTGAAGACTTAATGCTATACTCTAGTACACATACTTAAATATCTATGCTTGCCAATACACCATCAAGGAAGGGAATGAATACTTTTAGAGTGCCTACTATGTGCCAGGCACTGTGCTAAGCATTATTTATTTCTTTTTTAAAAACAAATATTATCTGATTTGATCCTTACAACAACCCTGCAATCTATTATTATTTCCATTTATCAGTTGAGGAAACTGAGACAGACAGAGATTAAGTCCCAGGGTCACACAGTGAGTAAGTGTCTGAGGCCAGATCTGAACTTAGGTCATCCTGACTCCAGGCACAGTGCTCTATCCACTGCCTTTTTCATATTTGTCTTCCACAAAGCCTTAATTTGATTCTTTATTGTGGCAATGAAAGTGGGTAAAATCCTTGGGTTTTTATGGCTATGTCAGTCCAAATTCTGGCAGGTTTTGCCATGCTGGAAAGCCTTGGAGTATGGTCTGAACAAAGCTTTGTTCAGTGACTAGAAGAACTGAATCATATCAATATGGATATTCTCACTAAAAATATATCTATCAGAAAAAGAAAGGTATAGTTAATTGCAAGGATTTCTCATAGGTTCTTCTTGGAGCAGTAAATAAAGGACATAACCTTGCCTTGACTTGTTATCTGTCATGAATCCAAGGACAACAAGAAACATAATTTTATGACACTCCTAGCCATCCCATTTTCCAGTGGTCATGCTTAACAAAGAAATTCTATAATGAACTCAATAAAACACTTCAAATTATATCAAAATATATAATATTCTATGACTTTAATGCAAAGGTAAACTAGTAAAGAAAAATGTTGGAAAACCTGGTTCAGGAACAAGAAATGAAAGAGGCCAAAGGCTTATTGATAACACAGAAGTGTCACTACTATTTAGCTTTGAGAAGAATTGGAAGGTGCTGAACACGTTGAAAAATAAGATCTCAGCCACTGGTCCCATTACTTCCTGACAAACAAAGGTAGAAGAAATGGAAGCAGTGTCAGATTTTATATTCTTGGTTCAAAAATCACTGTAGGCGGAAACTGCAGCCACAAAACTAAAAGAAGCTTGCTCCTTGGAAGGAAAGCTAAGGCAAATCTGGACAGCCTACTAAAAAGCAGAGATATCACCCTGCCAACAAAGTTCCACATAATCAAAGCTATGATTTTTCCACCAGCAATGTATAGCTTAGAGAGTTGTGTAAGGAAAGCTAAACGCCACAAAATTGACACTTTCGAATTGTGGTGCTGGAGAAGACTTTTGAGAGTCCCTTAGACAGCAAAGAGATCAAATCAGTCAATAGTTAAATAAATTAATTCAGACTATTCACTGGAAGGTCAAATACTGAAGCTGAAGTTTAATTACTTTAGCCACATAATGAGAAGACAGGACTCTTTCAAAAAGACTCTGATGTTGGGAAAGATTGAAGGCAAAAGGAAAAGGGGATGGCAGAAGATGAGATGGGATAGATGGTGCCATGGAAACAGTGAACGTGAACTTGGACAGACTTTGAGAGATGGAAGGGCCTGGTATGCTATGGTATATTGGGTTACAAAGAGTTAGACATAACTGCATTACTGAACAACAATCACAACAACAAGGACATGGTGAGTCTTATATCTCAGCAAATGCGAATGGATTGCTTATATTCTAATTGGTTACACTATATGTAAAACATTTCTGAACCAGCTATCTGTATGTAGTTAGACCATTGACTTGTTAGAGCAAAACTGAAAATCGATACCAAATAAGAAAGAAAAAATGAGAAGATAAATGCAATAGAGACTGTTTCAACTTGATCTATTTAAATAGGCCATTAACAAGAAAAACAGGAAATGGATAAACTAACAGACAACATAGAAAATCACCATTTTCTAAGGAAGTTGAACTGATATAAATCAGTTGTTCTAATGAGGAAACAAAAAACCCTAAGCTAAAAATACTTAATCTTGCTGCAAAGTGAAGAGATGTGGTAGTTTGGAATATAAATTTGATCCTTATAATAACCCCACAATCTATTATTATTTCCATTCATCAGTTGAGGAAACCGAGGCAGACAGAGATTAAGATGTAAAATCTTACAGAGGAGGGGCTGCTAGGTGATGCAGTGGCCCTGGATTCAGGAGAACCTGAGTTCAAATCTGGCCTTGGACACATAACACTAGCTGTGTGACCTTGGGCAAGTCACTTAACGCCGTTGCTTAACCCCCCCCCCCAAAAAAAAATCTTACATAAGAAAATGGCACTATGACTGCTTCATAGAAGCAATGGACAGGTAAACACATAACAGAAAGCTTGGTGAAATAAACTGGTTCCTGCAAGAGAAGGTTATAGGACAGGAATCGGGAGACCTCAAAGGACTTGAGCTAAAGAAGTGGGAGAAAGAATAGGGAAGGTAACATAGAAGGCTTTGGAACTGTAAGGAAGGACAAGCGTTTGGAACTGGGGATGGGAAACATCCAGAAGTTGAAGGAAGAAAGGGAGAAAGACTCAAGTGAAAGGAGAAGAGCTAGAACTGAAGCAAGGAAAGGCTGAAAGAGGATAATAGCGTAAACAAAAACAACATTAAGAGTGCCAAACAGCTTACTTGCAATGAACAATGTTGGTCCCAAAGAAGAAATAATGAATACACTTTCTCTCAGTGGAGAGGTAGGGGATCATGATGTAGAATCCTGCAAATATTATCAGATATGGTTGTTTTGTTGGTTTGTTTTACTTGACTTTTTTAAGCTTTTTGCAAAGGGTTTTATCTTTTGCAAAGTATAGATTGGCGGTGGTGGTATTAGAATTGTGTAAATGTTTTAAGAGTCTAAATGATGTTTTTATTTTTTAAACCACAACAATATACTCCATTCCTTACTGAGCCATCCCTTGCACAAAAGAACAACACTTAAGGCAAACCACATGTCTCTATTCTCGGGGTCAAGACTGGGTCATTGTGACTCTTCTGAGTTGGGCTGTCATTTGGTGCACTGTAGTGTTATATTAGTCATTGGGTATAAAGTTCTCTTGCTTCTGCTACTTTGCATCAGTTCATATAAATCTTTCCATATTTCTAAGAATTCCTTATATTTGTCATTTTTCTCCCCATAATAATATTCTATTACATCTATATGCCACAATTTGTTCAGATATTCCCTAATCAATGGGGCATGCATTTTCTCTTTCTTTCTTTCTTTCTTTTTCTTCTTTCCTTCCTTCCTTCCTTTCTTTCTTTCTCTCTTTCCTTCTTCATTCACAAAAATGGAGCTTCTTCCCAATGGCAGGATTGCTGGAATAAGATCTCTATCTCATCTAGAAGGACAGCATGAAAGGATTTGCCAAAGACTTTGCTGAAATCTAATGATATTATGTCTATGGCATTATCCTGATCTTATTCTTATAGGACTATGTCCCTCTTCTGTATTGAAAAGGCTCCTGTTTCTATCTTCTATTCTGTGCCCAGCACTCAGCACATTACCTAGTACACAGCAGGTGCTCAATAAATGCTTATTGAATTGAAAATAAAGGAGTTAAATTATAGTATATTCAAACTCAGATCTACTTGATTAACTGGACACAGAGCTGCCAATTAATGATCAATGTTAAGGCAGAAGGAAGTTGATCTTTTGCTCTTCTATGACCTGGATGGAGGCAAAGATGTTATATTTCTCCTTTTGCAGAGAACACAAAGCTGGGAAAACAAAACTAACACATTATGGGAAAGAATAAAGATACAGGCTAAAATGATAGGTCTAATCTAATAAAAAAGTTATAACAATGATAAATGTATCTTATAATAAATATATTTGAATTAAAAAACAAAAAACTTTACAAGTACAAAATGGTGAAGGCCAAATGGGAAAGAGAAGATATAGGTAGAAGGACATGACAACTGCATTTGTATAGAAAGGATTGTCTGAGGAAGAATTTTTATTTTCCTGCTTAGTCCCCAAGGACAGAACTAAGAATTAGTGGTGAAATTTTGCAGAAGGGACAATTTGGGCTTGGTATGAGGAAAAACTTACTCCAAAAGTGGAATGGATTGCCTCATAAGGTAGTGAGCTCCCCCTAAGGGGAGGGCTTCAAGCAAAGATTTTTGAGGATGTTGTAAAAAAATAATTTTTGGTCAATCATAGGTTGGAATAAAATCTCTCTTAAGTTGCTTCTCCAATAAACAAACGAGGTGATAATCTTCCTGTACTCTGGTCTCATCATAACACATTTGGTTACTTCTGGGTGCCACATTTTAGGAAGAACACTGACAATCTGGAGCACATTCAGTGTTGGGTGGACAGGATGGCAGAGGAGCTCAAGGCCCATATAATTTGAAAATCAGTTGCATGTTCAGCTTGAAAAAAGGCAACATGTACGTGCATGTGACCATGCGCCACATGTAAGCATGTATGAAAGGTAGGGACATTATAGCAGTTGTCGTAAATCTGAAAGGCTGTCGTAATGAAGAACTAGATTTTTTTTTTACTCCAGTGACAGAGTTAGAAGCAATGGCTAGAAGTTACAGAGAGGCAGGTCTATGCTTGATATACAAAAAAAAAAAATTCACAAAAATTACAGCTGTCCAAAAATAAAATGGCTGGCTCTAGGAAATAGTGGATTCTGTTTCAGGAGAGGTTAAAAGGGATGGCTGTATGACCAAGTTATGGTCAGTGGCTATTCATATTTTACAGGATGGTGATATTTGCCCATCACCAGTCTCATGAAATCTGAATAGCCACTGACATACAGTCTAAAAAGGATCTCTCTTATTTTCTAAAAAGTTTTAAAAATCACAGACTATAACTTAGCAAAGAAATCCATCAATTTTTAAAAAATATCTTGGAATGAAGTTTTCCAGGCCTTGTGACTCAAACTTATTAAGGGAATCTAGGTGCTCTCATACTTAACTTATTCTCCACTAACCTTGTATTTCAATTCCCTGGTCACTATTTTTGTTAAATACTTAGCAATCTGAAGATCATTCTCCTTAGAAGAGCAAACAGAAGTAAAGGAGTTGACTAGCTGTCTTCTCTGTCATCGTTTATCACTTTCCCATCCACGCTGCCCCTGCCACGAATAGCTGACCACGCCTTCTCTGATGTTCTGCTCACCCCAACACAGTTTTTTACAAACTCTTTTTGCTGTTAATGTTCTTCACATGTCTCAGCTCATTTTGGGCTTTAATGTTCCTTATATTCTTGGCTCCTCCTATTGGTTCTAATTTTTACTTATAACATCACTAATGTGAAAATACGTTTAATAAGAATGTATATATATGTGTGTGTGTATATATATATATATATATATATATATATTTATGGCCTATATCAGATTGAGCGCCATCTTGGGGAAGGTAGTGGGGAGGAAGGGGGAGAAAAATTTTAAACTCAAAAGCAAATGGAAGTGATTGTTGATAAATCAAAATAAATTAATTTTAAAAAATGTTCCTTATATTCTTATAAGATTATTCTATTTTTTTGTAATTATATTCAGAAATCTGCCCTTTTCTCACCATTTTCTATAGGGCTTAAAAAAATTAAGTCGAGTTCCTTGTGTGGTCACATCAGTTTCTTCAGCAGTTCTCTACTTTCTTCCCATCAGAATTAATTGTGTTTGCACGTAATCTTGAAGTTCTTTCTTGAGAGGGGGCCAAGAAGGCAGATTAGAGGCAACCCAGCTGAACTCTCTCAACATTCTCCTCGAAACAACTTTAAAATAATGCCTCAAATCAAATTTTTGAGCAGCAGAGGAAAAAGGTAAGGATGAAACATTTTTCTACCCTAAGAAAACTTAGAAGGTCAGTTAGAAAAGTTGTGGCACTGGAGTAGAAGCCTGTGAGGAGCCTACACACAGAGAGGCCATAGCAGTAGCAACAATTTTGGGAACTCTCAGCTCAGGGACAGTGAGGAGGTTGGACAACTGTTCAGTATGAGATTACAGGAGATGCTCTGCTAGCACTAGGTACAACTGGCACTGACTGGCAATTCTGGGTTACAGTTCCAGGGTGGAGAGGAGCCTGAGGGTGAGTCACAAGGGATCAGGGGGCATATTCACAGTTCCAAGGCAATAAAAAAGCACTAGCACTTGTGGCTGCAATGGACCTCTCCTGGGTAAAGAACGGAGTACAGACCAGGATAGCAATGACTATACCTCTTCTAGGATCACATGACCTTGGAAGTACCCACAATTTGTAGATCCCAGGAACCATCTCTGAAAATTGCATCATAAAAAAGCCTGAAGTTTGGGACAGTGCCACCCCAACATGAGCAGAGGCCAACTTTAACATAAAGTTCAAAGTTAAGAAATAGACTAGAAAAATGATCAAACAACAATAAAAAAATAATAATTTGACCATAAAAAAACTACTACAGTGGAAGACTAAGACATAAACTCAGAAGAAGATGACAATGTGATAACAGTTACCAAAAAAATCCTCAAAGAATAATGTTCATTGGCCCCAAACCCAACAAGAATCACTGGAAGAGTTAAAGAAAGAGATAAGAGTGGTAGAGGAAAAATTGGGAAAAGAAGTGAGAGTGATGCAAGAAAATGATGAAAAGATAGTTAACAGCTTAGTAAAAGAGTCACAAAACATGCTAAAGAAAATAATAACTTAAAAACAGAGTTGGTCTAATGGTAATAAAAGAGGCACAAAAATTCACTGAAGAAAAGAGCTCCTTAAAAAGAAGAATTGACCAAAAGGAAAAAGAAGTATAAAAGCTCACTGAAGAAAGTAATTCCTTACAAATCAGAATTGGGCAAGTGGAAGCTAATAACATCATGAGAGATCAAGAAACAATAAAACAAAGTCAAAACGACTAAAAAAAAAATAGAAGAAAATGTGAATTGACCTGAAAACAGAAAAACAACTGACCTGAAAAATAGATCGAGGAGAGATAACTTAAGAATAATTGGACCACCTGAAAGTCATGATCAAAAAATTCGATTATGATTATGATATGATTATAGATATTAGATTATAATCAGAAATTATCAGGGAAAATTGCCCCAATATCTTCCATCCAGAGAATAAAATAGAAATTCACTGACCACCTTCTGAAAAAGATTCCAAAATGAAAATTCCCAGGAATAATATAGCCAAATTTCAGAGCTCCCAGGTCAAAAAGAAAATACTTCAAGCAGAGAGAAAGAAACAATTCAAATATTGTGAAGCCACAGTCAAGATTACACAAGATTTAGCGACTTCCATGTTAAGGGAGCAGAGGGCTTGGAATATGATTTTCCAGAAGGTAAAGGAGCTAGGATTACAACCAAGAATAACCTACCCAAACAACTGAGTATAATAATCCTTCAGGGGAGGGGGGGAGGAAGGAATGGACATTTAATGAACTAGAAGATTTTTAAACATTCCTAATGAAAAGAACAGAGCTGAATAGAAAATCTGACATTCAAGCACAAGACTTAAGAGAAGTACAAGGTAAACATGAAAGTAATAATAAGGATATCAATAAAGTTAAACTATTTACAATCCTATATGGCAAGATGATACATGTGACTCCTAAGAATCTTATCATTATAAGGTAGTTAAAAAGACTTTACATACCAGCAATAGCACTTCTAGGGCTATATCCCAAAGAGATCATACAAATGGGAAAAGGATCCACATGTATAAAAATATTTATAGCCGCTCTTTTTGTGGTGGCAAAGAATTGGAAATTGAGAGGATGTCCATCAATTGGGGAATGGCTGAACAAGTTGTGGTATATGAATGTAATGCGATACTATTGTGCTGTAAGAAATGATGAGCAGGTGGACTTCAGAAAAACCTGGAAAGACTTGTATGGACTGATGCTGAGTGAAGTGAGCAGAACCAGGAGAATGTTGTACACAGTAACAACCACGTTGTGTGATGACTAACATTAATAGATTTAGACCTTCTCAGCAATGCAAGGATCTAAGACATCTCCAAAAGATTCATGATGGAACATATTATCCATATCAGAAAAAGAACTACGGAGTCTGAATGCAGATCGAAGCATATTATTTTCTGTTGTTTTATTTGTTTTTTTTTTCTTTCTCATGGTTTTCCTCTTTGGTTCCAATTCTTCTTTACAACATGACTAATGTGGAAATATGTTTAATATGATCTTACATGTATAGTCTATATCAGATTAAACACTGTCTCAGGGAGGGGGAGGGGAAAGAGAGAGAAAAAAATTATAACTCAAAATCTTATAAAAGTAAATGTTGAAAAATCAAATTAAATTAATAAAAAATAATAAAAATGACTTTACATAGACAGAAAACATGGATGTGAGTTGATTATATTGGAATGATCTTCAAAAAAATGAAGGGGTGAAAAATAGGAATGCACTGGGAGAAGGGAAAAGAGAGAGGTGTTTGTTGCTGTTCAGTTGTTTCTGTTGTGTCCAACTCTTAATGACCTCATTTGGGGTTTTCTTGGTAAAGTTACTGAGTGGGGTTTGCTGTTTTCTTCTCCAGCTCATTTTAAAGATAGGGAAACTGAGGCAAACAGGGTTAAGTGACTTGCCCAGGGTCACCCAGCTAGTGTCTGAGGCCAGATTTGAACTCAGGAGGATGAATCTTCTTGACTTCAGGACCAACATTCTATCCATTGTGCCACCTAGTTGCCCTGAGGAAGAGGTAGAATAGGGAAATTTTTTCTTACATAAAAGAGGTACACAAAGAATAACTTTTACATTGGAAGGGAAAATGAGGGTGAGGCAGTCAATGCTTAAAACTCACTCTTACTTGAATTGGTTCAAAGAGGGAAGAAAATATATACAAACACTCAGTTGCATATAGAAATATAACTTACTCAATAGGAAAATAGGAGGGGAAGGAAATAAGAAAAAGTGGGGGATGGTGAAAGGGAGGACAGATTATGTGGGGTAGCAGTTAGAAGCAAAATAGACTTTTGAGGAGGGACAGGATAAAGAGAGAGAGAAGAGGAAGAAAATAGGATGGAGGGAAATACATAGTTAGTAATCATAAGTGTGAATGAATGGGATGAGCTCACCCATAAAATGGAAGCAGACAACAGAATGGACTAGAAATCATAACCTAATAATATGTTGTTTACAAGAAACATACTTGAAACAGAAAGACACATACACACAGAGTCAAAACAAAGGACTGGAACAGAATCTAATATGCTTCAGCTGAAGTTAAAAAAAAAAAAGGCAAGAGTAGCAATCATGACCTCAGACAAAGCAAAAGCAAAAGCAAAACCAGATTTAATAACAAGGGATAATCGGGGAAACTACATTTTGCCAAAAGGTACCACAGACAAGAAGTAATATAAAAAAAAATTACAGCAAGTTTCTCTAATAAAGGCATAGACTTGAGTCAAATTCATAAAAAGAAGAGCCATTCCCCAATTAATAAATGGTCAAAGGATATAAACAGGCAGTTTTCAGAAGAAATCAGAGCAATCTATAGCCATATGAGAGAATGCTCTAAATCACTATTGATTAGAGAAAGGCAAATTAAAATAACTCTAAGGTACTACCTCACACTTATCAGAAATGACAAATGTGGAGGGGATGAGGAAAAAATAGGTACGCTAATGAACTGTTGGTAGAGTAGTGAACTGTTCCAACCATTCTGGAGAACTATGACCAAAGAGCTATAAAACTGTGCATACCCTTTGACCCAGCAATACCACTACAATATCTATATCTCAAAGAGATCAAATAAAATGGAAAAGGATCTATATGTACAAAAATATTTACAGCAGCTCTTTTTATAGTGGTAAAAATTTGAAATCGAGAGGATGCTCATCAACTGAAGAGTGGCTGAACAAGTGGAGTATGATTGTGGTGGAGTACTATTGTGCTATAAGAAATGATGAGGGGGTGGTTTCAGAAAAACATGGCAAGACCTATATAAACTGATGCAAAGTGAAGTGAGAAGAACTGGGAGATCATTGTACACAGTAAAAGCAATGTTATAATGATGATCAACTGTGAAAGACTTGGCTTCTCTGATCAATACAATGATCCAAGACAATTCCAAAGGATTCATGATGAAAAAATGCTATTCACTTCCAGAGAGAAAACTGATGAACTCTGAGTGCAAAATGAAGTATAATTTTCTCACTTTCTTTTTCTTGCTTTTAAAAAAAAATATGACTAATATGGAAATATGTTTTACATGATTTCACATGTATAGTTGATATCATATTGTTTGCCTTCTCAGTGGGTAGGGTAGGGAGGAAGAAAATTTGGAATTCAAAATTTAAAAAGAAAAGAATGTAGAAAATAAATAAAAAATGAATTAAATTTTTTTTAAAAAAAGTTTTTTCTTGACAATATCTCATTCCTTCTGAGACAACTTCCCCTGCAGAATTTTAAGTTATGGGATGTTACTTAGCTATCCTTTCTCTGAAATCTCTGGAATTAGTTCTCCCAACAATTTGAGTATGTTAGACTATACCCGGGTTTTCCCTCCTTACGAATTCTAAGATGGTACGACTACTTCCTCCAAAGGTTCCCAGCACTTCAGCAACTAGTTTCCTAATAGGATATATTTATCTACCATGCCACTCTAATAAGGAAGTATGGTTTTAAAGAACAGAGAAGTCAGCAACTTGCTGAGGACTCTTTGGCCCCCTGAGCTCAACAGCAGAGCTAGATTTCAAAGCTTCACATTTATTAAAGGAGAGAAGCCTGATGCCTGTGACCATACACTACGCCCATATCATTTGTGTGTTTTAACTCAAAAGCAGCTCAAGAATCAGACAACTAAAGGCATTTCTATAATACTGTATATCTTTCTTGGGAATGACACATAATTACATCCATAATTACTCTATAATCTTCATTTTTTAAAAAATTTTTTTAAAAAAATCCAATTTTATTTGAGGTTCTGAATTTTGACTGACATTCCTTAGTTTTCCTCACGAGGTGATTGGTTCATTTTTCCTATGTTCATTTTGCTCTCTTGTTCTAAGAGTTCTGAGCAGCCCTTCCTTCCTTATTTCAGACTTACTCAAATACATCCAGGTACTTTTTGGTCATGGATTTCAGGTAGTCCAATGATTGTTAAATTATTTCATTCACTGTCTCCCCAGGTTAGTTGTTTCTGATAGGATACATTTTAGCTGATATTTCTTGTTGTTTCAGTTTCTTGCTTATTAATAACTTTTTGTACTTTGGGAACTGAGCTGTTAATTTACCTTCCAAGCCTCTCCAACACTTATTTCTTGTCCAGTTCCTCTAGAGCTGTCATTTAATTTGTAGTATCATTTTTAACTAAAAAAAAAAATTCTCTCATGATTTTTCAGGATTTTAGTTGATCTTGTGGCCAAGCTGTATTTTATTTTATTCTTTTGAGGCTTTACTTGTAGATGGAGGGATTCTCTTCTGGGTTTGTCATAATCTTCATTTTTTTTACACTGACTTTGTAATTTCTACTGTTATGAGAACTTTTTTTTACTTCCTTTTCTTGTCTCTATTCTGCATGTATTAGTTCAAAAAAGGAAACTATATTTTATGCCACTAATATTCCAAAGTTAAGACATGTCAACAACTTCAGGGAAAATACCATTACCCTATTTATTTAGCAGGCAGCTAGTAGAGTGCTAGGCCTGGAGTCAAAAAGACTCATCTTCCTGAGTTCAAATCTGGCCTCAGACACTTACTGGCTCTGTGACCTTGGGCAAGTCACTTAACCCTGTTTGCCTCATTGTAAAATGAGCTGGAGAAGGAAATGGCAAACCACTCCAGTATTTCTGTCAAGAAAATACCAAATGGGATCACGAAGAGTTGAAAATGATTGAAAAACAACTGAACAACAACATTTACTTGGCACTTACTATGAATAGGAGGAATAGATGGAAATAGGGGCATCATGAACATAGAAGAGTGGTACAGTCCTGTAAGAATAAGATCAGGAGAATTCTGTGGGCATAATATCACGACGATTTGAAGCAAGTCCATCTTCAACTGGTGCTGACTATAACCCATGAAATAGATCATCTGGTATGTAGTAGTTAAAATACTTAGTTGCTATCAAGTCAAACTTTAAAAAAAAGTATTTAAGAATGTGCATTCTTTTAATACCACGACTGCAGAATTTAGAAGTCATACTATTTAGGCACCAGGGGCCCATAAAAAGGGATGGTAAAACATACCAAGAAACCTTATTTTGAATAGGGACCTTTTGTAAAGATAATATCCTGAAATGATTTAGAGAGCTAGATAACACTGGCATGTAGCAGGGAGAGATAAAGGGTAGGAAAGATATGCTTATACTTGAGATCTGGAATGGTACAGACAGATGCATACAAGAAGGCTATTTCAGATGTCAAGCAATGCTGAGAAGGTTCTCACATCAGCTATTGTAAGATGCTATGTAAGCATTCAGCACTATTTGATAATGATAAAACTCAGTGGCAAGAGAAAGCAAGGGGATCATTGCAACTCCTTCAGGACAGTTTTTTTTTTAATGACAGAATGAGAATAAATGAGAACAACTTAAAGGCAAAATGTGAAAAATCTTTTTGAGAAAAAACACTTTTTCTTGGGATTAAAACAATATCTTAGTGCCCAGTATTATACATAAAAAACTCTTCAAATACAGTACTGCTATTCACTTGAGCATTCATGAATTTCTTTCATAAAACTAACATGAGTTTTATCGTGTTTCTGAGACCACAAACATTTTTTCTAAGTTGCTAGCATAGTCCTCTGGGGTTTGCAATGTATTTCAGATGCACTTGGGGTCAAATAAGTGAACTTCTACTCCCCTCCACTACTGGTTCATTTCCTTATTGTGACTCTATAGGTCTACAGGTTATGCCCTAGAATATTTTCAGCAATGACCAAAAATGCAGAAACTCCTTCTCCAATCAGCTTGGCCCCAATCTGGAACAAAAGCAGGGAAATCTCCTTCTCCAGTGGAATGGTTTCCCCTCTCCCGATATCAAACTATGAACTTATAGGCTTAGACAAAAATCACAGTTATTAGAAATACAATGTAACATAAAGATAACGATAAACATTCAAACACCCTTTGAAGTAGTCAGTATGGGAAGGAGGTTCTGAAGAGAGGGATGGACATTTAAACTCTGCATAAAAATTAAACAAAATTTTCACAGTGCTGTACTGTCAAGCAAAATGAGAGAAACAAAGAACTGTGTCCTGGACTTCACTCTCAACCACTGCTACATCTGCTGGTTTGGCCTGGTCTCTGCTCTAGTCCACTTCTGCCATGTGTTTTTCTTCTTTGACTCTCTCTGGTCTGCATGTTCATCCATTTGTGTCTTGCTTTCTCCCTCGCTGATCCAGCAAAACTCACATGTAAGTCCCTTCCTCAAGGCCACTAGAATCCCCAAACAAACAGCTCTCTTGAATGCTGGCCAACAATCTAGCTCAAGGACACTCTACCATTCTGGGAAGGTCCTCCAAAGTCTTTGTGATCCTTGGAAGGTCTTCCAAAGTCTCTTCAACTGAGGGCTAAATTAGTTTAACCTGACACTTATTTCTATATCATACTATTCAGTCTCTCAAAAGTCTGCTAGGATAATTCACTCTTTAGAGAAATTGAGTCAGCTTAGAGGTTAAGTGGCTTGAATAGGTCCAAATTTTTTTTTTTTTTTAAATCAGCAGATTTATTTGCTGGCAACTAGATGGTGAAGATGCTAGATGGCACAATGGGCTGGACCTGGAGTCAGGAAATCTTGACTTCAAATCCTGCCTTAGGCTCTTACTAGTTGTGAGACCCTGGGCAAGTCACTTAACCTGTCAGCCTCAGTTTCCTAAACTGTAAAGGGAAGAGTTAGACTTGATGGCCTTCAATATTTCTTCCAGCTCTAAATCTCTTACCTAATTTGGGTAATCACTGCAAGATCGCTTAATCTCTCAAAGTCTCTCCTCTATAAAATGATAGGTTTGGACAAGACAATCTCTATCGGTTGTTCCAGCTTTAAAACTATAATTCCATGATTTTATACTAGTATTCTGTTATGAGGTATTTATGATCATACTGAAAAACAACATTGGCTGTAATACCATTTTGTCTGTATGCCTGTACGTGGCACAGGAGGACTTTGCTGCTCTGCGGAGATAATTATTTAGGACAGGAAATGAATTTTCTTGGCATTTCTGCATTTGAAAGTACCCTTGAACATACTCACATTCATTTGATTGTCTTTATTCAAGCTATGTTAATACCCTAGGCCATTAACTCCAAGAAGTAGAATATAGGTCTATTTGGTCAAACTGTCTATCTTTTGCCAAACACAAGATATGGTATAATATATATAGAAAACTTCTAATATATATTGATTCATAATGAAGAAGATAATGTCCCTCCTGGTTAGAGTACACCTGGTAAGAATACAATTTCAGGGTCAACACAAATTGATGCAATATGCAATAATGCATATAGAATAATGGCCTACTGTAAGGTACAATATGATGGGGTAGAGGAAAATAACAGAAAAAGTATAATAGGAAAATTTGAGGAGGAGGAGAGTGTACAAAGAGACAGCTAGGTGATACAGTGGATAGAGAACTAGAACTGGAGTCAGAAAGACCTGAGTTCAAATTCAGTCTCACATATTCCCTAGCTTTGTGACTCTGGGCAAGCCATTTAACTTGTCTGCCTTGGTCTCCTTAACTATAAAATGGGGGTAATAACAGTTCCTCCCTCCTAGAGTTGTTGTGAGGATCAAATGCGATATATGTATATATATGTATATATGTATATATATGTATGTATATGTGTATATATGTGTGTGTGTATATATATGTATGTGTGTGTATATATATATGTATGTATGTATAGATAAATAGTGTTTTACAAACCCTAAAGCACTATATAAAGGCTGGCTGGTCATTGTCGTCATCGTCATCATCATCATCATCTGCATATATTTGTTTCATTCCCCTCTAAGTCATGCTTTGGTCTCCCTGGACTTTGCCATTAGGATTCAGTTGCCTTCTCATCCTAGAACGTCCCCTCTGCCCGGCTTGTCTCCTTCTGAGTTCATTCTGAGGGCCTCCATTTTGGGGAAGGGCCTAGGCGTGCGAGGTTTCATTCTCCTCCCAGAGTGATTCTGACCCTCTAGACTTTGCCACCATGCCCTGGCTTAAGTACCTATGCTCCTTAAGGGGAGGGAATATTTTTTTTTTTTGCTCATATTTGTAATTAGCACAGTGTCTAGAACACAGTAAGAGCGTAATAAATGCTTGTTACAAACTTGTCCACCAGAAAGAAGATCTTGGGTAACTTTTTTGGGGGGGGGAGGGGTGTAGAGAATAGAGGTGGAAAGATTAAAGTCAAAACTTTGGCCAAGTCTTATTTTAGCACTTAACACAGTAGGTGTGTGCTAATAAATGCTTATTTACTAATTATTTGCTGCATAGCATAGCAAAGGGCAGAAATTAGTGTTATTATTTTCAGAGTAGGCAAGTTCAGTATTGAAGAGCAATGAAAGCATATTTGGAAAGATAAAGATCTTCACTACCATTACCAGATGTCATGCATAAGAAAAAAGTGTCTGCCAAAAACTATAGATACTGTAATCAGTCATTTCTGAAGAAACATCCTCAAATGTGATTTTTGTTATGCTTTGTGATTTGGTGCTGGTAGTCAATGTTTTTTTTAATTTAATTTTAATTTTTTCCCTCAATTATATGTAAACAAAAATTTTTAACATTCATTTAAAAAAATTGAATTCCATATTCTCTCCCTCCATCCCCCTAATAGTGATATTTTTAAAGTCCTAAAAAAGACAACTCTTAGTTAAACAAGTTAAAAACATGCAAGTGCATTAGGACATAAACTGTACTAACATAATTTCAATATTCTATAGCAAAATATACATGCTTCCGCTGTGCTAAAAAAATTTCTTTTTTATCTATAGAAAAAAGCATATGAACAAAATTACCTGGAGGTAATAAGTGAATACTTGCATATAAGCACAATCAATCTTATGATTATCCCCCGTGGTCGAGGAAAGGGGGTGGTGGTGATGGTGGAAACAAGGATTTATAAAGTGCCTACTCTGTGCTAGGCACAGTGATAAGTGCTTTACAAATATTCTCTCATTGGATCCGCAAAACAACTCTGGGAGGTAGGTACTATTATAATCCCCAGTTGAGAAAAGGAGGCAGACAGGATAAATGACCTACCCAGGGTCACAAAACTAATAAAGTTCGAGACTGGATTTGAACTCAGGTCTCCCTGAGTTCTAGGTCCAGCACTCTACCCACTGTACCACCTACCTGCCTAAGGAGTCAGGAAGAATTGAGTTCAAATCCCTCCTTGGCTACATATTGGCTGTGTGATTCTGGGAAGTCACTTAAATCTCTTACTCCCTCAGGTAACACTCTAAGACTATTAATTTAAAGAATGGTTGATAGTTTGCTTTGGTAGAGGGAGTTTTTTCACCAGGAGTTCCCTTTGCCAATGAAATAAAAGGTCTGGGTCCCCCACCCCCTCAAAATACCTTACTAATGGAGACATCTCCCACAAATGCAAAATTCTTGACCAAAGAGATTGTTTTGCATTAATTTCAAGGGTAGTATACTTCTTATGAACTATAACATGGTAATTTAATTCATTGATCAGGAAGTTATGTTTAAGCTTCTTTAGTATGCACTGAATTCATGTATTTAATCCCAAGAACTATTTCCTCTCTCTTACTGGAATGGAAATTATTCAACAACATGAAGGACTCCATAGAAAGTAAAACACAAAAATGAAATTAGGGAACTCAGTTATCCACTTTCCAGCCATGTATAACTACAGGGAAATATTATTTATGTGTTCATAAAAGAATGAGATATATATATATATATATATATATGTCATATAAATGCCCTACTCTCTAAAATACATGAATAATTTGATGTAGTGATGCCCATCTAGGAGGTGAATGGCTCAATTCCCTTATATTTGTGTTTTATTTTCCAGGAAAACTTTTATTTAGATAAGTCAAGTCAACAAGTATTTATTACGCACCTAATACTAAGCACTGTGCTAAGTGTTGGGTATACAAAAGAGGGCAAAAACAGTCCTTGCCACCAAGGAGCCCATAACATAACAGGGAAGACAATGTGCAAATGACTATGCAAATTTTTAAGCTACAGATGGGATAAACTGTAAAAACTGTAAAAACAAAACAAAACAAAACATCTCAGGGGGAAGGCACCAGCTTTACTGGGAGGCCAGAAGTAAAAGAAAAAAGGTTTTTTGAAAAAAGTGGGACTTTAGGTGAGGGCAGCTGGGTGGTGCAGTGGATAGAGTGCAGGGCCTCAAGTCAGGAAGACTCATCTTTGTGAATTCAAATCTGACCTCAGACACTTACCAGCTGGGTGATCCTGAGCAAGTCACTTAACCCTGTTTGCCTCAGTTTCTTCATCTCTAAAATGAACTAGAGAAGGAAATGGCAAACCACTTCCGTATCTTTGCCAAGAAAACCCCAAATGGGGTTATGAAGAGTCAAATACAACTGAAAAATGACTCAATAACAAAAGAAGGAAGTAGGGAAGTGAGGAGGTGGAGATGAGGAGGGAGAACATTCCAGGCATGGAGGATGGCCAGAGAAAATACCCAAAGTCAGAGATGGAGTGTCTTGTGTGAGATATAGTAAAGAGGCCAAGATCACCAGATCTTAGAAAAGGTAACTATTTTTTCAAGTGTTTATGCTTACCCCATTCTTTCACAGAGAGACTTTCTGTGTAAAGTTTCAGGTTCAACTCGGCATCCTTTTAAAAATAACAGAGCAGTAGTTTTTTTTTATGTAAAGTAAATCAGTGTGGGTGCCCAACAAGAGGTATTCAAACATTCAAATAATGTCTTCAGTGCTCTTTCCAGAGTTCCTATTGATCAAGAATGCTTCCCTCTGCGGAAGCATTGCGTTCTCATCTTGTGTTCTTGATTGTAAATGGAAAGGTGTTGGAGTGTATTCAACTTTTACTGGACTGCAACACAGTGTTTAATTCTGAAAATGAAAGTATGTAGCAAATGATAGAAACAAAAAAAATTGAAGTGAATCGACTACATATGGAATATGCCTCTAACAAAATAAAATCCTGGAGTGGGAATGGACCCTGTAATCAGATCCCAGACTACCTTTCTGGGCATTCTCTACATTCCTTCCCTTTCTAAACTTTATGTTTTGGCCAAACTGACCTACTTGCTATTCATAGAAGACATCACATTTCCCATCTCTAAGCCTTTGCATGGGCTATCTGCCATATTGATGTGTACTCTTCCTTACCTCTGCCTCTCAGAATCCCTAAGCTTCCTTCAAAGCTCATCTCAGCCTGTCCTGATCCCTGGACTATCCATCTCCTTCTCCAACCACCAAAATTACTTTGACTACCTCCTATTCATTTCATTATTACCTTCTCCATAGACCTGTTGTCCTTCTAGTCAAATATAAGATCTCTGAGAGCAAGAGTTGTTTCATCTTTGTCTTTATATTCCCGATGCCTAGCCCAGTGCCTTGCATGTTAACAAATGCTTGACAGATAAACGAATCTTTTGGCTCAACCTTCCCCCAACATGTGAATACCTTCTCTAAGTTCCTGAGATGGGTTTCTATCTTACCTTTGAATATTCCTCGTGACAGTGAACTCACTACTTCATTAGTCAGTCTATTCCATTACTGTATAGCTCTAAGTTGTTATTAAGTTTTTCATATTCAGCCAAAATCTGTCTTCCAATAACCTATCATAGGGCCACAGACCCAGAGCTGGAAGGGACCTCAGATGCCATCCAGTTCAACATCCTCACTTTAGAGACAAGAACACGGAGGCCCAGGGAGGTCATGTCACTTAAGGGAGCAAGCATCAGAGATGGGATTTGAACCAGGTCCTTTGACTTTAGGGCCCATGCTCTTTTCTTCCATCTTGAGCTACACAGAACCAGTCCTTCTACTTACGTTGTCTAACTCAACTGGCCACAATAATTCACATATAGGTTGGGCATATTTTGCACAAGCAGTACAAATGGGGCAAGGCAGGAGGCAGTACTCTGGCTGCCCCATTTTCCTAAGAGCAACTCAGGTATCTCAAGTTCCAAAGATGTCACTTTCTCTAGCAATTTGGTTGGAAAAGAAGTGATGGTGGTACCCTTTGGTATTTCCCTGGAGTTAGAGACGGATCACAGAATTGAACAGGCAAAAAATCATAGTGCTGCACATATATTCTACAGAATAGAAAGGGAAGAATCACTTTACACATTCAGAGCCCCTACTCCCTCAATCCTCTGCTCCTCTCACTTCCTTCCCTCTCCATTCATTTAGGGCTAGTTCTATCCCAAAAACTCTAACCCAAAACATGTCCAATTTTTTGGGGGAAAAAAAAATCTCTTTTACATCTGTGACTCCTGCATCCAGATCTGGCAGGACATTCAGTTCTATGTCTTAAAACCTCACAAGGCTAATTTTCAAATAATACTGTAAGTGCTCATGGTTATAATCACTTAACTCATCTAAAGCAATAAAGTTGTTCAAGTTTCAATTCTATAGCATGGTCCTTATGTGAATGCTGGATGCTTGTCTCACTAGGATAACTTGAAGGATTTACATGGTAAATATCATTTTAAAACTAAGTGATAACTAATTGGCCTCCTTGAAAATAAACTATAATTATGAAAGGAAATTTCTCATTACTTCTTGGCACTTCTGAGAGTAATGTAAACCCCTGGGAGAAAAATCAAGAATTCTCCTCCAAAAATATTTTTACTTTAAAAAGTTTTTATTAAATCTTTTTAAAAAATCAATTTTATATACAATCACTACTTGGAACTCATGAAAACAAAGACTTACTGATTTTTCAGATAATCTTTTTCCTGTGCTGCCATCTGCCCTAACATATATTTGCGAGAGGGTTCCTCATAAACCTAGCACTGCCCCACATTCACTTTTTTTTTTATTCTCAAAAAAGTGGAAGCATTTGTATGCTCTGCCAAATACACTCACATTAACAAGGACATGAAATATAAAAGCATCAGGAGCTTGAGACAAGTGGGCAAATTTAACTCCCACCAATTGAGCCGCCATCATAGACACTCAATATTTAGGCAAAGCAAGCTTAAATGCATATCTTTAAGGAATGTAGACCTATGATATTTTCCTTTACAGTACATGGCACATAGTCAGTGCTTCATAAATACCTGTTGAATGACTAAAAGCAGTAATCAGATAAAATTAAAATGAAAAAGCATCATTCTTTTTGCCTTTGTTAATAGGAAGGCCTGTAGCTGTTCCCACTATATGGATAATTTTAGTTAAGAGGAATATGGGGACACAAGGAAAAACGAGGAGAGAAAGACAAGAGCAAGGATGTCAGATTTCCCTTCCCTTCTCCACAGTAATGGTGGCAGAATCTTAGGTCCTCAGAGAAGAGAAGGAAGTTGCATACTAACGATTACTGAGGCATGCAAATATATTTCGCTGAACCTAATGTTATCCACCTTTCCCCTATAGAGTATAAAAGATTTTTTTTTTTAAACAACAGCATTTTCATTCAAGTTCCAGTTTTTGGCACCTATCATTCAAATAACATCTATAGTATATGCTTAAACACTCAGGAATGAAAATGATGACTGCATAGAACCATGCACATAATTACTCACACTGCATTCATGTTAATTTGCAAGTGAAACAGGATCTTTCTCATGAGAAAGTGACTTGATATGACACGTTGAAACATTGGCTTTCGTGCATGTAACTTGTCTCTCACATATACTAAGCTGCTAATAGATATAACCAACATCTCAAGTTTATGTACTAAGTGAACAGAAATAATCAAAATTCAAACACCAGGCTCTTAGCTAAGATCCACAGAGAAAACAACAGACAAATGAAGCGGCACATACAAAAAAAAATTGTATCACATAAGTAATTATAAATTTTAATGTGAAAAAAATTTAATATAAACTTTCTTGTACTTCCTAGCTGGATAAAATGGCAGATCATCTGTCAATGACAGATAATCAATAAAGCTCAATAAAATGACAGACTACCTGTCATTGACGGGCAATCAATAAAACACAATAAAATAGCATTATCCATCAATGACAGGTAATGTCACTTTATTACACTAGAAAGTGAAAGAAAGTTAGCATTAATTTTTTTTACATTAAAATTTACAATTTCTCATGTGTTATATGTTTTCTTATATGTGTCCCTTTATTTGCCCATTGTTTTCTCCTTGTGGATCCTAAGAGTCTGGTGTTTGAGTTTTGATTATTTCCTTACTTAGAACATAAACTTGAGATGTTGGTTATATCTATGAGCAACTCAGTATATAAATACCCAATAAAATGACAGATTAATGAGATATAAAATAGAACACAAAGAAAAGAGGCAGTTTTTAATCAGGGAAGGATCAGTGTCACGACATGTATATAGGAAGCTTGACCTTAGTAAAGAGTTCAAAATGATAGGCCGTTAGGGACTGTAGAGGTTAAACAGCTCAACCCCTTCACTTCACATGTGGAGAAACTGAGAACTACATTCCACAGTACAGAAAGAGCTCTGAATGCGATTGCTCAGTCAGTGATCTTTGAAAGATCATGGAGAATTCTACTTACTGCAACTTACTAAGCATTTATTAAGTGCCTGCTATTTGTCAGGCGCCATGTTAGGCATTGGGTAGACCAAGACAAAAATGAAACAGTCCCTAATCTCAAGGGATTTACATTCTACTGAAGTGAAAGTAAAAAACATGAACCAAGATATGTCCTCAAGTCCACTGCTCACAACCCCTGGCACCCTTAAATGCTCAGCTTAAAGCCACTTTCTTCAAAAGTTCTCTCCTGATCCCCCCAAAGTTGTTAATAGCCCTGGACTCTCAAATCTGAAATCACTTAGTATTTATTTTACATAAATCCTATATATACTTACCTGTGAACATGTTATATGTCTCAGTAGAACATGAACTCCTTGAGGGCAAGGGTTGATGTATCTACAGTGCCTAGAACAGTCCCTGACATATAGGAAACTTGCTAAAAGCTCTTTAATTGACTGATAAATGAAACCAGAAGATAAATGGAAGCTGTAGCTACTTGGAAGAATGATTCTCAGGTTCTCCTTGGAAAGGCAAATAAGGGAATTGGAAGAGTTAATCTATCGTGAATCTAAAGCCAACAAGAAATATCGTTTTGTGGGACATTTGCTCATCTCACATTTTGAGGAGAGCAGGCAGCCAACATTCTCCACGACTCTCCCACATCACTAGACCATGGTTTTGCTCACACATTTCTTGGATGATATCCTTTATACTTTTTCTCCTTGTTTGAGTTACAGAGAGAGAAAGGCTATGTGCCCTCAATGCCAATATTCTTGAGATGACAAGAATAGAAAAAGACATTCCCCATGTTGGGTGTATCTTCCTCACACTGGAAAGATATGGACAGAGGAAACATTGGAGGGGAGGAGTGTGGAGGTTTCGATCCACATTACCAGAAGGAATATCCACACTAGTGAGAGCATGGATCTATGAGTACTTGAAAGAGTACTGGAGGTAATATTTGGACAAAAGCAAAGAGGTGGGAAATGAAATGTTGTGTATGGGAATCAGCAAGTAGATTAGTTTGGCTAGCTAAATTAATATAAACAAACAAACAAACAAACAAATAAATAAAGGCAGTGAGGTGACAAAGTAGATAGAGTAAAAATCAGGAAGACTTACATTTAAACTCTACCGTAGTCACTTAGCTGTGTGACTCTGGGCAAGTCATTTAGATTCTTTGTGCCTCAGTTTCCTCATCTATTAAATGAGGATGATGATATCCTGGGCAGCTAGGTGGTGCAGTAGACAGAGCGCCAGTGCTGGAGTCAGGAGAACCTAAGTTCAAATCTGACCTCAGAAATTTATTAGCTGTGTGACCCTGAGCAAGTCACTTAACCCTATCTGCCTCAGTTTCCTTATTTGTAAAATGAGCTAGAGAAGGAAATGGCAAACCACTCCAGTATCTTTGCCAAGAAAACCCCAAAGGGTCATAATGAGTCAGACATGACTGAACAGACTGAATAACAACAAAAATTACATCCTACCTTACCAGATTGTTGTGAGGGTCAAATAAGATATATAAAGTGCTTTGCAAACTTTAAAGCATTATGTAAATACTATTATTAAATATAAAGGGAAGAAAGAGTTTATAGTTTCAAATCACATTGGGTAGTTGGGCCCCACAGATTCTGAGCCACTTAATACTATATCCTTTAACTCAAAGACAAGCAACACAAGAAACTAAAAAACATCCTTGACTCAAGGTGTGGCTAATTTCCCATTTCCATCCACAAAAATGATTTTCTTTGTATTTCCAACTACCTGACCTTAAACGAATCTTTAAAAAGTTAATTTTTACTTCAGATCAGACTTCGTGACTTAGAACAAAGCTAAAGCAAAATCAAACCATCAGAAAAGACTGCATAAATTATTCTAGACCCCCATAAAATGATGCTTCCTGGATGTGGCTAGGAGAAAAACAACTTTCCCCACCCTGTTTTCAGAGTGCCAAATGGAAAAGATCCCAAGTAACCAATTCTAGATCTCATTTCTATACAATCAGGAGACTTGAAAGGTTGGGCATGTAAACCCAAATGGGAAAAACTGCCTATATGTTTGTGAGTCGTTAAGGGTGTACCTAAATAGTATCCAGGGGTGCTGGAGTGCTTGTATTTAAAAAAAAAAAACATTCTAAATCATCTCCTATGACAGCCCTAAGTGACTTCACGTAAACACATTCAGTGGTACCATGAGTAACAAACTCTGTTTCCATCAGAAACCCTTTATTCTGCGTAAGAGACCTGCACACTAAGTGAAGGCCCAGGCTAACTTTAACCAGCTACAGCTGGCTCACTGCTATAAAAAGAACTAATGAAAACATAAATACTAACTTCTCCATCCCCCTTTAGCCAGTACGTCAAGGCTGCGCAAAGGCAGCCCTTTCCAAAGGCTCCGAGTGAATGAAGCGGCTGCTCTGAACCAGCCTGGTCTGGTTCTGTGAAGTTTGTTTACTGAACAACATGTGCAGAGACACACTGAATGTCCGTACTGGAAGGAGAGGGAGGGCACATGTTGAGGATGACAGAAATCACATGATCCACTGACTCGCAGAGCCAGTTTTCCTGACACTCTTAGATACTTTTTTTTTTTAAAACACACACACACACACACACACACTAACAAATGGGCAATCTGTCTCAGAAACAGAGATAGACTACCTTGGGAGGAGTTCTTAAAGTAAAGGTTATAAAAGAAATCATTGAACACTTTGGCTTTCTCCACAGATTTTAATAATTAAATTTATTATAAGCACTGACTTTTCAACAGTATTCAACTTCTTTCTGATTACATAGATGTTACTTACTATAATTCACTAAGAGGAGAAAAATATCCTAACAACAAAACCATACATATATTTTTTTTAAAAAGCAAACGTATTTTACATTTATATACTACTACTAGTTATATTAGGATTTCAACCCATGTACAAAATGTGGTGGCTGAATTCCTCCACAACAAAAACTTTAGTCTAAGCTAGTTTCTAATGCATCCATTAAGTTGGTAACCTCTCCACTGAAAACGTGGCAAGCTGGCCTGGCATTTGTTTTGTGCTCTGGAACAGGGAACAGTGTTTGAGATTAGTTATCTTTTTCTAACGCACACGGGGATTTTTGTCTTGGCCCAGGATATGAGCATATTATGTAAAGCTGATGCTCAGTATATTTTATTTGAGAACAGTCCTATCTGCGAATAGCTCACATATCTACCTCTCTAGCCCTGGACTCTCTTTGCAGTGCCAGGCCCACATTCCATCTAATGAACATTTCCACTGAATCTTACTCCATCAATTCGAATCCAACCCATCTCTAAAACTAAACCTCTCTCTTCACTCCAACATTCTTTCTTCTCGTGACTTCAGTATTTACATTAATGATAACATCATTCAATCCATCATTCAGAAGTAGAAACCTGAGTGGTCTCTGATTTCTACCTCTCCTGTGTTCACCACATCCAATAAATCAATTGGCATTTATTTATTAGGCATCTGCACTGTGCCAGAGCCCTCTGGTATTCACTGGAAACAGAAATAACAAAATGAAACAGTCCCTGCCCTCCAATCTATTATAATGTCCTGTCAATTCTGCTTTTGGGACAATTAGTGCAATGGATGGAGAGCTGGGCCTGGAGTCAGAAAGAACTGAATTCAAATCCAGACTCAGACGCTAGCTGTGTGACCCTGAGCAAGTCACCTAACTTTTGTTTGCACAGTCTCCTCATCTGTAAAATGCAGATAATAAGGGCACCTACCTCCCAGAGATGTTGTGAGGATCAAATAAGATAACATTTGTATAATACTAAGCACAGTGCCTCACACAGAGTAGGTTCTATAAGGGTTTTTTTTTTTAATAATATCTTTCACTTCCATTTCCATTTTACTTAGTTCAGGCCCTTATTATCTACTACCTATATTACTGTGAAACTGTCCTTACTGAACCCCTTTGCGTCCAGTTCCCCCTTCTCTCAATCCATTTTATAGGCAGCTTCTACATTAATCATCTTAAACACTATATACTGTCATTGGCAGAGGAAGTTTTGTCATCCAGGAGTTTCCTACGAGTGAAATCACATGTCCAGTCACTACCCCTATTTCCCTGCTTAAAACTTTAATTGAGATGAGATGTCCCTTGGGCAGGGAAGGAAGGCACAGGAAAAAGAGCGGTCACAGAGAGAATCAGGGAGGGGGCGTGGCTGGCTTTGACACGCCTAGCTCAGCTCTTAGACAAGAAATCATAAGGCGTCTGTCTGTGTGACCTGGTGACAGGCTTCGCTTAATTGGAAACTGACTCCTCGGTGCTAAGGGGAAATGACGACCCCTGAGTTAGAGTCTCCAATCTCCTAGCAACCTTTTCCTCTTACTGCAGATGGTCTATTCCTTGAGAGAAGAGGAAACTGATGCCCAGTGGATGAAACCGTTACTCTGAGCGGAGCCTCTTTTGGAACCTGAGCAAAGGTTCTGAACCTTTTTTTGTGTTATGGATCCCTTTCCTAGCCTAGTGAACCCTCTGGGCCCCTTCTCAGAATGTTTCTTGCCAACATTCGTAATGGAAGGAAATTTTAAATTTAAATGAGAAAGTTAGTCGAAATAAAGTGCAATTTTTTTCTTCCCACTCAAGTTCACAGAACTACTGTAATCTATCCACAGACTCCTTGGAGGTGAAAATCCCCTCTTCTAGTGCTTTGCCAATGAGGTGAGGGTATCTCAGATACCTGGGGGAACCTGTGTTCCCAGACACAGGAATTCATTCCACATGGAGAGGGGAGGAGGGAAGGAGGATGCCTATTAGTACCTCTGGACCTTAATTACCCCATCTGAAAAAAGTGCAAATAAAATGAGGACTAGTTGATTTCTAGAGTTTTGTCCAAATCTAAACCTATAAATAAAGAGCTCCCTATACATTATCCTTAATCCTCCTCTTTTTTTTTTTAAACTTTGAGCACTATAAAGCAGGTATCTATTACCTTTTCACTTAGTATTAGGGAATAATTAGCAGGAAAACTGATTTCTCTGCTTAGCTTTTCTGTAAATATAGTCGAAGTGCCTTTTCTCTACTTTTACTCTTATTTTTCTCTTCCAAGTACATAAGTTTCAAATATTCCTAGAGCTCACTTCTGGCCATGCCACTCCCTTGCTCAAAAGGCAGCAGTGGCTCCCTATTGCTTCTAGGATAAATCCCAACCCCTCAGTTTGGTATTTAAAGCCTTTCACAATCCAATTCCAGCTGACCTCTCCAGACTTATTACCCATCATTCCCTTTTGCAGCTGTTCCTCACACGTGGCAGTCTATCTCTTGTTTCTGTGCTGTTGGACAGGCTGTCCCCACTGCCAGGAATGTGTTCCTTCTTCATCTCTTCCTCTCAGAATCCCGTTTCCTTGAAAGCCTTCTTTTACATGGTTCCCGATTCCTACTCTCCTCTAACTCCATCCTAAGAGCTATGGCCCTCCCCCATGACCTCAGGTTTGACACTGTATATATTTTTGTTCATTTCCCCATGGAAATATGATCCTTGAAGGCAGGGATTTTATATCCATGAATGCTTAATGAATGCTTACTGATTGATCCTCTTTATATACAGAATAAAAAGTCCTTTGTACTTGGATTCTAATAGCTCTAAATAGCATCTATGTAGCTCTTCAGATTTGCAAAGCACTTGAAAAATATTATCTCTGTTCCTCTCCTACCTAGGAGGTGGATGCTATTGTTATTGTTCCCATTTTCCAGATGAAGAAACCGAGACAAACAGTGGTTAAGTGATTTACCCAGAGTCACACAGCTACTATATATCTGAAGTGGGATTTGAACTCCAGTCTTCCTGACTCCCAGTTCAGTGCTCTATTCACTTGACCCACCTAGTTGCCTCTGATTCTCATCAGCCTTTCCAATTTTATCTTTCTCTATTTCCTGACATCATTTTAGGGTTACTTGCTATGACTTAGGGCAGAACTTTTGCCTTGCTCAAGACCAACCTGGGTCCATCTCTTAGTCTCTTAGCAAATGACCTTACTGCCCATATCACTAAGAAGAGGAAGGTTACTGGACATGACTACTCTACTGAGTGGAATGATCATTGGATTTTAGAGTCAAAGGACCTGGGTTCAAATCCTGATTCTGCTACTTGTTATCTGTATGATGCTAGGAAATCATTTTCTTCATCTATAAGATGAGGGAAGTTAGATTAGTTCTTATTACTCCTCATTAACAACATATCCAGGAAGCATGTTGGTAAATATTTAATAATTGGCCCTCCAGAGGAAAAAATGTATGTATGGCATACTTTAAGTTTAAACTGGATTATTAACATTTCCCTCATCATTTTCTTAAGTCGAGACAATCAACAAAATAATAAATCAAGCCCTGATTTGTAATGTTTGCCCATTTCTAAGGTATAAATGTTTACATTGAAAATTTAACAACAGGCTCACAGGAGGGAGCTGGCTACAGCACAGCCCTGAACACATCTCTATATGTTTTTTTGTTTGTTTGTCTTCTTTTTTGGTGAGGCAATCGGGGATAAATGACTTGCCGAGGGTCCCACAGCTAGTAAGTGTCAAGTGTCTGAGGCCACATTTGAACTCAGGTCATCCTGACTCCAAGGCTGGAGCTCTATACACTGTACCACCTAGCTGCCTTGTTTCTATGTGGTTTTGCACTGACTCTCTCATGCCTGGAATTTATTCCCTCTTTCCCTCTGTCTTTTAGAATCCCCACTTTCCTTCAAGGCTCAGATTAAATATCATCTTTCTGCATGAAACCTTTCCTGATTCCCTTAGCAACTAGTGCATCATCATCCCTCGGTGTCTTTTATGTACTTGGTATATGCCTGTATACCTACATATTTGATTCTCCCAGAAGAATATAAGTTCCTGAAGAGCAAAGAATATTTTGCTTTTGTCTTTATATGCCCAGTGCCGAGTACACTGCCTGGTACATAGTAGAGACTTAATAAATGTTTGCTAATTGTTTTCTTAATATCATTTCCTTTTGCCTCCTCTAGGAACACACTTTATCAAATATCCTTGGTTCTGTGCTTGGATATTTCATACTCGGTTCTCAAAAGACCTTTCCTTCATTCTCCTACCCTCTCTGGCCACCATTTAAATTCTTTGAAGGTAGCAAGCATATTTTATTGAAAATAGTAATGAATTAAATATTTGAGTGGCTGCCTAGAGGCAGCTTGATGGCAAAGTGGATACAGTGCTGTGCCTGGAGTCAGGAGGAGCTGAGTTCAGATCTGACTTCAGACACTAGCTGTGTGACCCTGGGCAAGTCACTTAACCTCTGTGTGCTTAGGAGGAAGCTAGGTGGCTCAGTGGATATAGCTCTGGGCCCGGAGTCAGGAAGACCTGATTTCAAATCTGGCCTCAGACATTTACTAGCTCTGTGACTCTTAGCATATCATTTACCATTGGTCTGCCTTAATTTCCTCAACTGTAAGATGGGGATAATAATAGCACCAACCACCTACGATTGTTGTAAAGATCAAATGAGCTAATATTTGTAAAGCACTTAGCAAAGTGCCTGTGGATATTTCCTTCACATATATATACACATATATAGGAAAAATACATATTTCCTTCCTTCCTTCCTTCCTAGTCCTGGATCTGAAGTCACAGGACCAGGATTCAAATCCTAGCTCTGCCACTTAATGACATATGTGACCCTGGACAAATCACTTAACCTTTTTTAGCCTTACTTTTCTCATCCATGAAAGAAGGGCTTTGGATTAGATTCTCACGTCCCTTCCAGTTCTAAATCTAAGACACTACGATCTGGGATCCATTCCTACTTCCCTGCCTCTGGTTATGCCATCCTCCCCAGACCCAACCCTTTCTACAATGTCCCATCCAGCTATAAAGTTCCATGATTCTGTACAGCTCCTACTTCTCCTTCAAGGGCCAGCTTAAGTCTCATTTCCTCTGTGGGGCCTTTCCTGGCCACCCAAACCCACAGTCACTTATTTTTAACTGCTGGAACACTCATTGCTTCTACCATTTATTTGGCCTTTAAGACATATAGCCTATTGTCAGTTCTCTCTCTGTGTCTTATCTGCTCAGCTACATCAGTCAATGAAGTCAGAGACCAGGTAGATCTCATACTTCTTTGAGGCCTCCATACCACTCTCCATATAGTACGTTATTAGGTGTTACACATATTTGCCAATGAATTGATATAAAGATCTGGATTTACAGAAACAGATAAATGGTTTAGCATAAATGATGGGGAGATTATTTGCTCATCACCAGGTGAAGTTTCCCTGGTAACATTTAAAATATCATTTTAATTAATACAGATTTTTTTTTTGGAATATACACAATATGAAAAGAACATGGAAGTTAGGGAGCATGGGCATTGGATCAGTGATTTAATTGGCATGGGGAAACTTCCACTACCAGTAATACAGATCAGTACTTTCTTTGCAATGTACAGTCTTAGAGAGTTGCCTGGTATACTGAGAGGTTAAGTTATCTGACCAGGGCCACACAGTATCATTTAGCAAAGCGAAAAATAGTACCTGCTCTCAAGGAGCTCACAGACAAACAGGGGGAGACAACACACACTCAAGTATATAACAATACAAGATATGTATATATATAGATAGATAGATAGATAGATAGATAGATAGATATAGATATATACACACATATATAGTAAGTGTACAAACAAGATATATATATATATACATATATATATATACACATATATATGTAAGATAAATTGAAAATAATTAGCAGAGGGAAGGCACTAAGATTAAGTAGGATTGGAAAAGAAGATGGAGCTTTAGCTGAGACTTGAAGGAAGCCAGAAGGCAAAGATAAGGAGGGGGAGCATTACAGTCATAGGGAACAACCAGTGAAAATGCCCAGAGGGGGAAGATGGGAGTATATATTTGGCTTATAGAGTATATGGAGGGGAGGAAGTTGTAAGACAACCTGAAGGGTAGAAAGGGGCCAGTTTTTGAAGGTAATAGAGCCCCTGAAGTTGACTGAATATGGAGAGACGGTAAGACTTTTGTTTGTTATCTATGGAATAGGCATTCCAGAGAGCACAGGAGAAGGTAGCTTTAGAGTGGAAGGTTGGGGGTACTGGGTTGAGGAGGAAGAGAATAAGGGACTGGCCAGTGGGTGATGGAGAACAGGGTTTGAACAACGGCAACTAGAGGTTCAGAATCACTGGGATAGGGCAGGTATGATGGGGTGGAACTGGCAATCACTGAGGAATGAAATCTAGTAGGTTACTATTGTCCATAGGGACTCAACTTTGTGTGGCGTTGTCCCAGCCCTTTATATCCTGGTTACTTTCCACCTTTCTTGTAATACTGGTCTCCTTGCTCTCCCTTGTACAAGGCACTCCATCTCCAGTCTCTGTGAAGCTAAGCCTCCTAGCCTCCCTGGCTTTCTTCAAGTCAGTAAAAATCCCATCTTTTGCAAGAAGCTTTTGCCAATCCCCCTTAATCCTAGTGCCTCCCTCAGAGGTAATCTCCAATTGATCCTGTCTACATCTTGTTTGTACATAATTGTTTGCAAGTTGCCTCCTTCCACTAGACCTTGAGCTCCTTGAGAGCAGGGACTAGTTTTGGCCATAGCCCAGGCATTAAAATGTTTGTTGACTGGTAATTGATTGGGACAACCTACTAAGGGTAATAGATTCATGGAGGACCAGGATGTTAAAACTAGGAGGAACCATAGTGATGATGTAGTCAACCCCCCTCATTTTACACATAAGGAAACTAATATCCAGAGAGGTTAACTGACTTTGCCCAATGTTACACAGGCAGTAACAGAACCTGAATGTGAATAGCGAACTGTACTAATGAAACCAAATCTGTCAAGCCAGAATTACGTAATATTTTCTATGTGGTAACTTTAGCTTCTGTATCTAGCAAAATTCTTAGTGGACTATATAATTAGCAGTGTCTATTTCACTACACTATATATACCAAGGGGTTTTAACCATTTTGTTGACATGGACCCCCTTGGTGAAGGCTCTGGACCCTTACTGAGAAATATGTTTTTAAAGTCATAAAATAAAATACATAGTATTATAAAGGAAGCTAATTTTATTGAAATATGGTTATAAAAAAACAGGTTTATAGGACCCCAGGTTAAGAACTCCTGATCTATACTTAAAATCTGTTCATAGAGTAGGCTAAATGTTTATTTGGGGTGGGGGTAGTTAAGCTTTAGTTAACCTTTCAATCAATCAGAAAGCAGTTAATAAATGTATAGAACACTGGGCCTGAAGTCAGGAAGACCTAAATTCAAATCCAGTCTTAGCTACTTACTAGTTATGTGACCCTGGGTAAGTCACTTAACCTCTGTCTGCCTCAGTTTCCTCATCTGTAAAATAGAGATAATAACAGTACCTTCCTCCCAGGACTGTTGTGAGGATCAAATGAGATATTTGTAAATCATTTTGGAAATCTTAAAGAGCTATATCAAGGTTAGTTATTGTAGTTATTATTATTATTATTATCTGTTAGGTAGTATGTTAAGCTCTGGTGATTAAAAATAAAACAGTCCCTAATCTCAAGAAGCATACATTTTAATGGGGGAGATAGCATAGACATATAAAAATATATGTAAAATATAAGTGAAATGAGTGCACGGCAGTATGGGAGGGAATGCACTAGAAACTAGGTAGGCAGGAATCAGCAATGGCTTCATGTTGAAAGTGACCTTCAAGTTGAGTTTGGAAGGGAACCAAAGATTCCAAGAAGCAGAGGTAAGAAGTGGAGGTGGGTAGGAAGTGCATTACAGGTATAGGGTTGGGGAGGTGAGGAAGGGCAGCCAGTGCAGAGGTACAGGACATTTTGGATGAGGTGGAGTATGTAATTAACAATGAAAAACAATAACAAAAGGTTTAATTTAATTCTACTGCTTTCTGACAAAGAATAAAATAGGAAACAGTTCAATTGCTTTCATCAGTGGTATTCAAGGCCCTCTATAATCTGTCTCCAATCTATCTTTCTAACCTTATTCCCCTATAACTATTCTCCTATATTAACCTACATACAGACTAGTCTGCTCACTATCTCCTATCATGCTTTCCTCCTGATATTCCACCAATGCAGAATGTCACCCCCACTCTTCAGTATATCTGTACCCTATCCATGGTCCAAAGCTAAGACTCAGTACCATGGAAAGGTAGCTGGATTAGGAGAATCTACGTTTGAATTTCCATTGCTGCAGTTCTTTGGGCTTTAGTTTTCTCATCTGTTGGAGCAGACTGGACTAGATGATCCCAAAGATTACTTCCAACTCTAAATCTCTAAGGACATGATCCCATGTACCCTGAACCAAAAGGAGGGAAGGGAAGCAGGAAGGGAGGGAAGAAGAAAGGAAGGATGAAAGGAAAGGAATAAAAGAAGGAAGGAAGGAAAGAAGAAAAGAAGAAAGGGAGGAAGGAAGCAACACAAGGGAGTATGTAGAGAGGAAGGCTTTATTGAGCAACTGTTATGTGCCAGGCACCATGCTAAGCACTTTATAAACATTAACTCATTTGATTCTTCCCTACCTGGGAGGTAGTTGCCATTACTATTCCCCACTTTACAGTTGAAGAAGCTGAGGCACACAGAGTTTAAGTGACTTGCCCAGGGTCACGCAACTACTAAATGTTCCAGGCTTGATTTGAACTCAGGACTTCCTGACTCTGGGCCCATTGGTCTATATATTTACCAGGAGCCTTAGCTATAATGCCCCTTCCAAACACGTGCCAAATGACTGTGGGATGAAATCAGTCAGTATTTGAATAGCTATTAGGTACTGTGATGTCAGGAATGGAGAGGTCAGAAAAATAATTAGAAGACATTATGTGAACTTGTAATGAGTGTAGGAACCCTTTACTACAAAAGAGCAAGTTGTTTCATTACTTATTCCCAGTTAGCGAAGCCCAAATGAATGAAGTTGCACTATGGTTAATGTTATTCTGTGAAATTTATTCTTTCATTGCATCTTCTGAGTTTGATCTTTTTAACAGTTTATAAGGAAGGATTTGCAAAGCAAATTAATGATACATGCATTGTAAGAAGCATCACTTTGTTTGTATTTTAGTTACAGAATTTTAGATTTGGAAGGGACCTCAAATCTGAACCAGAATACCCTTTTAAATATACCTAGTAAATATTCAGTCATACAACATTTGATTGCGTAATGATAATACTAATAATAATAGCCATCATTTATAAAACATTTTAAGGTTTACAATGCATTTTCCAAATTTTATGTAGTTTTATCCTCACAACAATTATGGGAGGTAGGTGCTATTACCTCCATTTTATAGTAAGGAACCTAGAGGACACAGAGGGTAAGTGACTTGCCCAAGATCACACAGATGCTAAATGTTTGAGATAGTATTTGAATTCAAGTCTTCTTAACTCTAGGTCCAGCACTCTATCTACTGTGCCACCTAGCTGTTTAAAGACCTCTAGTTAGGACATAACTCACTACTTCCTATGGTAGTTCACCTCAACTTCTGGATAGATAAATTCAGAAGGGAATGAAATCACTGTGGGTTGGAGTGGTCAAGGAGGGCCTCATGAAGCATATGGGAGTTGATGAGAAACCCTGAGGCTATTCCCCTTCCAGATTGATTTTTTTTTAAAAGAGGTCATTCTTTGCTTCATTTCTTACCTAGCTTTACTCACTGAATGAGTATTGCCTCAGTAAAAATGAGACCTGAGAAAGATCTTAGCTTCAAAAGGCCAAAGTCTCCCACTGCATCCAGGACCATCTCTAGTGGTTCTGATCTATATCTTGCCACTGGACCCAGATGACTCTAGAGGAAAAAGTGAGGCTGATGACTCTGCACAGCCCTTCCTCACTTAAATCCAATTCACTGCAAGTCATGGCATTACCCTTCTGATGTCACGGTCCTCTTCATGAACAAAGGACAAACAACAACAACAACCATGGTACCACTTATTTCAAGGAAATAGTTTCAAAACAGGACAATGGCAGAGGACAGCAAAAGTTACTTTTCTTGTGTTCAAAGCAACCTTAAGCTTTATTATAATTTTTTAATGAACATAACTTAAAGCAATGAAAAGTAAACTATGAGGAAAGAAAACTAAACTATTTTATAAGGAATAAAAAGGAATACAAGACAGAGTAGAAAAAGCAGAAACATCTCCTAAGGCAAATAAGGTAGACTTTGTGACAGAGGTTAATTGGAAGGGAAAATTCTGGAAAACATTAATGAAATATAAATATTAAACAAATTCATTTGCACTGAAATTTAATAACAAGTCTCCTTAAATGAAGTACATATGTAAGGATCCCCACAGGTCTCTGATTGGCTTAGGAATACACATACTATCTTTGTTTTATTGAATTTTTATTTATTTTGCTAAACATTTCCCAATTATATTTTAATCTGGTTCAAGCTGAAGTCAGGAAAGTTGTGGGCCACAGGCTGCAGGGTGTTTGACACCTCTGGTGTATACCAGTGAAACTAAATTTTCACAATGAAAAGGTCTAACTAAAACACAGTTAGATTCTCTACTTTAGAATAAATGTAATTTTTTGCCTTTGTTAATAATATATACATATATATATATATATATATATATTTTTTTTTTTTTGTTGCTTTTTTGGTGAGGCAATTGGGGTTAAGTGACTTGCCTTGGGTCATACAGCTAGTAAGTGTCAAGTGTCTGAGACCGGATTTGAACTCAGGTCCTCCTGGCTCCAAGGCTGGAACTCTATCCACTATGCCACCTAGTTGCCCCTAATAATATTTTTAAAGATGAAAATAAGATGCTGAGAAAATAAAGCATGTAACTCTCTCTTTATTTAATACCTGCTGAACTGAGATATACTTTGAATAGGTTTACACCTGAAGAACAGTAACTTGTGAAAAATCCTAGGGACATATTGATGGGAATAGTCTGCCCATTGAGACTTTAGCAAAATTGAAAAGTTACTAGTGAAGAGTTAGTTATTGAAATATTATGGGGAAATCTTACAAATGCAGAATAACCATTCTAAGCTGTAGAAAGGAATCAGAGGCTTGAATATGAAAACTGCACATGAAAAGGGTGCAAAGACAATGAAATTCTACACACTGTAGAATTTCCCAGCTTTCATATTTTTGTCCCCAGCCACTTATCTATATAAGATCCCAAAAGGAATCTGAGAAGTAGCCTTGGCTGGATTGAAACTAATCACCGTAAGCCGAGGAAGACTTGAGAGAAGTAGTCCTCAAGCAGGAGGGACTGTCCCAGTCAATATCACTCAGCCAAAGCTAGTGGATGAAGTGGGAAAAGACTATAGTAAGCCCACGGAGTCTAGCTGATGGATCCATCCCCTTTAGAGATTGTGCGCTTAGCTGAACAAGTTGCCTTACCACATCTAGCTCAGCAGCAGCTGACCAGTGGCCAGGCAACCTTTGATCTACTCCAGCAACAGACTGACATGTCTAACAGAGAAACTGTGCCCTAGCAGGAGCCAGTCCAGCTTGCCAATGCCACACCCTACAATGAACTTTGTGAGGACCCTCTCAATAAAGAACTTTGACACCCTTTAGTTTAGAGTTGTGAGCTGCTTTATCTATGTGTTCCCTATAGTTTTGCCTCATTAACACTATTCTTTAAGCTTGTGCGTACTTTCCCTCACCCCTAATTCTATGTATATTTATAGGAGAATGTGTCCCTGATCTTGAGATAAATGCTTGGTAACTGCTGATAATGCTATTTGAATAAATGTCTTTTTTAAAAGAACTGAATCTATTAGCTGATTATTAAAAGGAGTCACACCAGTGGGGGCTAATGAACTAGGGCTACAGTTGCTACTAAAATCCTGGCAGAGGTAAGAACCACCCCTCTGGAAACCTTCCAATGTCACTGCAAATTGGGAATATGACCCTAGAAACGACCTGACATAAAGAAATAATCAGCTTCTGGACAAGTATATAATAAAAGCCTGAATGAGGTCAATCAATCTCATGGTTCAATATTCTAACAAAATAATACTTTTAAGTATTAGGAGATTTACTTAGTTATAGTAGAGGAAGGATATTCAACAAACACATTCAATGAGGATATCACATTGATTCATCCAAGCACAGGTCACCTGTCTCCATGTTGTTTGGTGGTCCACCTGTTAATTATCAGGGCCCAGTCGAAGTTCCTCACAGTTTTTTTAAACTCAGGTTATCAGGAAACCATGGCAACATTTTGAGCCTTAGTTCCCCAGCACTAATTAAGTTATCAGGATGGCTTCAATCACTTTTAAATAAAAACTAGCCTAGTCCAAATGGAGGAGAGCCTTAGAAAATTGATCCCCTCACCCAAAAGAACTGAAAGATGTCTAATCCTATTTGGCAACACTTTATTACAGTTAAGTGTGAGTTACAGTACAGTATGTACCTGAAGTAAGTAAAACAAGGTAAGTTAAAAATCTATAGCTTACAAAACACTAATTCAGCTTGATCATTCCTCCAATTAAACGAAACTAATAAGGGTTTAAGACTATCAGATGGTAAGGAGAGCCTGATGTAGATAAATATGTTGCTCTCTCAAGACATGATATTGTACTCATTATGAAAAATAACCAAATACATTCACCAACAGAAAAAATGACATCAAAATGGCATTTTGATTCCTACACAAAGAGAGATCATATGAACAAATATTTCCTCTTTGTATCTAGGGACAGGGTTTCAAGCATATAAAATTAAACTCTTAAGATGGAGTATACCTGTGATACCAAATTTTTATTTACACTAAACAAATCTTTTAGAATATTTAATTAGTGTCACAATGACCAACCACAATTCCAGAGGACTAAGAAGGATACAGGCTTCCTTCCTCCTGACAGAGGTGATAGATTCAGAGTAGTTTGAGACATAATTTTTTGGGACATGGCCAATGTGTGAATTTGTTTTGCTTGACTTTACATGCTATGTAATAAGTTTTGTTTTTCTTGAATTCTCAAGGTGGGGGGAGAGGAGAAGGAGGAGACTGGAGAGAGAAAGCAGATCTTCATTTGAAAAAAATTAATTTAATTAAAAAATAATATTTGATCAGGATGCATTTACTATTAAGCAGTAGATACAGCACTAGTAAGGCTTGAGTTCAAACCCTGTGTCAGACACTTACAAACTGTGTGAAACTCTAGGCAAGTTACATAATCTATCAACCTCAGTTTCTTTATCTGTAAAACAAGTATAATAATGACACCTACCTCATGGGGTTGTTGTGAGGATCAAATGAGATGATAAAAGTAACATGCTTTGCATACCTTAAATTACTACATAAATGTTACCTATGATTAGTTATTATTATATTCTGATACACAACACCATAACCTCAGATGTCCTGAAGACAAAGGCATGTATTTGGCACACCTGATGAAATCTGACTCTTATTTTAACATGAATAACATCTGCCATGGATGCTAATCATACCCTTAAAAACTTTTGGCAGACAGAAGAAATTTCATTTCACTTTGGCAGTGCTAGAGTTTATCTCCCAGAGAAGAACACACGCAAGTGATACATGAGATAGGGTGTCCCAAAAACTTTTAGCTCAAAAGTTGTGGGTTGCTTTAATAGCTTAAAAACTACACTAAGACTTTTGGGACATGCTATAAAAATATGAAAAGTCAATCAATAACCTGTAAATTCATGATTATAATACCAAAGACAGGATTCTTATGGCTCACTTTCTCTATTAAAAACAAACAAACAGATGTCTTCCACAGAGGCAACGAACCACTCAGAACTCCTCGAAATCCTTTCATACTGCCTAATAAGAGCTTATATGACATGTAAGGGTTACAAAATACTTTTAATAATAATAACAATGAAAATAATAATAATATCTAGAATTTACATAGAGCCTACTATGTGCCAGGCATTGTGCAAGGCACTTTACAAATATTATCTCACAACAATTCTAAGGAGATAGGTGCTATTACCACTCCTGTTTTATAGTTGAGGAAATTGAGGCAAACAGAGGTTACATGACTTTCCTAAGGTAACCTAGCCAGTAAGCAGCCACTAGATTTGAACTCAGGTCTTTTTAATGATGAAGAAAGTGGTGCTGAGAAAGTTATAGTATGCACTTGAAGTAAGTAAAACTTTATTAATGTGTGCAAATGATTATGCAGCTAGTAACTCTCAAGAAGCATTTTTGGAACCCAGGGTTTCCTAACTTCCAGTCCAGCACTCTTTCTATCATATCAATATGCTACTAGTTATTGCTGGGCAAACAGGCACTCAACAAATGCCTGATAAAGAAAGTACAAAATGAGGGAGGTCAGTGATTATAGAATCAGAGAATCTCAGAGCTGGAAGGGACCTCAAAGGCCATCTACTTCAAGCTAGATCTCAATGAGAACCCTCTACAACCCTCCCCAACCCCACCCCAAACCTCTCAAAATAGCCTTCCCGTCTCTAAGGTCTTCAGTGATTCCTGGCACAGCCCATTCCCATTCCATTTTGGGACAGCTCTAATTTTTGGAATTTTCTTTCCTGAGTGACGCTGAGCTCTTTGTGGATGGTAAGGTGAAATCATCTTCCCTCAGACTTCCCACTCATCATTAACTCTGCCCTCAGAGACCTAGGGGAGAAAATTCAATTCCTTCTTTTACATATTACATATTCTTCATCACACATTTACATCTCTATATGATATCAGAAGATCACGATCACATCTTCTTTAACTCTTCTCTCTCCAACTGCAGTACTCCCAGATCCTTCAAATAATCCTCATAAGATATGGTTCCAAAGCTTTCTAAGACCTATCAGTTCCACTACTGATAACCACGACCTTGTGGAAATCTTTGGTTCTATGTGACGCAATTTGCTTAGCTACAAATGGGGAAAATAATTCAGGTCATATCAATAAACCAATTCCAAAAGCATTTTTTAACCACTTATGCCAGGCACTCGGTTAAGCTCTGTCTGAGATTACAAAGAAAGAGCAGTCCTTGCTCTAAGGATTACCAACCTCAAAAGGTTATTATGGGGCAAAAGAGAGGATAGAGTCTGGACCCATAATTTCATTGGTATAAAGAACTCTAGGTTGAGGAAATCACTTCTATCAATGCAAGCTGATTTCTTCTCTGGAAAATGTATTATTACAGAGTTGGCCTGAGGCTAACAGGCTAGTATGTATCAGAGGCAGGGCTTGAACCCAGGTCTTCTTGGTTCTGAAACCAATTTTTTATTATGCCATGCTACCATGAGGAAAAAATAATGACTTTAAATAATACAGAAAAATATAAAGGTAAATTCTCATAGTTAGGAATTCTATTATAATGAAGGAATCTGTAATCTGGTTCCATTCTCATTCAGCAAATGGTTCAAAGGAATTATTTTTGTGATTCTGCTTTCAAAACCTTTTACATTAAGAATAATTCTGTAAAAGTGTTTTCTTTGCCCTTGTACAATCCTGTGCTCTGAATCCTGTGCTATAACAGAGGCTGAGTACATATTGGCCCCACTAGGGGTGAAGGTGACCTCCCTGGAGTACTTTGGGCTGACCTTTTAGTAAGGTCACATCCCTCCCTTAAATATCATAACCATCTAAACAAATATTCATATCCCTCCCTTAAATATCATAACCATTTAAACAAAATATTCAAAACACCTCACTGGTCCCCTCCCAAAAATGCTTAGTCTCAGATATTAAAAGATTCCAGATCTTGGAGGAGGACAGGAACAAGAGTAAATATCCTTTATGATTTGTGTTCAATAAATACTTGTTGATAAATTAACTCATTGAACTAATAACTCAGTTCAACAGGCATTTGCTGAATTCAATTCAATGAACGTTTATTAATGCCTACTCTGTATAAGGATGCTATAGGTGATGGAAAGAAATAGAAGATATGCTTTCTTCCTTCAACAAGTTTACAATCCTGGGGCAGTTAGGTGGTGCAGTGGATAGAGCTCTGGCCTTGGAGTCAGGAGGATCCAAGTTCAAATCTGGCCTCAGACACATGACACTTACTAGCTGTGTGACCCTAAGCAAGTCACTTGACCTCACTGCCTAGCCAAAAAAAAAAAAAAAAAGTTTACAATCCAGTAGGGAAGATAAGAGACACATACATATTAATATTTAATATGAAGTGTGATAGGACCAAAGTCTACCAGGGTTCTCTGCTCTTTCGTTTCTCCTTTCCCTGTAGAAAAAGCTAAAGAAAACCACAGCTTGGTTGACTTGGGGAAGGGGAAGGTTAAAACTGTGCCTTCCTAGATTAATCTTTCTAGTGGCCTCTGGTCATGTTGAGATGGCTTTGGGGTCACCTAGGGGCATCATGAGGGATGTAATCGGTGGAGGGCTCTCTTATTTAGTGGATGTCTGAAGGCTCCATCCTGCCCTGCTGACCAGATGCACTTCCATGTAAAGATGAGAGAAGCATCACATTTGTAGAGGCTACATGCCACTGGATCCTTGGTGCACATACTTCCTGTGTTTGGGCTAAGTAAACCTTGTTTTATTATCTGTTCTATCACTTACATGTATCTCATTTCAATCCAACATCGAATCTGAAATCATAAAGTTGGTACTTTGCATAGGATACAAGAATGAGTAAGACTCCCTGCTCTCAAAGAGCTTACAGTTCAATGTCATAAAGTGCCACAGCCAAAGAATTCGTTAGTTAGGTCAAGTAAGCTTCTGCTGAGCTGAAGAACCTTTCCATACTTCATTATGCTGGTTCTCCAGTGGCTGACCCAGTCTGTCTTCAGGAACACACTTGAAGCCTTTCCAGCCTGGTAAACCTTGCCTGAGATTAGGCCGCTATTGCAGCCGTGAGAACCTAGGGTCATTTCCACACCGTGCCAGAAGAGGAGGAATAAAACCAAAACACAGATAGTAGCAGTAAAAAGTTGGATTATGCTAAGTACAAAGTACTAGTAGGATTCAAAGGAAGGTTACACTTGCTTTTGTGGTAATAGGAAGGAATCAGGAAAGAGATTATATTGGAGGAAGAATTATCTGGGCCTTCAAGGATGGCTATGATTTAAGGCAGTGCAGAAGAAACGTCCAAGTAGAGAGGATAGCATGAACAAAGGTATGGAGACTTGAAAGCACAGGACTTGTGTAGGGAATGACACGTAATCTAATGGAAATGTATAGGAAATTTATTTAGTGAAAGATAAAGGTGAAAAGACAGGGTGGTAACACATTGTAGAATGCTACGTATGCCAGATTGAGTAGTTTTGATTTTATTTCACAGGCAAAGGTAGACTCTGAAAGTTTTTAAACAAGGAGAGTTAATCTGCTTTAGGAAGATTGATCTGGCATTTGTGTTTAAGGTTGGATTAGAACGGGAAGAGAATAGAAGCAAGTGACTGATCAGGAAGCTAGTTTCAAGGGCCAGTTAAGCCTCGATGTGGGGTAGCCCCTTTTTTTGGTCTAGGAAAAACTCCTTTGTTTTGTTGCCCCCTCAAATAAAGATTTGTCCTTATTTTTTAACTTTTATTTTAAATTTTAGGATACCACTGTCAGGGCAAGCCTTCCAGGAAGTAAGGGCAATATCTATTTATATGTCATCTTACCTCCTACTTCTATGGTGAAGGATGTTAAGCTGAGGGATTGCTTGGAGGGGATGGGGGGGGGTTCACTTGCTCCAGTTTTCTGGTAAGCACAGAGTTGATTTGGCACCAGTCAATCAGAGCTGGGGAGCCAGAAATCAGTACAATAAGGGTGAGTAAACTCAACTGCCAGTTGGCTGAACAGCCTATGAACAGACTGCCATTGGGCTTAGCAGCAGCTGGGAAAATAGGGCAAGGCAGGTCACTCATCAGAGAGGAAAAAAATGGAGGGAGGGTGGCTTAAGGTGCAGCAGCTGGAAGGCGGCAGTCAAGCCAGGTCAAATTTGATCTCACCAAGGCCGCCTTTGGTTGGAGTGAATGACCTGTGACACAGTGCACAAAGCTGGGATGATCCCCCTCAGGATTTGCCCAGTCCTGTCTGCTCTGCCTGTATTCCATAGCTCGTCTCTGTGCTGTCATATTAGAAAAACACATTCCAGAACTTGAATCTGGCTTATATAAAAGTTTTGGAGGTCTGCTCTAATGTGACCACAATACTGCCTCAAGATCAGAACTGCAGGCAAGGGAGGGTGTGGAGCCTCTTAAGAGGTCTCCAGCCTCTTTCAGTAACACAACAAAATTTCCAAGGAAAGAGGGTCAGGAACATGGGGGAAAATTCCATGCCTTTTATGCAGGGTTACCTTGGAAGTGTACTTGATCCTGACAGATAACAGGTGTTGGAAAATTACCATTTGCAGCTTAAGCGCCAGCGAGACGGCTGCGTATACTGTGACTGGCTACAATTCTGGAAAATTACCTCTGCTATCTTCTCTTCATGTAAAAATCCCATTTTCATAATCATGGTCTGTGTCCAATTCATTAAGCTGTTGTGTTTCCCCCTTACCCTGTCTCTCCAGCATTACTGGTTTAGCATGTAAAAACAGGAACCCAGAGATTTCTATTTCTGCTTCACAATATCATTGAGCCTGTCAAGTTTGTCACGCTGGTTACATATGTCTGAGAAATGGGGAAGATTAGCCAAAGGGCATAGGTTATTGTTTACCATTTATGAAGCAATGAAAGTGTGTATATATGTGCATATGTAAGTTCTACTTTCAAATATGAGACTACAATTCTACCATGGGGGGCAGCTAGGTGGCGCAGTGGATAGGGCACCGGCCTGAAGTCAGGAGGACCTGAGTTCAAATCCGACCTCAGACCAAACTCTTGACACTTACTAGCTGTGTGACCCTGGGCAAGTCACTTAACCCCAACTGCCCCCCCAAAAAATTCTACCATGAAACACTTATTTCATTCAATCAGATGGTAATAATAACAATAATAATAGGCATTTATAAAGCTCTTTCAGATTTGAAAAACCCTTTATACATGTCATGATATTCACAACAACCCTGTGATATAGGTGCTATTATCCTCATTTTACTGATGAAGGAACTGAGCCTGAGAGAGTAAAGTGACTTTCCCATGGTTTCACAGCTAGTAGTAAGTATCTGAGGCAAGATTCAAACTCAGAACTTTGTGACTCCAAGTCTAGCACTCTATCCACTGTGCCACCTAGCAAAATGGCACACAGAAAAGTATCAAAAGGTCAAGGACATATAGGGGGAAATGCTGATGCCTACTTTCTTCGACACTTAAGAAATATTGAGTCTGAACTGGATTACCTCATAAGGAAATGAGGTCCTACCACTGGAAGTGTATGAGAAAAAGCTAAAGGGCTTCATCTACTGAGTGAGAAGTTAGACTAGAGGTCTTCTAAGGTGCCTTCTAATTCTAACAGTCAATGATTCTGTCATTTGCTCAGTAAATACTAACTACAACCTCCAAAAGGTCTTGTAGTAGGTCCTGAGAGAACACATTCCTGATGAGAGTTTAAGAAGTGTTAGACAACTATAACACGTGGCAGATGGTGGTCTACAATCTAGCTCAGGGGTGAAGAACTGTGGTCTCAAGGCCACATGTGGCCTTCTAGGTCCTTGGGTACAGCCTTTTGACTGACTCCAAGTTTTACAAAACAAATCTTTTCATTACAGGGATTTGTTCTGTTAAGTCTGGATTCAGTCAAAGGGTCGAACCTGAGGACCTAGAGGGCCACATGTGGCCTTGAGGCCACAGGTTCCCCACCCCTGATCTAGTTTATATTAAAGTTTTGGAGTTCTGCTCTAATGTGACCACAATACTGCCTCAAGATCAGAACTGCAGACAAGGGAGGGTGTGGAGCCTCTCAAGAGGTCTCTAGTCCCTTTAAGTAACACAACAAAATTCCCAAAGTAAAAGGGTCAGGAATAGAGGGGGAAATTGTCAAAAGAAAGGTACAAACCAGCATTCTGAGGGTTGAGGAGAGGAAAAAATCACTCTTGGTTGGGAGGGACCCAGGAAGGTTTCGTGGATAAAACAGCATTTAAGCTCAACCTTAAAGCAGGGGTAGGATTTTATAGTTGGAGATAGGATGGAGAGGGAGAGGAATGAAGTATAAATAATAAATGTGGTGGAGAGGCAGACCCAGACGGCTTCTGAGGTCCTGTCCAATTCTGATATTCTATGATTCTCTGAGGGTGACATATTTCAGGGAGAAAGAATGGCATGAGACAAGTCTGGGCAACAGGAATTAACAGTTTTCCTGGGCTACTCAGTAGATTACACTCACTGTCCTGGAGGGTTTAAGCAAAGAAGAGGTGAGAATTGAGGCCGGATAGAAGACTTGAGGTCATTGGGGAAAAGGAGTCTGGAATTTTCTGATAGGTAATAGAGAGCTATTAAAGGTTTTGGGGCATGAGAGTGAACGATCAAAACTTCACTTTACAAAGATTATTCCAGTAATAGTGAGTAGGATAGACTGAGGAAGAATAAATCAAGTAATTTAGCAAAGTATTTCATTATTTCATGTGGGAAGTAACGAAGACCTCAACTAGGATAGTGGCACTGTGAAAAATGAGAAGTGTTGAGCAGACAAAATCAATAGAAAAAAGAAAACTTATACATTGCCTACATATTTCCTCCCCTAGACCTCCAAACTGCCATCCTCTAAAACAAAGATTTTTTTTAAGGAGAAAGAAGAAAAAAAATTCAGCAAAACTAGTCAACAGAAATAATAATAATAATAACTAGCATTTTATAGCACTTTAAGGTTTGCGTAGCACTTTGCAAATATTATTTCATTTTATCCTCACAATTATCCCAGGATGTAGGTCCTATTGACCTCCATTTTATAGATGAGGAAACTGAGGCAACCAGATGTTGTGACTTTCCCAGAATTATATAGTTAGTAAGTACCTGAGACTAGATTCTGAGTCAGGTCTTCTGACACCAGGTCCAGAGTTCTATTCACTGTGCAACGTAGCTGCCTCTAAAAAAGCAAAAACAAATAAACAAAAATCCCCAACATGATGGACTTGATAGAATTTTTTAAGTGATTGGGTATAGGATGTTAGGGAGAAGGAAGAGTTCAATATTTTTCCAAGATTTTAGTTTTACCTGACAATGAGGATGGTAAGATAATTAATAGGAGAGTCAGAAGAAATTGGTTTCAGGGCACAGAAAAGATAATGAGTTTAGTTTTAGACATACTGAGTCTGAGGTGACAGAGGCACAACCATCTCGAGATGTCTATGACTAGATAGATGTATTAAGAGTTAAGGAGGATGGACTTTACTTCTTCTAGCTGAGGTCCGTTTGGGTCTTGGCACCACTTGCGTCATGGCCTTGGTTTGCCCCATGCTTCAGTGCTTAGAGAGTGACAGGGGCCTAGAGCCTTGGTAGTCTCAGCTTCCTGTCCATGGTAGAGCCTCAGGCTGTGGACAGTCTCTTCCCACCCCCCCCTTTCCTCCATCCCACCCCCCTCTTCATGGAAACCAGCTGTCTGTAGAGCCTCTGCACGAGAGCTGCTTGGGGCTCTTTCTTTGCTAGTTCATCACTAGCTGCAGAATGTTTCCTTTTGACATCTTTGTCCTATCTGCATTACTTCCATAGACTTTCACCGTGGGAATCAGAGTTCTGGATATCTATCTAGAGGAACACCTGGATCACAGTCTTTCATGCCATCATCCAGAGAGCCAGATGTGCCCGCTATTGAATACAGTACAGGTGGGCTTTTAGGCAAGATGTCTTTGCCAATTGGAATGCACCGTCGGGCATTCAGTTATGATAATGTCCTGAAGGATCCCACACCTATGACTCTGCCTTCATCTGACATGTGCAGTAAGGTTCTGTGGAAAAAGTCAGTCATCCCAGATTGGAAGTACCAACAGCTTTCCAAGGCTAACCCCTCAGCTTCCAGTGACCACATGAACAAGGCCCCAGTGGTGAAGGCCAAGGCTATGCAAGTCATCACGAATTCTCTGATTACAAAACGGACACAAGAGAGTATCTAGAGCTTTGAGCAGCCAGCAGGGTTGACAGACACAGGATACACTCCCCATAAAGGCCTCACCACAGAAGAAACCAAGTACCACTGTGTGGCAGAGGCAGTCCAAAAATAAAGTTACAAAATGGAGAAATGACAAAAGAAGATAGACTGACTGCTTCAACCTGGTCTTCTCCAAGTAGTACATCCTATTCTTCTCACAAGCAAAAGCTTAGAGGCTGGATCTTTTACTTCCTTACCTGGCCTAGATGTCAGCAGCGTGGACTCTGGAAATGGAGATAGAGACAAACCCTCATCTGAGAAATGGAGTCTTTTTTGACCAAGAACCCTTCAGAAATCCAACTCGAGTTTTAGTGTCCAGTCCTACAGAGCTACTCAGAAGCCATCACCAATGGAGACCATTTGGGCTCAGGCTACTAGAACTGCAGAAGACCCAGCAGCCTTCAAGCCACCTAATATCGACCTTCCTGTGACGGAAGGAAAGAAACAACCTCCACAAACCCATAACATCAAACCAAGGGACATGAATGTGTTGACTGCTACAGGGTTCTAAAGCTCCCTTTTCACATGAGCAAAGTTGCTTTTCCTGGTGAATCACTGTTACATAGAGAATCTTAGATTTTTCTTTCTTCTCATCCGCCTTGCACTTGACATAGAAACGGTGTCACCCATTTACAATTCTGCTGAAGATAATATTCCTGGGGAAGTAGTGATTGTTTCTTTAAATATCTGTAGCAAAGCTTGAATCTTTCTAATGCAGAAAGACCTATTCTGCAATGTCCCAAAGTTGGTCTGAATAACTTCTCCAAGTATAGTCGACCACAGCCAGTTACTGATCTATAGAACTAGACTGCAAGGGGCAAGGGAAATCATAAAATCTAGTAGACTTTGTTCTGCATATTTCATCCAAGATAAAAAAAAATTAAGGAGGATGACTTCTAAGTCTGTATCCCAAAGAGATCACAAAAATGAGAAGACCCATATGTACAAAAATATTTATAGCAGTTCTTTTTATGGTGGCAAAGAATTGGATGTTGGGGGGATGCCCATCAATTGGATGAACAAGGTGTAGTATATGAATGTAATAGACTACTACTGTTCCATAAGGAATGATGAGCAGGCAGATTTCAGAAAAATCTGGAAAGATTTGCATGAACTGATGCTAAGTGAAATGAGCAGAACCAGGAGATCATTGTACACAGTAACAGCAACACTGTGTGATGACCAACATTGATAGACTTAGCAATGCAATGATCTGAGACAACTCCAAAAGACTCATTATGGAACATGGTATCCACATCAGAAAAAGAACTATGGAGTCTGACTGCAGATCAAAGCATATTATTTTCTCTTTTTTTATTTGTTTTTTTTTTTCTTTCTCATGGTTTTTCTTTTTGGTTCTAATTCTTTACAACATGACTAATGCGGAAATATGTTTAATATGATCATACATGTATAGCCTATATCAGATTGCACACTGTCTCAGGGAGGAGGAGGGGAAAGAGAGAGAGAAAATTTAAAACTCAAAATCTTATAAAAGTGAATGTGTTGAAAACTAAAAATAAATAAATATTTAAAAAAAAATTAAGGAGGATGTACATAAAAGTGGAAAAAGAAGTGTGGAATAGGGTGGGTTCTTTAGAAAGTCTCATCTTCAAGACCAATCTGGTCAAAAACTGGCTGCCATTATTTTGTCACCCTCTTTGCAGTTAGAAGAGGACAGGGAGTAACTGGAAGATGCCAAAATGACTCTTTCCTATAAATGTAAAAAACTTATCCCTTTGTGATCTTTGCACTGTGAAGGAATGGAAAACAGGTTTTTGCCTAGAAACTATATTGGGACTAAGGTTTAGAGAAATCAGAAGTAGTAAAGAAACTCTATAAAGGGAATTGGAAACAATATTGGTTAAGATGAACAAAGGCTAAGAGGACAAGTTGTGGTAATAAAATATTGTGATCAGTAAGGAATTTGTGGTTGAAAAACAGTGGAAGTAAGTTTTTGAAGTCTTCTTTTGAATAAGTAAGAATGAGGAGTGAAAGAAGAGTGAAGAAGGTTTTTGATGAAACAGGATGGATTCCCTCCATCTTCATTCAGAAAAGACCCCCTATTTCTGAATTCCTCTTTTCAGTAACTTTTCTTTGAGAGGAGAAAAAAAACTCCAACAATAACCAGGCAGAGTCCTCTGGATTCCACCCCATTTAAACCTCAGAAGTGAGTCAGAATGAGAACAAGTGGGAATGCCAAAGAGGAAGTTTAAGCAGTAAAAGTAGGAGATGATCATGCTTTTAGCAAATGCGACAGAGGGTAGGTCTGGAAAGTTTGACAATATAACAGATGAAAAAGAAAATGAACTTTGTGAGAACTAGAGTTTAAGAGGTCAAGAAAATAAAGGATGTATCACTCTGTTGCGATAAACAGAATGACAAAGAAAACAGATTAGTAGATCTTAGAGTAATGATTAAGGGCAAAAAAAAAAACTTTTAACAAAAACAGGGCCAAATGACCTAGAGATGTGACGTGATGTGGCACTATGACATTCAAGAAGGCATTTCACAAGTTAATCAGAGACATAAGGCTAGGCTGAGGGTAGGAAATGGACAATGGTGAAACTAAGTGGTGAATTTAAGAGATAGATTAAGAAAGCAGTTGAGTTTTCAAATAGATACAAGCCAAGTACAGGTAGAAGGAGGGACTACAGTATGAACTAAGGTTTTCTTAAAGCAAACAAACATATATAAGGAGAGGGCTCATTGAAAACTGGTCTCAGAGTCAGGAAGACACAGAGTCAGTAAGACAGGGTTGGCTTATGTTCCGCCTCAGACTGGTGGCCAGTCCTATTGCCTATGTGGCCCTTAACAATCATTTAACCTTTCAATGCCCCAGGTGACTCTCTAAGATTAGAAGTTGCAGGCCAGATGATGACCTGCTCAGGTACAGGTAGTTCCCTTACTTTGGAGAAATCACAGGTTCTGTCCAAAATGAACAAAAAAACAATCATCTGGCATTACATGTAAAACACCCCAATTCATTAAGATGGGGAAATTTCAACTACAGAATACAAGCTATTTGAGGACAGATACTGTCTCACTTTTGTTTTGGTATTTTGAATGGCTAGTACGGAGCCTGGCACATAGTAGAAACTTAATAAATGCTTGTTGAGTAAACCCAATGAATGTTTAGAGAGACATTGGTGGACTAAGTATTTGGAGATAGGAGTGTGTGTAGTGAATAGATCGATGGTTTTGGAGTCAGAAGACTGGGGATCAAATGCTGCTTCAGATACTTACTACCTTTGGGACGCCCAGCAAATCACTTAACCTCTCAGCCTTGGTTTTCTCATCTATAAAATAAGGGACTTTCAAGGTTTCCTTTCACTGTGAATGTACAATATGGAGATCTTTAAAGCACATCCTTAATTCAGAATAACAGATTAAGAAGACAGGCCACCATGGTTTAATGGAAAGATCGCTAAATTTAGAATTCACTTCAATGGACCTATGTTTACATGCTTGTTCTGTCACTTAGTATACCTATCAGACCTTGACAAAGTCACTTGACCTTGGTAGGCTTCAGTAATCTCATCTGCAAAATGAGGGGGGTCAGACTAGACAATCTCTAAGGTCTCTTTCAACTCCAATAAATGTAGGATTCTATGATCCATTGCTGGATCATAGGAAAAGGGAATATGAGTTGACTGGATTAGAGAGAAATTAAAGTCTCACAAGCAGCAAGACAGAATGTGACAATCCAGGGAGATCAATAATTTGTGAATATGGCTGTGTATACAGCTATGGAGTCAGGCCTACTCCACTGATGAACTTTCAAAGTGATTTAGAGCTGGTTCGGCATAAATGTTGCTTCCTTCAGAGCAAATTCAAATACAATCTACTGCTTCTAATCACCACTGTCTACCATTTATGGAAATGATTTCCTTACATTTGTCTCATTCCCTCTTGCTTTTAATAATGGTACATTTTATCCATGTGAAGTGTTTTTTTTTTTTAACTTTTTGTTTCTTTGCTCAATTCTTAAGACTAATTGCCACCAATGACCACCGTTTTATGTGTGGTTACACTAGCCTCCATGTTGTGGTATTTTCATAAAACATCTTTATTTCATAATAAACTCTATTTTCCTGAACTGTTACAAAGGCAGGGATGTGATTCCCTTTCACATGATGAATTTTAAATAAAGCACCTGTGGGTTTTTTTTTTAAATAAATGATCATTAATTATTTATGAAATAAGAGCACTGGTAAATATAAGTAGGTCAAATTGTGGGGGAACTGAGTAGAATAGGAATCTACATTTGATTATGCTGCTATCCAGTGGAGTATGAAGGTGACAGATTCAAGGGCCTCTAAGGCCAAGGAATGATGATGTGTTTCAATATATTTCTTTCTTTTTGTTTGGCTTCTACCATTGTCATTGGGCTATCTACTAGTGTTTGTACAATTGTAGGTGTGTTTGTTGTTCCACATCACTCTTTGGTCTCTAGCCTACAAGAGGCTCAACAGATTTAATTCTGCTTAAATTGCTCTGTACCTGACATCTTGCCAAGTAGGTGTTCAGTAAATGTTGATGAAACGCAAATTTGGAGTTGCCACTTGAAGATTTCCTTTTTAAAAAAGCATATGCTTTAAAATAAAAAAGGGCACAGATCACTGTTTATTCTGAAAGGTTTATTTTTAAAAAGCATGTGAGCATCTTTCAAAACAACTGGCAAAATATTTTCACTGTGGTCTCACTTTGTTCTGTATACAGTATGACATTCCTCTTTCCTCTTCCTCGCTACACAAGTATATCTAAACAGGACATTTAATTGATCTAAATTACATTATATTTGATATTAGTGGGCCTCTTTTTTCCCCAAGTAGAAGATAAACAGGAAATAGGTAATTTAAATGATTTAAACAGAGGCTGATTGCATGTTAGAAATGCCTCTTATCTCCATTTCAGGTTTTAATTGTGTACATACAAATGGGTTTTCAATATTTACGTAAAACTACTTCAAAATTTAAAATATATTTTAAAATTCCTGAAGTGGTTAAAAATGTTCACAATGTACTCTAAACATAAAAAAAAAAAAAAAGAATGACAGTTTTGGAGAAGTTTTTTTGTTTCCCAAACAGAGCAATGCTTTTACTTCAGGCTTTGTTTCTTTTTAGACTATATCAAATAGCAAAACAGGAATACGAAGTGCAAAGAGAAAATGAACTCTGCCTAAATAGAACTTAGGGCATTTTTTTTTTTTGCATGAAATGGAACACATTTCACTGTCAGAATTTTTTCACAAATGATTACCATCATTTGTTTCTGAGAGATATTTTTATGCCAGTGGTACTACTATTTGGCATAATTCATAACCTCTATATGCTAGGAGTACTTAGGAGTGAGAGACCATGCCATACTATGTATACCCTAGTATATTTTATGTATTCTACTATCCCAATATACTCTTGCTATAATGAGGAAGGAGGAACTAGTATTTGTAAGGGGTAATAATTATGTCATTGTTCTTCCAAATATCTCAAACACAGAAAAAGTGAATATTTTAAGAAGAAAACCAAGCATTCATTCCTGGTGTATAGAAAGAATAACAGACTAAGAATAAAGACTGAAGGTTCTAAATCATTAGATTGTAAGCTCCTTGAGGGCAGAGGGTTTTTTTGTTTGTTTGCTCATTTTTTTTTTTTGTTAGTTTTGTTTTGTTTTTGCGTCTTCTTGTATTTCCAGAGTTTAGCACAGTGCCTGGCATGTAGTAGGTGCTCAATAAATGTTTATTGATTTTATTGATAGAAACTGCCATAAATTGTCCCAATATGCTCCTGGGCAAGTTATTTGACTTACTCTGAGCCTCAGTTTCTTCACCTGCAAAATAAGTTGGACTACCTGATCGATAAAGTTTCATATGGTTCTGAAATTCTATAATTCTATGATTCTTTCAACAAGTTCATTGAGCACTAGGCAATTAAGCAAAAGATAGCAGATACTGACAGAAAGTAGCTGACAATACATACTTTACTGTCCTAGTAATCCCCCATCTTTCTGTCACGTGATAGAAGATATATTTCATACTTGATTTTCTGGAATGTTTAGCTTTTATACTTATTATAGTCACTGCCTATGCTGACTGATTATTTAATCACCATGACCAGAAATGTCTTATAAATGGGGTTCTTTCTCCACCTGTTCCTACCTACTTACAGAACTGTGAATGAATTAGCCTATAACAATAGTAGGGGAAAGCAGAAATTTTCCATCAACAACACCCAAAGGCCTCAAAAAATTTTTCAAAAAAGTGACAGGAGAGACTTGAGTGTTTCTTACTGCTGAAATCTGGACTACCTTTTGGATATTTCACAATTCATAGGACATGATCTTTTGATTTACTATGTCTGATTCTGTACAAGGAGGATGGCTGATACTCAAGCTGACTGTGCTCAGGTACGACTGTAGCAAAACATCAAGTTAATTACATTTGACGGGATTTTTTTTTTGCTTGTTCAATGAGACAACACCAAGAAGCCCCCCAGAAAAACAGCCCACCCTGCCATATACAGACGTCTTTTTCATAGGCTTTGACATATGCTGACACATTTTACAGAAAATCCATGAGCAGTAAAAGTTTTTCTCAGGCTCAGTTTGAAGAGGTAGAAAAATGTCTTGGAGTAAAAGCAGAAGATAAAAGGATTGTGAAAACTCAAATCCATTTTGAACACCAAAGGAAAAGACTTCGAGGTTCCTATAAAGGTGAATGTGTAGAAAAATAAATGAACATCCCAGAGAAGCAATAATGGAACTTACCTTCTCCCTCATGGCAGAGAAATGGGACACAATAAGGACAGTAAGGGATTTACCATCAGCCACGTTTCTGCATCTGCTGTTGTAAAGGTACTTCCTGGGGAAACAACTCATTCTTCTGTACTTGACGTTTAGAAAAAGAAAAAACCAACCCGTTTTACTGAGGCCCTTTTGTCTTTATATACTGAAATAATTTCCCACCTCACCTGTAGATTGAATCTTCTCTTGTGATAAAGAAAAGAAGTAAAACCAGCAGAAACAGAGAGAGTGGCTGACATATAGCATGCTGTTCCAGTAGGCTCCCATCTCTTTGCCATGAGGGAGAAGATAGATTTCATTATTGCTTCTCTGGGATATTCCTGTTTTGTTTTGTTCTTTCAGTTACTCAGTTTCTACTTCTTTTTAGTGATCTTTTCATTTACTTTGTTGTTGTCTTCATCTATATTTGTCCTCTTGATTCAGTTTGTTTCCATTTCTATTCATTAATACAAATTTTCCCATGTTACTTCAAATTCTTCATATTCATCTACTTGTACTTCATGACAACATTCAACTACATACATATACCTTAGTTTTTTCAGGCATCTCCCTATCAGAGGGCATTCAATTTGTTTTTGGTTCTTTGCTAATACAAAAAGAGCTCCTACGGATATTAGTATGTATATCGAAACTTATTTATATTATATTATGTGAATTTTATATCAATGATTATATGAATATTATAATTATGATATTTAATTTAATATTATTTTATTTTACTTAAACTCCCTCAAGATACTGTTCACTGGTGAGAGAGGTAAGTCAAAGGGTCCATTTATCAATGGGAATGGTTTGTATTCTTTTTTTTTTTTTTTTTTTTTTTTTGTTCACTAGGCAATGGGATTAAGTGATTTGCCCAGGGTCACACAGCTAGTAAGTGTTATTTGTTTGAGGCCGGATTTGAACTCAGGTCTGGAGCTCTATCCACTGTGCCACCTAGCTGCCCCTGAATGGCTTGTATTCTTATAAATTTGACTTGGTTCTCTATATATTTGAGAAATGAGGCCTTTATCAGAGACACTTGCTATAAAAATTGTAGGAATGTAAATTTTGATCGCTGAAACCTCACAAAATATCTTAGAGTTTATAGACTAGATTTCTTTTCAAGGACTATGCCTTAAACGCAAATCACTTTGGCTCTCATTGATTGGCCAACAATAGGTCCCAGCCCAAGCCTCACATGGTCATTGTTTGGGCTCAGATAGCTCAGAGTGAGTGTAAATAGCGATTGTTTCTGATTTGGCCAGAAACCCTAAGCATCTTCCCTCCCAGATTGATTTTTTTAAAAATAGGTTAAAGAGGCCATTTTTTTAACCTTATTCCTTACCTAGGCCTTAATCACTGAATGGGCATTGTCTCAGTCAAACTGAGACCTGGGAAAAACCTTAGCTTCAAAAGGCCAAAGTCTCTCACTGCATCCTGGGGCACCTCTAGTCATCCTGATCTTGCCACTGAACCCAGATGGCTCTAGGGGAGAAAGTAAGGATGGTGACTTAAATCCAATTCATTTGTAAGTCAAGACGTCACCTTCCCAATGTCATGGTCCTCTTCATGAACGAAGGACAAACAACAACAACAACTTGGGTCAAAGGGTATGATCAGCTTAACGAATTTTCTTGCAGTTAGGTGATACAGTAGATAAGAGTGCTGGGCTTGAGTCAGGAAGATCTGAACTCAAATTCTTCCTTACACACTTACTAGCTATGTGACCCTGGGTAACCTCTCTCTCACCCTCAATTTCCTTTGTTAAATGGGGACAATAATAGCACCTACTTCCAAGGGCTATTGTGAGAATCAAATGAGATATTAGGCAAAGCACTTTGCAAACCTTAATGCTCTTATATAAATGATAGGTAGACAGGACTCTATCTTTATATTTTTATCACCTCTAGTACCCTGCAAAAGATGGACTAATGAATTTGAAAGAGCTATTCTTAACTCAGCCATGTTTTAGGGTCTGGTCACATTATGTTCCAGACTAGAATTAGTCGTTGTAAAGGGTTAGCATTAAAAAATCTTTAGAACAAGTATACGTAGGCCTTGTGATCACTTTTTTACTTTGGAAGGGGAGAGTCTGCAGGGAGAAGTTAGATCATCCTCCAAGACACTGGTGAACACATTAGTTGAACTATGTGTTTTTCTCTTTTTTACCTCCTTTGATTTGGGTACTCAAAAGATTATTGAACAAAGTTAAATCTATGTGTCATAGAATCTCATATGCCTTTTTATATTTATTTTGTAATTAATTAATTAATTTTTAGTTTTCAACATTCACTTCCATAAGATTTTGAGTTCCAAATTTTCTTCCTGTCTTTGCCCTCCTCCCACCCCAAGATGGCATACAATCTGATATAGGCTCTACATATACATTCATATTAAACATATTTTCACATTAGTCATGTTGTAAAGAAGAATTAGAGCCAATGGGAGGAACCATGAGAAAGAACACACACACACACACACAGCAAATAGTATGCTTCGATCTACATTCAGACTCTACAGTTCTTTTTCTGGATGTGGAAAGCATTTTCCATCATGAGCCTTTTGGAATTGTCTTAGATTCTTGCATTGCTATGAAGAGATAATCACTCTTTTTAGGACAGTCTTTAAAATTTCCACTTTTTTTGGTAACCCAGAAACAATAGACACAGTGGTATCTTAAATCTCATCTCTGCCATCTACCTACTTGTTAACACTAAACAAATGAGTTAAAGGTCTCTAAACTTTTGCCTAGACCCTCTATCTACCTTTTTCTGCCAGGTAGGCAGTGCAACTTGGAGACCTCCTCTCCTCACTGGTGAATATTTTCCCAGCACCACTTTAGCCAGGACCCGAGATATTCTTTATCCCTCTACTGGATTTCACCTCCCCCTCAGCTGCCAAACTGCCCCTGTAATTTCTTTCCTTTCCTCCCTCCTTGCCCCATTTTCCAGAACCTTTATATATGTTGTCTTCTCTTGTTAGAATATATTCTGGAGGCTAAGGCCTGTCTTCTTTGAGTGTATTTGTATCCCCAGCATTTAGCTCAGTACACCTGACATATAATAATTGATTAATAAATGCTCTATCAACTATCTATGCCTCACATTCCTTATCTGTAAAATGTGAAGGATGTACTCTTTGACCTCCAAGATCCCTTTCAGCTCTAAATATATATTCTATGATTTTCACTACCTCTCAACCAATGTGTGACTGTGAAGATATGTCCTGTAGTGGATGACTGTTTACAAAAGTCTGTTTTCTTATCCTTTTATCAAAGATGTTTTCTTCGCCTTGTGATCACTTAATTTTCAGAAAAGCAAAACACATGTAGGGATGATACAATTAAAAGTCACTTTTATGTTTCATTGAAAAGATTATGGTTGTATCTTCCTTCTTTTAGTTTTTATTTGGTGCGATTAATTCAATGCTATATGACCTTGAATTTCATTCCCAGAGTCTCTCTCTCTCTCTCTCTGTCTCCTAGAATAATGTGTTCTCTCTCAAAGCTAGAAACCAGGAAACTTAGAATCTTTTCTCTCTGGAATATTCAATAACTCTGCCCCTTTCATTGGTATGAAGCACTGAATAATCATTCTCCACCAATGAGAAGAGCATTATGCAAATGAGGTTAAACATTGGGTTACATATATATTTCTCCGCAGTCACCTGCCCTGACCTTCATCTTCTATTTTAAAAATATTTTTAAGTTGGTCAGTGAATTTCCTAGCCATCCACATAGGTTAATTTTGATCAGAGGTTCTTAACCCTTTTTGTGTCAACAATCTGGACCCCTTCTTAGGATAATGTTTTTAAATGCATAAAATACATAGGACTACAAGGAAATAGATTACATTGAAATACAGGTATCAAATTTAAGACAATTTACAAGTTCATGGACTCTAGGTTAAGAACTCCTGTTTTAGATAAATCTTTTTTTTCCTCATGGGAATAATTAATCAACAAGCATTTATGTTCCAATGACATGGATTGCAATCCTTTCATGCCTTGACATGAATTTCTGTGGCTAAGAAAATTCATGTACCTGTGATCAACCTGTTAATGAAGTGGTTCTCCAGAAGCAGGTAGGTGAGTCCCCAGACACTAGTCCATTGCTGGGTTTGTACTTTGAGATTTCAGACTCCTAGGGACTGCTTCACTGACATAATCCCAAAGTCACCTTCACACTACCATGAGGCATCAGAGTATTTCAGTGGAGCGAGTGTTGTATGTACACATTTGTGAAACATAAGCAAGCCCTAACATAATTGAACAGTTTTATTTTATATCATTTGTGGGGGTTGGGGGGAGATTCTCAGGACATGTGAGCTCATTTGTGAAGGAAGTTCTTAGGTGAGCACACTCTGCCAACACAGATATGCACCTATTCTGCAACTTGAGAGTCTTAGAAAGTTGCCAAGGGCACTGTGAGGTTAAGGGACTTCCACTGGCTTATAGAGCCAGCATGTGTCAGAAGCTGCATTTGAATGCAGGTCATTCTGACTCCAAGACCTGCTCTCCATCCACCAGGCCCTGTTGTCTCTTTTTCACATCATCTAATTTAATTAGTGGAACCAGGTATTCTTAACTTTTTTTTTTCCTGTCATAGATTCCTTTGGCAGTCTGTGAAGCCAATGGAACTCTATTCAGAATAGTGTTTTTAAATACACTTTAAAAATACATAGGATTACAAAGAAAATCTATTTTACTGAAATAAACACACACAAGTTCGAGGATCCCAGGTGAAGAACTCCTGGGTTCTTAAATAAAGGGCTGAATCTTTTCCACATAGCATGGGGTTCTAGACAAGATTAAGGATCACAGAACTCACAGCTGAAAACAGATAAAATAGGATCTGTCCAAGGGCACATATATTTTAAATGTGCTATTGCACCACCTTACATTTGTATGGCTCTTTACGATTTACAAAGTGCTTTCAAATCCTTCAGCTTCTTTGGTCCTCGTAATAGCCCTATGAGGTAGGCAGGGCAGATATTAATCCCATTTTATAGAAGAAGAATTTGGGAGTCAGAATGGTTAAATGATTGATCCAAAGTCACACTGCCAGCAAGTGGCCAGAGCTAGAACTAGAACCCAGGTCTTCTGACTGTGGTACTCTTTTGCATATTTCATGTTGCCTCAATTTTTTTTTTTTCTGAATGCCCTGACTAATTTTCCTTAAGGAAAAGTACTTTTGTGTTTCCTATTGCTCCCAGAAAAACCTGACCCTCAGGCGGTAGTTAGGTGGCGCAACGGATAGAGCACTGGGCCTAAAGTCAGGAGGACCTGAGTTCAAATCCGGGCTCAGACCAAACACTTAATACTCACTAGCTGTGTGACCCTGGGCAAGTCACTTAACCCCAATTGCCTAAAAACAAAAAAACAAACAAAAAAAAAAAACCTGACCCTCAAATAAGCACAGTTAGCTATCACTTAGTCCAAAAACATCTGTGATCTTTATCCTTACTGTTCCCTTGTGAGAGGCTATAATCTCAATGACTGTTCTTCTTCCCTCAATCTCTTATTTTTTAAGATTTCCCCTGCTCAGTCCTATACCACCAAGATCTTCTTGCCAGTACATGCATTAGTATGTGTTCCTTCCAAGTTGCTTATCCAAAGCATTCAGGGCTCAACATTGGCAGTGATTCACTGTGCTTTGGGTCTCAACTCTCACACATGCATTTAACAAGTAAAACAGGTACCATGGAAAGGACTGGAGGGATAGCCTTGGATACTGAGCTTGGTTTTGATTACTCACAAAACAAACACAGCAGAAGCAATAATGAAGCTAGTTTCATCACGCTATCTTGTCAATGTGACTCAGCCTTAGCTCTCCACCTCCACTGAATATGTGGTTTGCCTACTCAGGTGGAGCAGGTTTCACAAAGGAAGCTCATTTCCCAGCTTAGCACATGTGCACCTCTTAAAAACTTAACATTACACATCATTCAAAACTTTTATCTAATCCATTCCTATACCAGATAATCACAATGAAACCTACCTCAAGGCAGCAAGATGAGCTATGAGGCCAAGAAACAGATATTTATTTCCCTTTCCTTTGGGAAGTAACAACTTCAAAAACTAGTGCAAATAGCAGGCCCTTAAAAATGTCTGTTCATTGCCTGATTGATCATACATATTCCAAACTGAAATAAAGGCAATGTTGCCCTAGGATTTATATAAGTGTAGTATCTTTTTCTTTTAGAATTCAAGCAACTTCAGAAATCCAGAGGACTACAATAATGCCAAAATAAAGCATTAAGAGCCTGCAGCATTGCCAACTGGGCTGTGATTCAGGAGTGCCAATTATCTAACCTCAGACTGGATTGTCTGGTTTGGGGTGCCTTTTGTTGTCCCCTGAGTACTCCAGGAGTTGGCTCCAGCTTCTGTTTCATGTGCCAGAAATCCTTGGTTGCACTACACCAATCTCGAGCCCTTGCACCCAGCAGACACATGGCACACATCTGTTGAACTGAACTTAATGCTTTTGTTAAAGGCTGAAGGATGCTATGAAGAACACTATTTTTTTCCTCACTGGTGCAACCTTACTATATCTCACCATACTTTATTAACTAAGGAAAGACTTTCTACCTCAGTAAAACTGTACTGAGCCATTATCTACAGACATGTATTTACTAGTTTGTCCACTATGTTCAAGATGTTGAGCTAAGCAACAAATAAACATTTTTATAGTGCCCAGATATCATACCCAAGAGGTGATCTTAGGCAACAGTGCCAACTCAAATTATACACTTAAGTTTCAGTACTTATCTATTTGTACTAGAACTAGCTTAAATCTAGCTTAAAACTTTATTTTTCCCCAAAAAATTTTCAATTGGATTATAGCTATCTGAACAAAGTGGGGTCAATAGCTACATGATGTACATGAAGTAGGTGGTGGTGAAAATAGCCCAACGCACCAGGAAAAGAGCTTGAGATCCTTAGCACATTTTGTGACTGATAATAATAGTTTACATTTATATAGCACTTGAAGGTTTACAAAGTACTTTACATACATTATCTCACATGATCCTCACGAAAACCCTGTAGATAAGAGATGAAGACCATTGTCTGAAATGGGGTTAGAGACAGGCCTTTGATTTCACTGAAATAGGCAACTCCTAGGTAAGGACACTCCCTTTACCAATGGAGACTGGCAGCTTTTCTGTATGATTTGTCAGGTCATACAGACAATATATGTTACAGGCAGGACTTAAACTCAGATATATCTGGCTCTGAGGCCAGTTCTCTATCCACTACATCATGCTGTCTCTCTGGTTAGATACTTGAAATAAATAACCCAAGGCCATATTCTCTCACAACAAAGTTTAAGGAAGAACGTCAAAAATAAATGTGGAACTTGAAAGATGTTATTTGATTTCATTTTTTTTTTCATTTAAAAAAGGATTTATTTTATTCCGGACTTAAGAAATAAAATAAGCATTCCCATAATATTAAATAGAAAAAAAAAAACCTAGATGCACCAAATATTAAAGGATCTAAGTTTTTAAAAGAAAAAAATGAATTACAGGTAGCAATAGATAGTAGTACTATAATAGTGGGCAGCTTTAATCTTTCACTCTCAGAACTAGATAAATCTAACTGAAAAATAAATAAGAAAGAAGTCAAGGAAGTGAACAGAATTTTAAATAAGCTAGATATAAACTAGATATCTATGAGCTAGATAGAAACACATTTAAAAATGAGAGATACAGAATTAAAATAGAGGGTTGGAAGGAGAATTTATTATGCTTCAGCTGATGTAAAAAAAAACAGGGATAGCAATCATAATCTCAAAGTTAAAGCTAAGATAAATTTAATTAAAAGAGATAAACAGAGTAACTACATTTTTATAAAAGGCACCATAGACAATGAAGCAATATTAATATTTGATTTCATTTTAAGCTGGAAAGTACTTATTACATATCACTGGACTCTTGGCTTAGTATATGCAGCAACAAGCATTATGTGAAGGAGGTACAATGGCTGGTACTGCTTGTCTAGCCTTTGGAAAAGGCTTTTCTTCTGCTGATCAAGATAGAAGAGAAAAGAGGAAGATGTACACAACTTCCTTCTTCAATCTCTCCCTCTTACTCTGATGGTTGCCATCATGAGGATACTTTTAAATGAATTTTGTAGGCCCTGTTAAAGTTTTAACTATGTGCTTATTAATTTTTTGCATTATTTGTATTTTCAAAAAGGATGTGAATTGATTTGCAGTGGTTAAAACGGGCAATTAAAAAAAATACAGGAGAAAAACCAGGGTGAAAAGGGGAGTGTGGGATTCTTGCATCTGGGATGAGTTATTTATTGTAGTTGAACAACACTTTAAGCCCTGAGCTTTCTAGCTATAAAGGCGAAAAGAGAAACACACTGGCTTAAACAGGTCTGATTGTTTAATAAAAGGAAGCATCATAAATTGCTCTGAAGAAACAAACATCTTCCTGGCATTAAACTGGCATTTTCACATAAATCTTCATATAAGGCAAACTAGACAACATAATAGGCTATGTCTCCAACTGAGTTGTTTTGTAAGATATACAGAAGCCATTTCTACACAGGCACTCTTTTATGTTAACCCCCTGTAGAAGCTGAGGGCCTTATATTAAGTGTTAATACACTAAAGTCATTTCTGCAGGAAGTTATTATAATAAACTCCAGATATGGAGTTTTGTAATGATCTAACTACATACAAGGGATGAAGTTATGACAAGATTTCTTAATTTGCATTCCACAGAACTCTGGAGTTCCATAAAATATGACTAGGGGCTTTTGTGAGAAAATTGTGATGCTAGTGATATTTCTATCCCCCTCTAAATATTAAATTATGGGTGAATTTAAATTAAGCATTAATAAAAATGTTTCTTACATGCAATGTGCAAGAAAGCTTATTTTCTAATATTTTACTCCAAAATTTCTCTAGCTCCACTTTATTAAAAAATTAAGTACTTGATTGTAATAAGTATAAGTAAGTAGTAAGTATAAGTAAGTACTGCTTCCAAATGTCTCCAGTCCTGGCCAAGAGTAGTAGTGAAGGTATCTCTGCTAGAATGCTTGAAATCTCTTAGGCTCCTTCTGAATGAAAGGTAACATCCATGTGATTATAGAATCATAGCTACGGAACTGGAACAGAACTTTGAGATCACTGCATTCAATACCTTCATTTAATGAGGTAACTGAGGGCTGGAGAGGACAACGGGGGGAAGAGAATATTTTTATTTGAAGGGACTCTGGGAGGTTTCATGAAGCCAATATCACCTGAGCTGAGCCTTGGAAAAAAAAAAGAAGGACTTAGAAAGGTGGAAATAAAGAGAGAGTGATATCCAGACAAAAGAGATAATCTGCATGAATGCACAGATATGAGAGAATGAGGGACAGTTAAACAGTCCAGTATGGCTGAACTGCTGGAATACAGAACATATGAAGAAAAATAATGCCAAATAAGGCAGTTTAGAGCCAGATAATAGATGGCTTTAAATAGCCAGCTAAGGAATTTGTATTTTATCCTATAAACAATAGGAAGATACTGAAAAAAGAATGTGTAAACTATTCTGTTTTAAAAACTACACATTATAACTACAAAAATCTTCTTTATCAAAAGTAACCCCTCTTAATGCACCAGGTTCAAATATAAATGTGTTGCCTTCCAGATGGGCTTGGCTTACCACTTAAGTCTCCAAAGCAGTTGTTTATTAATTTATTTTTCCAACTCATATAACCCATAAGGTTCCTAGGCCTAGCTAAACATTTGCTCCAAAGAGTTGAGTTGAGAAATAGGACCTTGCAGTTCCTTCACATGAAAGGAAATACCTAGCTTATGGTACCAGAATGCCAAGGTTCTTTGGGCAACTCACCGAGCACTGTGAAGGTCTGCACTTCCCAATGGGGCAGCCAACTGGGCAGAGCTGTTTCCTTGTTGATATCTGGAGACATCCCTTATAGGAAGGTAATATACTCTTTGCACCACCACCTGGACCTGCACTCCTTTCCATCTGGCTGTTCCCTGGCTTTCAACCACATCCAGGAGGGAGTCACTTATAGAGAGCTGCGCTGGAATGTACTGTTTTGTTTCTTGGAAGTCATGGGGTCCGCCAGTCCTGGTAGTAGTTACATTAGTGCACATTATCTGGCAAAGACATTCAAGAGAAATAACTGGGATTTAACTTATTACTGGCATTTTCATTATCAATAATCAATCAGCAAAGCTCTTAATATGTGTCAAACCCTATGTGAAGTACAAAGAAAAAATAAAAACAGTCCCTGTCCTCAAGGAGGTTATATTTATCATTGTTATACTCAGGGAAATTTCAACTTGTTTCCATTTTTTTTTAAGGATAAAGTGATTTAAAAGGTATTCATCAAACAGAGTATATCCTAGAAACTTAATGGCTCTATGTTCAACCAAGAAAACTGTAACATTAAAGACATCATGGAACACAATGGTCTCCAAGATAGAACTGTTGTTTTGGATTCCACTACTTCAACTATTAATGTCTGGGACAGATATTATAAGCAGAGAGAACAGAGGGAACAATGAGAAGTGTAACCTATTATTATTATTGTCCTACATATTTTTATCTTTTTGTTCTTCCTGAGATTGAACCTTCAGTGACTTAATCCACTCAGCTCTGGAACCACAGCCCTGGGGATATTTTGTACTGATTCCAGAATCAGCCAGTGAAAACAAGTTAGACCTACTCCATAAACTAATACAAATACAAATTAATCTAAACTAAAATCAATAAACTAAAAACCAATTAAATTAATAAAATATTAATGTATCCAGTTCCAGACAAAATACCATATTTCACATTCCATCTGAACCTTTGCCATCAAAGTATTCCAACTCTTCCCCTCTGTCTCTGTAACAGAGTAACTCACCTGTTACTCTGAGAACAGTGATCAAATCAATATGACCACTGCTTCTGGAAAGGACTTGTCAACTAACTTCCTTTAGGCTCCTCTCAGCATTATTCTGTCTTCCCAGTTCTGTGCATTACTTCCTTAAGTGTTTTATCTCTCCCTATTAGAATGTAAGCTCCTCAAGGGCAGGCACTGTCTAGATAAATACATCTCCTATGCTTGATGCTTAGTAAATACGTTATAAATGCTTTTAATTCAATCAAATAATGTCTTTCATTTTTATATTCAGAGCTTTAATCTACCTTAAACTATTTTAAATCCCATATATTATATAAATTAATAAAAGATTAATAGATCTCTCTCCATCATAACCATTTCCCTTCAATATTTCCATTGATAATTGAGTTTACTGCTCAAATGTTCTACCTGACCTCTTATAAAATAGCTGAATAAAAACCCTGAATGCATTTCTTCATAAATCTTTCTCAATTCTTCCATTTCTTCTAATTCTAGCATTATATAGTTTAAAATCCAACCAAAAGACCAAAGAGCAGCGAATTATGAAGTTAGTATCACTCAAAAGAAAATAGTAGCTTTCAGAAGGAAGCTGAAACCAAAGTATTGGAGCATTTTAAGATCCCTAAGACAGGTCTGACAAATGGACCAGGTAATTTGGTATTAAGTTGAGGAAAACAGCCTAACTTTTACATAATTAAATAAATGAGTAAAATGTAACATAATCAGAATAATAATATGGAGATTAAAAAGAATGGGAATAGAATACAACTGAACACTAAGTTCCTGGATGGGTCAAAGATCCTTCTTCCATTCAGTAAAGAACAATAAAACTCCCTAACATGTTTTGCTATTTATTTATTTAGAGACAAAAGATGTCAATGACTCACAAAATCTTCTCAACCAATATTGAGACAAAGCTTTACTTTCCTAATCCAAGAAGAATTTACCTGATGTCCCTCTGATTCCTGAGCAATATCATTTATTTGGCTTTTAAATCTAAACATCCGAGCCAAGGAAATGATTTTTCTTCTTATAGGCAATATCCCCAGACAGTGCATTTTATCAAGTTTTTCTGAATCTTCTTTGACGACAACTTTCTGGCAAAAGTATGTGTTCATAATAATAGGAACACTTTTATCATGAAGAAGAAGCTTATGCCTGGATAAGAAGAAGAGATAAGACAGAATTATGTTTGTGTCTGACAGAATTAATTATGTATTTGTATTATGCATATGTACAGATATTGCTTAATCTGGCATATGAAGAATGATCACTTTAATGGCAATTTAAAAATCAGTCTAAAGTCAACAATGTTGACAGCTTTCACAATAATTATTTCAACGAGTACTTCTTAAGCTGATGTTTTAAGGCTAGATGCATTAAAAAAAATTACATTAAAATGCCTAGCTTAGGTAACTAAGCGTCCACAACTGAAGCTCTACATTTACATAGAGTGCATTCAATCTAGCAGGTCATACAATCTCTTGTTGACTCACATCTCCACCTTAAGTTTCTCATGGGATCAGAATTGGGATTGTTTTGTCCCTACCCATTATTTTCCCCAGAAGCATACCAATTTGGCTCCTGTCAAAATCTTCAAGGAAAAGTTAAAGGGACTTCAATTCCCGGACAAATGCTCAAGCTAACATTACATCAAAGATAGGGTAGGCTTTATACCCCTCCACAAGGACAACAAAATACAAAGGACTTGCACCCGAACCTATAAGATGTTATGGTCAGTTTTTTCACTCTCTCATGAGTCCCACCTGCCCTAGGGACTTACACAGCACTCTCAACCTTTAGTACTACTCTGAAGTTGAGGTCCACTCCCTCCTACCTTGAGTAAGAAGAAAACTTGGGGTTGCTACAGAATTAGCAATGCCTCTCCTACCTTTCCACTGTTTTCTTATACCTTACTCCCTACCATGTACTCTTCTATCCAGTGACATTGGACTCATTGCCATTCCACAGATGACATACTCCATTTCTTGCCTCTTTCTCTGGCTGTCCCCCATACCTGGAATGTTGTTCTTCCTCATCTCCACCAACAGAGTTTTCTGGCTTCCTTTACGTTCCAACTAAAATGCCAGCTTTTGGGGCAGAGGATAGAGCACCGGCCCTGGAGTCAGGAGGACCTGAGTTCAAATCTGGCCTCAGACACTTAACACTTGCTAGCTGTGTGACCCTGAGCAAGTCACTTAACCCCAATTGCCTCACGCCCCCCCCCAAAAATAAAAGGAGTTTTTAACCTGGAGTTTATGAACTTATGAGTTTGGGAGGTTTTTTTGTTTGCTTTTTTAATATTTTGGTAACTGTATTACAATATAATTGGTTTCCTCTGTGATTATGTATATTTTCTTTTATGCATTTAAATATATTGTTCTAGGAGGGGATCAATAAGCTTCACAGACTACCAAAGGGATTTGTGATTTAAAAAAAGGTTAAGGAACCCCTTTCTTACAGTTCTATCCGTAATTCCCACAGAGAGGGCTTAACCACTTATCCCTTCCATCCCCCTCCCCACACAGTTATTACCCACCTTGTGATGGCTTGGCTAAGAGTGTTACTAGAAGGCCTGTTAGGCTGCTTCACATTTCCAGACCCTCTAATTTCTAAATTAATGATAAAATGGTAGAGGAGGGGTTCTCCTCAGTGTTCTATCTCTATTCCTATTTATTGACTGTTATATCTCTTACAAAGTTAGTAGGAATAATTCTGTGTTCTTTGTCTCAGATTTAGTCATATTTGAAGGTACAAACACCCATTTTAACCACTGAGAATATCTGATTCCTGTCTTAAGCATTAGCTCCCACTGTGAGTGATTACATCCCACAGCCTGTTGCTATGAGAATAATTTTCACTCTTATGCAAGTTTTTTTTCCAGCACATAAATTTATACTATTAAATAAGATAACGGGCACATTGCCTGGGTAGCATTAAGTCACATATTCTAGATTAATTGTTTTTGGGGAAGGAAAGGTGTGGTGAGAGGCCAAGGTACTGAATTCCACAAAGACATGAAAATTTCCTTTATGGCCCTTCTTTATACTTAAAAGCAGGCTCTGAGTCTTATATAAACTTTATGTGTCCAAGGGTATTGGGCTTAGCATGATTGCTACAAGACTGTTTGATTCTTGAGGGCAAGGACCTCATCTAATCTAATTCATGTAAATACTGTATGTCTAGTACACAGCATAGTACTACAGTCTAGGGCCAATATTAATAGGGATTTTGGTGAACAGGGATTGCAGAAGAGACATGAGAATAATTTCCAAGGACAAACAGACCCTTGATCTGTTAGATAGATAGATAGATTGATAGATAGATAGATAGATAGATAGATAGATAGATAGATAGATAGATAGAGCTGCTGCTAGAAAGAGTAATAGATTTTGGATCAGAAGACTTGGGCTTAAATCTGAACTGTCAATTAACAAACCTATTATGTCTAGTGCATATTATGTACCATGCACTATTCTCTCCTAGCTCTCTTCCTACCTTTCAGACAACTCTTTCTCACATTTCTGTCTATTCCAGGGCTTCTTAAACTTTTTCTACTTGTGACTCCTTTTCGCCTGAGAAATTTTTACGTGACCCTAGGTGTATGGGTATATAAAACAGGTACACAAATCAAACATTTATTGATAATAAATCATAAAGAAATTTATTTTAAAAACAATTCTTTGGCATACATGTAATTTTACCATTTATTAAAGATGAAAACAAATTTGCATACTAATGAGATGGACGTGCTTGTTTATTTTTACATGAAGAATTAAATCTTGGCGGAATATTTGATACCGCAGGATGTAGAGCATCTTCAACGTTTTTCAGAGTTGATCGATATTTTGATTTTATAATCATCATTGTTGAGAATGCGGCTTCACATAAATATGTAGCACAAAATGGTAGAAGTATGTTTAGGGCCATTTCAGAAATTGTTGGAAATTCTGTCCTAATCCCAAGCCAAAATTCATTTAACGATTTTGGATGTACAGTAAAAACACTGCAATTCATAACATACGATAGTTTTGAATCTGATCCAAGGTATTTCTGGCAGCATCCGTTGGCGTTGCGTGGTGTGACAGCACGCACAGTGCAAAGTGCACACGTTACGTGTTTAGAACCAAGGCTGCAGTGAAGCCACATGATGCAACACAAGCAAGTGCTACCAGAAACACCTCCAATTCATTAAGCATTTGATTTTGAATTAGTTTTTGGTCGTTGGGTGTTCAGAAACCTATTGCTGTTGCCAAATTTTTCATGACTTCCACATTCACTTACACGACCCCACATGGGGTCGCAACCCACAGTTTAAGAAGTGCTGGTCTATTCTAGGAATGTCTTCCCCTCTTCCTTTAAAGGAAAGCCTTTTCAGACCCTAGCCATCCTGTAAAACTCAATTAAAATGCTGCCTCCTCTGATCTCCCTTTTGGTAATTATTTCCTCACTCTCAGGCCTCAGGAAGCATTTTATTGCTACCACTCCTAAGTATATATCAAATATTATTTTGTATTACAGCGATATATATATATAAGTCCTAGTCTCCTGGTAGACTAGGAAGATCGTGAAGAAGCAGGGCCAACATCTCATCTAAATTTAGCCTGTCCCTTAGTGCACATACGTCAATACTGTAAGAATCTGTGAGTGATTTCATTGTATCCCAGTGAGCAGGGATTTCCTCCAGTGATGCAAGGGGAAACCCCTTTCATCAATACCTTAGTACTATTTCACAAGCTTCTGTGGCCAAAAGAATTCATCACTTGATGGCCAGTTCTCTGATAATGAGTCTCCCTGAATTTAACTAGGCAGATCTGTTAGTGAAAAGCATGAGCTTTTGACACTTGGCTTGTACTCGAAATCTTTCTAGTTTGGCAGGAGGAAGTATCACTGGTGACCTTTTGCGATGCACTTAAAAGATGTTTAACACCTGTCTGTAAATTGAACCTATCAACACGTGTGTTACTTATACAGAATTTTATGCTCATATTTCCTTTTCATTCTTCACATGTCCTTCAATAGAAGATTTCACTTTCAATGTTTCCAAAACAGTTTTAAATATTCTTGATCAAGTCATAACTCAAAATTCCACCATCCCATGGCAATATGAAATAGAATGCTGAGCTGACTGTGCTTCTATCAATAATTAAAGATATATTATTGGTTTCAAGTTGTAGTTTTCATTTTAAACTCAAAGAATGCAAAATCGGCTAAGGGGCAGTTAATAAAAGCGAACAAATAGTAAATGAATATTTTAAGCTTCATCAAAAGATGGGAGAAAATCTGATGAATTTATAGTGAGCAATGTTATTTTTCAATTAAATTTGTATCACTTGGCAGCAGTACATACATTTGTATTTGGCCAAAGCAGTCTCCTGCCTTGGCAATGAAGTTTTAACTGAACCAAGTTCAGAAGCTGCTTCAGGACTCTTACGTCATAAATCCTTGGGGACTCTTCATGTTACAGAGGTGATGTAAGACTATATCCAAAAAGAGCAGGTTTTCAGAAACAAATGACGTACCTGCAAACTATAAATCTGGTCTTCTTTCACTGATTCATCAAAGTCGTTTGTTACCAACATAAAACAATGGCTTAGCACTTTTAAGTGAACTGTGATATCCAAAGACTTTCCAAACATTGGCTGAAAATTTTTCATTTTCTCATCAAAAGTATTGATTAAAGTGTTAATGGACAGTCAATGTTACTAACACCGCGTAAAAGAAGGAAAAGCAATTGGCAAGTCGTTTATTCAAAAGTACAGAGGAAGCTGGAACCAGAATTGGGAAGCTGTTTGCTTCTCACTCTTCTGTTCTAAAAACTGGGTCACACTTCACCATGGAGATCCCAAGAGGACTTGCCTAAGCCCTCTATTATAAAAAACACACAAGCAACATGTCTGTCTGATAATCAAATCCAGTTAAATGCCATGAATTCAACTTTACTGGGGAAAAGACCAATCAGATTAAGAGACCATTTGCAAAGAAATGCAATTGTTTTGCATTTTAGAGTTGTTTTTGTCAGAAAACATGGTAGTTTGAGTCCATACTTCTCTTTAACTACATAAAAATTCAATTTGTTAATGCCAGGAAGAATGCTTCTGAGGTTATGAAGTGAAGTCACACTTTTAGTCTTATGTATAACTTTCTGTCTCTGGGTATGATTTGTGAGGGGACATTAGATCAGAGGTCAGTGGGGACTGAATTAGAATCTGAACTTCTACTATTTACTACCTCTGTACCTATCCCTGGACAAACTGCTTAATCTCTGTGGGCCTCAGTTTCTTCATATGTAAAATTATGAGATTAGGCTTATCTTTGAGATTCATTCCAGCTCTAAAATCCTATGAGCTTGTCTTTTAAAACCTGTAAGAGGAAGCATCATATGTAGTGAAGAGGGTCTTAGACTTGGAGACAGGAATATCTTGGTCTAACTTTTGTCTTGAACACAGATTGTGTGACTGGATGAGTTAAAATTCTGCCTGTGTCTATTTCCTCATCTGTAAAATGGGAACAATACATAAAGCAACTATTTCAAAGGGTGGTTACAAGGCTCAAATGACATAATATATTGAAATGCTTTACATACTTCCAACAGATATAGGAGAGTTATTTTTATCATCCTGTATAATTATCAAAATGCTGGAGTCCCCTAAGGGTCTTAGAGTGGCTTTTCTTCTCCTTCTGGACTATCTTGTTGAGTGATCTCAGTGACTCCCATTGGATCCACCATTATCTCTATGCAGATGATTCCCAAATCTATACATCCAGGCCTAGCATCTCTCCTGAGCTTCAGTCTTAAATCAGCAACTGCTCTTTTAACAGCTTTATCTGGATGTCTCACAGGTATCTAAAACTCAACAGGACCCATTATCTTAAAACCTTACACACACACACACACACACACACACACACACACACACACACTCACAAAAACACTCTTCCGTCTTCCCAACTTTCTTGTAATTGCTGAGGGGCTACCATCTTTCTGGCTACCTAGGTTTCCAAATTTGGTGTCATCATTGGTCCGTCGCTCACATATCCAATCTGTTGTCAGATCTCATGTCTACCTTCACATGTCTCTTATATGCTCTGTTCTCTCCCTTCAGACAGCCACCATTCTTATATAGGTCCTCATCCCATGGACAGCTACATAGCACAGTGGATACAGCACCAGGCATGGAAAAAGGAAGACTTGAGTTCATACCTGGCCTCAGACTTATTAGCAGTGTGACCCTGGACATTTCACTTTGCTTGGTTTTCTCATCTATAAAATGTAATAATAGCATCTACCTCCCAAGGGCTGTTGTGAGAATCAAATGAGATAGAAATTGTAAAGTTCTTAGCCTGGCACATGGTAAGAGCTATATAAATGTTAGCTGTTATTATTATTATTATGACTATTATTAACTCTTATCTGCACTACTGAAATAGCTTTTTCAGTGGTCTCCTTCAAATTTCTATCCCACTCCAATCAATCCTCCATTCTAATAACAAAGTGATTTTTCTAAGGCATAGCCTTACTTGGCCAACACCTCTCTTTTTGGTCCCTTTCAGGACCAAATATTAAGTCCTTTGTCATTTGAAGCCCTTCACAACCTGGTCCCTTCTTATTTTTCCAGTCTTCTTATACATTAATGTCCTTCATGTACTCTGTGATTCAGACACATAGATCTACTTGACACTAAACCTATAAATCTATGCCTTTGTACTGACTGTTTCCTATGCCTGGAATGTTCTTCCTCCATACCTCTTATCTTCCCTGGCTTCCTTTAAAATTTAGCTAAAATCTCACCTTCTGCAGAAGACCTTTCCTGGTCTTCATTCCCCACCCAGCTGTTAGTGTCTCCCTTCTAAGATCATCTTCCATCTACTCTGAATATATCTTATATACATATGGATCTCTGCATGTCATCTCCCCCACTACAATGTTAGCTCCTTGAGGGCAGGAACCATGTCTTTGCCTCCCTTTGCATCTCAAGCACTTAGCACAAAGCCAGTACACAGTAATCACTTAATATAGGCTCATTGACTAATTTATCTCTTGAAATCCAATGCCATATTGCCAACTGTCTGTTGTAAAAATCCACTTTAATATTCTATAGGTATCCCAAATGCAACATGTCCAAAACTGAGTTCTTTACCTTTTGTGTTAAACTCAATACCCTCCACTTCCCTATTTCTGATGAGGACATCATCAATCTTCTAGTCACCCAGATTCTCAATCTAGGAACCATCCTTGACCTTTCACTTTCCTTAACCTCCCACAGCTAACTGGTTGTTGTCTTATCAATTTCACCTCCATATTACCTCTTGAATTCATCCTCTTCTCTCTACTTATACTACAGTTTCCTCCAGTTCAGGCCCTCATCACCACTAGTCTGAACTATTACAATAGCCTCTAAATGGTTTCCCTACCAAGTACTTCTCCAATACATCCTTCACAGCTGCCAAAGTAATAGCCTTAAAGCCCACAACTAACCATGTCACTTCTCTACTCAATAAACTCCAGTGTCTCCCTATTACATACAGGATCAAACATAAACTCTTCTGTTTGGCATTTAAAAGCGTTCCTAACCTGGATGCAACCTACTTTCCCATTTTATTATCAATTATTCCACTTCACATACTCTTCAGGATAGCCTAAAAACTATGCTACAAACTGTTGCCTATACTTTACCTCAGATTTTATCTCATGTCTCACGTGCCTTCTTTTCACATTAATTTCATGGAAAGCTTAGTTCCATTCAAGGCCTAGCTAATGGCTACCTGTTATAATAAGAAGCCTTTCTTGATCTCCCCAGTTTATGGCACCTTCCCAACTTACGTCTCTCCCTGCCTCCACTCATCCGGATGTGGAAATTACTTTACATTTATTTTTAATATTTTACTTACTTCTTGTATTTACTTTTCTATGTACATACCACATCCCTCCCTCTGTAAAATAGCCCCCTGGGCAGGGACTATCTTGTTTGTACCTAGCAGAGTGAAACTAATAAATGCTTATAGAATGAAAAGCGTAATTTGCCATACCAATCATTCCCTTCTCTTTCTGATTACTCCTCATGTACTGGCTCTTTTCCAGATGTACACAAATAAACGATCTCCATTATACTTAAAAACCTTACCTTGACAATGCCATTCATTCACTTAGACTATCATCCTATATCTTCCCCTTCACTGTTAAATTTCTAAAAAGAGAAGTCAACATGCACTTCTATTTTCTCACCATCCTATGAACTCCACAGTCCATTTCAAAGCTGACTTCTGAGCCCAGTACTAAAACTTCTCTGTGGTCACCAATGATTCTCCCTTGTCTATTCTGTTCCATTGATCTCTATTTTTTAATGAACACCAGATGGTTATGATGACTACTACTACTTTATAAAATAGTTTGAGGTCTGGAAATGCTAGTCCCCTCTCATCCTTACTTCTTTTCATCATTTCCCTTGATATTCTAGATCTTTTATTCTTCTAAATGAATTTTGTAATTATTTTGTCAAGGTCTATAAAGTTCTGCTTGGTAATTCGATTGCTATAGCATTAAAAGTACAAATTAATTTTGGTAGTATTGTCATTTTTATTATATCGGAACAGCCTGGCTGTGAGTACTGAATATTCCTCCCACTATTTAAATTGTTCTTTATTTCTTTAAGGAAGACTTTGTAATTGAATCTATACAAGTTCCTCATGTAATGTGGTAGGTCAGTCCCCAGATATTCTATGCAGTTTTGCAATTATTTGGAATGGGGTTTCCCTTTCTATTGTTGCTTCCTATGTTTTTGTTATTTTCTACATCCATATCTATATCTAATATTGGTTTGCTGTCTATAGTTCTTTTCAGCATAATATAGTTTCCTTGTTTATCCCTCTTTATTTTTTGGATGTTTGTTTTTACTTTATCAGATAGCATGATTGTATCTTCTGCTTTCTGAAAACTTACTTAATACATACTAAATTTTTTTCCCATCCCCTCACTTTTAACTTGTATATGTCTTTGTTTTTAAAATGAGTTTCTTTGTAAGCGACAGATTGTAGGGGGTTTTCTGCTTAGCCAATTTGTCACTCTTTTTAATTTTATTGCATTGGTTAATCCATTCACATTTAAAGTTATGAGAGTTAGGTTTAAATTTTCCTTTATCTACAATATTTTTTTTCAGGTTATGATTTTTCCTCCTCTTCTTCTGTAAATACAATACTATGTTCCTTCAGTTACTTCACCTTGACCTTTTGTAAGGTGGCTCTGTTCCCCATGGTTCTCTTCCCTTCAACCCTCTCATTTGATACTCCTTTCCCTTTGGATTTTAATTATTGGATCCTTTTTTTCTCTCCTGCTTTTATCTGGTTATATAATCCTTCCCTCCCTTCCATCCTTTTTTTTTTCCTCTCAGTTTGCCAAACAGATTCCCTCTTCCTCTCCTCCCTGAAAATTAGTTTTATTCATTAATTTTTCTAAATTTCATTTTTTGTGCTGCTTTCCAAAAAGTATTTCTCTCACTTTTCATTATCCATCCTCTCTTTCTGTTTACTATAGAACCCAGTTCTCTGATTCACGGCCCCTATAATTATCTGGTATCTCTCTTTTCTCTATTCCTCATGTAATCAAAGCTTCCAATATATCCATTCTAGGCTTTTCCCTCTCAATGGTTTCTGCCACTGCTTTGTAGGGCTTGCTCCATGGATTTCCCTTTTCCATTGTGCCTCACTCTTGGAATAAGGACACTTATTGCAGGTGTCAGAGAGGACACCATCCCTTGGTAAGGCCCCTCCCCAACCATGTCCCTGATTATGCAGCCTACTACACTGATCTATACCATCCCTGGTTACCTTTCCCCCCACCCCCATTTACCTCAAAATCTACACCCTGGGTACATGCTCTCTCACTCCCCCAGGTTCCAGTTAGATTTCTACCTCCCTCCCTCCCAACACAGGACAAGCAGACTTCTCAAGTACTAAATCTCCTGGGCTACATCCAGCACAAATTCTCCATCTCCCTTCACAGCAAACCAGAACTAAGAGCAGTGGGTGGAAATGGCTAAGAGGCAGATTTCAGCATGGTATAAGGAAAAACTTAACAAAAACAAGGATACTGGAAAGGTGGAAAGAGACCAGGTTGTGAAGGCCTTTCAGTGTCAACAGAGGACTTTATATTTGATCCTGGAGGCAAAAGGAAGCCACTGGCATTTATTGGGAAGGGGAATGACATGGATCTGCACTTTAGGAAAATCATTTTGGCAGCTGAGTGGAAATTGGATTGGAGTGGAGAGAAACTTGAGGCAGGGAAATAAACTAGAAAGGTACTGCTATAGTCCCCATGGTGAATGGTGATAAGAAACTTTATTAGGATGGTGGCCAGGTGGAATCAGGGTGGAGAAAAGGGGGAATGTATGCAAGATCTTTTGAAACAAGATTTGACAACTGCTTAAACACGTGGGATGGCTGTGTGAGTTGAGAGTAGGGAGTGGTATATTCCCCATCAATGGAGATCTTCATGGAAAACTAGATGACTTTGTTGGAAATGCAGAAGAGGGGATTTGTGCTCAAGTAGGGATTAGATAAAATAACCTGTAGGGTCTCTTCCAATCCAGAGATCCCATGAAAACAGCATTAAAGAGAAGGAAATTTACCATCTAAAATATCTGTTCAAGAATTTGATGTGTTCTCACTGGAAAATTCTATAATTCATATAAGTAACTTGAAATGCTAGCCACAAATATATATGGCATTGTAGATTATATTATGGGGGATTAATGTAAACTATAGAATACTTACATGGTAGGAGTTAAAAGTGTGTTTGTTAACCTTCTTCAATGAAATAAGCTACTGAAAAGGGCTTGAGAATGGGAGTTGAGACCCGTTCTATAAATTCAGCAAGCATCCAGTAAGTGCCACACATTGTGGCAACACCTTGTGTTAGAAACCCAGTCTTCAAAGATAAAATGAGACACAGTGTCTGACCTTGAGGAGTTTATATTCTTCTTAGTGGGGATAGGGCATGTGCACAAATATATATACTACAAAGATAGATGGGACAAAGGAGAGATCAGATAAGGTACTCTGGGAAAATTTTGAAAGACAATGTTTCAGGCGTGAGGAACAGCCTTTGAAAATGTGCAGAGACAGTGACAACGAGAAGTCAAGTGTGGCTACAATGTGGGTGCAGGAAGGGAAGGGCACAAAATATCGCTATGAGGGTAGGGTGGAGTCATTTAGTGGAGGACCTAAAATTCTAGGGTAAGGAATTACTGTCTTATCTTATAGGCAACAGGGAACCACGAAACGTTTTTAAGCAGGGGGCTAACCTGGTCAAGACATTAAGGTCATTTTGTTAAAAATCTTTCAAATTAGAATGAAAAGCTACAGGGATAAGAAAGGAAGCTGTTGACTAAGGGTGGTGGTAATGGGGAGGGTCTGTGCTTCAAATATCTTTGATAAGAGTCTAACATCTAAGACATATCTAAAACAAACACAAGTCTGTAGTTTTGACTTCGATTCCTAGGAATATTCTGCAGTAAGTAATGATTGAGGAACATGTAGAAAGGGAAATGGGGAATACAGGTCATTAACCTCATTTCCTTTTTTTGACAGGATTATTAAATTAATAGATGAGGAGAATGCTGTGGATATGGGCTACCTAGATTTAGGCTTTTGATAGAGTAACTTCTACAATTCTTGCAGACAAGATAGACAAAGATTAAATGATAAGACAAGCCCTTGAATTCATAACTGGCTGTATAGTCAGTTGTTATGGTCTAATATCAGTATGGCAAAAGATCCCAGCTAAGTGCTCCAGGCTTGGCCCTGTGCTATTCAACATTTTTATCAATGACTTGGATAAAGGCAGAAATGACAAGTTCATCAAATAATCAGAGATGTCACAAAGCTGGGAGAAATAGAGAACACAGAGGCTGGCAGAGGCAGGATCCAAAAGGATCTGAACAGCTTAGCACCTTGGCCTGAATCTATTTAGCAAAAGGGAATTCATTAGGAATAAATGTCAAATCTTGCACTTTCGTACAAAAAGAAATAATAAACTTCACAAATTTAAGACTGGACAAGCATAGTTAGATAGCAATTGTTCTGAAAAAAAGTTGGGGGTTTTAGTGGACTGCAAATCCAATGTGAGTCACCTCTTTGATGTGTCCACCAAAAAATGCTAATGCAATCTTGAGCTGAATTAAGAAGGAAGAGCTTCCAGGGATAAGGTCAGACGTCATCTAGAGTATCATGTTCAGGTCTGGGCACCACAGTTCAGAAAGGTCCCAGAAAGACTGGAGACTATCCAGAGGATGGCAACCAGGACATAAAGGCCTTGAGTCTATGACCTAGGAGAACTGGTTGTAGAAGCTAGACATGTTTAGTCCGGGAAAAAAGAAGACTTGAGGAGAATATGTTGCCTGCCTTCAGGTATTTGAAGAGACACCATTTTGAAGAGGTATTAGACTTGCTTTGTTTGGCTCCAGATGCCTAACCAGGACTAATGAGTGAAAGCCTCAAAAAAGCAGACTTTGAGAGGAGAGAACTTCCTAAAATTGTTCAAAAGTAGAATGAGTTGTCTCAAAAGGAGGTAGATTTCCTCTTCCTGTCAGTCACCAAGCATTTTTTTTTTTAATTTTTGCTTTTTGGTGAGGCAATCAGGGTTAAGTGACTTGCCCAGGGTCACACAGCTAGTAAGTGTCATGTGTCCAAGGCCACATTTGAACTCAGGTCCTCCTGACTTCAGGCCAGTGCTCTATCCACAGCTCCACCTAGCTGCCCCTCAATTATCATTTTGGAGGGAACTATCAGAAGACAACTCTGCAAAGTGTACACAGATTAGGTTTTACCTAAGAATATGTTTTATTAATTTAAAAAATACTTTAAAAATCCAAGGACTAGTAGAAAATTACCACATCCTATAACTGTATTGTAAGTTGTTTGGTTTCTGGGTTTTGTTTTGTTTTGTTCTGAGGATTGGACAGACTCTTTAATGTCTTTGTGGGGCAGGGAGGTTGTTAACAACTTAATATCTTAAGGATGCTGCTTGGCACATTAAGTGATTTGCCCATGGTCACCTATCCAATGTGTTAGAAGCCAAGTCTTCCTGACTCCAAGGTGGGCCTGCAATCCATTCTATCATACTGTCTCTCCATTCCTTAAATTCTTGCCTCAATATAATCACTCATTAATAATAAACACTGCCACCGAGGGAATTTGCTTTGCTTGAGTATGCATATTTGTTACAAGAAATTTGTTTTTCTTTTCTTTTTTCAATGGGTTGGACGGTCGAATGAGAAAGAGAAAACAAATTTCTGTTCATTTAAAAAAAAGAGTTGAGGTGGATGTCACAGATGCAAAATGTATGTGCTTTCAGATGAGGTCACTATTTTTTTGCTTTTGTTTTATTTTGTTGTAAGAGATCTCTCAGAAGTAGGAGTAACTTATAAATGTTTTTACTGTTAAAAACAAAACATCAATAAAACATAAAAAATCCAAACATTATAAAATTGGTTTAAAAAAAATGACCACCTGAAGGGCTATCCCTTGCGTGTAGAAAGGACAGACAAGGTGTCTCTCAAAAATGTTCATACTTCTCAAGTTAATTACAGATTCAATGCTATACCAGCAAAAATATCCATGGCTTTATTTATTTAGTTAGTTAGTTTTCAACATTCACTTTTATAAGATTTTGAGTTCTAAATTTCCCCCCTTCTCTCCTCTCTCCCCAAGATGGCATGCAATCTGATATAGGCTATACCGGTAGGCTAATCATATTAAACATATTTCCACATTAGTCATGTTGTGAAAGAAGAATCAGAACCAAAGGGAAAAACCATGAGAAAGAAAAAAACAAACAAAAAAACAAAAGAGAAAATCGTATGCTTTCATCTGCATTCAGACTCCATAGTTCTTTCTCTGGATTTGGATAGCATTTTCCATCATGAGTCTTTTGGAACTGTCTTACATCATTGCATTGCTCAGAAGAGCTAAATCTAACAAAATCAATCATTGCAAAATGTTGCTGTTACTATGTACAATGTTGTTCTGGTTCTGCTCATTTCACTCAGTATCAATTCATGCAAGTCTTTCCAGGTTTTTCTAAAATCTGCCTCCACAATATCCTTTGACCCAGCAATAGCACTTCTAGGGCTATATCCCAAAGAGATCATACAAATGGGAAAAGGACCCACATGTACAAAAATATTCATAGCAGCTCTTTTTGTGGTGGCAAAGAATTGGAAATTGAGAGGATACCCATCAATTGGGCAATGGCTGAGCAAGTTGTGGTATATGAATGTGATGGAATACTATTGTGCTATAAGAAATGATGAATAGGCTGACTTCAGAAAAACCTGTAAAGACTTGTATGGTCTGATGCTGAGTGAAATGAGCAGAACCAAGAGAATGCTGTACACAATAACAGCCACGTTGTGTGATGACTAATGTTGATAAACTTAACCCTTCCCAGCAATACAAGGATCTAAGACATCTCCAGAGGCCTTGTGATGGAAAATGCTATCCATATCCAAAGAAAGAACTATGGAAGTTGAATAGCTATTTTTTTCCTCTCCTGTTGAGTTTTGTTTCCTCTTTCTGATGGTTCCTCTTATTGGTTTTAATTTTTACTTACAACATCACTAATGTGAAAATATGTTTAATATGAATGTAAATGTATAGCCTATATCAGATTGTGTGCTGTCTTGGGGAGGTGATGGGGAGGAAGGGGAGAAAAATTTTAAACTCAAAAGCATATGGAAGTGATTATTGATAAATCAAAATAATAAAAAATAAAAGGAATAAAAAAAATAATGTGGGCGCTGTGTAAGAACCAGTCCAATTAAATCTGGAAATAAATGCTCATCATCGGGTTGAAAAAAAAATTAATGTTAGACCTTTCTCTCTTCTCAAAACAAACAAACCAACAAACAAACAAACAAAAAGAAATCTATCCTGCCCTACAGGAAAATAGAAGGGGTAGGGGATAAGAGAAGGGGGGGGAGAGATAGAAGGGAGGACAGACTAGGGGAAGGGATAGTCAGAATGCATGCCATCTTGGGGTGGGGGGAGGGGTGAGATGGGGTGAAAATTTGGACCTCAAAATCTTGTGGAAGTAAATGTTGAAAACTAAAAATAAATAAAATTTAAAAACAACAATAAAACAAAAAAAAATAACTGTACTACTAAAAAAACAAAAACAAAATAAAATAAAATCTGTCTGCACAATCATGTCTTATGAAACAATAATATTCCATTACATTCATATACCACAACTTGTTCAGTTATTCCCCAATTGATGGACAGCCCCCCTCAATTTCTAATTCTTTGCCACCACAAAAAAGGCTGCTATAAATATTTTTGTACATGTGGGTCCTTTTTCCTTTTTTTATGATCTCTTTGGTATACAGACCTGGTAATGGTATTGCTGGATCAAAGGATACCCACAGTTTTATAGCCCTTTGGGTATAGTTCCAAATTGTTCTCCAGAATGGTTGGATCAGTTTACAAATCCACCAAAAATGCATTAGTGTTCCAATTTTCCCACATCTTCTCCAACATTTATCATTTTCTTGTTGTGTCATATTAACCAATCTGATAGGTGTGATGTGGTACCTCAGAGTTGTTTTAATTAATAGTGATTTAAAGCATTTTTTTCATATGACTGTAGATAGACTTAACTTCTTTATCTGAAAACTGTATGGCTTTCTTTATAGTTAGGGATAGAGATTGGACCTGTGAATACACTGGTATATAGAAACTCACTTTATGAATTCAAGTTAGTACTATCTCTGCAATTAGTAGTCTTAGAGAGTTTCCCACAGCATTGGGAGATTAGATGACTTGCCCAGATTCACACAGCCAATAGGTAGGATTTGAACTCAGGTCACCTTGGCTCCAAGGCCAGCTCGCCATCCACTTTGCCATTCTGCCTTTCTCCTTTACTGTATTAGACAAAATTATTACAAAATTTATGTGGGAAAATCATTTTTTCCTCATTTCCTCTTGTTCTGAACTTAGTATCAAATAAAATGAGTGTTTCTATATATATTACAGAACAGGGGAAAAAGAATGTCTCATAAAACTGCAAATCTCCATTATGTAGAACTTTATTTTATTTTATAGTCTATAATAAATTCAATATATAACCTTCAAAAATAACAAATACCATCATGATACTGGTATTAAAAATAATATATATTTTTAACAATAGCCAAAAGAGGTAAATATCATAATGACAGGAATTACTCTTCTTACTTTTATAGAAAGAGTAATTAGTTTTGTCAGTTCACTTAACCTCTCTGTGATTCAAAGAGCTAAAGTGAAAGAGTCAGCAGTGAGGTCCAGGTGTGCTGACTCCTGGTCAGAACTCTTTCCACCAGCTATAGGGCTTAACTAATCAAAATGTCCACTTAGGAAAATATTTTACAAGTAAATCTTAGAAACAAAACTAGTCAAACAGTTGAGTTGTAATAAAGAAGATTTTAGCTTCTCCTCACCAGACAATGTTATATTTAGCACACAAGTAAACAGGAAACATTTTAATAGAAATGTTTGTTATGTCACTTAGGCCAGAGGAGGGGAAAAAAAGCATTAGATCTCATTTTCTACTACCATTAAAGGTGTTTGGAAACCATTTTCAGGAAATCTGAGGTTTGTGATTGATGTTTTGTTTTTGTTTATTTTTCTATGGCATATAACCATTTCTTGAAAGTTTTTATTTTTCTATGTCAGCTATGTTTAGTAATCTAGCTAAATGAATGACTGTATTCCTTCTAAGTTTTCAATATAGGAATGCTATTATGATTTCCATAATCTTTCAGGAAGAAAAAAATTTTCTAAACCAAGCTGGCAAAGAAAGCAAATTTTGCCCCCGTGAATAGAATGGGATTGGTTGGATTGCTGAGGGAGAGGGGAGCAGCGAAGGAAAGGCTGTTTAAACAGTTTTAGATGTATGCAAGGTATGAGAAGGTTGAACTAATGTATATGTGTATAGGCAAGAGGCATTTATTACAATGTGCTATGTACTCGAGGTACAAAAGCAAAAAGGGAAGTCCAATGAGAGAAGACAACATAAAAAAAAAGAAGCTGAAAAAGGGCAGTGGAAGTAGGAGAACAATGGTGGAGAAAAAAGTCCAGAAAGTCAGGAACAGAGTTAGAGAAGAATGAATGAATCAATGAATGAATGAAAATGGGTGGCCTTACTTTAAAATAGAGGTCCTGGAAGGAAACCACCAAACAGGGGAAAGGGTCACAGGGATGGTGGAATCTGTCAGGATGAGAAGCTGCTAAAGCATGGTGGAGAAAGCTGACTGGAAAGTTAGAAGTCAGCCCAGAGAGGAGTGAAGCGGGGTTAGCCATTGCTAACATGAGAATGAAGACCTATAGGCTTTTCATCCCATTGCTGAAGCAAAGACTCAGAATAAAATAATTTGTAATTCATTCTCAACTTGTACAAAAGAAACTCCATAATCACAGAATTCTTAGGATTTTAGCATGTTCACTCTGCGAGCACAGGTGTCAATGCACATTCTCTACCCAAGCTATGACTCCTTTTTATTGACCCCTCTGTGGTCCAGGGCCTTAACAAAGACTAAGAGCATGAGGGATATAGCCAGGTATGGAGCTTCAATGCTAATTTTATTCCAAAGCAAACTATGGGGGAGAGGAGAGGAAGGAAAGGGAAAAAGGTCAGTACAACTCCATAAATACTCATCAATGAATTTATTTGGTATGGATGTCTGGGGCCAAATTTATAAAAACTGAGCCAAATGAATTAAGAAACATCATGTTTCTGCAATTTGTTTCTTGAGCTTTCTTCTACTTCTCCTACTTTCCCTTGGTCACTCCTTAACATTTCTCCATCATTGTTCACAGACTCATGAAACTTTTGAGTTGCAAGGTCTCTTTAAGATGGCTTAAATATCTTCTACAGAGGACGTGTGAGTAGTGGTTAGAGGACGGGCCTAAAAGCCAGGAAGACCTGGGTTCAAATTATGCCTCTGACACATACAAGCTGTATTCCCCTAAGCAAGTCACTTAATCTTTGGTGTTCTAAGTAATCACTAAGCATGACTCCTATGCCAGCTGCAGTAAACAAAGATCAGAAATTTTGAACCAGTCTTTTGTAGTGCAATGGATCTGTGACCTAAGCAATGGCGATATGGACTCTAAAGATGTGATAAAGTGGAAAATCACCAATTCTGTAGTGAGAAGACTTGGCTTCTCATCCTGCCCCTGATTGTTTACTACCCTTGTGATGGTGGGCAAGTTACTTCATTGCCATCAGCCAAAACAAGGGGATTGGACTAGATGTCCTCTCAGGTCCTTTCCATCTCTAGACCTATGACTCTGTGATCTATGCCTGCCCATCCGGCAATTCTCTTGTTCACAAAAATAAATAAAAAATTATAAAAACAAATAAATTTTTAAAAAAGACTCTCGTTCACATCCCCTCATCAATCTACCCCTGAAGGCTGTCCACCTAAAAGACTGGGGGCCTTCTCATTCTTTTGATCCTCATCTCTTGTATGTAAAAGGATATCATCAGAAAAATAGTAAAAGGGATAACATGCCCATAAAAGCACATCAATAAAATATAATATAAACCTATCTGGTTTGTAATAAGCACGCCCATATACTTCTAGAAATTTTTACTGACATGAGAACTAAACCTATCACATGTTTAGTCATATAGAAAGTAGAACGACAAAAATGAGCAAAGTTCTAGGAAAACTAGTATATTTGAGGTTTCTTCTTGCTACACAAAAACACCTAAAGCCCCATATTTGAGAAACACTTTAAACATATAAATGGGTATGTACAGGAAAAGTTGTTTTTTTAAATTGAGAAATACCTTAAAATAATTAGTTTTGACTAGATAGTATCCCCATGAAGTCAAGAGAAGAAAACTTCATACTTACTTTGGTTCTCAACAGACTAATTTCATTTTACTTGTAAACATCTACAAAGGTTAAAAAAGATACAATAATAATAGGCACTTAAACAGTGCTTTAAGGTTTACAAAAGAGCTTTAAAAATTTCGTCTTATTTCATCCTCACAACAATCTTGGGACGAAAGTGGTTTTTTATTATTATCCCCATTTTACAGGTAAGGAAACTGAGGTAAATACATGTTAAATGACTTGTCCAAAATCACACAGCTAGTAAGTTTCTAAAGCCAGATCTGACTTCAGAGCTTCTTGATTCCAGGCCCAGCTCTCTACAAAACACTGTTAAAAGCAGCTGACTCTTCTATGCTTTGACATAGAGCTTTTCTTGCTTCCTGCTAGTTCCATGCAACTTTCACACCTCCCAAATCAGAAAAACTTAACTGAGAAGTGTTGATAAAGCACTGACATACACGTTTGATATTTATAGTAGAGTATGCTTGTCTTGTCTTTAATATACAAAGATGATACTTTTTCCTCGTTAAAACACATATGAACAGAACATATCTGATACCATGTATTTCTAGGAAACTGGAAAGCATACAAAAAGAATATTCAATATGGATGCAAAATTCTTTAAGAATTTCCTTTGATGGAAAGGATCATTGGGAAATTATAATTTTAAGAATAATTACAATATTTCTCATGGGAATAATAAGGTCCCTTTTCAAGGTACAAAAGTGTATGTTAGCCCCAATGCTGTTGGTAGACTATATAAAGGCCTTTTTCAGAGGCCTTTAAAATAACTGAAGAAAGATATGGTAACTCTAAAGTCACTCTCAGTAACATTTGGAATTTTGTTATTTGCTGTATGCATTTAATTATACTAATGTAGGAGCCCATTACAAACAATATGTAATTTTTTTTAATCCTCTTCCTAAATCATGATTACTGTTGTTGTTCAGTTGTTTTGGTTGTATCTGACTCTTTGTGACCTCTTTTTGAGGTTTTCTTGTCAAAGGTACTGGAATGGTTTGCCATTTCCTTCTCCAGCTCACCATACAGATAAGGAACTGAGGCAAACAGGATTAAGTGACTTGCCCAGGGTCACACAGCTACTAAGTATCTGAGGCCAGATTTGAACTTGGGAAGATGAGTCTTCCTGATTCCAGGCCCAGCACTCTATCCCCTGTACTACCTAGCTGCCCTGAATCATGATTTCTTTCATTTATAAATTAAGCATAATAGTTTTTGATATAAAACACAACTGATCATTCTTTCCGACCAGACTATCTCAAAGCCATCAGGATTGAATCTTGGGATTAATCAGGAAAATCTCAAAGTAATCCTTCTCTATCTTCACATCACAATAATTTGAGCACAATAAACACTTTTCAATAAATAAATCTGTTGCCCTAGGCCTCAACTGTGATGCAATACTACTGTGCTTTAAGAAATGATGAGCTCAGTGATCTTAGAAAGGCATGGAAAGACTTGCACAAAATTATGAAGAACAAAATGAGCAGAACGAAGAGAACACTGTACACAGTAACAGTGATACTGTTTTAGGAACGACTAAGAGACTAAGTCACTTTGACTATTATAAATACACAAATTAAAAATAAAGGACACACGAAGAAAGATACTATCTGCATCCAGAGAAAGAACTGATAAATAGAAGTATGCACAGAATAATTTTATATGTATATATGTATACACACACACACTCACACTTATTTGTGTCTAATGGTAGCCATCTCTAGGGTGAGATGGGGGTGGGGGAAGGAAGGAAAAAAAGAAATTTACATGATAACTTTATTATGTATTTAAAAGGAACGGGAATTTGTACATAATGGATTTGTAGTTTCAAGTGCAATCATCTTTTTTATTATACCATATTATGGAAATGCTTGTTTTATTCCATAAATTAAAAATAAAATAAATTTAAATAAATAAGTACATCTGTGTTGGGGATACATTGCTTGATTTCTCTCATTCTCTTGCTTATTGCTATAGGCAGAAAAGAGCCTTTAGAGTGTCTAAAATACTTTTTGGATCACTGACATTCTAAATAAATAATGCTAGGACATTACATTATATAGGTCACAAGTCTAGCACTCAGGAGGCTAATTATTTTCTCAGGTACTTTGCCTACAATGAGGCTATGAGAGTTATTACAAGGTGAGGAGTGTTGATCCAAGCAGCTGGGCTGTTTGAGCTATATCATTATGCTTTTCTAATTCAATTCTGCTTTGGTTTTTTTTTTTAAACCTCTTAATAAACCAATTACATACAAACTTGACGTGGTAAAATGGATAATCTTGTGTGAGTAAAGTAATATGAACTTCTAGGGAGAAGGTAATCACTACGCACTACTTAATATATCCTGGTTTTGCTCCTAGGCTTAAACAGAACATTTCTCCGGTCCATTACCCTGGAATCAGACACTCCCTGGAATGGTTTAAGATATTCAGATATTGGCACAATTCAACACATACTATTTACAAATCACTATGATAGGCACTGGGGATACATGAAAAACATATCTTGCCTTCCAGAAGCTTATATTCTATTGCTTCTCCTCCAAGTTGTCGGCCCTCAACTTTCTAGTTGTTCACAACTTTTCCTCTCTGTCTGCTACCAGACAACTAATCATTGGTTTTCTAGTAATTCTAAAAAGGGGATACAACTTAGTTGGTTATTTTAGCCCACTTCTCATGAAGAAAATTTTGTTGTTTTCCTGTCACTCTAACAGAGGAGAAAGATGTATGAAGAAAGTAATGCTGCATTTAGGTCAGTACCATCTCCCCTTGTAACTATATTCTTCAATCTGAACAAAGTTGCTTTCCATTTGCCCACTTTTCAAAAGAAAAGAAAAAATTGACCCCTTCAACAGAAAACTACCAGTGAGCTTTGGTGTGAATTAGGGATGAGGTACATTCTTTCTCTTAACAAACCATCACACCCGATTAGCTAAAAACTGGGTTTCCTGTTACAAATTGTCTACATAAAGAGTCATGAAATCTGAGTTAATATTTTAAACATTTTTAAAGAGGTAAATATTTTTTTCAGAACAAACCCAATTTTAATCAACATTTATACAGAACTGAATAAAGCTGTTGAAACAGAAAGTTTAAGTGGTTTCATTATAGATAAGTTTCAAGTGAACTTCTGAGTGTCATTCATTTTGATTCATACGTTTGTGTACTTTTTAATACATAGGCAACTATTACCCTAAAGTTCCTAAGAATCTCTAGTTATTCAACCAAAAAAAGGGGAAATTTTATTTAATTCAAATAAAAAGTAAAAGAAATAAAAATACCATACTGAAAAAACATGAAACAAACCCGAACTTAACCAAATTAATATGTAGGTCAATACTCAGATATTAATTTTCAATTATGCCCATTTCCACTAGTAACATAAGAAGGCCAACGTGACCTAACTAGACTAAAGTCTCAAAGTCTCACTCCAGTTTACATATCCCTCCGATTCATTTACTTAGTTTTATCTACAGTGGCTGAGATTGAAATGTTTATAAACAAGTGCTTTGAGAAGAAATAGAACAATCACCAATTAGTTGAAGAATTTAACGACCTGCAAATAAGTCCAGAACATTTACATTTCAGCAAAACAAGAAAAAGCCAAAATCTTCATAGCTCTAGGTTAGTAGGCATGAAAAATAAACACATCTCTGTACTGTATTACTATAGCATATCCTTGTAGTACAGGTCATTTCAATAAAGGCTGCCATTTTAAATTTGTAAATAATGTTTTTAATGGTAAAATTCTTCATTTTTATAAGACTAGAGAAAAAACAATAAAAAATGCAATAAGATATGACAGGAAAACCAAACTACAGTGTTACAATATGGTGTCCCAGGTCAGAAGGAGAAACGGAGTAATGTTGGAATGCAAGTCAAATGGTTGAAAAAAATCCCACAAAACCCATGAAACTTCTTAAACTAATCTGTTAGATTGAAACTTTGAGAAAAATTTCAGAACAAAAGGGCCCATGCTGAATGGCCATCCAGGGAACTCATGAGGACAAGGGATGAAAAAGAGTGCCATACAGACATGCAATGATTTAAGGGAATCAGCACAAAACTCCAAATTTGTCTTGTCCTCAAAGGTCATAGGCCTCCATTCAATTGTTGACATGGAGCGGCAAACAGAGAAAACTAACTAAAAACCATTTTTACAGTTTCAAACAGTATAAACCCCAGCTGAATGTACAAAATGAGCAAGACAACAAGCATACGGCCTTCAATAGAAAATTGAATAAGATGTTTACCGGATTAAAGCAAAGCTGTTTACACATTAAGTATATATTTTTTTTGAATAGTATAGATTGGTCTCAGCAAGTTGGAAGAACTTTTAAACCTTAGAAGTCACATAGCATCCACAGCATAGCAAAAATGTAGCAGGATGTGTCCAAAGTTTTAATCAGAATTATTTTTCAAGGAAGCACTCAGGAGGACTAAATTTTGTAGTTCTAAGAGACTAAAAATGCAAAAAGAAAACAGGATCTACTTTTTGGCCTGAGTAAACTCCATTGTCTTTTATGGGCTTCAATATGCAAATCTAAAAAGTCTAGCCAGCTTTCTGAAGCTGTATAAGACTTCATCTCTCATTTCTATTGCTATCATTTTTTTGGGGGGGGGGGAGGTTGCTGATGAATGGACAAAGAGTAAGTGACAAAAGCCCTCTTCTTTATATCACCTATTCCACTAAGAGCTACTTATATTCCTTCCAGATACTAAATTCACTTTCCTAATAGGACTAACTATACATTGACTATAAGGAGGCCTCATCAAAACATAGGAACTTTTCTGGGCTGATTTTTACACTCACCTGTAATCCCAGCTGAAAGGTATCTTATCTTCCTCCTCAAATTTCTCATCATACTTTGCTTACAGGTGCCCTTTGCACTTAGCACATTCCTTTGCTTCACAATTATTTGCATATGTATTATTTTTCTCCTATTACATTGTAAGCTCCTCAGGAGCATACTCTGGGTCATACCTGTTGTCATATTGCCAAAACCGAACAGTGCTTAATGTTTCATGATGCTTACACATTATAGGGGTAATGATTGAATTAAGCATGGGCAGAGACCTTTCAGCTATGACCTCTGGGACTCAAATGCTGTCTTAGGGAGTATTCCAAGAGGCTATACTTGAAGGCAACACATATTGTCCTAGTTTTCTTGGGTTAAATTTCCCAGTCCCAGAACTTTCCTTTGTAGCCATGTTTGTTAGTGATTTGTAGATGGATGTTTTCAATGTATAACTACAGAAGAACATAGAGCCAGATAAATAGAATAGTCTAAGCAGAGAATGAAGCATTTGTCTAGGCTTGAAATAGCCAAAAAGAGAAATTGTGAACTGAAATACTAATATATAGTTATAAAACTCTAAGCCACTTTTAGTTCTCCATATCTACATTTTGCTAGATGAAACTAATTTAAAACGTAAACAACAATAAAAACCCTAAAAAAAATTTAATGAAAGTATACGGGATACTTGACCATCAAATCAAAATTTTATTCTGCTTTTTAGGGGAAGAGAATAAGTATTTTTTCGGTTCATATCTTCCAAGGAAGAAGAATTTAGTTTTTTTCCTTTAAAAAACAAAGATTCTCAACCATCTTCTCTCTAAAAAACAAGGTATTTGGGTGAGCCCTTATTAAATATATATATATATATATATGTTATCTCATAAATTAGAGAAAATCTGATTCTAAATAGAACATCAAGTCATTGTTACACATTAGCTGATAGTGTTGCCTCAAAATTATAATCTTTGATTTTCTTTAATTTTTTTGTAAACTAGAACTGTTGCTTGTTATGAGTATAAACAAACTCCAGTTTATACAAGTCACATTCTCAGAAGTTTGTAAGAAGAGTGCAAGTTCGGATCTTAGAATATATTTTCCCATAGCAACAGTATCATAGACATTGATTCTGGTCCCCAGGACAGTCCACAAAAGCATATCAAAGCCATAATCTAACTGAAGTACAGTAAGGCATAATATAACTAAAGGTCCCTCAGGCAAGATGAAAAAGCACTAGATCTGTACTCAAGGGAGCTGTGTTCAAATACTAACTTTTGTTTGTCATCTGTGTAAACTTGGGCAAGTGAATTAACCTCTCTAGGTCTTGGTTTCATCAGCTTTGAAATGAAGGAATTGGACCAGGTGATCCTTAAGATCCCTTCTCAGTCTAAATCTATAATACTAAATGTACAGTATTACAGAACCTACACCACTGTGTAATAATGTTTCCATGGGAAAATGCGTTCATAATTCAACTCAGAATGCTAGGAACCAATCTTTCCCCTCCTCCATCGAACTGTGGCCCTGGCAGTGGGCTTGTGATTGCCTCTGTTCCACAGCTTCAGCTGGTCAGGGGCTGAGTGGGAGAGATGCAGGAACAGCAACAGTGGGGATGGCTCCAGAAGACCAGGCGGATAAAGAATTGAGAAGTACCGGGCTCCTTGCCAGTATAAATGTCCAGGGAATACTACTTCATGCATGTGGCTTCCTGTGAACTCCTTTACTTTTCTTCTCAGAGCCAAAAGAACTGACCTACCAACTTCCAAATAGAGGTTGCCCTCATTCCTGGTAAAAAAAAAAAATTGTATAGCTTCTCTCCCACCCCTTTGTTCCTTTGAGGTTTACTAAAGATTTTTCTGTTAGCAGGCATTTAAGTAACCATCGTCTCTATTTCAGAAGCCTTCTAAGACTGGGGGCATACAAGAGAGATTGAGAATGGCTGGGGGTACATAAGAAAGGCTTACGGTGTACCCTCCATTTTCTGATAGCTACCACTACTTCTGTTACTAAATATACTGACTAGCACTGGGATGAAGTAAAAGATAGGGGTAAGGACTGTAGGTCAGAACACAACAAACAGCTGGGATCTCTGTAGTAGATAGTAGGGAAGGGAAGGGAAATGAGAAATTCTAACAAGTAGCAGGAAGGAAGTAAGGCAAATAGGTCATTATTGCACTATTATTATTGCTAGATAGATCATTAGTTAGTAAAGGGATTGTGGTAATCAACAAGCACTTACGTACCACTGTGTATCAGACATTGCTAGGTGAGAGGGATAAACATACAATAAATGAAACAATTCTTATTTGTAAGTAGCTCATTCTATCCAGGGATCTAACAAGTAAATACACTACTATATATTAAACAAACAAACAAACAAATAAATAAATAAATAGAATAAATACCAAAAAAGTACAAGGTAGTTAAACACAAGGTATGGAGATTTTGCAGACTTGGGGGGGGGGGGGTGTGTGTGAGGAAGGCTGTGGCTGAGGTGCATCTTAAAGGAGGTGAAGGATTCTAGGAGGGAGTACCCTACAGGCATGGGGAAGGCCAGTATAAAGGATCAGTTTTCCAAATTAGGGAAGTATTCTTGTTATACAAGAATATCCTCCCCATTAGGCAATCTTTTTTTTTTTTAAAGTAATTTTTCCCCATTTTTTGGACAGATTTAATTTTCTTAACCATATTATCTTATCCTAGACTGTAGTAAAATGGAACCTATAATCTCTAGTTCATATAACCTCTCCAAATCAAAGAAAGACACCAAGCTAAATATAGGTTAAGCTTCAAATTATGTTAGCTTCCCTAAATAAATAAACCAACCAACTATCCAACTAACTCATGAGAGTGGGAGTGGAAACCCAGTGCTCACCAGTATACATCTCTACTCTCATAAAAGATTATAATTTATTGTAATTATCAATTTAACATGTGACCAAAAATTCAATTATGTTTTTGTTAAAAGTTTGACATTCTCATTCTACAAAAAATATAAATAGTGAGATTTTAAGTAAACTTGGCTTACCAAACATAAATCAGATAGGTTGCTGTTCACCAGATTCCTAATGAACTATCCTAACTTGTCCATGAAAAAAGGTGCATGCATGTATGATAGGGAAAAGAGATAGAACATATGCATTTCTATAGATCCAAATTAAATGAAATACAAACATTTATTAAGCTCGTCTTATGTGCAAGATGACCTTGCCCTCAGGGAAGCTAGAGTCTGATGGTGGTATCAGATACACACAAGTGTGACAGAAGGAGAAATGTGACAAAGGCAAAAGGTCTTCTAGACAGTGTGACACAAGAAATTTCAGGAGGAAGAGAGCACTTTCAGCTGGGGGAATCAGAGAAAGATGGAAGGATGTGGTTTCCTGAATGCATTCTCAAAAGAAAGTGTTTCAATTTCGACAAATGTTTATTAAGTAGCTACTACATGTGTTGTCTCCTGCTATTACAATGTGAGCTCCTTGGGAAAAGGGACTCCCTCTCTTCTGTTTGTATCCCAAGTACTTCACACATAGTAAATGCTTAATAAATGCCTCTTAATTTATTCAATCCTTTATTCATTCATAATATTATGCAATGCACTGTGTACTAGGGCTGCTGGAATACTGAGAGAAAAATGAAACATTCTTTGCCTTCAAAAGGGGCAGAGACATAGAGCAAGTGATTTACAAGCAAGGAGGGCAAGATGAGATTCAGGTTCAACTGACAAAGAATACAGAATGTCCGAAGGGGAGGACTGTGACAGAAGGCTGGAAAAGGAGCAGAGGGAAGGCGGAAATAAGCATTCTATAGCACCTACCATGTGCCAGGTGCTGTAAGCACTTTTACAAATATTATCTCACTTGAGATAGGTTGGAGTCAAATTGCAGACAACTTTAAAACCAGACAAAGGTGTCTGTATTTTATTTTATAGACAATAGTGAGCTATGAAAGGTTTTGGGGGAGGGGTGTGCATTAGGAAGACAATGTTGGCTGGTTACCTGAGAAAGTGAGGTGACCTTTCGGAGACTATTATAATTACTGACCTACAGAGATGATGATGTGATAGCAGTGTGATAGGGATTGTTGATAAGGAAACAGATATAAGGAATACTGTAGAGGCATAATCAACAGGAACTGGCAATTGGTTGAATGGGGGGGGGTGCACAGAGAAGAAAAGCAAAAGATGACTTTAACTTGCTATTTAGCTAATAAATGCTAGAAATGGAATTTGAACTCAAATGCAGCATTCTTTCCACTACACTAAGGATTCACTGAAGCATGCTTAAGCAGCAGCAGATATTTAAATTAGATATATGGGAACATTTTCACAGCATAAGAAGGATATAAAATACTGTACAGGGTTTCCAAAAAAGGTTAAGAAATCTTTTTCCCCCTCAGGAACAGAAGACAGGGTAGATACCAATCTGCCTAGAATAGTTAAATGCCCTGAATGCTTAGAGGCAGGAAGGTAGACTGACCTTTTGGAGATACCTTTTAGCCCCATGGATTTAAGATTATTTTCTTATGGAAGAAAAATGAAATGAACATGTATTTGTACAGGCTCTTTGATACTCATTACTTATATAACTAAAAATGGTGTAGTATATAGGAAAGGAAAGAAGGAATACATTTATACCTGAGGCTGGAGAAGTGATAGAATCAATGAGGCAAATACATTTTTTAAAAAGGTTTTAATTTAGTAAAACCTTAACATGAAAAAAAAAAGTTGTGAATTTCATTGCAAAAACTGTATTTGTGTCTGGAACTCCCTCTGGTAAACTGTATGAGAACAGCTAATCTTTTAGAAGGATAACAGATATAGGCCAGACAAAGAAGGATTCAGTTTTGAAGGCTTATGTTCTTATATATGTATATATTTTAAAGACACAACATATCTCCAAAGTAAAAACACACACACACACGCATTTTATGGGCTACATTTTAGTCCCTTTTAAAGAACCCTTCCTTACTGTTCAAAATTTATAAGACTGAGAGTCATTACTCAATTGATAAATGTCAGAGATACGAACAGGCAGTTTTCAAAGGAAGAAAACTAATGCTCCAAATCAATAATAATTAGAAAAATGCAAATTAAAGCAACTGTGAGGGTTCTAGCTCATATCCATCTAGTTGGCAAATATAACAAAACAAAAAAATGACAAACGTTGGAGAGAATGCAGGAAAAGAGTTATACTAGAAAAGTACAAAGTTGGTGGAATTCTGAATTGGTCTGGCCATTCTGGAAGTGATTTGGAATCATGCCCCAAAAGCTACTGAACTGTCCATACCCTCTGATCCATCCATGCCACTACTAGGCCTAAGCCCTAAAGAGATCAAGGAAAGAGGAAAAGGACTCATATGTGCAAAAATACTTAATAACAATACTTTTTGTAGTAGGCCAAAACTAAAGAGGTGTCTACCTACTAGGGAATGGCTGAACAAATTATAGTATCTGAATTTAATGAAGTATTATTAAGCCACAAGAAATGACAAAATGGAAAGTTTCAGAGCATGCTGGGAAGACAGCTATGAACTAATGCAGAGTAAAGTAAGCAGTCCTAGAACAATATAGGAATTTGTTTTACTGGACTATCCATATTTATTATGAGGGTTTTCTTTTTTCTTTTTGTTGTTCAATGAAAGGGGAGTGAGAGGGAATAATAATAAATACTAGTAAAAATAAATTTAAAAATTTTAAAAAGAACCTTTATTTAATGGTAAAAAAATATTTCTTGATGATAAAGACCATTAAAGGAACCTAAATGACAATGCATAAATATTTGTGCTTTCTCTAAAGAACAAATAGTACTTCCTTAAAGAACTGAGGAACTTTCAGGAGACAGTTCTCTATGTTCCAGTTTAAGTTCTATTCAAAGTATGCAAGTCATGGAATGGTAAATTAATTTTAAATCCACTCAGAAATAATTTCACAGGGGGGAAATTAACCTAAAATAAAACAAAACCTGTACTTGAGTTTGCTTAATCTTCCTAGCACTAAGGAGGAACTGAGAAAAAAAAATGGAGTAATCGCCTCTTGCCTCAAGTTGAGCAAGGAAATATTTTTAGCAAATTTATCTTAGAATATAGCAATTTAAAAATCATATTTTATTTTCTTAAAAATATCCTTTTCTGGAAAGAGTTATCATTTTCCAAGAATATGTTTAAGGAAAATATGCACTCTAAATCCTGAAATCATCTATTTAAAATATTTTTAAAACAATAGATTTAAGAGGATTTTTCAGGATGGAAACACAAAATATGAAAAATGGGCAAGTATCAAGACTTTGCTACTCAGCAACTACTTCCTCTCAGAGAGAACAAGACAAAGTAATCAGGTGACTAAAAGAGTAATCAATCACCATGCTAAATAAGCTTCTACTTTTTCAACCTCTGAGTTAGTGTGACCACTTAAAAAATAAAGGTGTTAACCAGACTAAGATTCTGGATATCTTCATAGAGAAACAATAATTTACAAAGCTCTGAGATACAAAGAGATGACTTTTAGTTTGGGAAGGACAGAGAGTTGGGACACAAAAAGCTTTCAGTGTGAGGGAAGGCAGAAAATGGAACACTGCTTGTCATTATTGGCTGTCTGCCCTCCGTATCCCAATTAGTTGTCAAACACTGTAAATTCTACATCCATCCCCTTCTCCATACTCAAGTGAATGAATGTATAAGTGAATGCAAAAAAAATTAAGTGCTTATAATGTTCCTCTCTTCAATTAACAATGTTGCCAGTGTGAAAGACAAAGACGGCTTGTTTATCCTTACGAGTAAAAAAAGACTGATGACTTGTGAGGTTTAAAGCACAAGCCAATCAATGACTTGAGCCTTCATAGAAAGTAAAATTAGAATTACAAATGTAGCACTCGGGGCACTGCCCAACAAGTGAGGTACCCACAATATCTATCCCAATTTCTTTTTTTTTTTAATTTTTTACAACTATAATTTTTCCCATTCCAAATTACATTCCAATTTTCCAATTCGTGTTTTTTTTCCAATTGTATAAACAATTTCTAACATTTGTTTTTAAAATTTTTCAATTCCAAATTATCTCCAACCTTTCCTCCCTGCTCATTGAGAAGGCAAGTAATTTGAAATAGGTTCTACATGTGTAGTCATGTAGAACCTATTTCCATATTAGTCATGTTGTGAAAGAAAACACAGACCCCCCGTCCCCCACCTCCCATAAAAACATCAAGAAAAATAAAGTAAAAAAAAAAAATTATGGTTCAATCTGCACTCAGACTCCAGCAGTTCTTTCCTTGGAGGGGGACAGCATTTTTCATCATGAATCCTTCAGAATTGTCTTAAATCATTTCTACCCCAGTTTCGAAGTGTGTGGTGGAACTGCATGCACTCCAAACCACAGCTCATGTGGTTGTTGCTCAGTCATTTCAGTCACGTCCAACTCTTTGTGACCCTCTTTGGGACTTTCTTGGCAAAGATACTGGAGTAGTTCTCCATTTCCTTCTCCAGTTCCGCATTTTACAGATGAGGAAACTGAGCTAAACAGGGGTAAGTGACTTGCTCAGGGTCACACAGCTAGTAAGTGTCTGGGGTTGGATTTGAACTCAGGTGTTCCTGACTCCAGGCCTGGCATTCTATCCACTGGGCCACCTAACTTGCCCTTCAAAGCTCATGAGCTCCCACTAATTTGTTCACCTTTTCTCTACTTAGCCAAAGGATACAATTAGTCAGTTCAAACTGAAGGTATTTAATGAAATAACATAGTAAAAAAAAAGTTACAAGAGGCTCTTCCCCCCACAAACCCAGGGGTACATACTCTCCTAAAAAATACACTTAGCATGAGTTGGGAAGAATGGGCATTCATAGGGATCACACGTAATGGGAATGTGTAAGGACCACCAGACATACGTGTGGTGGAACTACTCAAGAGACTCCAATAATGTTATTGTACTTCTCCTTCTCCGTCTCCTTCTCTGTTCCCCCTCTCCCCTGCTCTTTTCCCTCTTGAGATTCCTGACCCTGGGCTAGTTCACCCTTCCTTTGACAGCCTGATGGGCTGCTGCTCCTGAAGGCTTACCATATTGGAGCCAAACAGTGCAGATACTCCACTGGCTTAGCCTACTGCAGTTTATAACTCCTGAGCTGAAGAGATCTGCCAGTATCAGTCTCTCCAAAAGCAGGGATTACAGGTGTGTGCCTCCATGACCAATCATTGCACTGGTTGTGCAATCAATTGCACATTACAATGGCCTGCTCCCTGCTGGTTGTGGCATCTCCTCTGGACACATCATTCCACTAGTCTCTACTGATCTCATGGTGGTTTCTGGACAGTTGGTTTCTAGGTATGTATTGGTGGCTAAGTATGGGAAGTCTCTTCCGAAAATTTCTTAGATGTTCTTATGATAGTTTCTGAGCTTATACTCTTGGCTAGGTATTCCTCCCTATTCCCTGCCACCAAATTCTGGGCTTCATCTCTTCAGAGTCACTGACTGACCATCTCAGTTCAGTATGCCAGGGTAAAAAAGCTACAACTTCTTACTGATAGGGGACACTGATGGCTTACTACATCTAACTAATAAAAGTTCAGCAGAATACTCTAGCCTAAGATTAAAGTCTTTTTTTTTCCCCACCCCATGTCTGGAAAAAGATCACAGCTCTGTTCCAGACTCCTCTGACAGAAAGGTAGACAGTCTCAACTCACATAAATGACCATGTCTGAAAATACATGCCTTACTCTGTATCTCCAGTCCATCATCTTTCTGCTAATAGAGGGCAGATACCTTTATCATCAATCAACTGACACTTATCAAATGTTTATTATATGCCAAGCACTTTACTAAGCACTGGGAATACAAAGGCAAAAAAACCCAGCAAAAATAGCTCCTGACCTCAAGGACCCTTATATTCTAATTAGGGAAATATGTATATATATAAACACAAGACACACACAAAGTATACACAAATTAACTTTAGTGAGGAAGTCATTAGCAGCTGGGTAGAATGGGAAAGACATTGTTAAAAATGAAGTCTGATGGAAGGAAGGAATTCTTAAAGGAAGCCAGTTTTTCTAAGAGGAGGGGGAGCATTAGTTATGAGGAATAGCCAGTAAAAAAAGGCATGGAGACAGGAGATTATTGTATGTGCAGACTGGAAGAAGGCCCATATAAGACCATAGGAAGAAGACTGAAAAGATAGGAAGGGACCAGGTTGTGAAGAGCTTTAAATGCCAAGTTTTATCCCGGAGATAATAGGGAGCTCCTGGTGTTTTAAGTGGGTGGTCACTCGAGGAAAATCACTTTATCAGCTATGTGAATGACAGGAGTGAGGACAGACTTTTAAGCCAAGAGACCAATTAGGAAGAAACTGTACTAAGCAAGAAGTGATGAGGGCCTAGATTAGGATGGTGGCTGTGAGTGGGGAGGAGACAAGTATGAGATAAGTTTGGAGACAAAAATGATGAGATTTGGCAACTGATTGGATGATTGGAAAGGGGGGTGAAAGAGGGGGTGAGGGAGAGTGATAAGTCAAAGATGACATTGAAGTTGGTGGTACCCTCAACAAGAATAGGAAAGTCTGGAAGAGGCAAGGGTTTAGGGTTTGGGGGAAAAGAAAATGAGCTGTTTTGGACAAACTGATTTTGAAATGTCTATGGAACATCAAGTTTAAAATGTGCAATTCTAAGTTTACAATGTGGGACAGGAGCTCATGAAAGAGACTAGGCCTAGATGCCATCTATATCCCTATCTCTATCCCCATCTCTAGTTCTATCTATAAGTCAGCTACATAAGCTGGTAACTGAATGATGATAACCGAAGCTATGGGAACTGGTGAGATCACCAAGTGATAAAGTATAGAGAGAAAAGAGAAGAGGACCCAGACCTGGATCTTGGGGGACCCACTGTTAATGTGCATGAATATTCAGTAAAGGAGACAGAGAAGGAGCAATCAGACAGATGAGAGGAGGAAGGGAAGAAGGGAGAGGGGAGAGACAGAAAGTTGGAGGAAGGAGGGAGGGGACTAGGGAAAGAGAGAGAAGTATAGGGGAGGTCAATCGTATCAAATGCTATATAGAGACCAATTATAAGCATTGAGAAAAGGCCATCATCAGTCTTCTCTAATCATGGTTAGTTACTGCCTTGATAAGAGTTCTTGAATTTTTCAAAGTTGTTTCATTTACTTTATTGTAGTCATTACATAAATGTCCTCTTAATTCTGTTTGCTTCATTCTACATCAGTTCACAAAAGTACGTTCAGGCTTTTCTGATCTTGTTACCTTTTTAGCATTTCTTATTTTTCTCATGATAAATCTTCATATTTTTGTTCTTATTGCTACTCATGATCCAACCCCAATCCTACAGATATACATAATTGCCTATCAAAATCATACACATCATTCAACACTCAGCTCAAATACCATTTCTTCCATAGAAGCATTTCCTGATTTCCCAAATTGATAGATACTTCTCCTTTATTTAATTTTTATTTATATTTCTTTGTGTTTTGCCTTCTCTCTCCTACTCATTCTAATTTCCTTCAGGATAAAGATGCTTGTCTCAAGTGAATGCTATATTTTCTAGCCTACACAAAAAAAAAAATCTTCCAAGAGAAATATTTATGCATTTTATAGTAAGTAACTAATCATATAGAGACAAGGGGAAATTTTTGACTTGATACATTAAAGAAAATGATATGTATCTTTGGTAAAAAAAAAATTGGCACACTTGAAAACATGTCAGATAATTAAACAACATATTTCCTTTAGTACTGACTGAAATGTGAATGTTTTAAAACAGTTTTTCTACAACTTAAATGTTTCCACCATTCATACAAATGAAAATCTTGACGTCTTTATGCCACTTAGATGTTTTTATTTTCCTTATGCTTTTTCATGGTTAATTGTTTAAAGGAAGACTGTATAATGAACCACTGACAAACTGATGAAATAAACAAGAACAAAAATCCCTCAAAGTCTAAAACAAACCACGTCACTGGAAACCACAAAGGATATTAAAAACAACAGATAAAGGTCAGATACAGCACAAGATATGACAATACACACATGGGTATCTCACAGTTCTCTTGCAAGATTAATGTGTAATTCTATCCCTGTCTAATGTTTAATAAATGGCCTTACTCATTATTTATCTTTTCCTTGTAAGAGACTTAAGATTTTTTAAATAATGATTAGTTATACCATCACTCACAAAATCTGCTAATCATGCTAATTTCTGCATTACCTATTGGGAACACACTTGTCCTTAGAAGGAAGTAATCTGTAAACCACTAGGATCTATTTAAAGTTCAATAAATAGCAAGCTTCATTATTTTTGGACCAGACCCCTGGCTTTTATCCCAGTAGGAAACTCCTAGTGTGGAACTTCCTCTACCAATGAAGATCAGTACCTTGCCTTTAATTTATACTCTTGGAGAATTGTCTAGGGGTACTGAGAGGGTTAGTGACTTGTCTAGGGTTACACAGCCGCTGTACGTCAGAGGCCAGCTCTTTATCTGCTTTATCCACTAAAAGATGTTGCCTTTCAATGCTACGTTTACAGAGTACAAATTTTATACAAAGTGTAACATTTATAAAGCCGTTTCCTCTGAAAAATCTTTTTAAAAAAATTATTACAAAGATTTTTCAGGGGAAAGGGCTTTAGTTAATATTTTAAAAAATAAGAATTTCTTCAATCCCATGCAATTTTGCTTTCAATCTCCCTAATCAACTAAAACTGCTTCCACGCGCTCCTCTGACCATTCTATCTCAGTCTCCTTTGCTAGCTCATTATCCATATCATGCCTCCTCACTGTAAGAGTACTCCAAACCCCATCTCTTCTCTTGGTGACCTCATCAGCTCCTATAAGTTAATTATCATTTTTATACATCTAGATAGATAGATAGATAGATAGATAGATAGATAGATAGATAGATAGATAGACAGATCCATAGATCTGTCCGCAGTCTCTCTCTCTTGAGCTCCTCGCCTGCACCAATTGATTACTGGATATATCAAACTTGATGCACCACAGACATCTTGAACTCAATATGGGTAAAATGTAACTTACTACCTTTCTCCAAAAACTTATCCAAATCTGTTGAGCTGGCAAGTCAAGTAAAGTCAATGAGCATTTATTAAGGATTTACTACGTACCAGTAAATGTGCTAAACACTGGAAATACAAATATGAACAGAAGGAAAGATAGCTATTGCCCTCAAGGAGTTTACATTCTCACGGGCAAAGACAATACACAAAAAGAAGCTAAAAATTTTGAGAGAGATAGGGAAGATGAGAAGGTATTCAGCACAGGGGCATTTTAGAGAAAGTCCAGAAGAGTCAGGATCGCAGCCTTTAAGGAATGCAGACATGGCTAGTCTGTGCCCCTTCCTTAGAATGGAGGTTCTCAGACGAATGAGCCAAATCAGAGGGAGAGGCTGCCGAGACATAGAGTATTTCAAATGTGTGTAGTCTCAGAGTTGTGACCCTTCAGGATAAAGAGGTTTCTGGGATGTAGGAGAGGAAGCCTGAGAGTTTCAGGAGTACAGCTTGGAGAGGAATGGGCAATATCATCCTTCTAGTTCAGGGGTTCTTAACCTAAGATCCATGGACCCCAAAAGTGTACAGGGATAAATTTCAGTGATCTTTGAGTGGATGGAGAAAAAAAACTACACTTTTTTTCAACATAACTACTTTCCTGTATAATCCTATTTATCTTACTTTATACATCTAAAAATATTATTTGGCAAAAATGTTTTCAGCAGACTGCCAAAGGAGTCCATCACACACACACACACACACACACACACACACACACGAACACACACACACACAATAGGAAATTCTATTTACAGAGGTTTACAACCTGACTGTTGGTTATCTACTTTTCACATCTAATTAGTTGTCAAATCTTGTTGATTCTACCCCCACAGCATCTATTGCATTCTGTTCCCTTCTCTCTATTTGGGTGAATGAATGAACGAAAAATGTCCATATTACTGCTTATTAAATAGAAGCTTGCCATGTGCCAAGCACTGGACCAAGCCTTGGGAATACAAATACAAAATTAAAAACAGTTCTCAACATCAAGGGAAATTACATTTTTTTAATAGAGAAAAATAACACATATAGAGAAACAGTGGCCAGGAAAGAGTATTTTGGCTTAAAAGTTATAGGGATGGTAAAAGAAAGCTAATGAGTAGATGGAAACACAAGTGGCCATCATTTTAATTCTGGACTTCATCACTTTGCCTAATGGTCTTCTTGCCTCTGGTCTCTCCCGTCTGAAATTCTTCCTTCACACAGATAACACTATGCACATATCCAATTATACCACTCCCCTTCTCAATAAACTCCTGTGGTTGGTTGCCTGTTAATTCCAGGATCAAATACAAATCCCTCTTTTTGGTATTCAAATTCCTTCACAACCTGGATGCAACCTATCTTTCCAGATTTTTTATACATTACTCCCCCTTTATTCCATCTATAGTCTAATCAAACTGGCCTTCTTACCATTCTTCACATGCAACATTCCATCTCTACGCTCTGTGACTTTGCACACTGTCCCCATCAAGCCTAGAACACACTCCCTCTTCCTCTCCACTTCTTAGAATCTGTAGTTTTCTTCAAAGGTCGGTTCAAAGGCAACCTCCTACATGATGTCTTCTCTGATTTCCCCCCAATGGCTAAGACCTCCTTTCTAAAATTACCAAGAATTTATTTCACACCTAATTCTATGTGGGTTTGAGAGACAGCACAGAGTAGTGGATAGAGATTTAACCTTGAAGTCAGGACACTTTAAATGAGTCACAACTTCTGTGTATTCTAGGTAACTGTTTGAGAAGGTGCTGACCTACACTGCTAGAGGAAATTTCTTCACCTGGGACTTCCTTAAACTGATGAAATCACCGATCCAGTCCCTATCTTTACATGTCTCTATGTTACATATGTGGGATCTTTCTACAGAATGCAAGCTTCTTGAGGGGAGGAACTGTTTCATTTGTGTGTATCTCCAGCCTATAGCACAGTGCCTGGCACATAGGAGGTATACATAAATAGCAATAAATGCTTGTTGATGACTGATTCACAGATTGTCAATCACTGACACTCATAGCATTGCACAAAAGGCCTCCAGTATGTTAGGCTGACCTCATGTAGCAGATTTACATGAGGACGTGGACAGAAGTTACTCAGGATGGGCTTGTATTCTGTACTATTTGTGAGATTTTTAATAAAGTCATCCATCAAAGTATCTACACAGCACTCTAAAGTTTTCAGAACACTTTACATTATGTCAGTTGGTAGTATATGTAAAGTAAAAAGAACATGTATTATCATCCCCATTTTATAGATGAGAAAAAGAAGGTCCAGAGAAGTTAAACTTGCCCAGAGTCACATGGCTAATACTAACAAGTAGTGGACACAAGATTTGAATTCAGGTTTTCCAATAATTCCATTGCTCTTTTCACTATATACGACACTGATTTTCAAGTAAATGGGAAATAGGTCACAACTAGAGTCCTGTCTCCATGGGGCAACTGTCCTTTCTCACATTCAGAACTCCTATGGAGAAATTTACTTTATGATTTATATATTTTATTTAGTAGTAGGCAGGTTGCCTTCACTTATGTAGATTTTAATGGAGGAAGCTGGTTAAATTACTGATGTCATTGGTATTTACTGTATTCTCTCTTCTGTCATAATCCTTGATCTTGCTGACTGAGGAGCTCCCTATGTCTAGGGGAGCTGCCACTCTATCTCATTCCTCCCCTCAATCCCAGCACTGTCTGGGGAGCTTTGTCTTCACTGTCTTTGAAAGGGAAGATATTTTCCTGGGGTCTCAACATAGAACTACTTATATACAGTCTCCCAAAGAGATCATGACACAGTATAAATGCTGATTAAGTAAAGGTAAAAGAGTACTAAAAGTATGGTGCAGAAAAAAGAGAGACTCTGGAGGTGGAAAGCATCGAATCTCATCCCCAAATAAAAAAGAAAAGAAAAAGAAAGAAACTGACTGTGTCTTAACAGAGGAAATGACTGTTTACTAATGGAATAGGAATTTACAAATCAGCTAAGTTCAGCTGAACCAAAGACCAATTTAAATCAAAGGTAAGAATAAAAACCAAATTCTAATTAAGGATAATGACAGGAAGATGGCATTCCATGTAATTTTGACAGCTCCAACCTGGCATATTTGAACAAACTAATAACACTGCAAAATGAGAGAGGGAGGGAAGTTAACCACAGTGATACTGGTTAAACTTCTCTGAAATGGTAAAAATCAAAGGAAATTTCACTACAATGAGAGGATCAAAAAAGCCTAGAAACTGTGTCAGTCAGCAATCATTTAGTCTCCATGCTGCGTGAAGAAACATGGTGGTAAAGGCTAATATCATTTTGAATATAAGCACATTCCCAAAATGTTATGTCAAAGAGGTAGCAGATTATGAAGGATATTATCTCACAAAACATTAAAAAAACAGTGGAAGGAAAAACAAACCTGCAGAAAGTTTAGTTTAGCAAGACCCAACTAAGCCAGATCATCCCAAGAGCATTTATAGATGAACCCAAAAGACAGACAACAAATGGAACAGATCGGACATCATTTCCACAACAATATATTATTATTCTGGGTGACAACTGAACCATCACCTCAGGACCCACAGTTCTAAGTGAGGAAGGAGAAGACCAGTAAGTTGGGAAAGCAATTGAACCTGACCAAATGCACCCAGAATAAATCAGTACCAGATGCAAAAGAATTTTATAATGCACCTTAAGATTTATTTTAAGATTTCAAAATGGTCATGATACCAAAAGAACAGAGAGGAAATGGTAGTGATGATAAAATTATCCTCCAAAAAGGGACTGAGGAAATATCACCATCCAATGATGTAAATGCCCACTTTTTCATCCATACAAAGATTTATAAGAAGGGTCTATACAAGTATCAAGGGTATGCTCACTGAAAAGTTTGATAAAAATCTTGCTCCATCTCTGGCTGACCATGCAACTTTTCTGTCATCTTCACACCCTGCTTCCAAGTATATGCCATCCTTCCTACCTCAACTCTATGCTACCATCCCTGAAAAGGATGCATCAATCAATTACCTTATGGCTGCAATCACCATTCCTTCTGACTTCCCTAACCAAAGTACTCCTCTTTCTGGTCTGTTACACCATATATGTATTGTCTTCCCCTATTAAAATGTAAGTTTCTTTAAGAATCTTTATCACTGGACTATTTTACTTGCTTATATTTGTATAACTAGAACTCAGTATAGTACTTGGCTATGGTACTTAATATGCTTTCATTCATTCATTCATAAAATCCTCTATTTGGTATTTAAAATCTTTTGCAATCTGGCCTTTCCTACACATCTAGTTTTCTTACACTTTACTCCCCTTCGCATACTCTATGATATATTATTTGCTTATTTGCTATTCTTTGTACATGACGCTCTATCCTCCAATTCCATGCCTTTGCTCTGGCCACTGTTTCTCATGCCTGGAATGTTCACTCTCCTCACTTCTGACTCCTACTTTCTTTGGCTTCCTTCAAGATTCATTTGTAGAAGGCTTTTCCCAGTCCCTAATACCCTCATCCACCACTGTAAATGCTTTCCAAGGTTACCTCGCACACTCTATCTGTATCTTACATCTACATTGTTATTGGCATGTTGACTCACTCATTAGAATGTGAGCCTCTTGAGGGCAAGGACCATGATTTTTCCTTTTGTTGTATCTCTAGTATTTAGCTAGTACCTGGCCTATAGGATAATAATACTATTAATAATAATTATTACAACATTTATAATGTCATATAAATATATATATATACACATGTATATTTGTGTATATGTGTGTGGGTATACATATACATGTGTGTATATATATATATCTATGTGTGTGTGTGTGTGTATATACACTTATGAAAGCAGTTTGGAATGAGCCCTACTGTACCACTCTCATGACTTTAGTGTCCACCAAGAATCAGATTCTGACTCTGTGTTATATGTGTGTGTGTGTGTGTGTGTGTGTGTATATAGATATAGATATAGATATGTATCTATATATATATACACACACATATACATATACATAATTTATATATAATTTATATAAATGCTATATAAATGTAACATTTATACAATAAGCGCTTTACAATTATTATCTCATTTGATCCTCACAACAACCCTGGGAAGTAGGTGTTATTATCCTCATTTTACAGATGAGGAAACTGAGACAAAAAGAGGTTTAATGACTTGCCCACAGTCACACAGCGAGTAAGTGTCTGAGGCCAATTTGAATTCAAGATTTCCTGACTCCAGGTCCAGCGCTTTATCCACTGTACCACCTTGCTGCCCAATTGTGCTTAATCAATAAGCACTTAATAAATGTTTGTTGCCCAACATTCCCAGCACCCTGAAATAATCAAAGCTACAGGTAACTCAAAGGACAATGGAGATATGTACACAGTGGACACAAATAGGCTACAAAATATTCTGCTATTGATTGTCCTTAATAATAATGTTCCAAATACAGGGTGACCCAAAAGTCTCGGTGCAGTTTTAAGTTTTCACAGCTTAACTAATACTTTCGGGCCATCCTGTATAAAAGTGGTGCTGGGACTAGAGTCAAGAAGACCTGAGTTCAAATCTGGCCTCAGATACTTAGTAGTCTTGTGACCCTGGACGAGTCACTTAACCCTATTTTCCTCTGTTTCCTCATCTGTAAAATGAGGAACTGGAGAAGGAAATGACAAACCACTCCAGTATATTTGCTAAGAAAGCCCCAAATGGGGTCACAAAAAGTTAGACACAACTGAAAATGACTGAACAAAAAGAAGTATAAATGTTAAGTTTTATCTTATAGTACAGAATTCTGACCATAGACATAAGAGTTTTAGGAGAAATCATGTGGCTTTTTTTCACCCCTGGGATAACATATGATACTCCCGGAATGTTGATGTAACACACCTCTGTTCCAGAAAAAAAGCAGTAGTTGTTCAGATTGTGGTAGAACAATGTCTTCTCCAGTGACTAATTAGCTTATAGGCTGACACTTGTGGTTTGTTAGGAATTGTTCCCCTCTCAGATGAGAAAAACAAAACACATTCTACACCTGGTAGAACGAAGCCAGTAATTTGATGGGGTGGGGAGTGATATCTGGGGTATAAATAATGCAGCATAGAAATAAATGAGTGACGCTAACCTCTTCAAACATGACAGGAAAATGCCAAACTTTTGAGATTACTACATCCTGACAGCAGGGCAAATTGAAGGCCTCACCAAGGACACTGTGTGCACTACCCATTTTAGCATGGAAGAAAGAGAGGACAAGAAAGCTGTAACTAATGACTTAGTGCTTGTGAGGTACCTAGAGGTTTTTCTTAAAAGTCTCCTTTTGTCCTAGTCTCTTCCCATCTTTAACAGAGAGTCAGAATCCAATTCTTAGTGGACACTTAATAAGTCATGTGAGTGGTACAGTAGGGCTCATTCCATACTGCTTGAGCAATTTGGCATTTGTGTGAAGACATGTAAGAAACCGCCAAAGTGCATGTTGTATGTCTGGGATGAAATTGCCTTGATTAATGATTCAATGCAAACTTGCTTAGGCCACTAATCTGGATGGCCCCAGACCAAAAACCACCCTCCATATCACATTCACCTATCCACCCAGGCCATCTTGGCATTTTTCTTACAGGTACAGGTGAAAAGAAAAATCTAGGATAAATGGGATCTTACATACACTGACACTTTTAAGTGTGCGACACTTTAAGAATGTGCATTGCGTTCTTCAGGTCTCCACATCAAGGCATTGCGTATATGCAATTCCCTCTCGAGTTGGAGACAAGCCATAGATTGTAAGGGATACTTGTCTTCTCCACATCCATCAGTACTCCCCTACTTTGATTACAATTCATCTTAATCAAAGTACAGTTTAGACAGGAAAGAGCTCAGGTTTTATCTAAGCACAGAAGTTAGGAGTAATGAATAATTAGCCACTATTTCTCTTCAGGAGATGAGCAGTCTTGCTGAGAAATCTGCATTGTATTCCAATCATGAAAACCACTGGAACATATACCTGCAACCAGAAACAACACTCCTCTGCCTTTTCTGTAAATTATGCCCCTTATCTCTTGAGAGCAGAGACTTTGTCTTATACTTACTTACTTTTATACCCCTACAATAACTAGTATAGTAGTTGGCACAGAATAATCACTTAATAAATACTCATTGAGCTGAATCCCAGGGCTCTACCTCTTTGAGAAATAACTCATTCCTGAGAGTAAATTCTTAACCCCGTGTGGGAGGACATATAGATGGCAGAGAAATACGATAGCTGGATACAATTCTCTTGTGCAGCTTCATGTACATCTTATTTTTTCCCCCTCAAGATGCCTCACAGAGAAGATACTCCATTTACTTCCAATGGACACTCAAATGCTAATCCAGAAGGCTAGGCCAATAAAACCACTGCTCAAAATGCAGAGTGGGGAAAATGGGAGAAGGCCACAGAGAGAGAGAGAGAGAGAGGCTATAATCAAAGGAAGGATAATGGTTTGCAATTGGTATTATCAAGTTACCGCAGATTTTTCCTCTTTGCGCCTGTTTTCTTCCCATTGCTTTGCTGGCCCAGCATAGGGATCTTTTGGCACAATTACCCTGTTTTCAATCTCTGGCAAAAGAAGTACATATTGATTCTGCATCATCAATCAACAAATATTTGTTAAGCATCTACTATGTGCCAGGAACTACATTCTATTTAAATACTAAATTTGAGTCAAAGTTCTCTTCTTTAGTTTGGTGTCTATCAGTGTAACAATGACAAAACAGAAGCAGAAACCTTGTTTGCATATTGTAGGGGAGGGGGAATGTTCCCTGACTATCCTCCTAACGTAAGAATAATAAACCTTATAAAAACTGTGTGTAAGAGTTTTATTTTTTTTTTACAGTTATGTCTAGCTTTCTATTGTGCTGCTTAAACAGGACATGCTGCTTACTGTGGGTCAACTCCAGGCACTCTCATGAAGGGCGATATGGTGAAGTGTATTCTAGCCAGTGAGATGGGTGTCAGGGGCTCACAAGTGACAAAGAGAGGAACATGAGTGTTGTAAAGGCCCTGTATGCTCCTGAAACAAAGCTGATTGTGCTTTCTTCTGCATGGGCATCATAGATTGTTGCTCTAATGGAATTATGACAAATCCGAGTAACCCAAATTAAGGGCAGCTCAGGTGAAAACAGCTTCTAATGCATACTGTATATGATTCATCAACATGTGTGTCATTTATGAGGACTAGGAAGAATGTGTTGTCCTTTATAGTGATTTTTAATAGCCTTTATCTTATAGAATTTTCTGTGCCTATTTATCCTGTATATGGATTGATTGTCCATAGTTGTTTGCATGTTGTCCCCCCCACCCCCATTTAGACTGTGAGCTCCTTGAGAGCAGGGACTTTTTTTTGTCTTTCTTTGTATCCTCTGGGCTTAGCACAGTGCCGGGTACATAGTAGGTGCTTAATATATGTTTACTCATTAACTGACTACCCCATCTAAAATTTGACATTCAAAGGATGTCAGTTCAAAATTTGAGACTGAGGACAGAAAGATAAACTTAACTGTTTGGGGTTTTTTGTTGGTTTGAGACTATTAAAAAAAGCTTTTGATATAAAAACTATATTTATACTAGTTATGCAAATCAGCCCAAACCCACAGGGCTTGGACCAAAACAAAATCATAAAAAACAATAATTATCCTATAGAGAAAATGAAAATTTTTAGCAAAAATCAACACTATCAAGTAAGCACAGATGCCATATAGCTTTAAGCAATTAATGATTGCTATTTCTATGACACTGGTAAGTGGGAAATGGGTGATAGATGGAAAGTTTTGTGGACCAGTACAATTTTTGCCTAGATGAAAAACTGTAAACTTCAAGCTTGAATTATACAACTGATTCACATGACTCATATACTTTCCCTCTCCCTTAGCAATCACAATATGCTTAGTAAGCAAAACCATGTCCTAATGATAAAGGATTCCTAGGGAAAGATTTTGTAGATAGTCTAGACTTCTATACGCACCACAAAACTGCAAGATGAAAGCTGATTACATTAAAAAAAATCCTATCCAAAAATCAAAATCAGTTGCACTGTCTGATATAGAGCAAAGTAAAAATGAACAGGATGTTGGTAACACGAAAGTAAGGCAGCAACCTAGATATTTATCTGAGAAAATACCTCATTGTAGGTTTTGAGTTAAACTAAAAGCACAATGATGCTGTTTTCTTTCTCTGCTCAGTTCCTACTATACAATTTCACATGGGCTATGGTATTCCATAATAGGAATTTCCATTAAAAAAAATGACTTTAATAATCTGTGAGATTCCCAGCAGTACTGTTCCATGGTAGAACACATCCTAACCAATGATATACTTTAAAACAGGTTGAGGAAATTACCCTCTTATTTAATAGACAAAAATATTCCAAAATTGCAGCTCAAAAATTCCTCAGGCAACTGCTTTGAACTAGTAGCAATTAACAGTCTTTATGAAATACAGACATGCAATTTCAAGAAGAACATAAAGAGGTTTAGTGAATTAAGTTATAGTCATGACCTTGTATACATTTCTATTCTGAGATAGGATAGATAACTTTCTACATAGGCCAAAGTACTTGACTAAATACAAGAACTAGGTTTGGTAGATGGGAGTAAACAAAACAGTGTGTTGGGGGTCGGGCAGCTTCAGTTATTCATTCTCTTTTTTCAAAAATATCTCTGGTTACTAAACTTAAGAACTTAAGATGTTGAAGGAAATAGAGAAATAGCTTGTAGAGAGCAAAAACATATACTAGGTTTTGAATGGAGAAGAGAGGGGGGAAATGTGAGTGTGTGTTAAAAATGTAGAATGACTTAACACACATGTTATAAAACTAACTGAAAAGCTGCTTTTATTTGATCCAGGGCTACTGATATGTTGAGAGATGGTATTTGTGTTAAGTATTTTCCAAACTTTGAGTAGGCTTTCTAAGTAAAACAACCTATGAACTTTGAACAAAGGCACCTGATGTCATTTCTGATAACACTGGCTGATGTAAAGGCCAACCAAAGCCAACAACCTTGGCTTTTGCCTTGGACTGAAGGTCTTCCTGCGAAAGATACCTAAGAACTGGTTAGAACTACATGTGCCTGGGTTATTCACACTGGGTCAATACTGCTTCATGCTTTTATATAAATTAACTATTCTTGAAAGCCCTGTGATCAAAGAGGCACAACTCTCCAAAATGTTTCCTCCAAACCTCATCCCATCCGTCTATATTAAAATACATTCACAAATGAGCTCAGCTGTCAGAAGGAAAAAATCTGGATTAGAGCAGACTGGAAGCCTGTTCTGATTTCTACCTAACCTAATCTCCTGCAGGAAAAACAAAACATAGACACAGATTGCCCAGTGTGAGAAAGTTGTTTTTGAAGTAGTGAGGGGCAAAGACTGTATAGCCCCCAACAAGATGCTTCACCACTTTAAGAGCACATAAAGATCTAGTGAAGGGAAGGGAGAATATTGCAAGACTGTGAACATAGGTGTTCCAATTATATCTCTGGTTTGACAAGAGGCTAGGAGGAAGCCACAAGAACTACAAAAAAAAAAAAAAAGGCTAATAATTCCAAATCTGCAGGCATAGCTAAGCAGGAACAACTCTCATCATGTTGCACATATGATTTAATGCTTTCTACAAGTTTCAAGAAGGCTCTGGAGGCAACCTTGCTGGCAAAATTAATCAAGTTTGTACAGGATTGTAAAGTTTAAAATATCAAATTATTCAAAAAACAACAACAATAAAATCTCTTTATGTTTTAAATTTTGATATCAAAAAAAAAGAGTCAAAAGATCAAATATATCATTTAGGGTCATGTATTGCTGTGACCCAAAAAAAATTCCTATTATGTGGTACCCATTCTTCTGGTGATGAACTTATGTGAACTAGCCTAGACTAGACTGGTCCTCAAATAGCAGACGCTACAGTCTATTGACAGGTCTCATACTTAAAACCTTTTCAGATTAGTTGGACTTGCCAGTCTGTGATCTGGGGGCATATGCTTCTAAGAGATTTGGAACAGGGATTTAATTTTTTTAAAAGCTCAATTAAATCATTCTCCCTCAATTCTTTCAATGTATCCTATCACATGGACTTTGTCAAGACTTCCTAGAGAGGGGGTAGGGGGATAAAATTGTTAGCAATCTGATAAAGACTTAGACGGATCCGAGGGATTTTAGCCCACATGGCCCATGCTACCTCAATTTTAAGGCAATATGAGTACCTATCCAATATCGATGGGTGTGCTGGAGTCAGCTCATACTGGCTCCTAAGAGCCAATTATTAAATTTTCAGTTCAAGCTTCTACTTTGGAAATCAGCAAATGCAACAAAAGGGGCTTGGTTTACTTTATTTTTTGATGGCCTGAAGAAAACAATGAAGAAAATATTATTAATACAGATTAAACTTGAAAGTGTATTGTGCATTTCTGGAGAACCAGTTGTTAAACATTTGCTGGCACACCTTCTGGCTATATCTTAATATTTCCATAAAAAATGAGGTTCTAAAACCATCCACAGTAACTTCTTCTAATATTAAACATTCTTGACACTTTGCGGATGTTAATTTGGATCTCTGGTGCTGAAGACTGTGTTTGGTTTTGTCCTCAACATAGACAGAACAGCTGGTAGCTATCTCCTATAAAATGTTTCCCCATAGTTCTCCAGTAACTAATTATGTGAGGTTACTTGAACTAAGTCGCAGAGGATGGTATCTTGCAAATAGGACTGTTTGCAGATGAGGGAAACTTCACACACACACACACACACACACACACACACACACACACACACACAAAATATGAAAGTAGCCACACTGGGAAACATAATTGTAATCAGCAATGCTAGACAGAACATTTATACGCCAGGCCCCTTGCTAAGTGACAGGATGCAAATACAAGTAGGATAATCCTATCCAAACAATCCAAAAACATATTAAGTGCCTACTATGCGCTAGGCACAGTGCAAAGCCCTGGGGATACAATTAAAAAAAAAAAGAAACAGTTCTTGCCCTCAAGGAATTTACATTCTAAGGGAGAAGACAACACATTAAGGAGATGATAGGACTAGAGGTGTGGGAAAGTGGGAGTATTCCTGGGAAAAAAAACCTATATAGATTTATAATTTTCACATTTGATTTGAATGAAACTTCAGAATGAAAGGAACAACAGTAGTAGCTCTAATCTAGCTGAGCTTCAGTACCATATTTCCAAGTGCTAGAGGAATTTTCTCTTGAATTTCCTGTTACCACACCAAATTCAACATTCTCCAAATTAACATCATCACATTTTTTCTAAAGTTGTTTTTCCCCTCATATTTTTTCCATTTTTATCAAAGGGACTATCATTTTCTCAAGTGTTCAGGCTCAAAAGCTTGAAATCATCTTTGTTTTCTTCCTTCGCTTTCTCTGCCATATCCAATTAGTTTAAAAGTTGTGTTCATTTTTCCTTCACAGTATCACTTGAACTTTCTCCTTTTGCTCCATTCCCAGGGTGACTACCCTCGTTCGTATATCCATTACCTCACACCTAGATAAAGACAATGTGTTATTATCATACTTATTAATTGGTCTTTCTTCGTTTCAACCCAACCTATTAGAAAGATAAATTACATTAAGATCAAGACCAAAATATCTTAATACCCAATCAATTTGGCATAAATTTGTATAGAGTCAGAAATTATTTCACTCCATAAAAGGCCCTCCCTGCTCCCTACCACAGCTATCATAGAGACTGAGAATAAACATAAATTATTCTTAGAAGCAAAGATCTGAAGTCTAGGAATACTGGTTCTGATTTTGAGCCCATAATGGGTTCACTGAATGTCACTGGAGAATTTCTGTGAACATTCAGTTCCTAAGCAAATCCTGATTTATAGAATATCCTAAAAGGCAGAGTATTTTATCACTATGGGATAGGGGGAAGGATGAAAAGAGGAGAAGAGTTTCCTAAAAATATTTCTAAGTAACCCAAGAAATTTCTTTTTCTTTTTCTTTTGTTCAGGCTTCTAAGAGCATTTAAAATTTCAAATACAATCAAAGATGATTTATAAGTTTGAAAATAAAAATAATTATCCACACACTCAGGCATATTCTATTTGTTCAAATCTAATCAAATTTTACTGAAGGAACTGAGAATCAGAATGAAAAATATACAGAATGGGAGAGATACCATGTAAAAAAAAGAGAAGAAAAAAAGTCTTAATTTTTTAAAAGAGGAAGAAGATGGAATCTACAAGTTATAAAGCTTGAATTGGATTCCTGATAAAAATACTGAACGTATTATTAAAGAGATTACTTAAAGAAACAGAAATGATGATCATCACTTGGAGAATAAGTAATGACTGACTAACATCACTTCCTTTTTGGATAGCCCAAGAGAACAGATAAATGCTAAAGACATAACAGAACACGAGAGATAAAAGCCTCTCATGATATTCTTATGAACAAGACGAAGGGGTGTGAGCTAGAGGAAAATCCTATTAGGGTTACTTAGATACTCCTCCAATCCAAAGAAAAATTATTAACTGATAACGTCATTCTAAAGAAAGGTATATTGTCAAGTATTTTAGGGTTCTGTGCATGGACCTGTGCTGGTAAACATTTTTATCAATGATTTGGGTGAAGAAATAAAAGAAATTCTTCTCTAAGTTTCAGATGACAAAACTGGGAGGGAAAGTTAACATTTTGGATTACAGTTGATTTGAAATTGAACATCATAAGGATACAAAAAGAATTACAGGCAAGAATGATGAGATAAATCTAATAAGATGAAATTTAATTAAAAAACAAAGACATGCTCAAAGGTCAAAAATTCAACTTCAAAGATACCAATAGAGAGGGCATGTCTTGACAGCAGTTTGAGTGAAAGAACTCTGGAGATTTCAGAGGATTGAAAGCTCAAAATGAGTCAACAGTATGACATGGCAGCCAGAAAAACTAATAAAGTCTTAAGCTATGTTAATAAAAGCACAGTGTTCACAATGAGGGAGGTGATAATTCTGCTGTCTGAAGTATTACATTAAATTCTGGGTGTCACGTTTTAGCAAGGACATTGGAAAGCTGGAAATAATCCAGAAGAGAGTGACCATGATGGGGAATGAAGGTGGTACCATATGAGAATCAGCTTAAGGGAATAGGGATATTTAACCTGGAGAAAAGACTTAGGAGGGGACAAGATATGGAAAAGGAATTAGACTTAAATTGCCTGGTTCAGGAAGGCAGAACTAAGAGCAAAGAGTGAGAGTGGCAGAGATGCAGATTTTGTCTTGATATAAGGAAAAACATCCTAATAATTGGTGCTGATCAAAAGTAGAACACATAGCCTTTTAATCAGTCTTTTAATTAGCATTTTAAGTGCTTACTACGCATAAGGCACTATGCTAATAATCCCAGGGGATAAAAAAGAAAGAAAGAAAAAAAATGCAGACCCAGTCCTCTAGGAGTTTACATTCCATTGGAGAAGACAATATATAAATAAATAGGCACTAAAAGGTATATGGACAGCTAGGTGGGGCAATGGATAGAGTGAATGGTGTCAGGAAGACCTGAGTTCAAATCCAGCCTCAGACACTTACTAGCTGTGTGACCCTGGGCAAGTCATGTAACCCTGTTGGCCTCAGTGTCCTCATCTGTAAAATGGCTGGAGAAAGGAATAAACCATTCCAGTATCCTTGCCAAGAAAATTCCAAATGGGGTCACAAAGAGTTGGACACAACTGAAAATGACTAAACAATAACAAAAGGTATATACAGAGTAAATAGAAGGTAATCTGAAAGGGGAGATATTAGCAGCTGAGTACCCCAATCCTGGAGGTCTTCAAGAAGAAGCTGAATGACCACTTGTTGGGGATGTTTTAGAGGGGACTATTGTTCAGATGAACTGAATTAGATGACCTATGAGGAGCCTTCTAATTGTGAGATACTGCAAAATAAAAAGAAGGTATCCCCACTGATAAATTAATCAGAAGCTTCTAATGAAAATAATGAAGTAATCAGTTCACACACAACTCAACCAACCAACTCAAGTTACATCTGGAATACAATGAAGGGACATGAATCATCCAGAGATAGATTTCTTCAACCACCGGCAAATTCATAGGTGAAGAGGGAATTATGATGATAAAATCTTTGAGTCAGTTGGAAGAAGTCACCTAAGATTATTATTTCAATAAAATTAAAGTGTATCCAAATCCCATAGAAAATTCATTGAGCAATATTAAGATTGAGCTTTGAAGCATATTACAAACTGTTAACAGTGAAGAACATAACCAGAAATGCTGAAGTTTGTACTTGTCATTCCACCATCATGAGAACCTTAGATTAACTGGTTGAAAAAGGAACAATTATGAGGTAGTGAAGTGGGAATTATTGCTCTGTAACTATTGCACTCTAAATACCCATATTACATATAACAATTTTCAAAGTGTCTCCTTCTAACCACACGACTTAGCCTCCTCATGAACTTTCAGGATTTTTATTCATATTTTTCCACAAGATCATCAAGTAGTAACAAGTACTAATAACTAGTAAGAAAGGTAGGGTAGAAAGATGTGGAATTGAATGTTTTTAAAACAAAACATGTCTTAAATAAAAGTAACGACTAGTGGTGTTGTAGCCCTATTCACAGAATATCCTAGATCTAATTAGAGTTTATGTTTTCTCAACAAGAAAGATATTATCTTATTATTTTAAAAATAATCACTTCTCTTCCTTCTCTTTTTATACCTCTTCATCCAGCAAAAAAGAGAATAGTTTGGTTTTTTTGTTTGCTTTTTGGAGCAAAACAGCAAACAAACCTCCATTTGACTTCAGAAAACTCACCATCATTTACTTCTGGTGTTTTTGTTAATCATTATTTTATTTGTCACTTTTAATTGGTTTCAGGGGAACAGTAAAAAGCAGATGAAACTGCCATATATCAAGGGGTAGGTCTTATGTGAAATGAAGAACAATTGTGTTCTCAAGTGGTGGGACACGCTACAGGGTGAACACTTAATTGCTCAGTTACCAACTGACCCAGAAGGAAAAATTTTTTTCAAGACTATTTTTCGATCACTATTTTAATTCCTCTTGCCACTATAAGGTATGCATTCCATTTCACTTCCTCAGATAGCATTTAGTTACAAATCAAACATAACAATTACTTCTGAATACCTTCAGTAGGAAACTGAATTTCAAAAATCATCACACACCTTTCCCACACTGCTTAAAATTTCTGTTCAAAGGCTCTGGTTTTACTTCTCTTCAGCAATTCTTTAGGGGCAGCTGGGTGGCACAGTGAATAGAGTGCCAAGCCTGGAGTGAGAAAGACCTGAGCAAATCTGGCCTCAGAACTTGTTAGCAGTATGACCCTGGCAAGTCACTTAACCCTGTTTGCCATCTTTAAAATGATGAAGGAAACAGCAAACCACTCTAATATCTTTGCCAAGAAAACCCCCAATGGGATCACAAAGAGTCGAACACTTAAATGACTAAACAACAACAAAAACAATTCTCTGGCTCCTTATCTTTTATCCCTTAATATGGATCTGTGGTTGGCTCAGGATTTCTTCCTTTTCTCCATGGGCCCTATTTTGCTTGGATATTTCATTCATTTAAAACTTTTAAGTGTTACTTCTGCAAATATCATACCCAAACCTGTATTTCCAACCCTGCTCCAGACCTGTGTGTCCTATTGACAAATACTTTCCACTTATATTCTACTAGCATCTCAAATTCAACATATCCAAAACCAAATTTATTCTCTTCCACTCCAAAATCTGATCCTTTTCCTGACTTCATTATGTTTCTCAGGAGTATCACTAGTCACTCAATCTTCCAAGTTAGAATGCTGGTATTATTGCTGACTGATCAAAAATCACATTCTGTTGATTTTTCTGTAATATCACTTGCATTTCCTTTATTGCCATCGCTACCACTGTGGTACAGGCCACTCACTACATAACCATAAACAACTGCCAATCTCTCTTCCTACTTTCACTATCCACTCCTTCTAATTCATCCCAGTCAAACTAATCTTCCTGATGAATCAATCTGGCTATGTCACTCTTCTGCTCAAAGCCTTTCAATGGTTCTCTATTGCCCACTGAGTTTAATTAAACTTCCTGGACAGACCTTAATGGTTTTCCACAATCAGGAACCAACCTTTCCTGCAGGCTTTATCTCTAACTAAACTTCATGTACTCTCCACACCTAATGTGTTTTTTTCAGTTGTCTCACCATTCATGACCCCATTTGAGGTTTTCTTGGCAAAGATATTGGAGTGGTTTGCCATTTCCTTCTCCAGCTTCTCATTTTACAGATGAGGAAACTGAGGCAAAAAGGGTTAAGCGACTTGCCCAGGATCACACAGCTAGTAAGTGTCTGAGACCAGAATGAACTCAGGAATATAAATCTTCCTGACTCCAGGCCTGGCACTGAGGCAGCTAATCAAATTGGTCTACTAACTGGTCCCTATAATCTACTTCACATTTCTCTTCTAATACTTAATACAGTTCCTCCTACATAGCAGATGTTTAATAAATGCTGATTGACTGAATGACTTCCTTATTCTGTACCTTATGTTTGGAATGCATTCCTTGCTTTGTCCCTAGAATCTCCCTCTCCAATGACTCTTTTTTTAAATTTTTTTTATTCATTTTAAACAAATACAAAATGAGAAAAGGAAAAAAAAAAGAACATTTCCATGTATACAGCAGAACATAAGAGAAGATTCAATATAAAACAATAAATTTCCATTTTAAGAAAATCTATGCAATAAATACTATACACTTTTCAAAGTTACCCAGCTTTTCTGTGCTTCCTTCTAAGTTTTTTTTTGTTCCTACTGCAAAGCATTTTTCTTCCTCTCTCTCCCCTCCCCCACCCTAAAGAAGGTTAAAATTAAAGGTGAATATATATGTGTACATATATATACATATATACATATCTACAAGTACACACACATATATGTGTGTATATATATATACATATATACACATATGTATACACACACACATACATATACATAAATATAAGACCATACTATGCATATTTCTATTTGTCAGTTCTTTCTCTGCAGGTGGACAGCATCTTCCTTCATAGGTCCAAGTCTTTCCATGTTTTTCTAAATCAATCAGCTCATCATTATCTTATATCATAGTAGTATTGCATTACAATCATTTACCACAGCTTGTTTAGCCATTCCCCAATTGAAGGGTGTCTATTGTTTTAGCCAGTCTTATAGGTGTAAGATAATATCTCAAAATTGTTTTAATTCACATTTCTCTAATCAATAATGATTTAGAGCATTTTTTCATATGATTATATATAGTTTTGTTCACATCCTGTTCATATCCCTGACTATCAATTGAGGTATGACTCATATTCTTGGAAATTTGACAAAGTTCTTTTTATATTTTCTTGATCTTTTGTTCTTCCAAATAAATTTTATTATTTTTTATAACTCAGTAAAATCATTTTTTAGTAATTTAATTAGGATGACATTGAATAAATAGTTTAGTTAGGTAGATAAAATGGTCATTTTTAGTATATTGGCTTTGCTTACCCATGAACAATGAATATTTCTCCAATTATTTAAATCTGACTTTATTTGTAGAAAAAGTGTTTTATATTTATGTTTTATATTTTATATTTATGTTCTTATGTCTGTTTAGACAGGTACACTCAGGTATTTTATACTGTCTAGTTATTTTAAATTGTCTAAAACAATATTTAATAATATTCATGACACATGGTATAGTTTCCCTATTTTTTTCCTCCTTTAATTAAATCTATTTTAGCTTTAACTTTGTCTGAGATCATGATTACTACCCCTACTTTTTTTTATATAAGAAATTCTACTCCGGTCCTTTATTTTAACTCTGTGTATATCTCTTATTTTTATAGTATTTCTGAAAGCAACATATTGTTGAATTCAGATTTTTAATACATTCTGCTATCCATTTCTGTTTTATGGGTAAATTCATCCCATTCACATTCAAAGTTATAATTACTTGTTGTATATTTCCCTCCATCCTATTTGTTCTCACTGTCCTTCTCACTCTATTTAAGCTATCCCTCCTCACTCTAACTTACTTCTACCCCCTACCTTGCCCTCCCATTCCCTAATCTATCCACCTTTTTAGGGTGGATCCTCCCTTTTCTCTCCCCCACCCTCCACCTTAATCTACCTATCTTTCTAAGAGTTCCTCCCCTATCCCATCCCCTCTCCCTCTTATTTCTTTCTATATTTAGAAGACTTTCATACCCTTTGAGATGTGTATGTTATTCCCTCTTTAACCCATGTCTGATGAGAGTAAGGTTCCAGCACTACCAGTCCCATTTGCTTCTTCTGTATTAATTCTTCCTTTCATGCCTCATTTGTATGAGATAATTACTCCTTTTTATCTGTCCCTATGCAGTTGTATTTTTTAGAATCACCCCATCACACACAGCTCAGATCTCCACTGATTCTTATTCATTTTTTAAAACTCAACTTAAATATCATTTCATCCAGGAAATTTTCCCCAATCAGCCCAATCATCAATAACCTTTGCTCCCTTAGACTTCACATACAACTCAATTCAATAAATATTTATAGAATGCCTCCTGTTTGCAGAGCACTAAGCTAGACACTGGGGGAGGGGGGTGATACAAAGTTTACAAAGTACAAAGTTCACAACCTTGTGGATACTTAGTCTACTTAGAGCTATGATATATACATATTACCTCCTCCCCCCCTTTTTAAAGTACATATCATATATTAATTTGCATTACTGGATGTGAACTGATGTTTAACACTATGAATATTTTTCATACAGAGAAATAACTGAAAGTTACATTAAAATAACATTTAAACCTTCTTCCCTTTAACTAGTTTCTACTCCAATGTTTCTTCCAAAAAAACTCAATGAATTTGCTCTTTGGATGATGTCAACAATTTCCTTCCCCTGTGATTCTGGCCAACCCATCCATTCTCAGCCAACAGGACAACCTGGGGAATAATTTTATCAGCTCTGTTTCACTAGAAAATTATGGTCATAAGTTAACCTCCTAACCTTTTTAATAACATCCCTTACGAAATTCTTTGAAACACAAATCCCTTCTTAGCCTAGTCTCTCAAAGAGCACACCATGCTAGTTTAAGATGATGTGCATACCTAATATCAAATGTTAACTTAGAGGAAGAAGGTAATCAACTCAGAGTAATAAAAGCAACAAAATCTTGCTAGATGTCCCTTATGAAAACATTCCACCCCCACCCCCACAGGATACACTTATACATACCTCATCTATAGATCCAGAATCCAGAATCTACAGATTCTAGAATTTGGTCTCTAAAAAACTCTCTTAAGGGAATTATCTTGAGAAGAAAAATATGTCATTGCATGTTCTTGAGAAACAGAAGCAGCAAGGTATAATAGATTAGAGGGTTACATTTGGAAGTCAGGAAGTATGGAAGAGCTGCTACACTCGGAGTCTGGAAGACCAAGGTCTGAGTTCAAATTCTGCCTCTGACATTTTAATAATTGCTATGTAACCATGGACAATCACTTAACTCTGCTGACCTTCAAATTCCTCATCTGTAAAATGGAGATAACTATCATTCTTACCTTATAGAGCTTTTGTGAAGTTCAAATGAGATAATGTATGTAAACCATTTTATAAACTTTAGAAAAGTGTATGTGTGTATTCATTTATTTAGGACACCAGAAATACACATTTGTAATTTAGTTCTTTTCAGTTGTGTCTACCTCTCTGTGACCCTATTTGGGATTTTCTTGGCAGAGATACTGGAGTGGTTTGCCATTTCTTTCTCCAGGTCATTTGACAGATGAGGAAACTGAGACAAACAGGGTTAAGTGACTTGCCCAGAGTCACACAGGTATTAAGTGTCTGAGGTCAGATTTGAACTCATGAAGATGCATCTTCCTAACTCCAGGTCCAACACTCTATCCACTGCATCACCTAGCTGCCCCAGAAATACATATATCAAAGTATAAATAATATAAGGAAGGGTTACAAAATAATTTTATTAAAAATCAAGTAGACAAGAACTTATAAATTCAAATGATTGTTGTTTCCTTTAAAATAGTCACCTTGGAAGGCTATTTGGTCCAAGTAACTGCCTTCTTAGCTTACTGCTTTAAAAAAAAAACAATGGAAATAACCATTCCTTCAGTCATATCTGATGGGTAAAGGTAAAACAAGCAAGCTATATAATATCAGTTTTGGTTTAAAATATCCCAATAAATACAACAACATAAATGGAGAGAATGACAATTAAACCAAATGGTAGATAATTATAATAATCCAGCTCCGCCTTGAACAAGACATGAGGAAATGAACCCATGGCATGGAATGTTGTTATTTTGACAGACACCATTGCCATATTGTATAGTTTTCCTGAAATTCTTTCTCCCTCTGTTCTTGTTTTTTCTTTATTACAAGGGATGGTTCACTAGCTTGGGGAGTGAGCTAGATATTTGTTCCATGTGTATTTGTTCTATATATAATACAGTAGCCCCAGAAACTTTGATCTTTCATCTAGATACTATTACTGTGCTGTGGGTAGACTGTGTACATGTGGGTTCTGTTTGTTTTGTGCATGTTTAAGTCTTATTGTTATTTTTTAAATGAAAGTTTTAAGTTCCTGGAGGGCAGAAATTAGTGAGATCTTGTCTATCCTCTTCAGAATCAAGGACAGTGCTCAGTAGATAGCATAAGTATACCTCGTTTTATTGTGCTTTGCTTTATTGCACTTTGAAGATATTACTTTTTTTTTTTTAAACAAAATGATGGTTTGTGGCAACCTACATTAAATAAGTCTCATCAGCACCATTTTTCCAACAGTACGTGCTCACATTGTGTTTCTGTCACATTTTGGTAATTCTTTAAATATTTAAACTTTTTCATTATTATTATATCTGTTGTAATCTATGACAAGTGACCTTTAATGTTACTGTTGTCATTGTTATGAACCACGCCCATATAAGATGGTGAACTTAATCGATAAATGTTGTGTGTGTTCTGACTGCTCTACTGACCAGCCATTCCCCCATCTCTCTCCCTCTCCTCAGGCCTTCCTATTCTCTCAAACACAACAATATTGAAGAATATTATATAAACTTAATTGATAAAGCAGTGGCAGGGTTTGATAAGATTGACTCCAATTTTGAAAGATGTTCTACTGTGGATGCTATTAAACGGCATCCCATGCAATGGAGAAATTTTTCATGAAAACAAGCATCAATCCATGTGGCAAATATCATTGTTGTCTTATTTAAGAAACTGCCACAGCCATCCCCCAACCTTCAGCAACCACTACCCCAATCAGTCAACAACCATCAACATCAAGGTAAGAACCTCCACTAGCAAAAAAAGATTATGACTCACTGAAGATTCAGATGATAGCATTTTTGGGCAATATAATATTTAAAATTTTTCCTTATTTAGTATTTTATTTTCCCCCAGTTACATGTAAAAACAATTTTTAACATTTGTTTTTAAAACTTTTGAGTTCCAAATTCTTTAGCTTCCCCCCCTCCCTCCCCGCATCGAGAAGGCAAGCAGTTTGATAGCAATATAGCATTTTTAAATTAAGACACGTACATTGTTTTTCTAGACACAATACTACTGCAAACTTAATAGACTACAATATAGCATACATATAACTTTTATGTGCACTGGGAAAACAAAAAATTTGTGTGACTCTCTTTATTGCAATATTCACTTTATTGCAATAGTCTGGAACTAAACCCACAATATCTCCAAAGTATGTCTGTACTCTGCCCTTAGAAGCCACTTAATCAATATTAATTTGATGTGAATGAACAGGTGCTAGATAAATACTTGTTGACTAACTGCTGAAAGTAAACTCTAGTTTTATATATGCAGTAAGTATACAATTAAAGCATAACAATAAAAACCAGTATTCTTATTTGAAGTTCTTTGAATTTCAGTGAACAGAACTAAAATTCTGCTGCTATTCCTATAGACCAGGCCAAAACCAGATTAGAAAAGCAAAGCAGGTAACCTATTTTGCAGAGTTAAAGGAGCCCTCCTCACCTCCAGTATTGTGGGTGGGCCGCTGTGATGTTCTTACAGCGGAATAGGGATCAAGATCATGATTAGCAAGCATGGATCAGTTGTAGTCTGCATCAATGGAGGAAATAACCACTTTGAAATCAAAGATCCATTGGAGTACTCAAGTATACCCAGGGACTATGGCACCTTCAATTTCCATTCCTCATTGTCACTATCACACAGAACAAAAGTGCTAGGGAATGCTATTCTGTCTACCACAAATCATATTGTAGTTAAACAGACTTTGGAAATCAATCCTAAATAGCTTCTGCTTACCTCCCCCTGCCCCTAAAAGCCAAATCAGAAGTACTCAACTTGGCTTAGGGCCCTGATTCTTGTTCTTAAAACATAGTGCTTTCATATGCTCTGGAGCTGCGTAACAAAGGGATTCTCCTATATGTCAATGAACTTTTTTTTTTTTACCTCACAGCTCCAAAAAGAGGAAAACAATCCTTGCCTCATATGCCACAATGAGAATGCCTGAGTCACTGTCAGGCCTCTTTTTTCCATTACTTCAGGAAAAACGGACAGAGTCAGCATCCCTATAACCCACCTCCGAAGTCTGGCCCCAAGAGAGAACTGGGTTGTGACACTAGCTATGTAAAGGCAGCACAGGTGGGTGGGGCCCCCAAGCTTCAGGAGACCCTATCAATCAGTAACAATGGGCAAGGCAAAAAGAGTAGCACTACCAGTATCATGTAACCTCTCTGTTGTCCTCTTTCGGGAAGTTTGCTTCAAGTTCCAAAAAAATAAAAAAATAAAAAAAGAGGAAAGGAAGATGAACTTCTTATGCTTTCTCAGCAAGACTGAAAAATGTGGTAGATAATAGGAATACCAAATTGATCTAAAACTACAAGTTAAAAAAATTAGGTGGCTCCTGTTTATCTTTTCTTTTTTTTTCTTAAGCTGCCTAGTGTTCCAGTAAGTGGGATATCAGGATTCTCCACTGGATCATGTGATGACAAGGCAGCTAGCTATCTGTTATCCTCTGGCATGGTATGTAAATGAACTCAGTCACCCCTTGGGTTTTCCCCTTTCCTTTCCCTGCTCTCAGCAGAGGACATATACTCATAGGGAGTAACTGGCTAAAGTTTGCTCTGTACTTTTGAGGGAGGCAAAAAGCCAAGCTTCAAACACAATGGCTGGATTCAGTTTTACGAGCAAACCCTGCTGGAACGGCATTCACCCTTGTACGGGAAGAATGTCTCCAATCATAACTAGCAGGAAATCCAATTCAACACCAGGGTGTGTCATCACTTAATTCACCCAAGAGTAGCCTTTACACCTTTAATAAAATCTCTCAGAAGTAAAAACTTCCTGCTGCAAGAGACTCACACCTGAAGTACTGTTTTACTGGGGTATGTTACTCGGCATGCTGTTAGAAAGAGGGGGTGGGAGGGTATTGAACTACTTTCCATGTGTCCTCGGTGGTGATATTAATTGCTTTTTCTCCTTTAGAAACATTATTAAAATTCTGAAAGAGGTTAGTTGACCATTATCTCCTCCCCCCACCCCCCAACCTCAACCCTATCTTACATCACCTGCAATCACTCACAAAGTTGTTCTCCAAGTGAACCAAATTATTAGCAATATGAAAAGAACGTTGAGTTCTTCAGGGAATTAAGAGAGGAACATATTCTTTAAACCAGGAACTACCAAGAGGCCTGGATTATAGCCAGTAAGCAGTTGATATGCACAGCCTGTTCATTCCCTGGGTTGGCTAGGATTCCAGTGGGTCACTATTAGCTCTCAGAGCTACAGTGATGGCTCCAGAAACCAAAGTGGGACTGGATAGACCTGGCCTTCTCACACTCCCTCTCACCACCTGAGAACAGCCTTGGTTGCTTGGGCCTGGCACACAGTAGGCTCTTAATAAATGTTTATCGATGGATTAACTGGGAAGGCTGGCGCCACACCAGTGTTAGTGTTAACCCAGAGAGGATGACATGACAACATTGATGTCAGAATGACCGATTCCTCCTTCCCATTCCAGTCTGGTCCATGGCTCATAATTGCTGGTTGCTACATTAAACAATGTACTCATTTGTCCATTTTGAAAAGCTTTTAAGCCATAAACAGGGGGAGATTATAAAATAAGTAGTCATTGAGCAGTTTATCCTAAAACATAAGGGGAAAACAGAATCCTTGTTCCCTGAAAGATGTCAATTTACAGACATTTCTACTGTTATGCCAAAAGGGGCAGTGTGGTCTGGTGGAGACAGTACTGGACTCTGCAGAAAGGAGAAGCTTATTTGAATCCCCACTCTGGCATTAGCTGTGTAACAGTAGTCATTTCACATTTTGGGGTCTCAGTTTCCTCATTCATAAAATATAGATAATTATTACTCTAATTCTTAAAGTATATATAAATATGTTATTTTAGGTAGATTTTTCATGGAGCATTTATGGAGGGACATAGACAGGATTTATATAGGATGAGAAAGCACAAGTGTGGTACAATCACCAGTGGAAGAGAAAATACCCATGCAGATGAGATCATGGAACCATCAACACAAATAATTAAGTCTTAGAACTAGTCTGCCTGTCTTTACTCTATTTCTCCTCTAATCCAGTTTTCGTGCTAGTACAAACTAATCTTTTTTTTGCAGAACTCCTTTGATTAGCAGTCAAGGCTCTTTATAATATGGTACCACTCTACCTTTCATATTACTTTCCCCACCACATACTTTATGGTCCGGCCAAATTGGACTATCTGTGACCCATCCCCATTCACATCCTATGTTCTCCTGAGATTCATGCTTTTCCTTAGCCGTTAACACCTTTCTTCCACTTCTTCAATTGCTGAATTTCTACCAATCTTTTCATGCCCAACTCAAATGCTCTTTTTTCCTAAGTGGCAATGACCTCCCTCTACTCCCATCCTTGAACTTTATATAGTACTTTGTTTTTCTAATCTCTAAAGCACTTCTTTGTGGTTCAGCTGTTTTAGTCATGTCTGACTCTTCGTGACACCATTTGAGGTTTTCTTAGCAAAGATACTGGAGTGGTTTGCCATTTCCTTTTCTAGATCATTTTACAGATGAGGAGACTGAGGCAAACAGGGTTAAATGACTTGCCTAGGGTCACAAAGCTAGTAAGTGTCTGAGGCTAGATCTGAACTCAGGAAGAAGATATAAGGCCTGGTACTCTAACCACTGTACCACCCAGCTGCCCATGTATGGCTACAGTCATCCATACTTGTGTCTTATCCTTCTCTCAGTGTAAATTTCATGACAGCAGGAACCATACAATGTTTTATCTACACACAACAGTGTTGCATATGATAATAATAATAATAATAATAATGATGATAATGATAATGGCTAACATTTATATAGCACTTACTATGTGCCAGGTACTGTGCAATTATTATCTTACTCGATCCTCACAATAACTCTTGAGAGGTATCCTATTTTGCAGATGTGAAAACTGAGACAAACAGAAGTTAAGTGACTTGCCCAGGTCACAAAGCTGGTAAGTGTCTGAGACTGGATTTGAACTCAGATCTTCCTGATTTCAGGCCCAGTGCTCTATCTACCTGGCCACCTACTGAATGAAATGTATAAATAAATGAATCCAAAATAAAATTCTTCTTTGAGTAGATTGACCTTTAAAGTACCTTCTATCCCCCAAATCCTATGATTTTGAATGAAATCAAAAATCCCATGCAATGTGTTTAAAAGCATATCCCAAATATGCTGGCTATCTCCTATCTGACCTTATATGATGAAAAATTCTAGCCACAACTGTGTGGTTGGTTTTTTTTTCCTTAAGGTATAGACAAAGCTGTTATCACTTCTCCAGGTTATAGGAAAGCACAGGAGGCTCCCAGTTCTGTAGGAAGCCTCTATGAAAGCTTTCAGAAATTACAAGAGAAAACAAATTAGATAACACTGAGTGTACCACAACTCTCCCTGCCCTCCCCCTCCCAAAAAGGAAGTTAGTACTTTAACAGGAGATTCAACAAACTGGGAATAAAATGACACAAATGGAGAAGTGGAACTTCAGGGTTGCATTATTAAATACCTTTAAGGTGCTAACTGATTCATTAAAATATACAGTAATAGTGAGGAATCTCCATGAGAAACCCTGTAATTATATAAAAAGGGCTGTCAAGGTAACCCTTCTGGTCCCTGAGTATTCTGTGAGGATTCTCCTAGCACACATGTAATTTAGTAATGCTCCATAAGAGAGAAAGAGAGGTATGACTAAATCAAAAGCAGGCTCTAAGGTGTTTATTATTCCATAAGCAGGGGAACATCTATGAGTTTTTGTTCTGGCCATGGAATTTACATTCGTGGCATCAAGCCCAATAAAAACCTGCTCTACGGCTATGAATATATGTCTCATGACAGAGAATGGGGAAGGGCACTTGGTAGTATTTAGTTAAGACACAGTGGGAAGAGCTGTGACTAAATTTCTTTTAGAAAACCAGGAAACTGGCACCATGGAATTCAGATGAAAAGCCCCAAGAGCTTTAGCACACACTACAATGCAATTCTACAATTCCGCCCATTTTGAAAGCAACATTTTGCTGTTGTTTTTGAAAAGTACGTGGCAGAAACATCAGGTAGTTAAATGCAGAAGTAAAGTATAATTAAGATCCGGCCTAAACACAGAACACTGTTATTTAGGAGAAGAAATTTGTGACAAAGAAGGCCAATTACATATTACGAGTGAATTTTTTTCAATATAATGATAAATAAGCAATGTTTTCCCCCAGCACAGGGAAGAATAGGAACTTTGAAATACAAACATAAGAGTCAAGAAAAATCTAGAAAGGTAAATTTCTTTGAGCAATTGGAAGGGGCTATATACGATGATGTAGTGCTAACATTCTAACAGGAGAAGAAAAGCATATCCTTTTAAAATCTTAACAGCTGCAAAGGGTTTGGTGGGAATTAATGAGAAAAGCAGAGGATCTGAAATAGTTCTGTTTTGAGGGTTTGAAAAGGGAAAAGAAAAGGGAAGATAAAAGGAATATGTTAGTGTAGAAAGGAGGAAGAAGGGAATGGAATTATCTATGTCTCATAATTGAATTGTGTAAGAAGAAGAGTAAATAAACATGGGTAGGAGAGGAGGGAGTGGGCATCAGATGAATCTCACTCTCCTCTGAAAAGAATATACAGACAATGCAGAGGTCAGCAATAGGGATGCTCCAATAGTATTAGAACATTTTTTTAAATAAACAGAAGAGAACAGAAGGGCATTCAAAAGGAAGCACAGACAAGCAAGATCTTTGAAACTATTGTGTGAAATTTATTATACAGTAAAACAAACAACTTGTATGAAATGCAGATTCACAGTTTCATATATAATCTTCTGTCTTCTGTGTATATGAAAATCTCTGTTTTGGTGTTTAACTTCAGTATAAAGATTAAAATTATATATATAAAAATAAAATAAAAGTTCTTTGAGACTGCTTTGTTTTTGTTGTGGTATCCCCAGAGCCAAGCAAAGTATCTGACACACAGTCAGTGTTTAATAAATGATGCTGATTGACTGATAATAGGAAAAAAAAGAAACAAGTGAATTATCAATTCACAGACTGCTTCTACTTTAAGTTACTCATTTTAAGAAAAGCAAGCAAAGAAAAATAATACTGCATAAACAGAGTGCCCAGTCTGTGCATTTCATTATGAAGCAGCACTTAATATATTCTGCTTTAATTAAATCAGATACTTTTTTTGTTTCATACATACACATAGGCATGTAGAACTGCGATGAAATGGCCATCAGGAACTCCTGGAGAGGAAAGTGCCTCTGTATACGGCAATGTCTCTAAAACTGATAGTCTCAGAGAGTATGGAACTGAGAGACTAGTCAGGCAGCAAGCATTTATTAAGAGATTACTATATGGCTAAATGCTACAGATACAGAGAAAAGCAAAACCAGTTTCTGCCCTCAGGGAACACACATTCTAATGGAGAAGACAACACCTAAATATTTAATCAGGTGCACATTAAGATACAGATGGAGGAGACAGAATATAATGGGGGATCCAAGAAAGGCCTCCTGCAGAAGGTGGAAAATGAACCAGCCTTGAAGGAATCCAAAGAAAATAAGAGGGGGCGGAGCATTTAAGGCATGGGGGGACAGACAGGAAAAAAAGGCAAAGAAACAGAAGATAGGGTGTCCTGTTTACAGAACGGCAAGGTGGCTAGGGTAGCTGGATTGCAAAGTGTGTGGAAAGGAGGAATGTAAAGGAAGATTGGAAAGGTAAAATGAGCTAGGTTATGAAGCCCTCCAAATGTTAAACTGAGGATTTTAAATTTGACCCGGGGGGAAAAGGGGGGGGGGGGGCGGAGCACTGGAGCTCACTGAATAGGGAATATGGTTGGTGATGGTAACAGTGACATGATCAGACCTACATTTCTTTTTTTGGGGGGGGGTGGAGGATGTTGTTTTTGCTAGGCAATGGGATTAAGTGACTTGCCCAGGGTCACACGGCTAGTAAGTGTCAAGTGTCTGGTCTGAGACTGGATTTGAACTCAGGTCCTCCTGCCTCCAGGGATGGTGCTCTATCCACTGCGCCACTTAGCTGTCCCCCAGACCTACATTTCTTAAAAATCACTTTACAAGCTAGGTGAAAGTTGGATTGGAAAAGGGAAAGACTTGAGCCAGGGAGACCACCTGGAAGGCTCTTGTAATAGTCTAGGCATGAGGGGGTAAAAGTGACTTATACTAATGATGTTATGAAGGTTTGTCAACAGTGTGTATACTGCATATATATAGTGAGTGAGAGGAAGTCAAGCAGAACATCAAGGGTTTGAGCCTGGTGATCGGGAAGATAGTGGCACCCTTGGCTGTAATAAGAAAGTTGAGAAGGGGGAAAGATAATGAGTTGTATTTGGGACATCTTCAGTTTGGGATACCCATTAGACATAAAGTTCCAGATGTCAAAAAGGCAATTGGTGATGTATTATTGGGACTCAGAGAAGGGATTACAGATCTGGGAATCATCTGCATAGAGATAATCACTGTACCCATAGGAAGTAATGGCAAGGGACATAACCTAGAGGAAAAGAAAAAGGGGCCTACAACAAATGTAAAGTAATTTGTCCAGGGTCACACAACCAGGATATGTCAGAGGCAAGATTTGAAGCTGGGTCCTTCTGAACTATGTCACATGTAGATCAAGAGTGACGTGGAGTATGAAGGTAAATTACTCCTGATTCTAACAAGTGAACCTGGGAGACTACAGGAAGTCTCTAACTGTAGCCATGATTATACAAACTTTAGCAAATATGGTTATTCACATTACTTCAGTTGTTCTCACTAAAGTGTGTGAGGGTGGATGGAGAAGAGGGAAAGTGCTGATGAGGGAAGAATGGGAGAAAATTACATGAAATTAAAAAATAGTCTGCTTTCCCATCATCCCTCCAATATTTACCATTCTCTCTCTCTCTCTCTCTCTCTCTCTCTCTCTCTCTCTCTCTCTCTCGTAAGCTTTGTCAGTCTGATGAGTATAATATTTGAAAAAACAAAACCAAAAATTTATTTAAAAATAATCTGCCCTTGGAAAATGCTATCCACATAGAAAGAAACAACTATGGAGTTTAAATGCAGATGGAAGCGTACTATTTCCTCTTTTTTTTTTCCTTCTGTTGTATTTCTTCTTTCTTGTTCTAATTCTTCTTTTACAACATGACTAATGTGAAAATATGTTTAATAGGAATGTATACATAGAACCTATATCAGATTGAACACCGTCTTGAGGAGGGAGGTGGGGGGGAGAAAATTTAAAACTCAAAAGCTCATGGAAGTGATTGTTGAAAACTAAAAGTAAATAAATTACAATAAAAAATAGTAAAAAAATAAATAAAATAAAAATAGTCTGCCCTGAAATGTAGAGAGGAAAAGGGAAGAAGAGAAAAATCCAAAGAAGAGGCTAAAGGAGTAAATACATAAATGTATTAAAGGTGAATGTTACAATAACTAAAAGCAAACAACAAAGTTTATTCAAGACAATAATTTTTTTTAAACTACTACAAAAGATTGACTTGGTCCTGGAATTCCTTCCTTTCCTCTCAATCCCTACTCCTTTCACAATAAAACAAAGAGAAAGTTACATTTTTCCAAAAGTTAAAGGCATGGTCTCACATTAATATGAAAAAAAGTATTATTAATAGGAAAGCACTTCCCCATTCCTGTTTCATGGCCTATATTTTTATCCACAACACACAAACTGGAGTGTTCCCAAATACAGAATGTACCAGTAGGGAGAAGAAAAAAATGCCTGAGTATCATTCCTGATATCTTCCTTTTGAGTTATGTACTTTTTTCACTTGACAGAAACACATTCCTTAACAGCCAAGACAGAGTGTTCTGTTTTTAATCCATTATTCATTCTTATATAGTGATAGTAGTTCATAATCATAGGATTTTAGAGTTCCAAGGAACCCTAAGGACAGAAAAAGAATACTTCTGAAGCAAGAATATCTTTATTTAATTTGCCAAAAAAGACTACAACTAAGTCCTCCCTGTAAAAATGGTAGATGAGGTGTTTCCAAGGGGGTTCTTACTATTCAATATAATCTAAAATTCTTCTGGGGCCACCATTCAGTGGTACACAAGACGGGCTTCAAATGGCTATATGGATTGCGTCCAAATTGACTCTAATGTGAGACCCCAGTCACAGGAATCTCTGTGGTCACATGACTTGGATAATATTCAGTTCTGAAATGCCACAAATGCTATGTTTCCCTCCAAAGAAGAGAAGCCTCTTTATTTCACTTCAGGGCAAGGCACTGCTCAGGAAGTCATGTCAAGTAATTGGTGCAATGTGATATAATATACAAAAAACAATGCCCTAAAGAAAGAAAGCTACAGTTCTCCAGCCATCATTTGCAAGGATACTTTTTGGAAAACCAGAGATTCATGATTTATAGAGCCTAATATATGTCTAATATCATCAGTGCCCAAGACAGTGCCAACAGTGAGTTCAAGACAGGTCATATCCCTTTTAGATAATGACAGAACTTCAGAAAAATGTGACACACAGAGGTCACAAGTGAATTCAATTAGTAAGAAGGGATTGTCTGGGTCCAAAGGTGATTTTTTTTTCTTGCAACAAGTATACCAGAATGCAGATACATTGACAGATCAACAAAGAAGACTTACCACAGACTACAATTGGCTTTCTCAAGAGCTCAATGGTTAGATGGGAAAATTTTAAAGATCCTAAAGTATGGAATAACTGAGGTTGGGGATGCATTTTATGAAGTAAACAGATGGTCAGGAAAACGGTATCCTAGAACAAGAGTTGGAATACTGGACCAAAGCTTAAAATATGTGAATGATGGGCTCTTGGCCAGGGATTCAGTATATCTGAGAAGGGCTGTTAAAAATACATTTGCCTGGAACCATGCAAATCTGATCCAGGGGGTTGGAAACTGAAAAGTGAAGAGGTGAAAGAAAAATGTTTATGCACTTCTGCCAAATCAGATACCATAGGGAGTAGCAGGTACAACATAGGTAGGAAAACACCAGGAGAATATCGTAATTCACAGGACCCAATATCCAAGAAGAGAACTAGCAATAAAATCCCCGGCTTCAGAGGCTTAGATAAAAATATGGGTAAAAACATAAAATGGAGATCTTAATGTAAGGAGGAAGATTTGATCTCAGAAGTATAACTATGAGACTAGGAAGAATGAAATTCAGGACTGGAATGTGATGCTGGAAAGATACATACCTTATTCATGAATCACAAAATCATAGATTTCTAACTTAAAGGGACCTTATTTTAGAGATGAAGAACTATGGCCTAGAGAAGCTAAGGGATTTGCCCAAGGTCCAACAGGTATTAAGTAGCACAACAGGAATTTAAATGAATATTCTCTGATTCCAAATCCATTGCTTTTTCCACTGAACCGTACTGCCTTTATATTATGTTGAAAAACTGTATTTCGTTTTGTTATCACCTTCATTTCCAACTGTATTCTCTCACCCCCAACGAGCCACCTCTTTTAATAAAGAATAGAAAAGAGAAAAAAAATGAAGTTAACTAATACATCTGATAGCTATGCAACATTCCATACCCACATATCCCCACCTTTACAAAAAAAGGAAGGGGGTGCATTTCCTTATCTCTTCTTTGGAGCCTCTCTTCATTATTTATATTATGGTGGTTATGAACACTATTTTTCTGATTCAGTTTGCTCTGCATTCATTCATATGTTTTCCCATTTTTGTCTGAATTCTTCACATTCATCATCTGTTCAGAGATATTCCCTTTATATTCATAGGCTACAATTTATTTAGCCATTCCTCAATCACTGTGCATCACTTTTGTTTCCAGTGTTTATTATCCAGTGTTTCCTGTATTTACTATCATAAAAAGTGCTATAGTATTATTATGCCTTAATTAGATAAGATTAAATTATCATATATTATTAATATATTTAATAACATAACATATGATATATTGATATATAACATCAATAATGATTAGATTATTGGATAGCATACCTTAATTAGTAATGAACAAATCCAAGAAGGGAAGTATGGTAGAGTGCATTTGGGTAAGCATTAAAGGAGTGAGAAAACAGAGGAATACTGTTGTTGAACACATATATTACAGAAAATCTGAGCAAGACAAAAATAGATAAGTTCGGAAACTGGATCAAAATCTGGCACAGGGATACATTAATTATATTGATGAACAATTACACAGACATCTAGGGGAACTCTCTCCGCCAAAAACAGGAGAGAAGTGGCATCAATCATAATTAAATCCTTCAAAATGTAGAGTTAACAAGGAAGACTGCTGCTTTGGATCTGACCCTAAGCAACTTGCAAGCTGAAGTAAAAATGATGGAACCGTTGGGAGGAAGTGACCCGTAAGTCTTAGAATTTATCATAAGGTAGAAGAATAGTAGGTATAGTCCAACCCTCGGAATGAATTTTGGCAAGACAGATATCAAAGGTTCAGAAAAGTAGGATACCCAGGCCAAAAATTCTAAAAAATTCTAAAAGTCAGCTCTGGAGGGACAGGAAGCTCTCATGAATTAAATTCTGCAAACACAAATACAAAAATTTCCATGAGGAAGAAAAGGAGAAGCTGTATGAAGAGACCAGTGTTAATACACAGGTAACACATCAACCAACTTAGACTTTAAAGAAGAAGAAAGCAAAGGCAGGGAATGGAGAATGAATATGAATCAGGTTCATAGTTAAGGTAAAAAAAAATGACATCAGGTTTGCAAATGGCCAGAATGAACTAAGGCTGACCATAACTAAGAACAAGACAAAACAAGTTTATTTTAGCTGTCTTGGGAGCTAGAAGAAACTCAAAAAGGGGAGAGAAATGCTGACTAGGGTGGATGGGACAATGATAATGGAACATGGTGAGGAAGTAAAACCACTAAATTCATATTTCACTTTTGTTTTCTCTACTAAGGAGAATAATCTGGCTGGGAAGATGAAAAATAATGAACATGGATTTGAAGGGCAAGAAAGGTGAGGAGATGGGAAGTGAATATTTGGCTGCCCTAAAAGAATTCAATTCACAATTTACCAGGTCAAGGCAACCTCCACCCCCTGGGTATGTCAAGAACTACAGGGTGTGTTTGCTGAGTTATTGTCAGTGATCTCTGGAAGGGCCATGTGACAACAAAATATTTTGGGGCTGGACTTAAATCTTGGAGGATTTTATAGGAACTATAGGAGGGCGTCAGTGTCCTTTTAAAAACACTAATTTTAAAAGTCCTTTTTCTAGACATTTCAAGGGTAGAAATTGTGTTGTATAATATCATAATAAGTAAAATGACTACTCATGGTAAAACTGTGTTTTAAAATTTGATAAATCTAATTAAGTAGGAATGCACCTAGATAGCACAATGGATAAAGTACTGGGTCTGGAGTCAGAAAGATTGATCTCCCTGAGTTCAAATCTGGCCCTGGACAATTACTGGCTGTGTGACCTTGGGCAAGTCACTTTACCCTGTTTGTCTCAGTTTCCTCATCCATAAAATAAACTAGAGAAGGAAAGGGCAAACCACTCCAGTATCTTTGCCAAGAAAACCCCAAATGGGGTCACAAAGAGTCAGACACAACTGAAAAAAAAGACTGAAAGCAAGTTAAGTAGGAATGTCTACAGCACCAATAAGCAACATATCTAGATGCTTAAATGCTCATGTCATTTGAAGATGGCAAAAATGAGAACATCAATAAAATGACTTGCTAAAAGTCACGTAATACAATTCATACAACGTCTTCACACATAACACCACCTGCAGGATTCCATGTCATGATGAGGTGAGCCTATGAGATCCCTGGATTATTTCTTTTGACAACCTCTCATGCCTTTAATAGATAGGATGCAGTGCAGTAGTGGGATATAGAGAATCACAGTAGCTAAAGAGTAGGAAGGCAGCCTGATGTACTGAGTAACACTATTCACTTCTCTGGCTTCCTTTAGGTCCCAGCTAAAATCTCATCTTCTGCAAGAAGCTTTTCCCAATCCCCCTTAATGCCTTCTTTCTAAAAATAATTCCAAATTATCCTGCATATAACTTATTTATTCATACTTGTTTTCATTTTGTCTCCCCCATTATAACCCTAAGCTCCTTGAAATCAGGGACTAGATTTTTTTTTCCTTTTTGGGCTTTGTATCCCCAGCACTCAACACAGTGTTGACTTGATTTGACTGCTGGGCTTGAAATTAGCAAGATTCACATTTATATTCAAATCCTGCTGGTAGAGCTTAATGGTTATATGACCCTGACAAGTTCTTTAATTTTTTATTAGGCAACTCTGGGATTCATCAAAGTGTTGGATAGTTACCATCTGCATTGGTGGATGTAGCTTTCCCCTCTCAATTCCAGATTCGTTTGTTTATATCAAGGCAGTATACATCTGAGCAGCTACGTGGTGCAGTGGATAGAGTGCCAGGCCTGGAGTCAAGAATAACTGAGTTCAAATCTGGCCTCAGATACTTACTAGCTATGTGACCCTGGGCAAGTCACTTAACCCTGTTTGACTCAGTTTCCTCATCTGTAAAATGAGTTGGAGAAAGAAATGGCAAACCACTCCAGTATCTCTGCCAGAAAGAAACAATTCAAGTACTGTGGAAACACAATCAGGATAACACAAGATTTAGCTGCTTCTACATTAAGGAACCACAGGGCATGGAATATAATATTCCGGAGAGCAAAGGAGATAGGATTACAATCAAGAATCACCTACCCAGCAAAACTGAGTATAATCCTGCAGGGGAAAAAAATGGTTATTCAGTGAAATAGAAGACTTTCAGGCATTCTTGATGAAAAGACCAGAGTTGAATAGAAAATCTGATTTTCAAACACAAGATTCGAGTAGAACATGAAGAGGTAAACAGGAAACAGAAAATCATAAGAGACTTATTAAGCTTGAACTGTTTACATTCCTGCATGGAAAGATGATATTTGTAACTCATGAGACCTTTGTCAGTATTAGGGTGGTTGGAGGGGAAAAAATTATATGTACATATATATAGATATAGATAGAGGGCACAGGGTGAGTTGAAAATGAAGGGGTCATATCTGGAGAATAAAATTAAGGGGTGAGAGAGGAATATACAAGGAAAAGGAGAAAGGGAGAGGTAGAATGAGGTAAATTATCCCACAAAAAAAAACAAAAAAACCAAAAACAAAAGAAAAGGCTCTTACTTTGGAGGGGAAATGGGAGCAGGTGAGGGGGAATGAGTAAATCTTATTCTCATAGGATTTGACTTAAGGAGGGAATAACATACACACTCAATTGGGTGTGGAAATCTGTCTTACCCTACAGGAAAATGGGGGGGAGGGGGACAAGAGAGTAGGGGAATGATAGAGAGGAGGGCAGACTGGGAAAGGGAGTAATCAGAAGCAAATACTTCTGAGGAGGGTCAGGTTCAAAAGAAAGAATAGGATAAATGGGTGGGTGGGATAAGATTAAAGGAAATAGAGTTAGTTTGTCATAGCATATCTACTATGGAAGTGTTTTGTGTAACTGCACATATATAACCTATATTTAGTTGCTTGCCTTATCAGTGAGGGTGGGTGGGGAGGGAGGAAGGGAGAAAATTTGGAACCCAAAGTTTTAAAAACACTTGTTGAAAAAAAATGTTTTCACATGCAACTGGGACGTAAGAAATACAGGAAATGGGGTGCAGAAATCCATCCTGGCTTACAGGAAAATTGAAGGGGAAGGGGATAAGAGAAGTAGGGAGAGATAGAAGGGAAGGCAGACTAGGGGAAGGGGTATTTAGATTGCTTGCCATCTTGGGGTGGGGAGGGGCAAGATGGGGTGAAAATTGGGAACTCAAAATCTTGTGGAAGTAAATGTTGAAAACAAAAAAATAAGTAAAAATTACCATAAAAAAAAAAGAAATTCACTTAAGTAATCACAGGCCTTAAGTAATCCAAATGCAATGCTGCCAATATTGTGTACCTTATCATCTTATAAAGAGTATGGATAAACTACTTTAAATAACAGAATCTCAGAATTTGAGAGTTGGAAGAGACCCAGTAGCCGTCTAGTTCAAAGTATACCTAAAATACAATCCTTACTATAACAGGTCAAGCAGTTATTTAAACTATGCTTGAAACCCTACAACGGGGAAAACTTACTATATATTACGACAGCCCATTCCACTTGTAGACTGCTCTGGTTATTAAGAAGTCTTTTTGTTATTTCAAAGCTAACTTTGCCTTTTCATAATTTACACCCAACGCTCCCAGGTCTCCCCTGGGGAGCCAAACAGAACAAATGTAACCTTTCTTCCACATCACAGTCCTTTAAGTAGCTATCAAAATGCCCCTGAATCTTCTCTTCCCCAGTAAAAACCCTCAGTCCCATCAACTGATCCTCAAAGGACACTGAACTTAAACCTTTCCCCATAATGGTTGGCCTGTTTTGGACATCTGCCAAATATCAATGAATGTCCTTCCTAAATATGATTCTAAGAACTGAAAAAGAAACTCAAGATAATTTCTTGCCGGAGCACACATTCATAAGAGCTACGCCACTCTTAACTGCCTTAATGCAATTCAATGTCACATTAGCTTTTTTTCGTTGCCACACCACAATGTTGACTCATATTGAGCTCGCAGGTAACAAAAAAGCAAGCAATCAAAAACACAAGCATAAAATCTAGATATTTTATAGCTCCTTGAGGACAGGAACCATTTTGTTTCTTCTTTGAATCTTTAGCATTTAGCACAATATACCTGCAATAAGAAATGCTTATTAAATTGATACGTAGTAACTGGTGGAAAATGCAAAGCAGTAAATAGCTTTCATATGGAGTGGGGAGAGGGGACCCAACTTCCTAAGAAGTAGAATGGTCTAAAAGTAGGATGGACTACCTCAGGAGAAAATGGGTCGCTCCTCCCTAGAGGTCTTCAAGTAAAGGCTAGATTGATTATTTGCCAGGGGTACTAGAGAGGGGATTATTTTTCTAGTATAGGTTAGTGAAGATGGTCTTTATAATTTGTTCCAATTTTGAAATCTGATTTTGTAAGCTGGTAAGAGGAGGAATGAGATATGTAAATGTAATGTAACAGTGTTAATAGATAAATAAATCCACATGCTAGAAGAAATAGCATTCTAGAATATTTATTCCAGACAGGAGAAAGTTAGCATCTGACTTTCCTACAAAAAATCATTAGATGAAGCCTAATGCAGAGTGACCAACACCCAAAAAAGTAACACCATCACCTGACAAAGGTGTAGTGGGTTTCTTTAATGTTTGTAATAGGTTGCCTAATTTGATACTTTTAATAATTCTGGAACATGACCATCCTGTACCTCATTTTTTTTTTTAGGCAATTGGGGTTAAGTGACTTGCCCAGGGTCACACAGCTAGTAAGTGTCAAGTGTTCAGTCTGAGGCCGGAATTGAACTCAGGTCCTCCTGACTTCAGGGCTGGTGCTCTAACCACTGCGCCACATTGCTGCCCCTGTACCTCATTCTTTGAAACATATGAAATGTTGAGCATCTTAACAGGACCAGGTAGCAACAATGCAATTAGACTTAACAAACATTTATTAAGCAATTACTATGTTATAGGAATTGTGCTATGTGAAAATAGAAAGATGAAGAATGAAATAGGCCCTGACCTAATGTAACCCACATTCTATTATGAGAAAAGAACATGCATTCCTTAAATGAAAAGAAAAATGAGGAAGGATAGTATAATAATAACTAGGGGCATTGGAGAAAGCTTCGTGTAGTACTTCAGATGTATTTGAAGGATGATAAGGATTCTGAGAGGAAGAAATGAAGAAGGAACAGGAATGGGGCACAGCTTGGGAGACAGAATATCAAGTTTGAGGAACTACTAATAATCTAGTGTACTATGCTAAGTTGTCAAATGAAATGAGGCCAGAAATTTAAGAACTGTACCAAGCAAGGAAATTGATAGCTGATGAAGTCAGAATGATTTTAACAATAGAAATTAATATAACTTTCTTGCCTATCTATTGTTATCAAATGAACTGTATACTAGATCCTATTATGGTATAAAAATGTAACATTAGTTACAAGTTTATATTTATCATTCAACCTTAAAGGTGATTTCATTTGACCACCACTACCTTAACTATAGTAATTATGACTCATTCTGAAATAAATATTATAAAGCTACACTGAAAAAAACATTTAAATAAATTAAATTACTTGAAATGTTCTACATTCATTAATCATTAAAACTTTTAAAATAAAAACAATTTTAAATTCACCCAATTCAATCATCCATGATTTTGTTAGTGTGGATATTCTTTTCAGTGACGTAGAATGTTTACCTTCACAGATATTATACATGAGTTGCTACATCCAAGATAAATTCATCAGCTTGGTAGAAACTTCCAGAATCTATAATCCTGAGCAATCTCCACACCAAGATGAAACTTGAGAGGAAAAGTTTAGGGGAGGATCAAGTTTGATAATAATTTTCTTTCCATACTTCAAGGAGTGGAAAGTTTGCTGCTACCAGGACTGCTTCTACCAAGGCTGATACCCATTACTCCATGACTTGGTATATCTATAAGAATTACACAGCTGTAAAGTTCATCACTTTGTAGCCCAACCTGATGCTGAGTGCTGTGATAACAATAGGGTTTTTATTGACAACATTTATTAAATATAATTTTATGTGAGTGCAGCAACACATTGGTGTAAAGGTGATAGTTTCATTCATTATCATAGTGCAAAAGGCTGTTCTGATAGACAATCTCTATGGGTTGTTCATACAACTGCATATCATAATGTAGACAATAAGGCATTTTTTTCATCCAGTAGGTTTTTCCTATGTGGCTAATTAAACTAAATTCTTTTGAGTGTTGTATGGCTGGGAATCATGGAATACTACAGTTCTCAAGAAATTAAAGCTGAAGATCACCTAAAAAGCAAGAGAGATGTCAAAGTAATAATGAAGACTGAAATTCAGGAGAGAAATGCAAAATATGTTATTAGAGACATGCAAGTCTCCGTGACATGCAAGAAAAATGATGGGTTGATCATAATGCAAGAATGAAATATAACTCACATGATCCATTCTCCACAAAAGCTAGAGAACAATGAGGAAAGCCCTGGATGTTAGATGGGTCCCCTGTGAGGGATTTTCAGAAGTACCACAGACCAAAGTTACAAAGGATTGTCAAGTATGGCTAAGTTACAATCTGTGTCATTGGAAGGGAATACCAACATTGATGTGATTAATATACTGAAGTATTAGAATAAATAAAAAGATTTCAAAAATCAAAAAAGATTTAAAATTATAAGATTTTCTCTGTTAAAGAAACCTAAACATTTTACTGTTTAAAGAAACCTAAACATCTACTTTTAAAATTATGGTCATCATTTACATAATTTATAAGTTTTAAATCAATTACTCAAACAATACAGAATAACCAAAAATGATGATGTAAAAGGAAACTTCATACTTTCTTTCCTCTTCTAATGCAAATTCTGTATCAATAATTTCCCTCCTAAATTATAGTCAAAGCACTGGATGAAACTCTGCAAGACTTTTAAGTCTGTAATATTGGCCTAATTAAAAAACATATAGATGAAAGTATACAGCTTAATCTTAATACACAGGCATTCCTTTTTACAAGATAGCATGTAAATAAAAAGATTTTAAAAATCAAAAAAGATTTACAATTATAAGATTTTCTCTGTTAAACCTAAACATTTTACTTTTAAAATTATGGTCATCATTTAATTTATAAGTTTTTAGTCAATTACTCCAACAATATGGGATAACCAAAAATGATGGAGTAAAAGGAGATTTTGTACTTTCTTTCCTCCTCTAATGCAAATTCTTTATCAATAATTTTCCTCCTAAATTGTGGTCAAAGCACTGGATGAAACTTTGCAAGACTTTTAAGTCTGTAATAGTGGCCTAATTAAAAAATATATAGATGAAAGTCTATAATTTAATCTTAATACACAGGCAATCCTTTTTACAAGATAGCATGTCAGTTTAAAAAAAGGATCAATGAATAGTACTAATATAAAACCTTTTTCCCCTTTAATAGTTAATGCCCATATATGATAGTATATGATTCAAAAGGTTTGTAGTTCTAAGCTTTTAAGGCTGTTTGCATGTCTTGTGTGCTTTCACACATAAAGCTTCTCCCCAAGTTTTATTATATATTTCTGTCAAAAAAGAAATAATGTAAAGTAATTAACACCTAATGAGAGCTCCAAGGGGCATACTTCAATTCAAGATAAGAATAAAGGAACACAATACTTTGAAAAATTATAAGATAATCATACTGGAAGAACAGCAAGTCCAAATAGTGAGAGAATTGCTAGAGAATCTTGGGAGAGAAATTCTCTGTGGTAAAATACAGACAACGTCCAAGCAGTCCTGTATTCAGGTTGCAGAAGAGGGGTCCAAAAAGCAGAGGATCTCTGCACTGCAGATGTTTATTTTGCCTAACACTCTGAATGTGTGCTTGGTGTCTCAGAAATTAAACATGCCACAGAGTCTGAGGTTATTTATAGGGGAATGGAGGGGAAAGAATTCATCTCCTCCTGAAAGTGGAATGGTTTTCTACGTGGCCATCCTGTTTCACTGATCCGTTTATTCATGGGATCATATGCCCATGAATTCTCTGTGAGCAGAATTACAGAGCCTAAATCAAGGGCTCTTCACCCTTTTTGTATCACCAAACATTTTGGCAATCTAGTGAAGCATATGGACCCTTTAGGAATAATGTTTTTAAAAGCATAAAATAAAATACATAGGATTTCAAAAGGAAAACTTTGTAGTCCTATTTATATTTAAATAAAGATGTATTTTTTCCTGTCCAAGTTCATGGACTCCATGAAAACTATTCATGGACTCATTGAGGGTCTGTGGACTCCAGGTTAAGAACCTCTGTCTTAAAAAAAATACTCCCTCCTTTACTTCTCTGAGAAAAGCAAAATCAGGGAGCTGGCATGAATCACTGGCAGCAGCAGAATACTCTGATTCTAGCACAGATCATCAAAGGAGGGAGAAAAGGGTCCTTTACTCTGGTGGGACTGGGAAACATGCTTCCTTAGAGAGCAAGGAAAAGTCTGCTTAGACTTTCTTTAATACTGGGCTCACCTTATTGGTAACTGCACAATTATCCTGTGAATAAGTCAGTATTTTCTTTTTCATCATTTGGTAGACCACAGAGCCCCAGACTTAAAGCTGGATAGAATGAAAAAACTGATGGACATGTTGGTTATTTAACTGTCCTTTTGTGACAAAGTAAACCAAGACAGCAATTTACAACTCAACTTTCAAATTGGCTATTTACTCATCAAGTCTCAATGTTCTACTCCAGCAACATGTGACCACTAATAAATGAAGATCTGCCTTCCCCATAGTCAATCTTCAAAAGAAAAATAGCATTAAAAATTTTTTAAAATAATTCTTAACTAATTAACAAATATTCACTCAACACTTCATTTAGAAAAACATTTCTCTGAAGCACAGGTGGTGTTCCATCAGTTGCCTTTGAAAAATACAACCAAATGAACACCATTTAATGCCAATGGAGCTTGGCACACTTCTTTTAACATCACCCACTTATGAATTCCATACAGAGACTATAATTTATTATTTAAATTAACTTGTTTTCTTTTTAGATTCTTCTTTGGCTCTTTCAGGTATGTTACCCACCTCCATATTTTTTTTTTCCCAGCAGATCATAAGAATGTAAACTCTTTGATGAGAGGACATCATATTTTGGCTTTTTTGCCTTTGTATCTACTGTGCCTAGCCAGTTCATTATCAATTATTGTTGTTTAGTCATTTCAGCAGTGTCTGACTCTTTGTGACTCCATTTGTGGTTTTCTTGGCAAAGATACTGGAGTGGTTTGCTATTTCCTTCTCCAGCCTATTTTACAGATGAGGAAACTGAGGCAGACAGGATTAAGTCACTTGCCTAGTGTCACAAAGCTAGTAAGTGCCTGAGGCTGGATAGAAACTCAGTTCTTCCTGACTCCAGGCCTGGAGCCCTATCTACTGCACCACTTGGGTGCCCTGCATTATTTATAGCAGGCTCTTAATAAATGTTTAATTGAATTTAACTAAGATCGAATGCTGAGAAGTAACACATCTTCCATTTCTCCTTAACATCTATCTATGGCAGGGGGCAGCTAGGTGGCGGAGTGGATAGAGCACTAGCCCTGAAGTCAGGAGGACCTGAGTTCAAATCCCGCCTCAGACCAAACACTTGACACTTACTAGCTGTGTGACTCTGAGCAAGTCACTTAACCCCAATTGCCAGAAAAAAAAAATCTATCTATGCCATACACTTACCCACCATAGGTGCCTGGCTAGAGACCACACAAAATAAAATATTATCACAGTGTGAGGCCCATATGAAACATATTAATGCAGCAAAACTAATGGTACAGTGAGAAAAGAAAGCTTTATCCTATAGCTAAAAACACTAGTAACACAAAATTGTACATACGTGTGTGTGTGTGTGTATGTATGCAAGTTTGTCTCTCCAACACTGAGAACCACTTCTAGTCAAAAGAAATATGAACCAATATTTCTAGAAGCTATTTATCAAATCCTTCAGATGTATGTTTCTAATACATTTGATTCAATACCTACTCACAAGGTACAATCCAATGTATTAAAAACAAGTACTAAAAATAATGAAACAGCTAGAAATGTTCTATCTTAAAAGAAATTAAGAGACCCTGACATTTACCTGACAGAAGTAAAATTTCATATCAAGTAAAATTACAAACACGTGATGTTATTGAACATCTCATCAACAACATGTTTGGCATGTTATTTGACACATCACACTGTTAGTCATGGTCTCAGTCTAACGAGACAAGCAGAGGAGGTGGGGTGGGGAGGAGGTGGTGGGGAAAGAGACAAAAAGAAGGCTTTTAGGGAAGCAAAAAGGAACAGTAGGTAACTGTAAAAAACAACAACCTGTTTTCCAAATTCTAATAATAGACAGGGGAAAACACACACACATACACACACATACACACACACACCACACACACACACACACACAGTGACCAGAACTTTTAGTCATTTTAAAGCTATTAGGAAGGATCTCATCCCAAGCACCACATTCTCAGCTACCCCCACCTCCTTTGCTAAAAATAAAACAGTACATTACAGCAACATATTTTGCTTACTTCAGCCAACTATTCAAAAACCCCTCTTAAGCCCTGCCTGAGTTGGATCAGTGGATTGTATACTGTGAGTCAGCACTTTTCCACATTTCTGGAAATTCCTCACAAGAGACACCACGCCTGCAACAGAAGGCAAGCTTTCCGACTCAATGTATAACAGAAAGTACCCTCAGACTGGCAGGTTTTCCCCATGTTTTAGAGCTGCTATTAAATAGAAACACAAAATCACGGACAAGACATCAAAGCTTAATAATGATGCCCAAAGAACAGTAGTGTTTTAACCATAAAAATGAGAAGAAAAAAATCTACTGAATAGCAACCATTAAAAAATAAAACTGGATGGAATTCATCACAGTTTATTCAATAGCAAGGAATTTTTTATGTATGAAAGCATGTGTGTATATATATAATATATATTTATGTGTACACACACGCACAAATATATATAATATATATATTTATGTGTACACACACAAATATATATAATATATATGTTTATGTGTATACACACACACACACACACTATATGCATTACTGGTAATTACCGAACACCATTTGGCTTATTATTATAGAAAATCCTAACAAAGGTATTTAAATGACTGGGAGGGAAAGAGAAACCAAATATAAAGTGAGTTCAGATTAAAGTTACAGGTCATTATTATAGTTTTTAAGATATTTTCAGACTCAGAAGAACCCAATTTTTTGTTATTATATTACCATGCTGCTAACTTTTGTTTTAGATATGTTTCGGTTTGGGATAGTAACGTAAAGAAATAATGAAATATACATTTTGTGGAAAAGTATTTACTGTTATAGTGCTCACTGAATGTTGCACCGAAAATTTACTTCTTCTCTCAATTAATACTTCCAATCTCTTCAACTATCACAAAAGAAGTCCTCGAATGGCTTCCAGAGAACTTTGTTTTCTGAATTTTTTTTTTAAGATCAGCGGACATAAAACCTTAATAATCACATATATTTGTCTTCCTGTTGTTCCTAAGACCATTTCTCTGTTTTAAGGTATTAAGAAAGTAACTTCAGTATTTAAAATCCTGGTTAGGAGAAGTTGCTTTTCATTCATTTTTAAAAACAAACCATCAAGATTAAAGTTCAACAGATAGCCAAATACCTCGGCTATTACAGTCATTAATAGATGTATTTAACATTCGTGCAGCATCAGAATGTAAGACATCTGGTTCCAATTTCACATTTGGCTCATAATAAAAGTGCCTCCCCCACAATACTTTTATTATAAACTGTTCTTTTCCCTTTCTCGCTCTCTTTTTTTCTTCTTTGGAAGCTGTTGTCCTTCTTTCTTGCTGGAAGCCACCTGACCACTGCCAGGAAGAAGAATGCAAAACATTCCCAGGAGCTGCTGCTGACGTCAGTGCAACATTCCACCTCTCAGTGGTCAGAACTGTCTGGAAATTCCAGTCTCCAGTAGAACTAGCTGAATGCGATAACAGCTGCGGCCTGCACTGGATCACATTAAGAACCTCTTTATGTTAACACTTCACATATAATAATACCCTACCCCCACCTCCCAATAAAGGGTAAATGCATTTGCTGTATTTACTACTGCTCTTTAAAAATATCAGTAATTTTTTAAAAAAAAACAAAGAAATGATTTTCAGGGCCCTTGGGATCCAGTGGAAAGAAAATAAAGATGACTGAAGTGACTACATTCATGGAGGTCCACTCCGATCTGATGAAAGCAAGAAGCTCCGAGGTCCTACTGTTCAAATCTGACTTCCATTACTCATTACCTGTATGAGTTTGTGTTAGTCACTTAATCTCTTTGGGCCTTAGTTCTTCATCTGTGAAATGAGAGGAATTGGACTCCATGACCTCTGAGGTCCCATCTACCTCTAAACTTATGGTTCCCAACAACTCAACTTGTAATGAGGCTCAATCTTCTTCACTCTCTCCTCTCTCCAGTCTTCCCCTACCCAAGGATCAAACCAGAGAGGAAAAGATATGGAGGAACAAAAGATAGGATAAAAATGAATAAAGTTCTAATCTGGGATATTTGGGGCCTGCTAAAAAGTATCATTTAAATTCCATGCCTAGTCCCTAAACTTCTACAATTTTAGATCCTGCTAGGATGCAGTAACCAGAGATGGCTGATTTTTTAAAGAACAAGTATTAGGTAATTTGTTAAGTCAAAAAAGCAATGACGAAATGCACCAAACCATACAAATAACAATCGCAGACACAACCCAAAAGGGCAGTTTTCATACTCATATAGAGTCAAAATGAATTCTAGTCACATACCAGTATCTTCAGTCCCATCTGCTGACCTTTATAGGATGCATTCTCAAATAGGAAAGTGAACAATATACATAGAGGAGAAATTCTTAAACTGCAGTTCCAAGACACAAATACTGATGCTAACCACTGATCTAGTTGAAAGAACATAAGCTTAGAAGTCAGGAGACTCAGGTTCTAGTTGCAATTCTGCAACCAAATAGCTGTGTAACCTTAAATAGGTCACTGAACTTCTCCTTGCTTTAGCTTTCTCCGAAGTAAAATGGGAGCAATATTATCAGCCTTAACGACTTCACAGTATTTTTGTGAGGAAGAAATGAAAATGAGAGTACAAAAAGAAAAAATGTTTTGAAAAGTTAAAAGCACTCTATGAATAAAAGGTGTTAAAACACAAGATGTTATTTGTTTATCTAAAGTATCAACTATAGGGTTCCCAGGACAAGGATGGCTGTGTGTGTTCCAATTTGCAACACCCAGGAAATCTAAGCCTCTTCAAATACATCACAGTGAATCACATGATCTCTACATGAGGCAATGTGGCATAGCCAACTGTCTTGGATTTGGGAAGATCTGGATTTGAGTCTTGCTACTAACCCATTCTAGTTGTGGGATCATAAGCAAGTCACTAAACCTCTTGGTGTTCCATGCAACCTTCTCAGATCATAAATTACAGATGAGTTAACTTCTTGTTACCATTAGCAGAAGGTGTTTCCACCCTGGGAGTTAGACCCACCAATGAAATCACAGGATTGAACTTAAAAAATAATAACAATACTAAAACTGTCGCATCTGAAGATGATCCTATCAATTCTCCATTAGTAGGGCAAGGTATTTCAACTTGTTTTTCTAGCAGCGGTTATGAATCTCCACTGATCAATTCATATTCTCTTAGTCTCCCTTCTGACCTACAACACACATTTCCAAACTGTCAGCTGAGGATAGAGATGTAGGCTGCGGTCATGGAACAGTGCATGGGTTCAATCCCACACAGTCTGGCTAATCCCATGACCCTGGGCTCACAATGCTCTTAATCAAATGAGTTAAACAGCAGCAGATGGGTTTGAAACAGCAGACAACAAAAGCCACCTCTTTATAAAAGGGAAGGAACAGCTAATTCTACCAACCTTTTTTTTTCCCCCTCTCAAGGCACCATGCAATTCAAGCCAAGGATTATTTATTGAACCTCAAGGATGTGCAAGGTGTTACTGAGACCAAAACCATGAATAAAATGTAATATATTAGAGAGTAAAAAGTGTATCACTTTTGTATTTGTATTCCCAGTGCCCAGAGTAGTGCCCAATACATAGTAAATACTCAATAAATTCTTGTTGGTTGATTAACTGCATATACAGCCCTTACCCTTGAGAAGCTTACACATCAGGAACGGGAAGGTAAGTACATCTACAGCTATGAAGCAGAATGTGATAAGTGTCAGATGTAAAGTGCTATGAAGGGAAGTATCTAACCATTATATCTGGTTTCAGGGAATCAAGAATGGTAGAGCTGTAGGAAACTTCTGAGATCATATAGCTCAACTCCCTCATTTTATTGGTGAGAGGTCTGAGGCCCAGAGAAAAAGGGTGATTTCCCAAGACCACAAAGCTACCAAGGAGAAAGAGTATGACTAAAACCCAAGTCTCGTTATTTGTAGATGACTTCCAGAATGCTCACGTACAACGTACAGACCACTGAAGTGTTTACTTATCCCTCCCTCCCTTGTGACATGGATGACCAATTGTTGAACCTAAATTATTTTCAATGCTGAAAACCCCTGAAGGCACATGAAGCTCTGAGAGTCCATATAACAATTAAATATTCAGGAATAAGTCATATTTATAACATTCACACAAGAAAATCTATTTTCTTTATCAGGCAAAATGAAATAGAGAGTGGAAGAAATAATTCAGTAATTTGACAAAAAACAAAACCAAAGCCTAACAAAGAAAAATTGAATTTGTGTTTTGAACTGGTCAGACTAGTCAGAGGTGCATCAATTACAGATCTATACAAATCTAGAGATCACCAGGAATGGAATAAGGCTTATCCAGTCATCTCACTTAACTATTCTAGGGAAGATAATGGCACATAGCATACTCAAGAGATAAATAATACCTATAGATAAAAATATTTATAGCACCTCTTTTTGTAGAGGCAAAGAATTAAGAATTGAGGAGGGAGGATGCCCATCATGAGGGGTAACGGTTGAACGAGTTATGGCATATGTATGTGACAGAACATTATATTCTGCTGTAAGACATCATGAAGGGGACTGTATCAGAGAAATATTGGAAGACTTACACAAACAACTTTGAAAGATGTAGGAATTCTGATGGACACAATGACTAACCATGATTCCTGAGGACTCAAGATAAAAAATGTCACCTAATTCCTAATAGAGAGGTGATGGACTCAAAAGTGAGACTTTTTTTTTTGACATGGCCGACATAGGAGTTAGTTTTTCTTGACTATACATGTTTATAATGGAGATTTGTTTATCTAGCTTTGTCAAATGGCGGGAGGAGGAAGAAATTGTAAATCTGAAAGTAAGGATAAAATTTAATTTTTAAAAATAATATCTGCAAACATAAAATGTAGCAGAAAGCTTTTGTGCTGTTTAGAATGCTAGGGCAGCTAGATGACAGTGGATAAAGCACCAGGTCTAGAGTCAAGAAGATCTGAGCTCAAATTTCAGACACTTACTAGCTATGTGACCCTAAGCAAGTCATTTAACTTCTATTTGAGTTGGTTTCCTCATCTGTATAATGGGGATCTGCACAGGTAGGTGACACAGTGGATAGAGTGCTAGGCCTGAAGTCAGGAAGACTCATCTTCCTGAGTTCAAATCTGGCCTCAGTCACTTATTACCTATGTGATCCTGGGCAAGTCACTTAACCCTGTTTGCCTCAATTTCCTCATCTGTAAAATGAACTAGAGAAGGAAATGGCAAACCACTCCAGTATCTTTGCTAAGAAAACCTCAAATGGGGTTAGGAAGAGTCAGACATGACTGAAAACAATTAAATAGCAGCAACAACAACAACAACAAAAAAATGGGGATAATAACAGGAACAACCTCCCAAGGTTGCTGTGAGGATCAAATAATATAATAATTGTAAAGCTCTTAGCACAATGCCTGGCACGTAGTAAGCACTATAGAAACGTTAGCTATTATCATTATCATCATAGGATTTTAGAGTTGGAAGAGGCCTTACAGGTTAACTAGTTCAATCTTCTTGTTTTACAGAGGAGGAAACTGAGGCCTTTTTGTTGCTGTTGTTCATTCATTCAGTTATGTCCAACTCTTTGCGACTATATGGACCCACGGATCATATCATGCCAGGGTCTTCTGTCCTCTGTTATCTGCTGAACTGTGTCCAAGCTCATGTTTATTGCTTCCATGGCACCATCTATCCATCTCATCTTCTGCTACCCCCTTCTCCTTTTGCCTTCAATCTTTCCCAACATCAGAGTCTTTTCCAGTGAGTCCTGTCTTCTCATCATGTGGCTAAAATATTTAAATTTCAGCTTCAGTATTTTTCTTTCCAAAGAATATTCTGAATTAATTTTTCACTGATTTGATCTCTGTGTTGTTCAAACGACTCTCAAAAGTCTTCTTCACAATTTGAAAGCATCACTTCTGTGGCGTTCAGCTTTCCTTATAGCCCAGTTCTCACAGCCATACGTTGCTACTGGAAAAACCAGAGTTTTAACTATGAAGACGTTCATTGTCAAGGTGATATCTCTGCTTTTTAGTAAACTGTCCAGATGTGCCATAGCTTCCCTTCCAAGGAGCAAGTGTCTTTTAATTTCATGGCTACAATTCCCACCTGCAGTGATTTTTTTAATCCCAAGAATATAAAATCTCACACTGCTTCCATTTCTTCTCCCTCTATTTGCCAGGAAGTAATGGGACCAGTTACTATGATCTTAGTTTTTTTTTTTTTTCTTAATGTTAAGCTTCAAGCCAGCTTTTACACTCTCCTCTTTTACCCTCACAAATTACTTGCTCGGGGTCACAAATTCAAACTCAAATCTTCAGACTCCAAATCCAATGTCCTTTCTACAATATCACATTCTTTTAGCAGCTACAGGAGAAGTGATTTATAATTTCTATGTTGTATATGAAGATGTAAACAAGGCAGCTGAGTCTATTAACTAGGTTAGTTCGTGGAAAATTTTACAAACTTGCTGTTTGGAAAGGTTTATAAACATCCTTTACTGATTGCATGAGGGAATGGCAGCTTGGATTAGAGAAGCAGGAAAGATATGATGAATGGCCTCATAAACATAGCTGTATCATGTGCATTATTTGCTATTTTTGTGTTTCATGCTCTATTCTGTATTCAAAAATTGTAATTCAAGTGCTGTGATTTTGGATCATAGGACTCTGGATTCAATCTCGGATACTTTGATTACAAAAGCACATTACTGACAGTAATTCCTTGAGATGTTATGTGAGTTCAAGGCTGTGCCCATGGTTTGTAATCAGGATGACAGAGAAGAACCATGAGATGAGATGTTTCATGTTGTGCTTCCCCTTTGCTTATCTGTGCCAACAAGAAAGAAGAAAGACCTCATCATTGCTGAGGTCACACAAACAGATCCTGCTGTCCTTCTCAAAGTTCTTCTTCTAAATGGACTCCTCTACTACTCAGTCACAGATATCTTATTAGAGACATAGTGTAATATATTTCTTCATGTTTCTGTTTCTTTAAGAAGCAAAATAGTCACAGGCACAAGAGTGAAAGGGAAAGAGCCCTGGGCTTACAGTAAGCCTTCCTGGTGCAGTGGAATGAATGCTAGATTTGGAGTCAGTCAGTCAGCTTGGGTTTGAATCCCGATTCCACCACTTACTACACCCAATTACACCAATTACTATGAGACCATAGCCTCTTTTGCCCTATGTTTCTTCATCTGCAAAATGAGCAATTTAGCCTAACTTCTACCTCTGACTTCCTTTTCAACTTTACATTTACTAATTTTATGGCCAGGAGTGAATCACTTAACCCCTAAAAGTCTGTTTCCTCATGGTATAATTAGGGTAATGACATAGAGTTGTTATGAAGGGGTGATATAAAAATAAGGTATCAATTTAAAATAAAAATTTTTTTTGAATTGAAGGAATTGGGCTATGGAAGGCAAAGTTAGCAGAACCATGAGAACAATTTAGACAATGACCACAATAAAGTTAAGGAAAACATCTCTGAAAGATATCAGAATTCTGACGCTCTGACCAATCATGACCCTAGGGAACTGACTGTGAGGAACACTTCTCTCTTTGGTATAAGATGCAGGCAGAGAGTGAGGTACACATGCATTGCCAGACATGGCCAATATATGACATATTTTGTTTAACTGTCCTTTCATGTTAATGGAAAGGGTTTAATTGGACAGGGGGATCACTTGGAAAGTGACAGCAACTTTTTATTTAAAGAGCATCAGTAAAGCACTAAAATAAAAACAGCTTTGGAAATCATCACATATAATTGTTTTCAATTCAACAATAAACATTTAATAAGTACAGATCACAAGGGCTACACTATAAAAAACAACCAACCTGTCTTTAAAGAGCTTATAGTTCAATAAAGGAGATAGGACACGAACAGAATTAAATATGATGCAATGTAGAATGTGATAATGGCACAGGAGAAAGCTAAACAAAGTACACTAAGAAAATTTGAGGTGTGAGAAATCACTTTGAATAGGGAGAATATGTGAAAACTTTATAAAAGATGTGGCACCAGTGCTGAATTTTGAAGGAAGAAAAGGATTCCCACATCTCTACCTGTTCGAGACAAATATCTGAGGCATGAAGGATGATGAGAATGGACAGAATGAGAGTGAGTGGGATATGATCAGGGACGAGTAAATAGTCCGGTTTCCTGGAACAATACAGTACATGATGCTATATCCTATGAATAAGCCTAGAAAGGTAGGTTGCTGATAAATTAGGGAGGGCCTTAAATGCCAAGAAAAGAGCTTGAATTTTTAAAATAACTAACAACTTATTTTGGGTTTAACTTTGAACAATAGCAAAACCATTAAAACTTAAAAAACAAAGAAAAAAATAGCACTTTCTATCCATTTGACAAAACCACGGGCAACATGTAATCTCTCTGGATCTTATCTCTGGAATGAGGTGGTTGGAAGAGATACTCTCTAAAGACTATATCCTCTCCAGATCTTATGATACCTATGAACTTTCCATAATTATTCTTCATATATTGGGACGAATGGAACCATTCTATAGGGGCCACGATGGTTACCAGCACTTCCTGGTCTGTTTCTTGCAGGAGTTGTTCAGGCCAGTACTGCCCTTTTGTTAAGGATTTTCCCTCTGCCAGTCACTTATCAGTTAGACTTTTTTATAGTTCTCAAAGCCACTATGTTTTTGATACCTACTTTAGGGTAGTCTTCATAGCTTGTAAGACCAATCAAACTCTATAAGATCTTAAAACCTAGGCCAAGAAAGTCATAAGATCTATCCAGTTCAGCTAACTCAATGATTACAGGAGATTTTTTTTTATTTAAACACTTTAACTTAGGGGGTTAGATGTGGGGGTATACAGTAGGAGGGATCCAAGATCTTTCTCTTAATTATCCAAAATTCACCTGGCCCCAGCTGAGTTGGAAATACAAGGTTATGATATAATTGTTCATTTAGTCAAAGTAAACATCTGCTTTCATTTATTTGCCTAGCTGAATGGATTTTTTTTGCACAAAAAATAATGCATACTTTGGGGCTTGTATACAATATTCCTATGATATTAGGATATATGACCAGTTTCATAGGCTTTGTTTTATTTGACATAACATAATCATATGTGGCAATATGAGATTCCAGATAGGTCAGCATGCAGAAACATAGTATCAATGGGACAGACAATCAAATTGGCCAACAAGTACTTATTAAGTGCCTGTTATGTGCCAGGCATTATACTTGGCATTGAAGATATAAAGATGAATAAAGAAGACCCCCATCTCCATTACAAGGTCAGACTAGATTGGTAACATCCCATGAATGGGCAATATTAGAAACTCTGAAAGGATCTAATGGCCAGTTCTGCGGTACAAAGTGGATATATGATAAAAAAATAAAAATGTTCCAGTGATAACATCTTAACCTCATGTATGGGAGTAAATAGTGAAAAGTCATTCCACAAGGCACAGGAGAAGTAACCGAGTGGTCTTAGAAAGTGTCATGAAATTAGTAGTAGCAGAGAGTGAACAATACAGAGTTGCAGCAATGGCAAATTGCTACACGCAATGACAAAGTTGTAGCATTGGCAAAACTTTATAATGGCATCTCTGGGAGATTTGTGTCTCTAGGGTTACATTGGTCTCATAACAGAACAATCAGCAATGGGGTTCGTCTATAGGATATTAAGATAAACTGTCTACAGTGACCAAACTGTTAGGCCAGTTGCTCAATTGTCCATAAAGACTGAAACAATGTGAAATTATATTGAAAGAGTAACCTGGACATCATTTCTATGGTTCAATAATCCCAATTTGTTTCATGTGCTGTTTTTGTTATTTGGTAAGAAGTTATTCTGTACCCTAAAATAACAGTTTCTTCAATATTCATCATTAACTAGACCCCCAGAGGGAAGATCAGTTGTATGCAACCTTACGTATCTAGATTTAAAAGTTATGTTTGTTTGTTTGTTTTTAATTAAACCTTTAAAAATGGTGGTTTTATTAATTGGCAGGTTATAACAACTATTTTATAGCATAGAACTCTAACTGGACATTTTGACCATGCTAGACCATGCTCATTAAATTTAATACAAATCTACTCAGCAGGCATTTAGCCCCTATGAATAATTAAAAATTGGTAAATTTACATCACAGAACACAATGGAAGGGAACATGGGGATTGTGAACAGGTTGAAATACCTAATTTATAAATAACTAAGCTGGAACAACCAGGCAAAAAGTTTTACTGAAGAAATACATGTTGGGTTTTTTGGTTTTTTTTTAAAGGAAACTAGTCTGCTCATGTGATAAGAGTGAGGTTTAATGGATGAATAGTCTATGTTCTTCACTGGTATTCTCAAAGTCCAGAGAAAATGAGGAAGACTTTACTAAAAAAGGACAAACAAACATGTTGAGTTGACTCTTAATGACAAACTTATGGGGAGAACCTGGTTTAAGAGTAGCAAAGGATATGATGCGATCTTCAGGTTTGAAGAGAACGTTTACAAAGATGAAATCAGATCCATTTGTGTATGAGTACTGTTCTAGGTGCCAAGGATACAAAGACAAAACTGAAATATTCCCTGTCCTCAGAAAGCTTACATGCTACAATAAGAATATAACATTCACACATAAGAGCAAACACAAAGTAATACAAAGTAATTTTAAGAAAGAGAGGGTTGTTAGAGGCAGCTAGGTGGTATAAGGGATAGTGCCAAGCCCGGAATCAGGAAGACTCATTTTCCTGAATTTAAATCCGGCCTCAGACATTTACTAGTTGTGTGACCCTGAGCAAGTCACTTAATTTTGTTAGCCTCAGCTTCCTCACCTGTAAAACCAACTGCAGAAGGAAATGGCAAACCACTCGAGTGTCTTTGCCAAGAAAACCCCAAATGGGGTCGCAAAGCGTCGGACATGACCGAAATGACTGAACAACAGCGATAACAAAATAATTTTAAGAAGGAGAGATGAGGGATGAGGCTGAGGACCAGAAAAGACCTTAAAAACCTTCCTAGGGATTCTTTAAGATGGTGATAAAGAAAGAGTGAATTTTATAGTGGAGAGGCAGGCAGGAGCATAGGGAGGAGAACCACTTTTTCTAAGGCATGGTAGATGGAATGTCATTTATAGGGAACAGCTATCAAGCCAATTTCACTAGAACAGAGAATGAATGAAAAGCAGTGATAAGAAACACAATTAAAATGCTAAGCAGGAGCCAAATCGTGGAAGGCTTTAAATGCCAAACTGAGGATTTTGTATTTTATCCCAGAGGCAACAGGGAGACATTAATGATTTTTGAGCAGGGGTGCCATGGTCAGATTTATTTTGAAGGGATATTATTTTGATAGCTTTGTGAAGGATGGAATAGGGACTTGAGTAAGGGAGACCAGGTAAAAAGCTATTGTACTAATCCAAGTAAGAGGCGATGAGGACCTGTAGTAGGCTGTGGAAGTGGATAAATGTAAGAAATATGGAGGTTGAACCAATTACATTTGGTAACTGACTGGATGGTGAGGGGTTAAGGGAAAGACTCAAGAACAACTCCAAGCTTTGAACCTAAGTGATGGAAAGATGGCAGTGTCCTCAATAGAAACTGGAAGTTTGGAAAAAGGATAGGTTTTAGGAATTAATTCTGTTCAAAACATAGTGAGTTTGAGTTGCTTACAGGACATTCAGTCAAAAGTTCAAATAAAATGATGGGCTTTTTGCTATTCTTCTTTTGGGGTGGAGGGACAGGGAAGAAATAAATGAATTCTGCTTCTATTGGACCATAATAAAAAGTAAATCACAAAGGCATGTGATCTTTTCAGAAACTACCCTGACCCTACTAAGAGGTCAAAATATGGAATTAGTATTGATGGCTAGGGCAGATTTTAAATTACAAAGTTGTTAATGGAGAAGAACACTTAAGTAAACAGGGTAAAATCATAAATTTTTTTACAGTCAAGTGAACCTTTTAAGGAGAGGAAAATAACAAAAGAAATCTCTTTCAGTGAGCAATTTGTCTTCCTCTCACTTTCTTTACAGAAACCTTCTGAAAAATTGTTCTAAAAGTAGAGATGGTAGGAGGATAAGCAATTAGCACTGAGATAATGGTAAAAGTTATGTGCGTATGCAACATATACATGTAATCCTCTTAGCATTTTTCTCCTAAAATGAAACATTTTCTGTTCTTTCTCCTCTAATACATAGAATATAACATAGTACAATTGGGTTATTGATTCTAAAACCAAATGATGATTTGTATTTACTTGCTGGGAATAAGAAAAATATTAGTTATTAAATAATGTTACATAAACTGTTCTCAAAGACTAAAGTCCAAAAAAGATTCTATAAAATTCCTTCTGGACAAAAAGAAAACCATCCTAAGCAAATACCTAAGACAACATTATTCCATTATAGTTGAGAAGGAAAGTGTGATTCCAGAATCCTCAGCTATCAAAGCACCAAGAAAATTTGTTTACATTTGATTTTCAAAAGTTAGTGATTAACATTTCTATATATGCTAAATATTTCTGAGGTACTAGCAATTTATCTCTACTAGCAATTTATCTCTATGTATTTTTTTCTTACAGCATTAAACAAACAAACATTATAGCAGCACCAACTAGTATTCTCAACTTGTGGTCTACTTATGATTATCATGTGGAATGTAAATATAACTTGCTAATACCAAAGGAAGAAGAAAAAAGGGAATAGAATATTTTAAAAATAAGAACACTGAATGTATTTATATTTAACATTTTCCCACTTAAACTCCAAGTGTTAAAAATAAAGTACTGTACTTAAATCAGCAACTGCTCTTTAGAATTCATTGACATTTGTAAATGTTTTCCAGGAAATAAGAAATCCAAAGCTCTATCTCAAAATAGCTTCATGGCAACAGCTTTAGGGCAATTTCCACCTTCCTAACTAGAATTTGATTATTTAGGGGCTGGTACTTAAGAGGTTAAAGGAAATCAACAATTATATGAAGAGAAAGAGTTTCTCTCTGACAACCTGCCATTAAATTACAGTTTGAGAGCAGTCAGGTTTGTTACGTGTACTTTACAAATGATCCAAAGGAATTTAGTTACAGGTTAGTGGCACCATGTAACAAAAATGTCAAGAGGGGGTTACGAATAAGACTTTTTCCAGTCAATGGGTAGGTGCTGAGAGCAGTTCTTATAAGTAATTAATTCCAGCAGAGGAAGCACGAATAAAGGATCCCAAAAGTTTGGACCACAGTTCTAATTTTACACCTAAATTAAGTCTGAGAAAAACTATATTCTCAGGTGCGTGAGGTTGTCAACTATTTTGTTTATTTTCTGACACGGTATATAGATTGCTGCAATTGTAACTGGGGATACATAGCTTCAAATGCTATTTCAGACACAGGATCACAGATTTAGGGGGCCTCAATGACTATCTAGTCCAACCTCCTTATTTTTTACAGATAAGGAAAGTGAATGAAGCCCAGGAAAGTTAACTGACAAAGTCACATGTATTGAGAGCACTGCTACATAATTTAATATGGATCCTCTGACTCCAGAGCCAGAAGATGGAAGGAATAAGAAAGACAAAGGTTTAAGAAAAAAGGAAATTTAGTTATGGAACAGACACTCCAGAGAGCACAACCTTAACTTGAGATCCACATACCAATTGCAGAAAGATTTCAGGGGGGTCTGTGAACATGGATGGGAAAAAGTTTTATCTTTATTTTTACTAACCTCTAAATGACATCGATCATCTCCTATAATTATTTACGTAGCCAATAAACCATCATTCTAAGAAGGGGTCCATAGGCTTCACTAGGCTGCCAAAGGGGTCTATGGAACAAAATTGATTTAAGAATGTCTGATTCATCCAAAGGGGATGGATGAATCAAGCAGAGAGAAAAGTAGATCCCACTTCACACTGTGATCATGTAACCTACCATTGTGATATCCTTGACACCATCTGAAGAAAGGAACCTTTAAAATGTCTAAAATTCCTATAGTGTCTAGTTTAGTACTATCCATCCATCTATTCCTCCAAAAAACTATTATGTGGCAAGGCATGGTACTGGGTAGGCTCTAACAACATGGGGAAAACACATACAAACACAGTTCTAGCCATCAAGGACCCTACAATGTAATATTAATTGATCAGAAAGCACTTATTAATCTCTAAGGAAAAAAGATATTGTCAAGGTATCATCAATAGGAATTAGACATAGGGGTAAAGGAATGGGAATGTTCAAGGTGACTCAAAGGACACATGATTGATGATTTTCAGCGGTAAGTAAGTGGTCATCTAGTCCAACCCCTTTGTTTTATAGATGAGGAAATTGGGGACCAGAGAAGGTAAGTGAATTTATTTTTTTTAACTAATTAACTTATTTTTAGTTTTCAACATTCACTTCCACAAGATCTTGAGTTCCTAATTTTCTCCCCATCTTGCCTCTCCCCCCACCCCAAGACAGCGTGCATTCTGAATATCCCTTCCCCTAATATGCCCTCCCTTCTATCACCCCTGCCCCTTCTCTTATTCCCTTCCCCTTCTATTTTCCTGTAGGGCAGGATAAATTTGTATACTCCATTTCCTGTATATCTTATTTCCCAGTTGTATGTGAAAACAACTTTTAACTTTTGTTTTTAAAACTTTGGGTTCCAAATTTTCTCCCTTCCTCCCTCCCTACCCACCCTCACTGAGAAGGCAAGGAACTCGATACAGGTTATACATGTGCAGTCATGCAAAACACTTCCATAGTAGTCATGTTGTGAAAAAACTAACTATATTTCCCTTCATCCTATCCCACCCCCCAGTCATTCTACTTTCTCTTTTGACCCTGTCCCTCTTCAGAAGTGTTTGCTTCTGATTATCCCCTCACCCAATCTGCCCTCCTTTCTATCATCCCCCCCTTATCCCCTTCCCCCCTATTTTCCTGCAGGATAAGATAGATTTCCATACCAAATTGAGTGTGTATGTTATTCCCTCTTTGAGCCAAATCTGATGAGAATAAGATTCACTCACTCCCTCTCAGAAGCACAGTTAGGGCTCAAAATCAGGTCTCTGGCTCCAAATTCAGTTTTCAAATTTGGATGACCTGAAGGATGGTAGTGTTCAGCACATAAATAGTGAACTTGGCAAATGGGGTAAGTTTAGAGGACATCATAGAACCACAGATTTAAAACTAAAGGCTACTGAATCAAACCTCCTCATTTTATAGATGAGGAACCTGAGACATAGAAAAGTTTAATGATTTGCCCAGAGTCACATAACTACAAAGTGTCTGAGATAGGAATGAACCTAGGTCTTCTTATTCTAAGCCAAGCACTCTATTCACGATATCAGATTGTGAATTCAGTTTTGAAAATTTTGGGTGTGAGATGCTGGTAGGAAGCCCTAGATATAAAACCCTACAATAATAAGCACTAAAGAGATAGCTGTTAACAATAATACCTGGAGGCATTTCTCCTCTGCCCAACTCCTTGAGTAACTTTTCAATGCCCTTAGATTCTCTCTATATAAAATATGTAACACATAACATATAACATATAAAACAAAGTTAATCTTTGTCAACTTTAGTAGAGAAATGTGAAACATGGTTAATGGCGCTTTTAAAGTGTCCTAAGCTTTTAAAAGTCAAACACACACTGTTACATGTATATAATTTGATAGTACTTACTTTATCATCGGATTATGGCAAAAGTTGCTTTAGACAAATTAAGTATTGTTCTCAGATATCTAAAGACATTAATAGTCATGAAGAAAAAGATCTTCACATCACTTTCTGAACTATCAATTTGAACCCGTTAACTCAGCTCGTATAGATGTGTATACAACTCTCTTCTCCACTTTCTGTCTTTCTCTGTGTGCTTGTCTTTCTGTCTCTCAGAAGATAAATGAACGTGCATGCATTTGGTATGCCAATGTGTACACCTGTTAGCTTTTTTTTTTTTTTTTTAGGCAATTGGGGTTAAGTGACTTACCCAGGGTCACACAACTAGTGTCAAGTGTTTGGTCTAAGGCTGGATTTGAACTCAGGTCCTTCTCTTCAGTGCTGGTGCACTGTGCAAATGTTTTTTCCTCCTTATATTCACCTTCTATGTTCTTTCAAAACAGTGCTAATCCCACCATCTGCAAAAGACCTTTCCCAATGTTTCTCCCCTGCCCCCAATATGATTAGTATCATCTCTTGGAATTACCTCCCATTTAGACTCTCTCTCCTCTCTGTCTTTCTCTCTCTGTCTCTGTGTCTTGTCTCTCTCTTTCTGTCTCTCTCTCTTTTTATGTGCACACTTGTTTGTATACTGTCTTTCCCATTAGTATGTGAGCTCCTTGAGGGCAGAGAATATGTTTTTGCTTTTCTTTGTATCCTAAGTACTTAATAAATTATTATTGACTATCTACCTATCTATCTATCTATTTATCTATCTATCTAACTACCTACCTAACCTCTCAGTGCCCCCAAGCAACAATCTAAGACATTAAATTAAAAATGAGTTGCCTACTGCATAGATAGCAGAATTTTCCATACCAAGAGTTGCCTAAAACAGTGAATTCACAGGCTAGGGACTCCTCTCTACCCCCAATCTACTCCCTGTCAAAAGGTATATTTTACTATGCAAGTTCTTAGCTCTTTTCATTATATAAAATCTGAAACTTAGAATTGTGTACACACACATATGTTCTAGATACCTATATACGAGTTCCAGATATATAGATATACACATATATGTATATGTATGTGTATATGAATATGTGTATGTGTGCATATATATACATGTATATATACACACATATATATGGACATACATACATATATGGAAGTACCTATGGAACTAACCATATATTATTGGTATCTCTCTTGCTTATAGCACTTTATACAGGATCACACATTTTTGGTTTACAGCAACAAAGCTATTCACCATTCCATATTTGACATCACCAACCAATTGTCCACTAACACTATGTGTCACTGCAGAATGCTTGGAATTTCCTCACTTATAAGAACTGGAAAGTTTTAAATGTAGTCTTTTAACTTTAACAATGTAACAAATGTTATAATCTAGGATTTAGGGCATTTTACTGAAGGACTGTTAAATTAGATAGGGCACCCTCAACCTTGTCAAATACCTCACCTATCCACCACCAATAAATATGAATTAAGTACCTACTATGTGCAAGGCATCATACTGTGGATAAAAAGACAAAACAATAGACAATCCCTGCTCTCAATGAGCGGGTGTTCTGTTGATGGAGAGAGGACCAAAGGCAAACAATTTCAAACATTAAGATATAAAGGTTTTGCAATGCCATAAAACTGTGAAATATTATTAATACATCAATAGTTGAAATCAGCTTCTTCATTTCCTCCTGATTTGGACTTTTCCTTCATTCATTCTCTTAGAACTTTGCTGAATTTATTTTTATTTGTGAATTAGGGGAAAGAGATGTGAATGCTTGACAGAAATGATGAGTTTCTATTGCAGGTGTTAGTTTTATTTTATTTCTATTTATGTGTGCTTCAAATTTAACAAATCTATCTCTTATGCCCATGGACACATTCTCTTTTAATTCAAAGCATAGTTCAGACCCCATATTTAGTTCAGGGTTTGAAAACATCTTAAATTTTATTCATGCTATTCACCAAATACTTATTATGCTTACAGTCTTAGAGGAATCAGGTAGCAGACATTAAAATGATATACTATCATTGAAAGAAACCATGATACATGAATCTAATGGAACATTACTGTGCTGTAAGAAAAGGCATATATGATAAATACAGAGAAGCATGCAACCGATAATAAAGAATGAAGTAAGAAGAGCTAAGAAAACAATAATATACAATTATTACACTGATGTAAATGGAAAGAACAAACAAAAAACTGAAACATTATAGAATTACAAAGGATGAGTATGGCTCCAAAGAGCAATGAGTTGAAAACACTCCCCACCTCCCACCACACACACGTACACATTCCTTTGTAGAAGTGAGAGGTGGGTGAGTATGGAAGAATATATATATTTTTATGATTTTTTTTGATGTATTACTTTGCTTTTACTGATTTTTTCCCCTTCTTTTTCTTTAAAAAATATTATTTGTTTTATGGGATCACTCCTGGAAGAAGAGGAGAGGGATACTGGGAGAAATTTAGGTTTAAAAATAAAAGCTATAAATAAAATTCATTTTTAAAAAACAAATTAAATATTAATGTATATGTGTATATACACATAAATATATATACTATCACTGAAATATATTTTTAAAGTACTGGCTCTTTGTTAGCTGCAAGATAGAAATGTTTGACTGACACAGCTCTGTCCTTGAGGAGAGGTACATCCAGGATTTGAACTTAGGTGACCAAGCTACAAGCAAGACCACAAATTCAGAGCTGAAAGGGACCTCAGAGGTCATTCAGCACGAATCTCTCATTTACAGATAAGGAAACTGATGCCCAGAGAGGATGAGTGATTTGCTCAAGATAATAAAGGTATAAGTAGTACCATTAACAAAAAATAGAAATTGGAAACTAAGTCAGGTTGGGGGAGGTGAAATCAAGAATTAGGCTTTGTATGTGTTAAAGCAAAGGCACTGAGGGATAGGGAGGCAGTCAACCAGAAGGCAACATATGGTAAGCAGGCCTTTGGAACAGATTCTTCTCACACGGCCTTAGAAATAGTTTTGATTTTACTTATGAACTACAACTGAATATACAACTTCAGGGATAAAAACTGAGCACAGCTCCCTCAAAGCAAAGGCCAAACAGATTAACACAAGTCTTACCTATTCTTTCTGGACTAAGCTCATTGCCTTCCTCAGTTTGAACCCCACAGCTCTGGTACTTTCAATAGGACTCTTGTCTACTGATAAAGTATGTCAATAACAAAGTATAAGAGTTCAGGAAATAAATCATATGATAATCTTAAGTAAGAATATATTTTAAATGAAATAGTCTTTACTGGAATTTTCCTAAGGAACATAAACTAATAGCAATGACAATTGATATTTACATGGTTTTTTTCCAAACATTTGCAAAGTGCCATATGTACCTTATTTCCTTTGATCTGAACAATCCGAAGAGGTAGGCAGTACAAGTACTATATTACACTCACTTTGACCTGCCCGTGGTAACATCGGTGGCAAGGTATGAGGTGAGATGCAAATCTAGGTTTCTTTTGATTACATGTGCAGCGCTCTAGACATTAGCTAGCTACAATGCCCCTCACTTTTGCGCAAAGTAATTTACACATATTTCATAAGTGATTCTTAAGCAACTTCTAATTAAAGATAATATTATTATCAATGTTATCACCAACAGAGAGACAGAAGAGGCTTTATGATTTTTTAAAAGACCAAGGCAAGTCACAAAAAACTCATTTTCTGTGGCATACAAGGATGTACAGGGTGTACCCACACAGAATAAGTAATTTCATCACGGTAGGAAGGGTTCATAGGATTCTAGAGCAGGAGCAGGAAGGGATCTTACAGGCCACTGAGTTCAACTTCTTCATTATAAAGATATGGAAAGTGAGACACAGAAAGTTTCAGTGACTTGCCTAGGGGCACAGTGCTAATTGTCCAAAGCAGGATTTGAATCCAGGTCTCCAGCACTCTATTCTCTGCATCTTCTTAACATCATGGTAAGCAAATATTTCATGAAGCACTAGAGTCGGTGTCAGGAAGATCTGATTTCAAATCCTGCCTCAGAAAATTACTAGTTGTGCAACTCTAGGCAAATCACTAAAAACTTTCTGGGCCTCAGTTTTCTCATCTGTAAAATGGGAATGATAATGATGATGATGATGATGATGATGACACCTTGTAGGGTTATGAGGATCAAAAAAGATAACATATGTAAAGCACTTTGCAAACCACAAAGCACTATATAAATATTATTAATTATCATTAGAGGTAGTCACTAACTTGTGTGATGCTTTCTACAATCTAAAACCAATTTGATGAAAAAATTACATTTTTCTTAAAATGACACCAACAGCTAAAAAAAAAACCAATTCATACATTTTTTCCTGTTATGCCTAAGATGTTGAAATGGTCCTCCCTCTAAAAATTCCTGATGCTCAATTTCAGCCACTTTATTCATCTCAAAAACTTTTGATCTTACATCTCTCAAATGAAATGTCCTGAGTCCAACAAATAAATTATTTTCTACTTTGTTGTTTTTAGAGGTATCTTGTGATATAGGCTCAGCCATACCAATCAGAGTTCAGTTTCAAGTCTCTTTTTTCATGCTTGAAGCTAGGACATTAAGATAGTGCTATCACTCCTTGGGCAACATAAAACGGTACATTCATCTTAATTCCTGAGCAATTCTTTGTAGCCTAGAACAGCCTAGGAAGCTGTCTAACAAAGAAAGCAGTTATAACATTCTCTGACTGAAGACATTTATAAGCATGTGGAATATTTTTAAATAACCATTTTACAAAACAGCTTGCTGAGGCCTGTCTGCAATGTGTTTTTACCCACGGTTATCAATTTTCATTCCAAACCAGAAAGATTACCTCTGGGAGAAATGTGTACAGAATTTCATAGCTGTCAAAAATATATCTGCATAAGGGTGGGAGTGAGGGGAGAAGAAGTGAGAATCATTTGACAAAAGTATCAAACTTGGCTTCCAAAGAACCAAAATCTCCTGCAGTTGAATCCTTAGGGATCTGAGGCTGATTCCTTTCAATAATACTTAAAGAATTTACAAAATCCCTGGAATGTTTGACTTTCTCAAATCCCTTCCAAATTATATAGTAGTGTTAGAATATAACAAAAAGTTGTATATACATGGGAAACAGAAAAAAAAAAAGCCTGAACTAGCTTTTTTAGTGGTATTCACTGTCACAAATCTCCCAATTGAGTGCCAAAGTTAATCATCTCTGAATATTGGCACACTGCTATAAACAGACTTTTTTTTTTTTTGGCATTATACTGTTTTAGTATAAACTCTAGATAACACCATATTCAATTCTGTGGAAACACAATCCTTCCCTTTGATATTTAGAAGTAATTAAAACAATAGCCAATTCCATTTCCAATCTCAAAATAACTCCCCAAATTAGATTTAAAGAACAGCAGCTATTGGAAGAGGTTTTATGAATAACGTGATCTATGTCTAATGAACTTACAGTAATAGCTCATACTTATATAGCCCTTTCCTGCAATATCTGATAAAGCTCTTGATCCTAGCTGGCTACAATCTGCCTCCAAGCTATTCAATCACTGTTCTTATTCCATCACCTAATCAATCAGCAACAGAAAATATAAAACAATACCTAACCTTAAGGAGCTTACATTCTAGTAAGGATGAAAACACATAAGTAAATAGGCACATAGAAGACACATCCAGAGTAGATAGGGGAGAACTTTATAGTCCTAAAGGACTCTATACTTCCAATCAAACCAAACTTCTCTGTTCTCTATCCTTGTTCTGACTTTTCTTGTCCCTGTGCCTTTTTTCATGTGATTCCTCATGCTTGAAATAGATGCCCTCTTCCCAGTCATTACCTGCTGAAGCCCCTTTCCCTTCTTCCAAATTCCAATCCAGAAGCCATGGTTTCCATAAAGCTTTTCCTAGCTCTGCTTCTCCCCTAGCGGAAAGTGATTTCTTTTCCGTCAAATGTCTCATAGTATTTTTCATAAACCTAACGTCACAATTTATCTTACTCCCTGTAACATCATACTTACTAGCTAGGTGGCTGAGCTGGAGTCTGGAAGACCTGAGTTCAAATACCGCCTCAGACAATTACCAGCTGAGTGATTCCAGGCAAGTCATTTAACTTCATCTGTACAATGGAAATAGCAAAAGCACCTACCTCATTGGGTTGTTGTGAGGATCAAATGTGATAACACATAAAAGCACATTTCAAGTCTTAAAGTACTATATAAATATTATTATAGTTGTTATCTATATACATGTTTTTTACCCCATTAGATTACAGGTTCACTAGAAACAGAATCAATGTCACAAAGGTAGTATGGTATACTGGAAACAGCAGTGGCCTTGGAGTCAGAACACATGGGTTTGAGTCCAAATATTTGCATTTATTATTTGTTTTTGATACTACATATATCAAGTAACTCAGAAAGCCTCAGTTCCCTCATCTCTAAAATGAGGATTTAAGGGCAAGGTCAAGATGGCAGAGTACAGGCAGCAACTCAGCTGACCTCTCCCAATATTCCCTCCCCAAAATCTTTAAAACAATGCCTCCCATTGAATTCTGGAGCAGTGGAGCCAACAACAGGTTGGAGGGAGACATCTTTCCAGCCAAAAACAATTTAAAATGTCGTAAGGAGAGGTGTGAGACACAGGGGTGGATGCCGGGCTGGGGTGGGGGTGGGTGCCAGGCTGGAGTGGGCACTGGGCTCTAAGCACAGGCTGCGGCAGCACCAGGGGTGGGCCTTGAAGATGGCTGTGACAGAGCAGCAGCAGTATGGAGAGCTCTCAGCCTAGAGACTTTAAGGGGGTCGTATAACTGGTCAGAAACGGATTACAGAGAATTCTTTGTTTGCACTGGGTGCAGGACCCTTTTGTAATGCCTATAGAGAGTTCCAGGTTATAGTTCCAGAATGAAGATGAGCGCTAGTGCTTGCAACCACAGGAGAGCAGGGCACCAGGGTCACAGTTCTAGGGTCAAAAGGAGTGATAATGCTTGCGGCTTCAGGGAATCAAGGTCCCTGCCAAGGTAACTATCAGAACACAGGCCAGGAGAACAGTGACTACATGTCTCCTTAGATCATACCATCTTTGAAGCACCTAAAACTTACAGACTCCCAGAACTAGTTCTGAAAATAACAGAAAACAAACAAACAAAAACCAATAACAACAACAACAATAACAAAGCTTAGGACAGTGTACTCTCCAATCCAGGAGCAGAGTCCAACTTTATGATAAAGTTAAAAATCAAGAAATAGGCTGGAAAGATGAGCAAACAACAACAAAAACCTAACCATAAAAAGCTACTATGGTGACAGGAAAGATGAAGACATAAAGTCAGATGAAAATTTCAATGTCAAAACAACTATAAGTAAAGGCTCAAAGGAAAAAGAAATGTAAACTGGATACAAGACAAACAAGAATTCAGGGAAGAAAAAACTCAAAAAAAGAGTTTAAAAATCAAATAAAAAAGAGAGGAAAAATTGGGAAATGAAATGAGAGTGATACAAGAAAATTGTGAAAAAAGAGTCAAAAAGAATAATGAATAATGGTAAAAAAGAACAATGAAGAAAATAACATCTTAAAAGTCAGAACTGGCCACATGGAAAAAGAAGTACTAAAACTCACTGAAGAAAGAACTTCTTAAAAAGCAAAATTGGTCAAATAGAAAAAGAAGAAAATGATTCCTTAAAAATTAGAATTGGGCAACTGGAAGCCAATGACTCCATGAGATATCAAGAAACAATAAAACAAAGCCAAAAGAAAGAAAAAATAAAATAAAATGTGAAATATCTTATTGGAAGAACAACTGACCTGGAAAATAAATTGAGGAGAGATAATTTAAAAATTATTGGACTACTTGAAAGCCAGGACAAAGAAAGAGCCTAGACATCATCTTTCAAGAAATTATCAAGGAAAACTGCCCTGATATCCTAGAACCAGAAGGTGAAATAGAAACGACGCAATGATCACCTCCTGAAAGTGATCCCAAAATGAAAACTCTCAGGAACATAATAGCCAAATTCCAGACCTCCCAGGTCAAGGAAACTATTGCAAACAGCCAGAAAGAAACAATTCAAATATTATGGCTACAGTCAGGCTTACACAAGATTTAGCAGCTTCCACATTAAAGGAGTGGAGGGCTTGGAATATTGAAATTCCAGAAGGCAAAGGAGCTAGAATTACAACCAAGAATAACCTACTCAGCAAAACTGAGTACAATCCTTCAGGAAAAAAATGGATATTTGATGTGATAGAGGCCTTTCATGCATTGCTAATGGAAAGACCAAGACTAAATAAAAAAATCTGACTTTCAAATACAACTTAAGAAAAAGCACAAAAAGATAAATAAGAAAGAGAACTCAATAAGGTTAAACTATTTCCATTTCTAAATGGGAAGATAATACTTATAACTCCCAAGAACTTTATTGTTATTAGGGCAGTTAGGGGAGTATATATACACACGGAGAACATAGGTGTGAGTTCACTATAATGGGATGGTCTCAAAAAACCCCACAAAAAAACTAAGGGGTGAGAAAGAGTGATAACGTGGGAGAAGGAGAAAAGGAAAGAGAAATGGGAAAATTATTTCACATAAAAGTGGAACATGAAGAAAAGCTTTCACATTGGAGAGGGAAATGGAGGGCAGGCACTGTTTAAACCTCACTGTCACTGGAATTGGTTCAAAGAGGGAATAACACAGGAAAGTAGGAGGGGAAGGAGATAAGAGAAGATGGGGGTAGGGAGGTAGGGGAGTGCAGATAGAAGGGAGGATAGATTAGGAGAAGCAGTGGTCAGAAGTAACATAGACTTTTGAAGAGGGACAGGGTAAAAATAGAGAAAAAAAAGGATAAACAAGAGGAAAAAACAGGATGGGGGAAAATATACAGTTAGTAAACATAACTGTGACTGTGAATGTGATGAGTTCACCCATAAAACAGAAGCAGATAGCAGAAATGACTAGAAACCAGAATCCAACAATATATTGTTTATAAGAAATATACTTGAAACAGAGAGACACACACACAGAGTAAAAATAAGAGACTAGTGCAAAATCTATAACACTTCAGCTGATGTAAAAAAAAGGCAAGGATAGCAATTGTGATCGCAAAGTAAAAGCAAAAACAGACCTAATTAAAAGACATAAGCAAGGAAATATTTTGCTAAAAGGTATTAAAGACAATGAAGTAATACAAATACTAAATATATATGTACCCAATACCATAGCATTCAAATTCTGAAAGGAAAAGTTAAATGAGTTACAGGAGAAAATAGTAAAACAATACTAGTGGGGGAACATCAACTTTCCCTCTCGGAACTAGATAAATCTCACAATAAAATAAATAAGAAAGAGGTTAAAGAGATGAACAGAATTTTATAAAAGTTAGATATGATAGATCTCTGGAGAAAACTGAATGAAAATAGAAAGGAGTATAACTTTTTCTGAGCTGTACATGGCACCTTCACAAAAACTGACCATGTATTAAGACATAAAAACTTTACAAGCAAATGCAGAAAAACAGAAATATATAAATGCATCCTTTTCAGACCATAATGCAATAAAAATTACATTCACTAAAGGGCTGTGGAAACACAAATTAAAAATTAATTAGAAACTAAATAATCTAATCTTTTTTAGAGCAATAAATTCAATTTTATTAACATAACAAAAGTAACATGCAGTACATTCACCATAGTCTAAGACATTCTTTGAGGTTAACATGAAGAAGGGGAAATGAGTTTCGCTTTCTATATTTCCCATATGCAGGGTTAAGATGTTTCTTTATACATTCAGACCAAACCCTGAAGTTTCACATATTAACCTACATTTGTCCTTATAAGTCCAGTGCTGCTATCATCAGAAAACTCCAAGCAAAAAGACCTGGCAACACTAGAGGAAAGAAAGAGATACAGAGATAAAGAGGGAAATACAGAGAGAGAGAGAGAGAGAGAGAGAGAGAGAGATCATCTCCATATATTCTTAACCAGTTCTTCCACATTTTATAAGTACTCTTTCATATTGAGTGAAAAATACTCAGAATTTCCAAATCATCCCTCTTGCTCTTTCCTGACTACTCCTGATACTCTGAGTCCCAAAGTTTAATGGTTCCATCCCAGTGGTAGTGAAATAACTTTTCTGGGATGGAGACACTGATAAAACCGAAGGTAATAGGAAAGGAGACTTCCAGACTTGGAAGTGTTGAGGGCATAAGTCTCCCTTTCTGTGTGAAAGTAAATAATCTAATCTTAAAGAATAAGTGTGTCAAAGAATAAATCATAGAAACAATAAATAACTTCAATAAAGAGAATAAAATACAGCCTATGCAGTACTTAGGGGAAAATGTTTATCTCTCAGTGTTTACATCAACAAAAAAGAGAAAGAACAGATCAATGTTGCAATTAAAAAAAAATCCAGAAAAAGAACAAATTAAAAATCCCCTTAAACACCAAATTGAAAATCCTAAAAGTCAAAGGAGAGATTAATAAAACCAAAAGTAAGAAAACCATTGAATTAATAAATAAAACTAGAAGCTGTTTCTTATGGAAAAGAACAATAAAACAGATAAACCATTGGTTAATTTGATTAAAAATAAGAAAAAAGAAAACCAAATTACTAGTATCAAAAATGAAAGGGATGAATTCACCATCAATGAAGAGGAAATTAAGACAAGTATTAGGAGCTATTTTGCCCAATTATATGCCAATAAATTTGACAATCCAAATGAAATAGATGAATATCTACAAAACATAAATTACCCAGCTTAACAGAAGACATAACAATATTAAATAATGCAATCTCAGAAAAAGAAATTGAGCAAGCCATTAATGAACTTCCTAAGAAAAAATCCCCAAGACCAGATGGATTCACAAATTCTAGTAAACATTTAAAGAACAATTAATCCCAATACTATACAAATTATTTGAAAAAAAAATAGATGAAGGAGTCCTACCACACAAATACAGTACTGATACCCAAACCAGAAAGATCCAAAACAGAGAAAGAAAATTATAGATTAATTTCCTTAATGAATATGGGTACAAAAATTTTGAATAAAATACTAGTAAAGAGACAATAGCAACATATCACAAGGATCATATACTATGACCAGCTGGTATTTATAACACTATCAGCCTAACTGACTATGTCAGTAACAAAATCAACAGAAATCATATGATTATCTCAAGAGATGCAGAAAAAGTCTTTAACAAAATATAGCGCCCATTCTTATTTTTTTATTTTTAATTTATTTTTAATTTATTTTTTTTCTAGGCAATTGAGGTTAAGTGACTTGCCCAGGGTCACACAGCTAGTAAGTGTCAAGTGTTTGGTCTGAGACCACATTTGAACTCAGGTCCTCCTGACTTAAGGACCAGTGCTCTATCCACTGTGCCACCGAGCTGTCCCACCCATTCCTATTAAAAACACTAGAGAGCATAGGAATAAATGGAGCTTACCTTAAAATGATGTCATATTTATCTAAAACCATCAGCAAGAATTATCTCTAATGGGGACAAGCTATAAGTCTTCCCAATACAATTAGAGTGAAGCAAGGATGCCCACTATCACCTCTATTATTTAATATTGTACTAGAAATGTTAGTTATAACAGTAAGAGAAGAAAAAAATTTAAAGGAATTAGAATACGCAATGAGGAAACAAAATTATCACTCTTTGCAAATGATATGATGTTATACTTAGAAAATCCTAGAGAATCAATTAAAAATCTACTTGAAATTATTAATAACTTTGGTAAAGTTGCAGGATACAAAGTAACCCACATAAACGATCAGCGTTTCTATATACTACCAACAAAGTCCAACAGCAAGAGAGAGAGAGAAATTCCATTTAAAATAACTGTAGACAATATAAAATACTTGGGAGTCTACCTGCCAAGACAAACCCAGGAACTATATGAATATAACTACAAAACTTTTCACACAAATAAAGTCAGATCTAAACAACTGGAAAAATACTAATTACTCATGGTAGGCTGAGCCAATAAAATAAAAATAACAATTCTACCTAAATTAACATATTTATTCAGTTTCATACCAATCAAACTATCAAAAATTATGGAGCTAGAAAAAATAATAAAGTTCAAGTGGAAGAACAAAAGCTCAAGGATGGGGCAGCTAGGTGGCGCAGTGGATAGAGCACAGGCCCTGAAGTCAGGAGGACCCAAGTTCAAATCAAAACACTTGACACTTATTAGCTGTGTGACCCTGGGCAAGTCACTTAACCCCAATTGCCCTAAAAAAAAAAAATCAGTTATATTAGGGGCAGCTAGGTGGCACAGTGGATAGAGCACCAACCCTGGATTCAGGAGGACCTGAGTTCAAATCCGGCCTCAGACACATAACACTTACTAACTGTGTGACCCTGGGCAAGTCACTTAACCCCCATTGCCCAGCTTAAAAAAAAAAAAAAGCTCAAGGATATCAAGAGAACCAATAAAAAAAAATGCCATAGAAAGTGATCTAGTTGAGTATTGTGGAAACACAATCAAGGACACAATCAAGGTAACACAAGATTTAGTAGCTTCTTCATTAAGGGACTGGAGGGCTTGGAATATAATATTATGGAGGTCAAAGGAGATAGGATTACAACCAAGAATCACCTACCCAGCAAAACTGAGTATAATTCTTTAAGGGAAAAAATACACATTCAGTGAAATAGAGGACTTTCAAGCATTCTTGATGAAAAGACCAGAGCTAAATAAAAAAACTGACTTTCAAATACAAGACTCAAGAGCAGCATGAAGAGGTAAACAGGAAAGAGAAATCATAAGGGACTTGTTAAGGCTGAACTGTTTACATTCCTGCATGGATAGATGATATTTGTAACTCCTGAGACCTTTGTCAGTATTAGGGTAGTTGGAAGGAAAAAATTTATATGAATAGATAAATAGATAGATAGATAGATAGACAGATAGATAAATAGAGGGCACAGGGTGAGTTGAAGATGAGGGGGTGATATCTGGAGAATAAGATTAAGGGCTGAGAGAGGATTATACTGGGAGAAGGAGAAAGGGAGAGGTAGAATGGGGTAAATTATCTCACATAAAACAGACAAGAAAAGACTTTTACAATGGAGGGGAAATGGGGGAAGGTGAGAGGGAATAAGTGAATCTTATTCTCATCAGATTTGGCTTAAGAAGAGAATAACATACACACTCAATTGGGTATGGAAATCTATTTTACCCTACAGGAAAATGGGGGTGGGGAAGGGGACAAGAGAGCAGGAGGATGATAGAGGGGAGGGCAGATTGGGGGAGGGAGTAATCCGAAGCAAACACTTCTAAGGAGAGACAGGGTCAAAAGAGAGAATAGAATAAATGGGGAGCAGGATAGGATGAAGGGAAGTATACTTAGTTTTTCACAACATGACTACTATGGAAGTGTTTTGCATGACTATACATGTATAACCTGTATCAAGTTGCTTGCCTTCTCAATGAGGGTGGTTGGGGAGGGAAGAAGGAAGAAAATTTGGAACGCAAAATTTTAAAAACAAAAGTTAAAAAAAAATTGTTTTCACATTCAACTGGGAAATAAATATAGGAAATGGGGTATAGAAATCTATCCTGCCCTACAGGAAAATTGAAAGGGAAAGGGATAAGAGAAGGGGAGGGAGAGATAGAAGGGAGGGCAGATTAGCAGAAGGGATATTCAGAATGCATGCCATCTTGGGGTAGGGGGAGGGACGAGATGGGGAGAAAATTTGGAACTCAAAATCTTGTGGAAGTGAATGTTGAAAACTAAAAATAAGTAAATTAATTTAAAAAAAAAATTAAGAGAGCATGGAATAGTTTATCTGTCAGATTTTTGGATAAGTGAAGAATTTAAGGACCAAAGAAGATACAGCAAGCATTACAAAATGTAAAATAGATAATTTTGATTATATTAAATTGAAAATGTCTTGCACAAACAAAACCAATGTAACCAAAATTATAAGGAAAGTAGAAAATTGGGGAAAAATTTTTTGCAACAAGTATCTCTGATTAAGGCCTCATTTCTCAACTATATAGAGAACTGAGTCAAATTTATAAATATACAAGTCATTCCCAATTGATAAACGATCAAAGGAAATGAACAGGGAGCTTTCAGACAAAGAATGCAATACTCTAAGTCACTTTTAAACAGAGAAATACAAATTAAAACAACTCTGAAGTACTACCTAATTCCTATCAGATTGGCTAATATGACAAAAAAAGAAAAATATCGGATGTTGGAGAGGATGTGGGAAAACTGGGACACTAATGTACTCTTGGTGAAGTTGTGAACTGATCTAACCAATCTGGAGAACAATTTGGAACCACGCCCAAAGGACTATAAAACTCTGCATACCCTTTGATTCAGCAATACCACTGTTATTACAACGACATTCAAAAAAGGGGGAAAGGAGCTATTTGTACAATATTTATAATTAAATAAAATTATTTTATTATATCATTATAAAATTATTAACTAAAAATAAAAATTAAATAAAATATTTATAGCAGTTCTTTTTGTGTTGGCTAAGAATTGGAAATCAAGAGGATGCCCATCAATTTAGGAATGGCCAAACAAGTTATGGTATGTGGTGATGGAATATTACTGTGCTATAAGAAACAACAAGCAGGATGATTTCAGAAAAACCTGGAAAGATTTACATGAACAGATGCATGGTGAAGTGAAAAACCAGGAGAAATTTTACACAGTAACAGCAATACTGTTTGGTGAAGAACTGTGAAAGACTTAGCTATTTTCAGCAATTAATGATCCAAGACAATCCCGACGGATTAATGATGAAGCATACTATCCACCTCCAGAGAAAGAACTTATATTGATTGAATATAGCCTGACGTATGCTATTTTCCACTTTCTTTCATTTTTTTCTTTTATTTGAGTCTTCTTGTACAAAGTGGCCAATATGGAAATGTTTTACATAATTGCACATGCAAAATGAGAGAGAGTAGCCTAAAAAAATTTATTCACCAAAAAAAAAGGGAGAAAGAAAACCAAATTTTCAATATCAAAAATGAAAAGGATAAATGCACCACCAATGAAGAAGTAAGTAAAGCAATTTTGCACAACAGTATTCCTGTAAGTCTGACAATCTAAGTGAAATGGATGAATATTTACAAATATATAAATTGCCCAGGTTAACAGAAAAGAAATGGAAATAACCCTATCAAAGGGAAAGAAATTGAACAAGCCATAAATTAGCTCCCTAAGGAAAAAATCCCCAGGAATAGATGGATTCACAAGTGAATTCTACAAAACATTTAAAGAACAACTCATTCCTATACTATGTAAACTAATTGGAAAAATAAGTAAAGAAGGAGTTATGCAACTCATGCAAAGTGAAGTGAGTAGAATCAAGAGAACATCATACATATTAATACCAATACTGTATAATGATCAATTGCCAATGACCTAGCTATTCTGATCAATGCAATCTCCAAAGGATTTATGATGAAAAATGTTATCCACTTCCAGAGAAAGAACTGATGGAGTCTGAGTACAGACTGAAGCATATTTTTTTCGCTTTATTTACTTTTCATACTCTTTTTGTAACATGGCTAGTATGGAAATATGCTTTGCATGATTTCACATGTGTAATTGATATTACATTTTTTACCTCCTCAAGGAATGGAGGTGAGGTGGAAGGGAAGAGAAGACTTTGGAACTCAAAATTAAAAAAAAATAAATGTTGAAAAAATATTTTTTGAAAATTAAAATAAAATAAAATGGGGATTTAATACTTGCACTACTTAACTTACAGGGTTATATCTGTAAACCTTAATGTTGTGTGCAAATGTAAGTTGTTATTATCATGATTAAATCCAACTGCAAACTCCTATAAAATGTCTTCCTCAAGTCTTATTGTTGGTAGGATTATAGGAACATAGATTTAAAGGTAGAAAGACCCTAGTGAGGTCCATGCCTTTCATTTTACAGATGAGGAACTAAGATTTAGAGAGGGTCATAATAGACACTTAATAAATATTTGTTGAATTAGACTGAATAGTCCTGTGAGATATTTTGCTAGTGCAAGTATTATTATACCCATTTGAGAGATAAGAAAACTAAGGGTCAGAGAAGCCAAGTAATTTACCCAGATCTGCTGGCTACTAAGTGACAGAGTTGAGATTTGAACCTAGGTCTTCTGATTCCAAGTCCTATGTACTTTTCACTATCCCAGTCTTAATTATAGATACAATTTGCTAACTTGGCATACAAACACAGTACTGACCCACTGCCAAGAGGTATTATATACTTTGTGTTCCAGTGATGGTTAATGATTTCTAATGTCTACTTTCTACCCTCTAGATGCCTTTGGGACAAAAGGCAAACATTTTAGATCATTGGCCTATGCTAGGGTAATATCTATGGCCACAGAAAAGGACGAATCTAATTGTTTCTTGTTGACCTGTGACCTGAGCCCAACTCGCCTCATGTTCTAAACCAAGTTAATCAATCACAAGTTAGATTTTCCAGGGATGATAAAAATCAAGCCTGCTGAATTAACCAAAAAGGCTCAGGTCTCTGAAAACCTTCAATATACAAATTGCAAACTGAAGATTAGTATAAAATTCCACTCCATCTTAAATTAAAGGCAGTCTTTGTCTCTAGCTTTTTTATGTAGGTCAACATAATTTTGTTAGCTGGTATTAATTAAATAATAATTTAATCTGAAGCTTTTCTTGAGAATTGTTTTATAATAACTCAAAGAAAGCTTCCATCTCAACAACAGCATGTATATCAGGGATGTACTGGAGCTAGTTATAACTACCTCATGAGAGCCAACTGTTAAATTTTCTGTTTGAGTATATTTACATCTTAAAATCAGTAAATGCTACAAATCAAGGCTTGATTTGTTGTTTTGTTGATTTTCTAGACTTAAGAAAGTGTAGAGAAAAATGTTAATAATACAGATTAATAATAAAAGTGTGTTGTGCATATTTTTTTTTCTGGAGAGCTGGTTGTTAAACATTTACCAGCATACCCCTAATCATGCTAAACCACATAATAAAAGTCAAATGATTAATTGCATGTAAAACATATTGTGTTTATCAAATCCCAATATTCCCAGGATGGTACAATAAACAGCCACAAAGCAGATAATGACATATCAACTTTTACTTTGTCCAAGGGTAATTCTCTGTAGTAATTCAGTCTGCACGTGACACATCCTTATGCACAGATGTGACCATGCAGTGATGTTTAAGTGAAAGACAACACCAAAGAGCCAAGAAATCTCACCCAGGAAAACAGTCCTTCACAATCTGAAATGTCCCAATCTTTTCAAAATCTTTTGTTTTTCTTGACAACAAATACTACCTCACACCCAGATTCTAAACAAAGTGAGGAATGTTTGAGGGGAATTAAGAGAACCTGACCCATGGGACAGAATCATGAAACCATTTCATCTGTAACTATAGATGGAACAAAAACTGTGGCTGAAATCATGGGATCATAGATTTAGATCCGGACGGCACATCACAGATCACCTAGTCCAGGCACTTCATTTTAAAGATGAGGCAACTGAGCCCTGGAAGTGACTGACCCAGGATAGCATACATAATAAGTAGCAGAGTCCAGATTAAAACCCAGGCTCTCTGACAAGGCAGTTCAATTTACTTCAGTCCAGGGGAGAGAGTAAGCATTCATTAGTGCCAAGCACTAAGCCAGGGGTGGGGAACCTGTGGCCTCGAGGTCATGTGGCCTGCTAAGCCCCTTACAAATATTAGGTCATTTGATCCTACAAAAACCCTTCAAAGTAAGTGCCATTATTCTCCACATTTGACAGTTGAGGAAACTAAGGTAAATAGAGGTTAAGTGATTTGCCCAGGGTCACATGGCCATATTTGAACTCAGGTCTTTAATAAGCAGCTAGGTGGCACAGCAGACAGAGTGCTGGGACTACAGTCAGGAAGACTCATCTTCCTGAGTTAAAACCTGGCCTCAGAAACTTACTAACTGGGTGACCCTAGGCAAGTCACTTAGCCCTGTTTGCCTCAGTTTCCTTATCTGTAAAATGAGCTAGAGAAGGAAATGGCAAACCACTCTAGCATCTTTGTCTAGAAAACCAGAAACGGAGTCACAAATAATTGGACAGACTGAAATGACTGAATAACCATAACTTCAATAAACATTTATTAAGTGTCAGACCCTGTCAAGTGTCAAGACAAACAGTAGGTAGGGGAGGGAGGCATGGATAAGGAAAAATTGTTCTGGATAAGATCTGGGTGTTGTGAGTTTTTTTTTTTTTTTTTTTTTTTGTTGTGGACTGCAAGATCATAGGGGGAAAAAATCAAGATAGTTCCTAACCCCAAAGGGCTTACTTTTTTTTTTCTTTTTACTGGAGGCAATACAACAACACCAACTTCAGTGGTCTTTCCACAACATCATAGTGGAGGGTGGTCTGCTGACGTTAACTACATATATCACTGCTACCTGGAGTCTGGCAATAACTCACAATAGGAGAAAGTACATTTCTCATTCTGTCAGTGAGGAGGTACCAACTAAAAAATGTTTTATAGACCATGAAATAAGAGATTATAAATTATAAAGAGATATAAAATGGGGCAGCTAGGTGGCGTAGTAGATAGAGCTCTGGTCTTGAAGTCAGGAGTTCAAATCTGGCCTCAGACACTTACTAGTTAGCTGTGTGACCCTGGGCAAGTCACTTAACCCCAACTGCCTCACTCAAAAAAAAAAAAAGTGAAGATATAAATTAATTTGACCATGAAAGATGGGTAAAAAGCCCAGAAAGCTAAAATTCTTCTATAATCCCATCTTTTTACCTGAAGGCTTTACCAGAACTACCAATAAGTGCCACTTTTTATTTATCTTCTGCCCACAATCAGTAAGAGATTTTAATGAGCTTAGAGAAAGGGGGGAAAAAAAGATGGATTGGAGAAGGAAGAAGAAGCAAAAGGTCTGGATAATTTGCAAAGATGATAAACTAGTCCTCCAGTAAAAGAGTTTAAAATACAAGATAGTACTTCTACAATCTGATAAATATCAATTGCTAATTTCTTTTAAGCTTAATTAGAATATCTTTATCATTCTCAATAGTGTTGGGTACCACAGGAATTATGAAAAAAGATTTACCCTCAAAGAATTTAATAATACAGAAGCATATGAATGAATTCCACTTTATCCCTCTGGATACACTGCAAACATGGGTACAACCTGGGAAACAATTTTAACAGGTTCTCCAAGTGACCTGCCAGAAAATCATCATGTAAAAGGAAGTAAACTCTAGAGATAAATCTTCCTAATTAAGTAAGAAGCATAAAAGAGATGACAACTAGATCATGAATGAGGGGGAGCCAGTATATCAACTGTTCCCATGTCCCAGTGTTACTATCAGAGGGAGATACTTATTGAGAGGCTTAGAGTGGGCGCAATTTAGATCCCTGGTACTGAGTCATCAACTGAGCAGCCCCCAGGGCTCAATGAAAGAAAGATAAACCAATTCTGACAAGACATGTGGAGATGCTACGTTTAAATGAAAATGGAGAATTCAATATTCTAAAGGTGAGCAATTCTGATGCCTTAAATGGTCCTGTTCTAAAGAGGCAATATATTAATGTTCTGATAAGTGTCATTAAGATGACATTTATCAGCTTATCCACTAAAAAAAGATATCTTAAATCACTGTTTAAAATTAACTCAAGATTTTATTTCCTTAAGATAGTATCCCTTAAGGAAAAGTACCATTATCCTGCATGATCCTTTGTGCTCGAAATTCCCAATGACAACAATTAATAACTTAAGACTAGCAAAAAGAGGCAAACAACAGTCCCTGCCCTCAAGAAGCTTACATTCTAATTAATTCTAATTCTAACATGAAAGAAAAATATAGAGAAAAAGATGTATGCCAAGAAAATAGGAAATAATTAACGGATGAAAGACACTAGAATTAGCAGAGGTTGAGAAAGGCATCCTATAAAAAAGGAGGTTTCAGTTGGGATTTAAAGAAAGTCAGGTTAAATGTCAATGGGGCAGGCGTCTCTAGTAGAACACCTCTGGCGTCTATATGCCTATGGACTGATTATAGTACATTACATTAACCATAGACTAGTTAACCATTTTATCAATGACCTAGATATAGGAATAGATGTTCAGCCAATTTACAGATGACACAAAGCTAGGAGGGATAGCGAATATACTACAAGTTAACTCCAAAAAAATCTAAGCCAGCTAGAGTTCTTGGTTAAACCTAATAAGATAAAGCTCACTAATGATGTATGTATATAATGTCTTGCCCTAAAGTGCAAAAAAAAAAAATTATCAAGACAAACAGTAGATCGGTAGATAGGGGAGGGAGGCATGGATAAAGAAAAATTGTTCTGGATAAGATCTGGGTGTTGTGAGTTTTTTTTTTTTTGTGGACTGCAAGATCATTATGAGTCAATCAACATGTGTCATTCAAAAAACCTAATTCTGATCTCAGAATGAATTAATGAGATTCACAGCTTCCAGATACAAAGAGGTGATAATCTCACTCTACTCTGCTTTTGTCAAGTCTCAGAGTATTGTGCTTATTTCTGGGTGCCACAGTTTAAGGATAATGATAATCTGGAATCCAGAAGATTCCAACATGTTCAGCCAATATGTTCAAGGGCCTGGAATCTATGCCAAATGAGGACTGGCTGAGGAATTGGGGTTGTTTAGCCTGAGAAAGAGAAAACTAAGAGTTTCATAACAGTTGTCTTCAATTACACAAAGGAAGAAGAGGAACTGGACTTTTCTAGTTTGGCCTCAGATGATAGAATCGGCAGAAATGGTTGGAAATTGTAAAGAAGCAATGATTTGATGTAAGGAAGAAGAAAAAAACTTCTCAACAGAGTTGTTCAGAAGTGGAACGTGCTGCCCTGTGGGGCATGAGCTCTCCTCCCATGGAGGTCAAATCACATAGAGGCTTCATGACCACTTTTTTCATACGCTGTAGTGAGGGTTCCTTTTGGTCATGATTTAGACTAGAGAGCCACTGAGGTCCACCCCAACTCTTTCATTCCCTGACACTGTTATTCAGAGACAAGAGGCAAGTAGCAGATATAACTAAAAGTGGCAGCAGTGGTTATATAAAGTGATGGGTCAGTAAGCAACAAGAACCTTTCAATTCAATTCAACAGACATTTGTTAAGCACAACTCATAATGTTCCAGGAACTGTGCTGAACTCTGAGGATTTAAAAAAAAAAAAAAAGGTGGTTATAAAGAGGGACGAAATTGAATAGCTCTGCTGTACAGGTTTGCTATGCGTACAAACAGAGACAAGCTTCACAATAGTTTTAGTGTCTGAAAACACAGGACATCTCTAATGTCTGTGGGACCAGACTGATCTAATGCCTCAATAAAATGTACCCTAGAGGATATATCTTCCAACTAGGTTAAGCCAAGTCATAACATATTCTTATTCTCATTTCTTATTCTGTTTATCCTTACAGTATCTTAAATGACATGTTATAAACACGTAACCCAAGAGAGCTAAGCATTTCATCATTCTAGGACTGGACTTTAAAAGGGGTTACACATTTACCTGCTGGGTTTTTTTTTTTCCCAGAAAGCTAAAATAAATGGCAAAAAAAAAAAATTAGACTGGTTCCATCACCTTTCTATTATCTTTGGTGAAAGTCCATTTCAGAATGACAAGTTTACCTGAAAATGCCAAATCTATCCTATTGCTCAACAACAGTATTGAGAAGTTTACTCTAGTCTAGGGAAGCAAGATTACTGTTTGGAAATAATTTTTACTATATTCCTGTCTCCCAATGTTCTGATATAGATTAGATCAGGGGTAGGGAATTCATGGCCTCAAGGCCACATTGGTCCTCTAGGTTCTCAAGTGCGGCCCTTTGACTAAATCCAAACTAGTTTCAGTCAAAGGATTCAGTTAAAGGGCCACACTTGAGGACCTAAAGGGCCACATGTGGCCTCAAGGCTGCAGGTTCCCCACCCCTAGATTAGATCATGATGTTGACAGCTGGTATTAATATAGCACTTTAAAGTTTGCAAAATGCTTTACATACATTTTCCCATTTGAGACTCATAACAACCTTGAGAAGTAAGTGGGTACTGTAGGCTTTATCCCTATTTTACAAATGGGATGACTCAAGTGATAAGAGGACAGACATCATATAACTATGATTCAATCTGTGGACCAGGGTATTACATAGAATCATATACAATATTAAAGAAGATTTCCTAAGGATGTTAAACTATCATTTGGATACCACAGGGGACTTAGCTCCTTGTTTTAATATTATGGATATAATTTTCGATGTTGCTTGCACCCTGAATTTCATTTGAAGTCAGGCAGTAAGGGAAACTTGGACAAAATTTTGGTGTCTATCGGTAAAAATGTCACTTTTTGATGATAATAATAATAATGATAATGATGACAATAATGATGATGATGAATAGGAGTAGGAGGAGGATGAAAAGAAATAACAAAAATTTATAGACTTCAGAGTAGGTCTTTAAACATCTCAGCAAAAAATTCCTGAATACTGATGGATATTTCTTTTCATACTTTGACAAAAAAAGAGACTCACAGACCACCATAGCCAGAAATGTCCTTGGACCTTCTCACCTTGCAGATGAGGGATCTAAGGATGATATCAATCTGTAGATCCACTGTGTTACGAGGTCATAAGTAATGGATCTGTATGGTTAATTGAAATATACCTACAAATGTGTAATACGGAATGTTGAATGGTGACTGACCCATCCATGGCTCTAGAACTTGCTTTATTAATAAATTTCCTGATGTCCTTTTTGGTCATTTATTCATATCACTATATATCTCAAATGAGTTAATATACGCAAAGCACTTTCACAATGTTCATGATGTATCTTTACAGTGTTTATAATTCAAATAAAATCACTGAAAGCAATACTGAAAGAGGAGATAAATTTTCAGAGGGAAAGAAAATCTCTTGTGAGGAGGCCACCTTAGCAGGATTCCCTATTTAGCTTTATAGAGAGGAAGGTTCACTACACTGGCCCATAAGGGCATGCACCTATACGGGTCTCAGTGTGTCATTCTGAAAAGAGAAAATTGACTCCTTTCAGCATTCTCTGAAGTGTCTTAAATATAATAGGCACTAAGTATGTAATGGTTCATTGAATGAATAAATGACCAGAAAGCAAGTTGACATCAGGAAATTTATTAATGAAGCAAGTTCTAGGTGGGGGTCACTACCCATTCAACCTTACAAAAAGCATACTATCTGCAGTTATAGGCATACTTCAACACAGATTGATGCCAAAGATTTGGGCCCAAAGAATCCAAAAATGTATTATGTCCAGTAGTCTTCTGTTAAAGAATGCAAGGAAATATAGAGCTCAATTTTAAAAGTTTTTCATCCTAAACCAATTTTAAAAATATTTTTTTTTGGCAGTTAACAAGTTAATCCTCAACTAGCTAGGGGAAAAAATTAACAATCCAGAAAAACTAAGAGATCTGACATTTTATTATAACTACAATTCACCACCGTACTTAGTTTCCTGAATGAATTTTAGAATTTAATTTACATGGGAAAAGTCTAATTTTAATGAAATTCTACTTTAAACATGGACATACTTCTCTCCTCAACAATGTATGGGTTTTTTCATGGACAGGAAGGAAAGAAGAGAGAAAAAAAATCTTTTAATTCTTCCTTTCTGATAGTTCTGAACTAAATGAAAATGTGGCAATAGACTTGATTACCTGACTGCCCAGCTGCATCGTCTGTCATCCTCTCCGTTGATGAATCTTGGGAAGCATTAGGCAGCGGGACGTGGGGGGAAGGGAAAGAAAAAAGGCTAATGAGTGGGTGACTACAAGGTGCCAATTACCAGCTGATACATGAATTCTAGGCTTGATAAATGCCTTATAAAGCGCCACACAGTCTGCCTTCCCTGTTTGCACTCTCTTTGGTAGCTCCCTTGTGCTGGGCTAGGGTGAAGAAACAACCAAAGCCGATGAACAACTCCAGCTGTATTTCTATTCAGGGTAGTTCCAGGACGTTATTACAGCTTTGAAATATTCCAAGTCAGTATCTTCAGTTCCTGACACAAACTGTCTTTTGACCCCAATCCCACTTCCTCAGAGATAGAGATGGTTATGAATCAAGTTCCACATGAAGCTAAAGCTGTTCTTCCTCTGGAAGTTACTGGAAAGGCAACATGAAAAAAAGAGACTTCTGAAGAGTCAGGTAGTAGAGCCTTTGGCCCTCCCTGTAAAAATTACTGATGATAGCAATAGAGGGACATGGCCAACACACACTTAGGAGGCTGGAATTCTAAACGTTCATGTGATCTGGCCACAGCTTTGCTTTATGGCCTGGAGCAACCTAGTTAGCTCTCTAATTGCTCAGTTCCTCTAGTAGCCTAATCTGTAAAATGGGAATAGTAAATGACACTGACTCATCACACAAGAACAGGGCAAAAAAATAATGAGTTGTTGGGCTAGATTCTTCAATTCTAGTTCTTTGGAGAAGAATCAATTCTTTCTGGGAGCCAGAAATTATACAGGAGGACTCTAGCTGAGATAGAATAGGGATAGGTAAAGTGCTAAACCTCGAGTCAGGAAGACCCGAATGAGAATACTAACTCAGACACTTACTACCTGTGTGACCCTGGACAAGTCCCTTACTCTCTCTCTCAGCCTCAGTTTTCTCCTCTGTAAAACGGAGATAAAAACAGCACCTTCTTCACACGGTTGCTGTGAGAACGAAATGAGAATGTCTATAGTACTTAGAAAACTTTAAAGTGTTGTATAAGAAGAAGTCATTGTTACTATTATTGTTAGCTCACAAACTCAGTTTGTAGGATAAAGGATCTAGGTATGTGCTCAAAACCAATTCAGAAAAACAAAGAGATGCAGTCCTTTTTGTTTTTCTCATAAATTACATGCTACATAACTGAGGCATCTGAACTCATGTGTTCACTTCCAAAAGTAAACTGTTCACCATACGCCTCTTCCTTTGTAAGGGCCGGGCCAAATTTTCAGAAAGTTGGGTGAAAATAAGTATTAGCACTGCCACAAGTAATATTTTGGGTGTTGTTTCCCGCCCCCCCCCCCGAATGATATATCTTTTTTCCACTAAGTTGTTCTATCAACAGTGCCCCCCTAACAACTGGGTACAGCAGCTTTATGGGGGAGTTAATTAAGCAATCTAGGAGTGAGGAGGCACTGCTTTCAAAATGCCACATGTTCTTTGATTTTTTTTCCTTTTCTCTTTACTCTTATGAAATATTCTAAATACCATTTAGAGAAACAAGCTCTAGTTTATCAAGTGCTACGTTCCAAAAATTCTCTCTATGATAAACTTAGCATTGGAGGGTAGAAAGTGCAGGAAAACAGGGCTTTAACCCAATAACCATTAACTGGGAAAGGCTTTTGTCAGTTTTTCTCTACTAGGGAAGGACTACTGTTGAATTCAAACTGGGATGAATTCAGAAAAAGGCAAGGACAGTAAGTTAATAGTCAATATACATTTATTAAGCCAAAGATAAGTGCCAAGCACTGTGACAAAAGTGATAAAAAGTGGCAAAAGACAGTCCCTGCCTTCAAGGAGAGCACAATCTAATGGAGGAGACAACAAGAAAACACATATGTACAAACAAGCTGTGTGCAGAACAAAAGGAAATGATTATGAGAAGGGAGGCACTAGAATTAAGAGGGGTTGAGAAAAGCTGGCATTTTATTTTTATTTGTTTTTTTTTTTTTTTAGGCAATGGGGGTTAAGTGACTTGCCCAGGGTCACACAGCTAGCTAGTAAGTGTCTGAGGCTGGATTTGAACTCAGGTCCTCCTGACTCCAGGGCCGGTGCTCTATCCTCTGCCCCAAAAGCTGGCATTTTAGTTGGAACGTAAAGGAAGCCAGAAAACTCTGTTGGTGGAGATGAGGAAGAACAACATTCCAGGTATGGGGGACAGCCAGAGAAAGAGGCAAGAAATGGAGTATGTCATCTGTGGAATGGCAATGAGTCCAATGTCACTGGATAGAAGAGTACATGGTAGGGAGTAAGGTATAAGAAAACAGTGGAAAGGTAGGAGAGGCTAGGTTAGAAAGGGCTTTGAATTTCAAACAGAGCATTCTGCAAACAGGGAACAGGGAACCAAAGGAGTTTATTGAGTAGGATGGGTGATACTGTCAGATTTGTGCTTTAGGAAAATCACTTTGGTGGCTGAATTGATTGAAGTGGGAAGATACTTCTTTTTTAGGCTGATTCTTTTTTTCTCTCTTATTTTATCTTTTTCTCAATTACATGTAAAAAGATTAACATTCATTTTTTAAAATTTCTGAGTCCCAAATTCTCTCCCTCTTTCCAAGTGGGGTGATACTTGAAACAGAAGAGACCCATAAGCAGGCTGCTCCAACAGTCCTGGTGTGAGGCGAACCAAGTGGCGGAAGTGTCAGTGAGAGGGAGGAATATTTCAGAGATGTTACAAAGACAAAATCAATGGGTCGTGGCAACAAATTGGATATGGGGGTGAGAGACTGTGAGGAAACAAGGAGGACACCTCGATTTGGGCCTGAGGAACTGGGAGAATGGCACCGCCCTCTACAACGATAGGGAAGGGAAGGGGGGAGAGAAAATGAGTTCCATTTTGGACATGTGGATTTTAAGCCACACAGATGTCTACTGGACATTCAGTTTAAGCTTAAAAGGCAACTGGGATGAAAGATTGGAGGTTAGTAGAGAAGTTAGGGCAGGCAGATTTGAGAATTATTAGCATGGAGATGGTGATTAAATTAATTAAATCCATGTGAGCTGATGAGATCACCAAATGAAGTACTATAGAGAGATAAGAGAAAAGAGCCCAAGACAGAACAATGAGAAGAGGGTCTTGAAACCATCTGTATAAAGAACTGTGGGTATTGGCCCTGGGAAGGAAAAGATATGGAAGAGGACCATGAGTGATACCTCCAAACACTTAGAAAATATAAAAAGATAATGTAAAAAAAGTGAAAATTATTGTTGCCACTGCTGAGTTGATTTTAATCATGTCTGACTCTGTGACCCCATTTGGGGTTTTCTTGGCAAAGATACTGGAGTGGTTTGCCATTTTTCTATCATATTACAGATGAGGAAACTGAGGAAAACAGGGTTAAGAAACTTGCCCAGGGTCACACAGCTAGTAAGTATCTGAGGCAAAGGGAGGCATATTTTGGCTCAAGATACAAGTAGAGTAGCAGTAAGGCGAAAATAAGGTCTAAAGCTTTCATTAGACAATAGGATTTTGACATGTCCCGATGCCTTGTATGTTCCTGCCTACTAAATAAAGTGGTGCCAGACAACATAGCATCTACAGAAATAGAGGGAAACAGAACGGTGAAATGAGGTAGATAATCCCATTATATTTGTATCTTGAGTTCCATGTCACACAGATAGAATTTGTGCTGCAGTAGTAAGCCACAAGAATTAGCCAAGAAAACTACCCAAAAGAAGACAAAAGAACGTGAAACTTACTTTGAAAACAAGCAAAAATACGCTGGTGCCAGCAGAGGGTATGTTGTGTTTCTGTCAATACTATCTAAAACCTAACTATGTACAGCTATGTGAGTTAGTACTAGATGAGAAAGTGTAAGGGCTGGGAGGGAATAAATTTCTACTCTCCAGGTGATAGGGAGAAGAAAATGCTTCTTGAAATAATGCAAGAAATATTCCAATGAAGAGAGGGAAAAAAAAGAGAAGATATAAAGAAGCAGGTAGGAATTCTCAGCTGTGTCACATTGGAAAATAGATAAACGTGACAGAGAAAGAAGGGAAGAAAGACTACTAAACATATGGAGTTATATAATGACTATGAAGCTATTGTTGTTCATTCTTCACTTTCAAAAAGGACCAATGACATCACGGGTGATGTCATTAGTGAGAGATCAAATTTAAGTGAAGCAGAGTTATGCAAAGTTGTCAGCCTCATGCTCTCTAAAGCCATCAAAGTCTAGTGCTAGGACAAAGATCAAGATGACTGGAGATGGCCCAGGATACAATGGATTACCTTGGCAACTTTGATGTCTGACCAAACTCTAAACTCTCCACAGCACCTGCTTCAGCCACCGTCATGGCCGTTTGAACAAACTGTTCTCTTTCACTCATTCTACTGTGGAAAGTCTTCACATGCTTGGGGTAGACATCCCCCTAACTCACTGACAGGTTTGAGGCCTGTCAGTTACCCTCAATCTAGTTTAGTCTGTCTGCCAACATGGTTTTACTGGGCATGTGGCCACTGCACATGCTACAGCTTCTTTGGAGCCACAGGTGAGAGCTGGGTAAAAGGTGGATACCAAAGGTGGATGAGCAGCCCTGAAAAGGACTCAGCAAGCCCTCACACCAGAGATGTTAGTCCTCCCTGAACACCCCTGAACACAGAGGTCACCCTCAGGGATCATCTCTCAATGAACAAGTTATTATGACGCTGTGCCATCAGGTAAGAGGTCATCGAATAATGGGGCAGAGGAAAAAGAGAAGAGTATGGTGGCTGATGACTCCATGATGAGGAGTACTGAGGCACCTGTTTATCAACCTGACAAAAAGAACAGTTCTGTCTTCCTAGGTCATGTATCCAGGATGGGAAGATGGAGTTTCCAAGGACAGTCAAATTCAACAACGCACTTTTGACAATATCAGATGGAGACATAAAAGATTATCATAAGGAGTTTAGAAAGCAAAGCCAAGGATCATCACATAATCACTGCTGGAAAGGATTTCAGAGGCCTTCTAGTTCAACTCATATCCGAACAAAAATCCCCTGTATAAAATCCCCACATACAGGCCTGAATATTTCCAATAAATGGGAGCTCACTACCTCCTAAAGCAACCCTATTCACTTTTGGCTAGCTTTAATTCTCAGGAAGTTTTTCTTCAAACAATGCTTAAATTTGTACTTTTCCAATTCCAGCCCACTGTCCTAAGTTCAGCTCTTTGAAAATAGGTCTAATTCTTCTTTTCCTCATAACATTTCAAATTCCTGAAGATAACTCTCATGTCCATCCATTCTAAGTTCTTTTGGCGTTGAATATACCCCATTTCTTCAGTCCATTCCCATATGGTAAGATAGTAAAACACACTACCTTGGTTATCCTCCTCCAAACGCCCTCCAGCTTATCAATGCTTTGTCAAAGATGTGGCACCCAGAACCAGATACAATATTCCAGATGTGTACAGCTTGTTTCCCCCAACAGAATGCAAGATCCTTAAGGGCAGGAGTTATTTTGTTTTTATGAAACAGTGGCTTGTACTTAAAACAAACAAAAAAAGAAAAACTTGTTAACTGATTGAATTATTGATGTGGTCTGACCAGAGCAGAATAGGACTGAACCCTATGCTTTTCTTATAGCACTCTAAGGTTATATTAGCATTTTTGGTTATCCTATCACATTGCCAACTCCATATAAGCTTACATTCCACAAAACCCCCACAATCCTTTCCCCATAAGGTGCTATCTGGCCACATCTTCCCAAACTGGTACTTGTGAGACTGATTTTTAACCCAAGTATAAGACTTGAAATTTAATAGGAACATATGTAATCTTATTAGATTTGGTTTAATGTTTTAATCTGCTGACAGTCTTTTTGGATCATGACTGTTATCCTATGTATTATCCATCCCGTGGTCTATTCAGAGTTTTAAGGTTCGGGAAGTGCTTTAAGTATATTGTCTTGTTTGATCCTCACAACAACCCAACGTGTATTATTTTTGCTGTTTTTCGGATGAGAGAACTGAAGCTGCCTATTCTCAACACTATTGTTGCAGGATTTGGCCATGTCATCCTTCTGTGGTCAGTTACTTGTCCTTGTTACCATCTTATATATGTCTTTTAAAAAACATTTATTTTGGGGCAGCTACGTGGTGCAGTGGATAGAGCACAGGCTCTGGATTCAGGAGGACCTCAGTTCAAATCCAGCCTCAGACACATAACACTTACTAACTGGTGATCCAGGGCAAGTCACTTAATCCCATTGCCTAGACAAAACCCCCCCCCCCAAAAATTGTTTTTAATTTGTGGAATAAAACAAACATTTCCATAACACAGTATAATAAAAAAAGATGATTGCACATGCAACTGCAAAATGTATTATGTACAACTAGCTAATGTAATGGTTATCATGTAAATTTATTTTTTTCTCCTCCCCTGACCTAGAAATGGCTATTAGACACAAATATGTGTGTATGTATATACATGTATATATGTAAAATCATTCTATACATACTTCTATTTATCAGTTCTTTATCTGGATGCAGATAGTATCTTCCTTTATAGGTCCTTTGTAATTAATTTGGGTACTTATGCTAGTGAAAAGGACTTGTTCGCTCAAAGTTGTTGTTACTGTATACGACATTCTCTTGGCTCTGCTCATTTTGCTCTTCATTATTTCATGCAAGTTTATTCATGTTTTTCTAAAATCATCAAGCTCATCACTTTTTACAGCATAGTAGCATTCCATCACAATCAGTCATTCCCCAATTAATGGGCATCTCCACAATTTCCAGTTCTTTGCCACCACAAAGAAATCTGCTATAAACATTTTAGTACGTATAGGTTCTTTTGTTTTTCCCTTAATCATCTTGAGAAATAGACTTGGTAATGGTATTACTGGGTCAAAGGGTATGGGCAGTTTTAACACCTTTGGCATCCACACTGTTATTTTTAGACAGTTCTCCCTTTTACTACACATTGGAAGTTTCCTTTTATATATTCTAAATTTTATTTTTGAAAGTTTCCCATTCCTCCAAGGCTAAATTCCATTCAAGAATTTTAGTCCTACTTTTTCTTTTTCTGAACCCTTTGAAATGTGCTATCCAAAAATATAGGTTCTTCGTGTGACTGATCAATTCTCTTCTCTTCTAGTACAAATTCTAAGACAGAATAGCACAACATTTGAGGAAAGACATTCATAGATTGAAAAACATGCAAAAGAGGGTGATCAGAGCAGTCAGAAATCTCCAGATCATTTTGTACAAGAAGCAGATGAAGGAACTGGAGCATTTTACTCTGGAGAAGAGGGTAGACGTGTTGAGTTGGGAGAGGAAAAAAAAAAAAGACAGCTGTCTTCTGGTATTTAAAGGGCTCATGTGGAAGGATTAGATGTATACTCCTTGTTCCTAGAGGGCAACAGGTAGAAGTAACAGAAAGACAGATTAAGGCTTGATGTAAGCCTCTTTTGTACTCGGAGAATTTGTAATATCAATAATATATCTGGGATCATTTAAAATTTGTTTTTTAACATAACATCATGAAGCATGTATACATGGGAAAGAAAGTGAAGTGGTATGGGAAGAAAGCTTAAAGAGGGGAATTTAAGGGAGGAAAGGAGAAGATACTAAATACCTTCTTATAGTTCTTAGAAGCAAAAAATCATAGGCAACTAACTAGATTTTCCATGATAGGACACTCTGAGGCTAAGTTCAATTCCAGCCCAGGAAGACAGTGGGTAGACAGATCCCTTTATTTTCCTTTTTTTTTTTAAAAAGAAAAAAAAAGGTACAATTTTTCTAAAATAAGAATTTACAAGCTTTATCTTTGTGGTAAGGACTACAAATGAGCCAATTAGAAGGCTGCATTGGACTTGAAGCATTCCATTTACTTAATAATATTTAATATTTAACTAAAAGTTTATTGTTTAAACAATAAAGTTCCTCAACTGACTTTTCAAAGCTGGATAAAAAATGGCCTATGTCCCTGACAGCAACTTTCCATACAGCTGACATAAAAAACAATGAGTTTCAGATTACAGGCTTACAATTTTTTGCACATTTTTAACTTAAACACCTATTCTCTCTTCCTTATATGTGTTCTAAAATGACCTTGAGACTCCTAAGTTTTATAAATCTTTCTTCACCTCCCAAAAGTCAGCAAACTGGCATTAACATAATAATGTTAATTACTCTGTGGTGTTTAGGGCTACTTAACACATATAATTTTACATTTAAATCTTGTGCTGTGTACTTGTGATCACTTCTGTTCCGGCTCAGAGGAAAACATTTTAACTAAATCCATCAGGGCTCACACACTGGCCCCTGGCATTTCAATTCCACTTGCTACCCTCATGAAGGAATTCCATAATTCTCAGATTTTCTGGAACAGGGACCTCACTACAGAGTTTTTCACATCACTTTAAAAATCCAATCACGATACGAAAAGACAGGGCTCCAGGGTTATACGGATAGATTCAACTATCTTTGTCACAACGTAAGTACAACAGAACTGCCAATTATGTGCATCCAAGGGTTATGTTCACGTAGGTGGATAGGTTCACAAAATTATAAATTTAAAGGTGGAGGGATGTTAGAGGCCTCTAGCTCAACCCCGTAATTTTTACAGAGGAGGAAACCGAGGCTGAGAAAAATTAAATGGCTTTGCCAAAGGCTCGACAGAGACGGGATCTAAGCCTAAGTCCTCTGACAGTGAAGTCAAGGCTTTTTCCATTTTATTGGTGTGTATACATAAAAACAAGGGGATTAACATTTTCACCAAACCAAGAATTGGAAATTTACAGTCCAAGAGCCAAGTCTATATGGATAGGAAATACTGCCATAGCTAGAGGTAAATGAACTGCATGCCCTTTATATTTCAAATCTGTTGATTGGGTTATTTTTGCCATAGCCAGGATGCGGTCAGCCGGAGTCTGGTTTAAAAAAAAAAAAAACTACATTATGCAAACAGATTTCCCACGAGACCTGGTAGCAGCTCAACTCTGATATTCACAGAATTATGGTAAAGATCAAATGAAATAATGCTTGCAAACTGCTTTGCATACTTTTAATCAATCAGTAAGTTTTCACTAAATGGTTACTATGGGCTCTGATCGGTCCTGAGACAGACAAAAATATCTGACATTCCTTGGAATTTACATTCAGGCATGTGAAACAACATGAACATAGAATATAAAATAGATACAATGTGAATACAAAGGCTGGGGAAGGGAGGTTTTAAAGCATTATGAAAATGCCAGCTAGTGTTACTAATTATTTTGAGGGATCCATTATTTATATGTGTATATGTATATATATGCATATATATGTAAAATCATTCTATATAAACTTTTATTTATCAGTCCTTTCTCTGGATGCAGACATATATATGCATATATATATACATATACACATATAAATAATGGAAATTTTCCCTCTCCAAGGCATCTTGAACCATAATGTCAGAGTAACTTCAAAAGTCTATCACGTCCAATATGAATTCCATCTGTGTATATTTGGTCAGATCCAGTCACTCTGCCTGACTTTATGTTATTTTTAACTGCCCTGACTACTTTCTCACATAGTACACTGGAAAAGGTGGTTGACTTTAACTGTGGCAGTTTCACTATCAATGCTGGTGAAAATGTCATTATAAAAACACCAACAGATTGATTTCATTTTGTCTCTGTTCTCCATCATCTCCAGACACTTTTAGGATGATCTGATTTAGTTGGATCACCTAAAACCCATGGATTCATAGAACAGCAGCAATCTACAACAAGAAAAAAAATCCTCCTCTCCCCCTTCTAGGCACATCTAAAATGGTCTCCTAGTCTCAGTGGAAATTAAGATGGGAAGTGAAACAGTCAGTCATTTTTGGTCTCCCACTGCATCCAGGGCCATCTCCAGTTGTCCTGATCTATATCTGACCACTGGACTCAGATGGCTGTGGAGGAGAAAGTGAGGCTGGTGACTTTTGCATAGCCCTCCTCACTTAAATCCAACTCACTTGCAAGTTAAGGCATCATCTTCCTGATGTCATGGTCCTCTTCAAGAATGAAGGACAAACAACAATATTTTGGGGAAAACATTCAAGCAATTTTCCTTCATTCAAGGCACATAATGAAAAAATGTCTGGCTTCTCTTTAATTCGGGCAAAATGGACTGTACCATAATTATAAATAATTCCATGAGTCTGACAAAGGCATCTAAAACCTCTAAAATATTCCTGAAATTTCAGGACTTGCATAAAGATATAATCTTTGTAATCTTTTTCTTTCATTGTAAGCATTTCCTTTCATTTGTAATTCAGAAATTGGAGACATCTGACACTTTAATGATCACTACATTTACCAAGAAACTTGTGAAAAACTAACTTATTTTCAATGATCACAGGCATTATTTTCTTCTCTCCCTTACACAAAGAGACAGACTGTATAAAAATGTAGGTATCTACATGAAGAAAACATGTACAATGGTTAATACAAATCTTTTTTGAAACAAAACTTTGTGTTTTAATCTTACTGAAGGTAGGTCTTAGAAAAATTTAAAAATCCCAAAGCAAAACAAAATGATCAAAACATAAAAATATCTCTATCTTTCAATCATTAGACTGGATATTTACTGTGGCAGAGAACCATTTTTAACCTTGTGTCTATAACACTACCTGTTTTAGCAAAAGGTTTTGCATTTTATTTTGCTTATGCTCCTTAGGCTAAATGCTTGTACTCTTACAAATTTTTTTTTTAAAATGTTGGCATATGCAATCCAACCTCTTATTTTCATCAAGAAAGCGTCATGTTTTTAATAAGCCATTTTTCTTTCCAATAAACTCTCATTAAAATCAAGCTAAGTAGAGGCATGACTGTAAGCAGGTATCAGATTTTTATCACAAGAAATTAATGATAGGGTATTTTCTATGAATTGTCAAACTACCTTCTTTTCCTAGGTTTTCTTTTTTTTAATACTTATTTTTCTTCTAATTACATTCATTTTTTAAAACGTTGAATTCCAAATTCTCTCCCTTCCCTTTTTTTCTCCCCCCTCATTGAGAAGGCAAGAATTTGATACAGATTATACATGTGCAGTCATACAAAACAAATTTCCATATCAATTGGGTCGTGAAAGAAAACAGAATTAAAAAAAAAACACCCCAAAATAAAGAAGTTAAAAATTATGCTTCAATCTGCATTCAGACTCTATCAGTTCTCTCTCTGGAGGCGGACAGCACTTTTCATCATGAGTCCTTTAGAACTGTCTTGTATCATTGTATTTCTGAGAATAGATAAGTCATTCACATTTGACCTTCATACAATATTGCTGTTACTATGCACAATGTTCTCCTGGTTCTGTTCACTTCACTTTGTACCAGTTCATGTAAATTTTCCATTTTCTTAGGTTTTAAATCACTAGAGCTGTACCATCTAAAAGCATGTACACACTGAGGGACAGGCTTTGATTTAATCATTCAATTCAACAAATACTTATTAAGCAGTTGTGCACACAGCACTACGCTAGGCCCTAGGGAAAATATAATTATAAATAAAACACAGTCCTCATCTTTGTTAAGATTATAATACAGCATACTGCAAGTAACTATATTAAACATATGCTAGTAACTATATCAAAGAATAGGATGTTGTAAGTTCATAAATGAGGTTAAAAAGTGCTACTACATGGGATTTGAGGAAGATAAGTTCAATTCTAACTTGAAGGCAGTATGCTACAAGGGAAAGACTATTAGATACAGAGTCAGAGGACCAAGTTTAATTCATATGTAAGTATATTCTCATGCAAAGGATGGCAAGAAGGCAAGGCAATAAACATTTATTAAATGCTTACTAAGCCTCAGGCACTGTGTTAAGTGCTAAGGATACAAACACAAGCAAACAGAAAGACACTGCTTGCCCTCAAAGAGCTTACTTCTGAGCAGGCAACATAATATACTAAAGGGGGCTAACGGGCTAGCTGAAGCCACAGGAGGAACCCATGTAAAGGTAAAGTGCCAAAGTCATGAAAGGCAGAAGTCGATCCAGGAGGGAAATTAAACATGGCCAACCTAGGCCTGTACCCAAAAAGGAGACCCAGAAAGAACTCACCAATGGGAGAAAGGACTGTTGAGGCAGAGGGATATTTTAGGACGAGAAAGTCCCGGGCATAAGGGGAAGTTCCAGGATGAGAAGGAAACTGATGTACAGGTGCCAAATTCTGAGAGTCAGAATCAGAGTCAAAAAAGGAATTAAGCAAGTGAATTAAGTGTTCCTGGACCCGTCCCCAAAATGGAGGATCATAGCTTTAAAACTTGGGGGAAACTTTGAAGCTATTTAGTCCAACCCCCCTCATTTTACAGATGAGGAAACTGAGTCTCAAGACCTTTAGTAACTTGCCCAGGGTCACAAAGCTAGTGTCAGAAGATTTAAACTAATGTATTCCTGGTTCCAAATCCAGCATTCTAGCTACTTTGTAATGTTGTCTGTCTCAAGAACTTTGACTTACACTAGTAAAAGTTTACAAAAATAGGTCATCTCATTGTATCATAATGACTGAATGTTACTCCAAAAAATTTCCATCCTATTAGGGTCTCAGACAGTTCAGGGTAATTTAAGGATTGAAGAAGCCATTTTTGTGATGGCTTTCTGTGATTTGTTGATTCAACTTAAACCTCAACCTTATTTTAACATAGCATTTTATATTTAATTTCCTTTGTTTTTTAACTGTGGTTAAATTCCTCAAATAAATTATATCTTAAAAAACAGAAAGCTCATAATTTAAATAACACCTCTATTTTCAGATTCTTTTTATAACTTGCTCATGCTTTAATAACAACTTTTATTTTTTTAAGAAAAGAAGCCAACGTTTTGGCAGTTTTGTCCATAGGGAATAAAGTTAAACTGAAACTCTTAAGGGCAATTATTGTCAATTTAAACTTCTCCCTACATCTCATAGAGATTTATTATCACTGTACTTACTACTAGAGATAACTTAAAAGTCTTCTTCTTGTAAATGTTCTGATAAAAACATAATAATCCAATTAATTTTATTTGAAGAATGGGGACTTTCACTAAAATTCTACTCCAATCATGGCACAAAGGGTCTAGGACCCTAGTAGGTCCTCAGGTTTATCAACAGAAGTAGGTCTTGAGAGAAATGATTATTTCTCTTTCATATTAATAATCAGTTATTGAATTAGGACCAGGACTTTTTCAGAAGCCTGTAGATTTTCAGTCTCTTAAGGACATTGTTGATATGAGATTAATTAACTTTCTCCTCAATCTCCTTCAAACCTCAACCACATAAGGAAGCCCATAGTGCTCTACTCAGATCTGGGTGGAAGTAAATTCTTTGATTAAATTGCCCAAGGCTGGGGGGTGTGATTTGGAAGTAAATTACAAGATCAAAGTCATATTCCCTAGCCCCTCATTAGAATAGGTCTACCTCTCATTATAATATTCATTCTCTCTCATTACTCATTAACCAATCAGAGTCGATTGCCACCCTCAGGAAGAGCCACCCTTCCAAGGGCATATAAAGCACTGAGTGGGTTCCATCAGAGGTCTCTGGCATTTGACACTGTCACTGACCCTGTTATTAATAATATTCGAGCATTATTAATAAAATGATTAATTACCCAGAAACTATGTCTCTGAACTTTTTAAAAGGCACAGTACTACCAAGGTGTGAACCAAAGCTTGGTTCACACATATGGTTATTGTTATTGTTCAGTCTGTCCACCTTATTTGGGATTTTCTTGGCAAAGATACTGCAGTGATTTGCCATTTCCTTTTCCAGCTCATTTTACAGATGAAGAAACTGAGGCAAACAAGGTTAAGTGACCGGCTAGTGTCTGAGGCCAGATTTGAATTCAGGAAGACTCATCTTCCTGACTTCAGGCCCAGCACTCTTTCCATTGTGCCACCTGGCTGCCCACTCCTTTAGTTACCATATGTTTAGATCAGGAAAGCTCATTAACAGAAAACTGGCCACTAGGTAATCTGTATGAATACAAAAGAATTTCAAGTTGGGTGAGTTGGTGGTATAGGGGATAAAGTATTGGTGTTGGAGTCAAGAAGATCATATTTCAAATTTGGCCTCAGACACTTACTAGCTGTGTGACCCTGAGCAACTCACTGAATGCTGCCTGCCTCAGTTTCCTCATATGTAAAAAGAGGATAATGAAGCACTTACCTTCCAGGGTGGTTGTGAGGATCAAATGAACTAATATTTGCAAATTGCTTTGCAAATCTTAAAGCAGCATAAAAATGCTAACTATCATTAACAATAATAATAATATTATCGAAGGAGTTGAATAGTATGGGTTGGTCCTTATGGTTGTATCAATCCTACTTAAACCAGCTCCTAAAAAGGAGCTGCTAAAATAATTCAGGCTCCCATAAGTATAATATTATAAAATCAATTAAGTCCCCTCTTCTTGCTGTAGTCTAATATGGAATAAATAATCCTTAAGCCTTTGAAAGTTCTTTTCCTCCCACTTTTTAAAGATTTTCTACTTCCTGTCCCAGGGTGACGTTGCCAAAATATTCCTTTTGGCTCTAAATTTAAATTTAGAACTACCACAGAACTTTCCCTTTTAAAAGGTGCGGACTATTCTATACATCCATGTGTACTGTGCAATGCAAGTAATGTTACCATTGTAATCCTAGGCAAGTCACTTCCAAAATCTAAATGTTTCAACTTCTCCACTAGCTAAAGGGAGGTAACATTTTGTTTCACAGAGATTTAGTAAAGATTTATTAGAAGGCCCACAATTAACTTTCAAGTTCTCAGGAGAAAAAGCTACAATTTATAATATAAAGTTTTATTGTTATTATTGCTGTTATTTAAGTATAAAAAGGAGATAATTTAAAGCCATTGGTCTTGTAAATTGTCCTTTTTAAAAGAACAATTTAGATGAATGCAACACTTCTCTGGTGGGGAAAGAGGAGATGGCCCAAGGGGAGGAAATACTTTTTATTCTATGCCAAGTTCCCAATTTAATGAAGTTTTTTTTTTTTTAAATCCAGTCTTCAATTTTTAAGAAAGGAGAGCTATTTTTAAGTGGCATCCAGACTAACTTCATTCAACATTTGGCCAAAGACAAAGAATTCTGAACTAAAGTGCAGACATATTCCAATTCCAAACCATTAAGATAATTTAGGAAACAAAAGAGCTGGAAAATGAAGAGGGGATATGCTAGATCTGATATCACCCAATCTGACTGGCATCTTTATAAATTCCTTTCTTGTCCTTCTTTCTCTTTAGATGTATTTATAAGAAGCATAAAGTAATAGAAAAAATACTGACTTTTGAGACAGAAGACTTGATTTCAAATTCCACCTCTGATGTCTGTTATTGGCATGACTCTGGGCAAGTCACTTAACTAACTCCCTGGTCTTTAGTTTCTTCACTTAGAAAATGAAGGCACTGAACTAAATGGTCTCTAAGATGCCTTCCAAGTCTAGATCTATGATCTCATTAATATAAAAATTCAATTCAATTAACATATTAAGTATCTACTAAGGGCTAAGTACTATGTTCTTAAGAGAATACAAAAACAAATAACTAAGAAGTGAAAAACGACACAGTCCCTGCCTTTGAGAAATAAAGCAATGGGGAAATATAACAGGTATAACGATAAGGATGATACAAGGTAAAATGTGATAAGGGCAAAGAAAGAATTCAATGTATGATGAGAACATTTAAGGATGAAATAAACACTTTATCTAGAAATATGTAGGGAAGTTTTCATACAGGAGATAATATGTGTGCTGAGTCTTATAGAAGAAAAAAACTTTCAACAGGTAAAAATGGAAACAAATGCATCATAGTCTTGATGGCCACTGTGAATGTGGAACTTGTGGTAGAGAAGGTAGGATGAGACTGAGGAATAGCCAGTTCAACCGGAATGTACAGTATGTAAAAGGGAATTAGACAATATGTATGAAAAATAGACTGAAGCCTGACTGTAGCAAGTGTTGAATGCCAGACCATAGAGTATTTTGTCCAAAGAGAAATGGAGATCCGCGGAAAGTTTACAAGAAAGAGAGTGACATTAACAGACCTATAGGAAGATAATTTTCACAGTTGTGTGAATTATAAATAAGAGAAGAGAGAAGCTAAAAAAAAAAGAAGTTAAGAAACTTGGGTAGCTAGGTGTTACAGTGGACAGAGCACTAGACCTGGAGTCAAGAAGACCTGAGTTCAAATTTGACCTCAGACACTTACTAGCTGCATGACCCTGGACATTTTAACTTCGGCTTTCTTCAGTTTCTTCTTCTGTAAAATGGGGATAATAATAGCACTTACTAGGTTGTTGGCACTTAGCACAGCTCCTGGCACATAGTAAGCACTATGTAAATGTTAGCGATGATGGTAGTGGTAGTGGTAGTAGTCTTGGCAAGAGGTAAAGACAACCTATACCAATGTAGCAGCAATGTGATTGGAGAAGAAGGGATAAACTCAGGTAAGGGAGAGAAAACTTTGATCAGAGGACAGGGAGGTGATGGAAATAGAAGAATCAAGAATGGTTATAAAGTTTTACCATGATGAAATGTCATCTGGATGACTAGAAAGCAGAAATAGTCTATGCTATCAAGAGAAATAGTCAAGGTAGAAAGAGGGCTATATTTGGCACTGAAGTTGGTAAATGAAGAGAGATGATGAGTTCCACTTGGAACAGGTTAAGTTTGAGAAGCCAAAAAGACATCTGGGGGAAATTCCAGGAGGTATTTGGACTTGGGAGCTGAGAGCTCACAGGAGAAATTAGGGCTAGATGTATACATTTGTGAATCATCCGCAAAGAGATGATAACTGAGATCCTGGGAATAGTTGAGGTTGCTAGGGGAAAGAGCATACACAGAGAAGAGGGTTGAAGACAATCATGGAGGACCCCCACATTTGTGAGATAAAAGAAGAAGATGAACCAATGACAGGGAAACTACTATCACTGAGGCAGAGAATAAGGAAGGTTTAAGAATAAGAAGGTGGTCAATATCATGAAATGCTACAGAAAGGTAAAGTGAGATAGCAACAGAGAAAAGGATACTGGACATGGGAAAGAAGTGTTGGTTACTAGTAGCCTTGGAGGGATGAGATTCAACAAGGTTGTAGGGATAGAAGCCAAATTACAAGGAGTTCGGGAGTGAGTGGGTGATGAAACAGAGAAAGTAAAGGTATGCTATTCCTTTTTAGAAATTTGGAAATTTTAGAAATTTAGAAATTTAACAGTGAAGGAGAAAAATGATTTGATACTTAATTGGGTGGCCTAGTCAAGGAAAAGGATTCGTTTTAGAAAAGGGGAAAGTTAGATATATTTGTTATAGGCAAAGGAGGAGGAACTAGAAGAGAGGGAGAGTTTGGAGGTGAAAGACAAGCAGAAATGATGGACAGAACCTTCAGTATGCAGTATCAAGTAGGAAACTCAATTGCTATGTACAAAATTCAGTTAAGTTAACAAAGCCCTATGGTTTTCAGTGTTCTGGGTGAAAACTCAGAGGGAAAAAAAAGAGTGCCAGGAACAGAGATTAATCCACTTCGTGAATCATTTTTGCTTAAGGGTCTTTTTTAAGTTTAAGAGATTTGTTTAAGGAAACACAAAAACTGGATGCTATAAAATTTTTGATGAATATTTTAAAAATTAATTCATTTCCAAATAGTATCAGTGTAACAAAACAGTCTTCTAATACTAAGAAACTTTCCTTATCTTAAGTTCTCCTTAAGTCTAAGTAATTACTTAAAACAATCTTTGAAAAAATTATTTTAAAGTATTTAAATGGAACATAATTCCCACAAGAACCTGAAGAATTAAAGTCAACAGTCAATCAATAAGCATTTATTAAGCACTTACTATGTTCCAGGCATATAGTATTTGTTAAGTCCTTACTATGTGCCTGGTAATTTAATGTTACCTATTCTTTTGAACAGCAAATAAAAGAAGAGAGGCAGCTCCTTAAGAAGCATTAATATTTTTTTTGGGGGGGGAGAGTTTTGAATAGAGGTATCTTTTAAGTTGACACTTGTTAAGAATCCATTCTGAGGCTTTCTGCTATGATAAGAATATCTGAATACCAGCTGTCAGGTATGCTTTTTAGTCAATGGCTTCCTCACTTTAATTTGAACTAACACTGTCAATTGATCCTGCAGGGAATACTTAGAACTCTTGCCCTCTCAATACTGTATACCCCGGATAAAATGAAATATGCTTCGCATGATTGAGTTTTACCTTTATCTACACCAAAGTAGATTTCAGATAAAACAGCCTGGAAAATAGAACAGACAGTAAAATAGAAGCTCCTCATTTTTAGTCTTCTAAGTTTTTAAAAGTCTTATGCTATCTTCACTAACTGTATTTTAATGAACGCAGTTAATTTCAAGTTCAATTTATTCCTTCATAAAGAAAAAAAAAACTATAAGTAGAAAAGGGTAACAAAGGTAGTGGATAGTCTGAAAACTGTCATAAAAATAGTAATAGCAAGCTTTTAGATAACACCTTTCCAAATCCGTTTTGCTTTACAAGTATCTTATTTGATCATCACAACAACCCTTGGAGGTAGCTGTTCTTATTATCCTCATTTTACAAATGAAGAAACTGAGGCAGTCAGAGGTAAAATGACTTGCCCAGGGTCACATAGCAAGTGTCTAAGGTAGGATTTAAATTCTGACTCTCCTGATTCCAGATCCAGTGCTCTGTCCACTGTGACATTTGGCTGCTATAATGAGAACACATGAGGATTGGTTCAAGGATTTGTACTGGCTTATCCTGAGGAAGAGGATACACAGGAAGATATAACAGTAGTCTGCAGATATCCAATGAGTTGTGCTTTGGAAGACAGAGTCTAGGTATTCGGTGCGCCTCCCAGGAAAAGAATCAAGAGTAAATGGAACATAAATATGAACTTTCTAAGTAATCAGAGCTGCTAAAAATAGAATGTGTTTAAGCTAAAGCTGGATGATCATGTGTCAGAGATACCACAGAGAGAACTGCTACACTGGGTGGGATGTTAGAGTTAGAAACTTTAAAGTACTTCTTATGTCTAAAATTCTGTGACTCTAAGAAGCAACTGAGGTTGGTGGAGAGGATATGCCAACGAAAAACTAACTGAATATTATCTAAAAACGAGTGCTTATTCTTACTTTCACAAAGACTGAGAATTTCTTCTCTTATGAAAATTACTGTCCCATAGTTCAAATAATTCTAGAAACGCTAGCTATGGCAATAAGATGAAAGAGAGAAATTAAAGGCATAAATACTGAAAAGGAGAAAAAAAAGTTTCTATTTGTACATATGATGGCTTACTGAAAAAACCACAAGGAATCAGTAAAGAAAGTGAGGTGATTAATAACTTCAGTAAAATAGCAACATGCAAAATAAATTCATAAAAATCAGTGACATTTCTACATAGTATTAATGAAAAACCAGGAGAAAATGATAAAAAGAGAAACTCCATTCAAAATTACTACAAAGTTGGCTATTAATCTACCAAAAGACACTTTACATTTACATAAATACGAATATAAAACACTTTTTACCAAAATAAAAGGAAGACATATTTGGAGAGAGATTCATTGTATATGGCTAGAGTATACCAATAATAAATAACTATAATAATGACTATTTATAAAATGACTATACAACCAAAATAAAATAGCAAAGGTTTACTTTATAAATTAGACAAAATTCATTTGAAAGAACAAAAGTCTAGAAAATTCAAGGGCAAATATTAAAAAAAATCAGGAATAGAAGGGGCATAGAATTAATAGATCTCAAACTTTAATATAAAACAGTAATCCCCCAAACCATTTGGTATTGGTTTAAAAAAATGCAAAAGTAGATTAGTGAAGCAGACCAGATAAGCAAGACTGAGAAGAGAACAAACGTCTAGTGTTTGATGAATATATTCAACAAAAGCTGCTATAAAAACTAGAAGACAGTTTGGTTCAGGTCACCACTTATACCATATACCACAATAAGCTCCAAATGGATACAAAACCTAAATATAAAAGGTCAAACCTTTAAAAAAAATGTTGTGGACAACAAGAGATTCTTTTCATAGACATGGTAAGTGGGAGAACTGTTTTGGGGAGTGGGGTGGGGAGAGGGGAGCTTGGTCTCTCTATCTCATCCAGGGTGGAAATTCAGCAGTGACTCATGGACCCAGATCCACCACCAATCTGCTCAAAAGCTTTGACCTGCTCCACTCCCAATCTGGGTCAGTATTCCCCTCCCTAGGAAACCTGGTGGCCTCCCATTCCCAGAGGCTCACCATAATGGAACCAGACTCAGTTCAAACACCTAATAGGCTTTAGCCCTATAGCAGCTCAGAATTCCCAAGCTTAAAAATTTCACCAGCTTCTGAAAACCCAACAGTACTGTCAGCCCCAGTCTTAGGGGAATTCTTAACTAAACAAGGCATAGAGGTGATCATATAGAACAAAACAAACTGTCGATTACATGAAAGTTAAATGGCTTTTACACTAAAATTGATGTTGTCAGAAACTATCAAGTGGGGAAAAAAATCCTTTCCTTTAAATATCTACCATAAAAGTCTGATATATAAGATATACACAGAATTGATTCTGTATATGAGTCCAAGATCCATTCTCTAGTGGTTGGTCAAAAGGCTTTGAAAAAACAGCTCTCAAACTGTTTGAGAGAATACAAATAACCAACAACCATAAAAGACTGTCTTAAATAATAAAATGATATGCAAATTAAAGAAACTGAAGTCTTATCTGACACCTATCACATTGGCAAAAAGGAGAAAAAATGGAGACAGTCATTATAGGAAAAAGCAAAGACACTAACACATACTTTGTGGAGCTGTGAAATGGTCCAGAGTTACTCTGGAAAACAATTCAGAATTTTTTAAAAATGACTTAAGTGTTCATACCCTTTGGCCCAAGAATCCCACTACTGAACATATGTCTAAACTTAAGTCAATGATAGAAAGAAAGAAAGATGCTATAGAAAACAAAATAGAAACATTTATAGCAAAACCAAGCCTGAAAACAAAAAAAAAAAAGACTGAAAATAAAATGGGTGTTCATTGATTGGGCAATGGCTAACCAAATTCTTATATACAAATGCTGTGAAATATTATGCCAAAAAAATTTATGAACACAAGAAATATAAAGAAAAATGGAAAGACTTATATGAAGTGATAAGAGTAAAAAAAAGGAGAATCAAAATAATAATATATGCAATGACATAGTAATGTATATGATAAAAACTGGAAGAATTATAGTGAATAATTTTGGTTCTGAAAAACTGCTAAAGAAACATATCTTCCTCCTTTAAGTGGAGAGGCAGGGAACTCAAACATGAAACATGTTTATGTTGTCAGACGTAGTCATTGTGTTGGTTGGCTTTCCTAAAATGTTTTCCTTTCTCTTTGGTAAGGATTTGATGATTTTACTGGGGGTAAGCGGGGAGTGGAATGGGACAGGGAAAGGGAAGAGTGTTAAGGGGAAATTACTTTATTAAAAATAACATGGTTATAGTAAAAACAAAAGATAACACTAAAACTTGTAAAAATTAGCATCCCACTGTTACATATATTTGGTGCTTTTCAGGAAGCTAAATTCAGCATTATGTAAGAAATTTGCTGATTTATTATTAATACATTTATATTAATCAATTATCATATTATGCCACTAATGCTTTTCTTGGAACAACAATTTTAAAAAACAAACAAAAACAAACAAAGATAAAACAAAAGCAGTCAATTCTTAAAACAACAGTTAGCAGGCAGGAATCTTGATTTTTTTTTCTTCCAGGCACTAATCTGCCTGCCAGAAGCACTAATAAGCCGCCAAAGACAGTTCATCGTCTCTGTTACATAAAACATAAGACGAAACCTGGCTCCCTTATGCAGGAGGCTTCTCTATAAAAACGTGACAAAAATGTTCCAGATAAAAATGCCTTTTTTGAAGGAGACAAGAGTTACAAGCTGCATTTATTACAATCAACTTTGTACTTACCAGGGAGGGTAGATATGGATGATATCCTGTGGACCTCCCTTCAGGTGAACTGCAGTTTCCTTTGTGAACAGGACCTTGAGTTGGGTCCCAGGGTCCAGGACAGCATCTTTAGAAGGACTGTCAGCAGGAGACATCTCTAACAACTCACAGATGGCGATATGCATTGTGCATTCCTCATGCATCTCTATAATCTTTACAATCAAAACTCCAGATTTTTTGCCTACAAAATTAAAAGACAGAAACAAAAAATTTCAAAAAGATGCACTTATACAAAGAACTCCTCCATTTTTCTACCTCAAGAGAAAATAAGTGATAGATGGATTATAGGCAAAATATGGACAATATTCTTGTTAGCCACCAAAAATATATAAACAGGCCTATATGTTGCACACAAAAATGTGAAAATGTAAAAAAGTAAAAAAAAATTAATCCATTTATATAATACATATGAGTATATGTATATATGTATGTGTGTATATATATTCAAACTATGTGTGTATTTTTCCTATTCTCCAGGAAAACAATGGTGCATAACACTTTTTGGATGGAATTTTTTCCCCATCAGTTGGTTTATACATATATGTCACTGAAGTTTCATATTTTCTTCCTCCAAAATGGATTCTCTGTGTCACTTCCTATGAAAACTATTCAAACCTTCTCTTCTCAAATTTCCCACACTTCCCCCTCCCCATTCTCTCTAAGCTAAGGATGTCATCTCTTACTTTATGAAGAAAATTGAGGGCATGAACTTTCTTTTCTCCTGTTCTCCTCCTTTCAAAAGCCCTTGAAAACTTCCTTTCTCCTCCTTTTTTCCATACTCTGATGATAAGGTGGCCCCCCTCCTTGTTAAGGCTAACACTTCATCTACACTTGATCCTACATTCTCCCAACATCTTTAGTAGATTCCTCTGTAATCATTCCTCACTCCCTACCAGCCTCCCACTCTTCCCTCTCTAATCTTCACTCTCTCTATGAGCTGGTTTTTTCTTTTTGTCTTTAAATATGCTCAAGCCTCTCCATCCTAAAAAAAAAAACAAAAAAACAACCTGTTAGATTCTGCCATCCCCTTAAGCTGTCATCCTATATCTCTTTTCCTTTTCTTAGCCAAAATCCTAGAAAAAGTTGTCTATATCTGTTGTTTCTTCTTTTACTCCAACTTAATCCTCAACTCCTGGCAATCTAGCTTCTGACCTCATCGCTCAACTGAAAATGTTCTTTTCAAAGTTACCAATGATCTCTTAATTAACAAATCTGCCTTTTTTTTTGCAGCCATAATTCCTCATGACCTCTCTGGGCATTTTATATTGAAAATCATTTTCCTCTTAGACACTGACTTCTCTCTGAGTTTTCATGATAATATTCTCTTGATTTTTATCCTACCTGTCTAACTGTTCCTTCTCACTCTCTTTTGCTGGCTCATTAACCAAAACACATCCCCTAACTTCGAATGACTGCCAACGTTCTATCTTTGACCCTTTTTCCTTCCCCCTCTACAATCTTTTTCTTGGTAACCTCATTAGCTCCCATAGTTTTATCATCTCACAGACATTCTGTGTGTGTATAGGCCTATTCTCTCCCATGACCTTCAGTCACACTAACCACTGGACTGTTGGGAATTTCAAAGTGGATATTCCAAAGACATCTCAAATTCAACATGTTCAAAATAGAACTAATTACCTATCTGTCCCAAACCCATTTCTCTATAAGAACCTCTTTATTTCTGTCTAAGGTGGAGGTTCTTAATAATCTATTTGTATAATGGCCCTCTTTGTCAGTCTGGTAGCCTATGGACCTTTTCTCCAAATAATGCTTTTAATGCACAAAAGAAAATATATAGGATTACAAAGGAAACCAATTATATTGAAATACAGTCATCAAAATGTGTTTTAAAACAAGTTCATAAACTACCCTCCTTAGTTAAGAACCCCTGATCTTCTAGTCTCCCAGGTGTGTAACCTCAGAATTATTCTCAATCTCTCACTCTCTATCAACTCAAATATTCAGTCAGTAGCTGCAAAGTGAAATAACAATAAAAGGTAGAAAGCAATCAAATTTGGGAACATAATGATTAATCTGTGCTGGTAAATGCTATATATGTAGGAATGAGAACTAGAGGAAAAAAGTACCAAGAACCCTAGTAATTTCTGTTCATACAGATGGTACACATATAGTATAAAGTTCTTTTATTTTAAAGGTGAACATTAATTATTTCTCATCTCATGCTTTTTAGCCACCTTAGAGTTGAACAAATAAATGTCTGGAAACAAAACCCAGATTTGTATATGATGAATTAAATCAGCAATTCAATCCAGAAAGAAAGTTTTAAGATCTCCATTATTAGCCTTCCTACTTTCATATTAAGTGTGTATTGGTAATAATTCAAGATATTTCCTATTAATCATTGTCAAATGAGGTGTTATACACGATTTGTCATTTCTACTCACATTTTCAGAGTAACAGGAATAGTCAACAGAGTTGTAACTTGAAAACAGATAAATTGCTTTATAAATAGGCATTTGGACATTGAGTTAAACCAATTAAAAGTCAATAATAAATTATCTTACACAAAGATAAATTCCTCAGGAAAATCATCTATTCTGTAAAATTCTTCTATTATCTATAAGTCAATAATTTCTAATCTCTCTTCATTCTTAAATACTACTACCCTTCTAGCTAATACAAGATTTCAACATTCAGGACGTCTTTATTTTTATATTCTCAATCAGTTAACAAGCATTTTTTTATTTTTTCCTTAATAGTATTTTATTTTTTCCAATTACACGTAAACAAATTTTAACATTCACTTTAAAAAATTTTTGAGTTCTAAATTTTCTCTCTTCCTCCCTCCCCTCCCCCTTCCCTAAGATACTAAGCAATTTGATATAGGTTATGTATGTGCATATTTCCATATTACTCATTTGTGAAAGAAGAAAAAGAACCAAAGGAAAAAAAAACATGAAAAAAATAAAATTAAAATAGTATGATTCAATCTATATTCAGACTCCATCAGTTTTTTTTTTTCATCATGAGTTCTTTGGAATTGTCTTGAATCATTGTATTGTTGAGAATAGTTAAGCCATTCACAGGTGATCATCACACAATGTTGCTGTTACTATGTGTAAAATTCTCCTGATTCCACTCACTTCACTCCACATCAGCTCATGTAAGTCTTTCCAGGCTTTTTTGAAATCCATCTGCTCATCATTTCTTACAGCACAATAGTATTCCATTATATCTACACACCACAATTTATTCGGCCACTCCCCAGTTGATGGACATCCTCTCAGTTTCCAATTCTTTGCCACAACAAAAAAAGAGCTGCCATGAATATTTTTGTACTTGTAGGTCCTTTTCCCTTTTTTGTGATCTCTTTGCTGATCAAAGAATAGACACAGTTTGATTGTCCTGTGGACATAGTTCCAAATTGCGCTCCAATATGGCTGGATCAGGTTAACAAGCATTTATTAGGCATCTACTATGTGTCAGGATTATAATCTGATCTCTGGAGACACAAAGACATCAATGAAATTTCTTAAACTCAAAGAGCTTATCTTCTATTGGAAAAGACAACATGGACACTTACACACATATATAAAATAGATATGAACTAATGTATATAACATATATAATATGTATATCACATATAACATAATTATAACATATAACATATAACACACATAATAATATAATGTATATAACATGTATATAAAATAAATATGAAGTAATCTGGGAAGGGGGAGACATTAACATCTGAGGAAAGGAACCAGGAAAGGGCTTCATGTAGAAAGTGGTGGTTGAGCAGAACTTTGAGGGAAAGCAGGGGTTCTCAAAGGTGGAGGTTGGGAAAAAATGCATTCCAGGAATGGAGACAAGGGCATAGAAAAGGGAGAGGGGATGTCATGTGTGAGGGCCTATTTGGCTGGACTACAGACTGCAAGAAAGGGAGTAATATATTGTGACATTAGAAGTATGGGTTGGAGCCATGTTTGTAAAGGAGTCGAAAAGTCAAGGTTTAATATTTGATCCTAGAGAGCCACTGGAGTTTCCTGAGTTGGAGGAAGAGAGGGCTGACATGGTAAGTCATTTGCTACAGGAAAACAGTTGTGAGGGAAAATGAGAGGCTGGAAACAGGGAAACCAGATAGAAGACAGTTGCAGCAACCCAGGATAGCTTAAGAGGCCCTCCACCAGGATAGAAGCCGAGTGAGTGGAAAAAAGGAACCGCTCTTAGAGAAGCTGTGACAAGATTGATAACAGGCTGCTTCCTCCAAAAGCTCTCTCTAATGAGTTGAGCACTTTGCAAACCTCGAAGTGCTATATAAATATATCATTATTATTCTTATTACTATTATTTATTACGATAGTCTCCCTAACTTTAACACAAATTCGGTTAATTGTACATCAAGTACTTGTATGTGTAGACTACAAGCAAAAAAAGCAATTAGTTATATTTTTCATTGCCAGCCAGGATGCTTTCAGGTTTCTTTACTCCTTTTCTCAACTGTAGTTAGCATTTGTTCAGGAAATGCAAATTAATTTTAATATGAACATATGAAAACTATGATCAGAAAGGTAAATCTGCTGTAAGAGAAAAGAAAAGCCAATAGTGCACACAAAACATTCAAACACTGATGATGATGATGATGATGATGATGATGATGGAGACAATAATAAATAAGCGGCATTTATGTAATACCTACTCTATGCAAAGCACTACACTAAGCACTTTAAAAATATATTATTTCATTTGATTCTCACAATAGTTCTGAGAGTGAAGGGCTATTATTATCCCCACTTTACAGATGAGGATACTAAGGCAGACAGAGGTAAAGTGTCTTGCCTAAGGTCATATTGATAGTCAAAGTCTGAGGCTGAATTTGAACTCAGATCTTCCTGACTCTAGGTCCTGCATTCTATCTACTTTGCCACCTAGCTGCCTTTGAGGATTATTAATTATCCACTGAGGATAATTAATAATCATTCATTGTTTAGGATTTTCTACACCATTATTGCCTTCACTAACAAGGACAACTGAAAGTTAATTATCATAATATTTAGAATTAAAAAGGAAATTGGAGACCATTGAATCCAACTCCCTTATTGTAGAAATGAAGAGAATAAGGCCTAGACAGGTTAAGCAATTTGTCCAAATTTCACATATAAAAGAGAAGAGATGGGATTTACACTAAGCTCTTTCAACTCTAATTCCTGTGCTTGTTTCACTATATGCTATGTTATATTGTTATTTGTACACATTTGTGCTAACTGTAGGGTTCTTGGTCATACATCCCTAGTGGAGTACAAGGTTCTTTTGGATAACAGCACTCACCAATCATTTCTAATCATCTAGTACTGTGATATGCACCTCTGCCTATCAGGTAAGGATTGGTAGCGAAGCAGGGCAGCAAAGGATATAAGCATTTATATCGTACCTACTATGTGCCAGGCATTGTATTAAGCACTTTACAAATATTATCTTGTTTGATTCTCACCACAAACTGTAGAGGTAGATGCTATTATTCCCTTTTTACAGCAGATGAAACTGAGGCAGACAGAGGTTGGTGATTTGCACAGGGTCACACAGCTAGGAAGTCCCTGAGGCTGAATTTGAACTCAGGTCCTCCTGACTCCAGGCCCAGCGTTCTACCCAATGAGCCACCTAGCTGCCCAAATACATTGATTAACATAGTGCCTTGCTGAATAAATATTTGTTGAATTAATTTTGCTGTGCTGCTAAACATTGTAACTACTTTAAAATTTCACTCAAAACTATAATACTAATCCTCTCAATAAATGCTAACAAGCTACCATTAAATTGAGTTCACACATAATTGTTGGATAAAAGCCATGAGGAAAGTCAGAAGATACAGTTTATGGTGCATAGAAACTAAACTTTGGAAAAATTTTACACTCCCATCCTGATAGAACAAGATTTCTTTGCATCTAAAGAATTATAGTTCTCCATCAAGTCTCAAGTCATCCAGCAATCTCCAAACAGACGCATTTCCTAACCACAAGGACTCACTCACTGAACAGTAAACAATAATGCTCTCACTTCTCCATTCCACATTTTTTTTGCCTTTCACCCAGTCTAAAACATTCTTAGGGCAAAGCCACAATAATTCTAAACATGAAATGGAAATCTGAAACCAACGCTTAAAAAAAAAATCTAAACAAGAAGTCTGACCAAACAATCTAAATGTTCATCCACAGTCCCAAGAGACTTGCGCGACTAAACCCTAACTTGTCCCCTTACAATCATCGACAAATCCTGCTAGGTCAGAGTTATCCTAATTTCGATCACTATAATCTGGTAGATTACCCAATAATTTCCTGTATAAAGATAAACTGTTAATGGAAGAATCCCTTTTCAAGGGATTCATAAGTTAGTTTGCTTACATCCTAACTCCAAAAACTGTATGAAAATTCTAAAATCATAATAAAGAGACATATCATGTTAGTCTTTAAGGAAAATAAGCAGACAAAAAATACTGCCTTATGTACTTTCAAAGAGGAGGTTCTCTACAGCTATTATTTATTCAGCCAGATAGAGCTGATCAACAGGGCCTCAACTGTGATTATGTAGTCTGTTTTTCAATGTGCATCACTTCCTTATTCCTTATTGCTTATGGAAGCATGACAGACCAAACATTAAACTACAAATAGATTTTTTTTTCATTGTGTACTTATGTTCAATATTTTTGGCTCAAAGGAGGCCTTTGACAAAACAGTACTTCAAATTAAAAGGAAGAATGAGAAGGTATAGAATTAATTTTAAGTTAAAAACTGGTAAGAAGGAGAGCAATGAGTTCATGAATTCATCAATGTTTTAAAACGTAAATTGTATCACAACCAAGAAAGAAAAATATATGGGATTATTTTACTATTCTAGTTACTATTATTAAACTGTAATGTTCCTAAGGCTTTTAGATGTTCTCTAACCCATCTCAGTCAATCAATAAACATTTGTTAAATACCTACTATGTGTCAAGCACTATGCTAAGGCAAAAAGCCTGTCTGTTCTCAAGGAGCTCACAATCTAATGGGGGAGATAACATGCAAATACCTATGTATAAACAAGATATGTTGTTGTTTTTGTTACTATTGTTCAGTCCTATCCAACTCTTCTTGACCCCATGAACCTCATTGTCCGTGGGTTTTTCTTGGCAAAGACACTGGAGTAGTTTGCCATTTCTTTAACCAGTGGATTGAGACAGAGAATAAGTGACTTACCCAGGGTCATACATCTAGGAAGTGTCTGAGGCTGGATTTGAACTCAGGTTCTCCTGACTCCAGGCCCAGTGCTCTATCCATTGCACTACCTAGTTGCCTCAAGCAAAATACAGACACGATAAATTGGAAATAATCAACATAAGGAAGTCACTAGAATTAAAGAGGAATGAGGAAAGGCATCTTCTAGTAAGTGGGATTTTATTCAGGCTTTGAAGGCACCCAGGAAAGCCAAGAGGAAAAATTACACATTTTTAAACTCCTGATAACTCAAAGAATTAAATCAAAATCGATTCCAAACAACAGCACCTCTACATCACAGCAAGCACTTTATCTAGCTTTATTTATTACATGCTCTAAAAAAAGAGCATTCTTGGAGTTGGGGCTAAATAATCTTATATTATCTCTGTTGTTTACACTAGCTGAAAGTTCCACATTCTCCCCTACATGAACAAACATTTAGCTAGACTCAAATGACACTATTTGAAATGCTATCAGTTCCTGATGAGGTGTCAGAGCTACATAACTCTATAGAAGCATATAGCTGAATCCCATTTATTTTGTATATAAAGATACTAACCCCTAGAAAGGGGATGTAACTCACCCAATGTCACTTAGTAAGTTAGGCTAGCCATCACTTAAATAAACCATTAGGCTGGCATCCAATCAATGGATTTTTTAACTCTTTTAATTACCCAACTATATGTTACAATGAATGATGAGTAGATTTCTACTGCTCTGTAAAAATTAAACATTTTACTACTTAATTTTCAGGCCTATATCCTTCCATCCAAAATATAAAAGTGTTACCGTCTTCTTTCTAAAAATCTTTCCTACATGATTCTCTGAACATAAGTTTTCTCATCAATAAAATAAGCAAACACTGAAATCCTAAGATTTGCTGAAACTAAGGCTCTATATATGGACAACAAGGTGACTCACCTTCCTGAGTTAAAATCTAGCCTCAGACACTTACTAGCTATGTGACCCTGGGCAAGTCACTTAACCCTGTTTGCCTCAGTTTTCTCATCTGTAAAATGAGGAGAAGGAAATAGTGAACCATGCCAGTATCTCTGCCCAAGAAAACACCAAATGGGGTCATAAAGTGTCAGATATAACCAAAAAATGATTAAACAACATGGCTCTATATTTGCAGGCAAAAGGAAAAATTTTCTTGAATGTAAAGTTAGAAATATTAAGGTAATAATAATAAAAATAATAATAGTTAGCTTTTATATAGTGTTTCAAGGTTTGCAAAGTACTTTAAAATTCTTCTCATTTTATCCTCAAAACAACTCTGGGAGGTAAGTACTATTATTATCATTCCCATTCTACATATGAGAAAACTGAGGAAAAGAGATTAAGAGACCTGTTTAGTGTCACATAGCTAATAAGTTTCTGAGGCCAGACTTGAACTCATATTTCCCTAACTTCAGGTTCAGTGCTCTATTCTCTGCACCACCTACCTGCCCAGAAAATGGCTTAAGTTTAGCCAAACCATTACAACAAGAATTCCTTATGAGGAAGTAAAAAACATTCATATTGTAGAATTTTTAATGTAGTACTATATTTAAGGTTATACTATTTTGTGACTTTTTTGGGGAGGGGGCTAGGCAATGGGGTCAAATGACTTGCCTAAGGTCACACAGCTAGTAAGGGTTATGTGTCTGAGGCCGGATTTGAACTCAGGCCCCACTGACTTCAGGGCCGGTACGCTATCCACTGCACCCCCTAGCTGCCCCAATTTTGTGACGTTTTGAATTTAATATATCATTAATATTTTGACTTGCTCAGTCATTTCAGTCATGTCTGACTCTTTGACTTCTTGGCAAAGGTACTAGAGTGGTTCGCAATTTCCTTCTCCAGCTCATTTTATAGATGAGGAACTGAGGCAAACAGGGTTAAGTGACTTGCCCAGGGTCACACAGCTAGGAAGTGTACGAGCCCAGATCTGAACTCAGGAAGATGAGTCTTCCTAACTTCAAGCCCAGTCCTCTATCCACTGTACCACCCAGCTGCCTTGTTATGACATTACTATATCATCAATATTTTGAATTAATATTTATCATCACTTCTGGCTGAGAGCATCTGGCTCTCAGATTTTCTTTTCCAGTCCTAACCTCTCTCCTGACTTCTAGTCTTACATCTCTAACTGTTGACTTGGTATCTCAAACTAAATGTTCCATAGACATCTTTAAACTCAACTCCAAAACTGAACTCATTATCTTTCCCTCAAAACCCTCTCCTCTTCATAACTTCTCATTACTGTGGAAGGCACCATCATCCTCCCACTCACTCAAGCTCACGATCTAGTTGTCATTCCTGACTCTTTACTCTCTCTTAACCCCATAGCCGATCATTTGTTAATTCTGTCCTTTCTATCTATACAACATTACATGCCCGCGCGCACACACACATACCCACACACGTAAACACACATACACCCACACCCACACACACACATACACACACCCATCCCTCTCTCCTCTGACACTGCCAACACCCTGGTGCTGGTCCTTATCACCTGCATTATTACATAGCCTGCTAGTTGGTCTACCTTCCTTAAGTCTCTCCAGTTCATTTACTACAACTATCAAACTGATCTTCCTAAAATGTAGATCTAACCATATCACTTCCTATTCACTAAATTCCAGTGGCTCTTTGTTACCTTCAGGATCAAATACAGAACCCTATATTAGGTTTTTAAAGCCTTCATAATCTGGTTTCTTCCTAACTTTCTTGTAATCCAATGGCATTTCCCTGGCTTCCATCCAGTCCCAGATAAAGTCTCACCTTCTGCAAGAAACCTTTCTCAGTCCTCCTTAATCTTAGTAGCTTCTCTCTGACCCTATTCCCAATTTATCCTTTCTATATCTTGTTTGTACATGATTATTTGCAGCTTATCTCTCTCATTCGAGGATGAACTCAATAAGAGCAGAGATTATTATCATTATTATTACTATTACTATTATTTTTATTATTGTTATTATGCCTTTCTTTGTGTCACCAGTGCTTACCACAACGTTCAGAAAATATTAGGTTTTTGATAAATACTACTTGACCGATGGACTGATTTTATTAGTTAGTAACAACATAGATACATTATAGTTTCTCCTTTGCTTATGTGATTTTAAATAGTCGGCTGCATTTTCTAATGTGATTTTATTTTTAAATTCAAGGCCCAAATTTTTTCCAGTGGAATATTGTCACTGAAGTGTTTGTTCAGAAACTGTTTAATAATGTGTTGATGACGTATTAGAGCTTGGACTCCATGACCTCTAAGGTCCTTCCAAATTTAAGATTCTGTGAAATGACTTTTCCTAACTAATAAAGGAACTTAATAAAAAAAAATTAATTCAAATTTGCTGGAGCATATCCACTGCCTCTAACCAGACTTAATCCATAAAGGAAAAGGCTCTAATCTAAACTTTGTATCTTCCCCAGAAGTGCTCGTACACAGAAAGTACTTACTGATTGACTGAATGACTGGAGTCTAATTAGGAACCAGAAACCCATAGACTGGTATTCTTACTTCAGTGAAAATCATGCAAACAGAAGGGCTGCAAGGACAGGATGGACTCACCCTACCTGGAATCTCTCCTGAGAGATGTCAAGGGTATCAAGATTGGGCTTGAACTGTGACAGCAGCTTATTCAAGAAGAGTCTATGCATAAAATCCCATAATCTCTTTTTTTTAAAAAAAAGGAAAAAAAATGAGCTGAGGAATAAGTAACAACTAGCTTGGTAGAAAAACTGCTGTTGTTGTTCAGTTGTTTCAGTCTTGTCTAACTCTGGTTTTCTTGGCAAAGATACTGGAGTGGTTTGCCATTTCCTTCTCCATTGGATCCATTTTGTCAGGCAATCAGAAGTTAAGTGACTTGCCCTGGGTTACACAGCTAGGAAGTGTCTGAGGCTGAATTTGAACTCAGCTCTTCTAGACTCCAGGCCAAGTGCTATATGCACTGAGCCACCAACTGCCTCAGAAAGATTAAGATAGCATAATCAATTCAATTCAATAAACCTTTACTAAGCACAATATGTAAATTTTTTACATTGTGGCAAGATGCCAGAGTAACAGTGAACTATGTTGGAAAGAAAAATGATAAGCAATTTAGAAAGCCAAAGAAAACTTTGCCTCTCCAGTAACAGTGACCTTTTTGAAGGCCAAAAGAAAGATTTTCAACATATAGATAATATGTGTCATTAACAGTGGCTGAATTTAACCCCATAAATATAAATTTTTGCCAAACCACATAAAAACTTCTCCAAGAAGCAAGTTTTTCCTCAGATGGTTGATCCCACTGTGGTAACTTTGCAGTCTTATTTCTGGAAAAAATTTAAAAAGCATAAAGGAAAGATTTTTTTCAAACCTTAAGGCTGAAAGAAAATGAACCCAAAATACTATTATACTAACACTTTTTAATTATCCACAGTGTTGAGGGACAGTGAAAGCCTAGATAAATGAAATCCACAGTTGATCCAAAAGAATTGTCCAACAGTATCAAACTCCTCACCCTGGAGGCCTTACTCTTAAGATTAACAGTAAATGAGAAATAATGCTTCATAGGACTTAGAACTGGAAGGGAACCTACAGACTGGTATGTGTCTCACATCCTATACAAATCATTTTCTGGAGGTGTTAACAAGGAGTTAAATGGCTATGATGAAGGGGAAAAGTAAGAAGAAGAAGCAAGAGAGTTAGATGACCCTATAAAATGGACTATTTAGCCCCATGAATAATCAAGAATTGGCGATTATATCATCCTTAGTTGAGTTGTTTAAGCTCTCTCATTATTCCCAATAAAAATGCGAAATGCTTTGATAGTCTAATAACCTCTAAGGATGAACTCTTCACACCTCTGCTAATTTACTATTAAAAAAGTCATTTAGAATCACAAATATCCAGGATATGAAGTCATAGCCTTATATTCTACAGGCCTAATATTACATTCCTGCTTTCTGACTTTAATGATTCAGGTGATTGTGTGTTAATCTGACCTCTTCTCCAAAGCCACCAACAACCAACTTAAGTATTGCTGGATGCACTGAGACTCGGGTATTATGGAGAGTAAAATCCAAGCTGGAGTCCGGTAATTGGTTTTCTGGCTTTATTGGTCAGAGAGAAGCTGGAGATATTCCAAAGGCAGCACATTTGACCCCAGGGAAAAGAGGAAGCAAGAAGAGGAACTAAACTAAACCTTCTCCTGCCAAAACAGCACTGAAAAACTCCAAAGAAGTTATAATCAGCCTTCCCTTAACTGGAACAAAGGATGTGTTAGATAAGTCAGAAGGGCCTAAAGACGATTGCAGGAATAAACATGAAATGGCTGTTTTAATAAGCAAATTAAAAGGGGGGGGGGGGAATTTCAGACCAGAAATTCAACAGTTCTTCCTTATCCCCTATTTCATTCTCTCTTCTTATATCTAAACTAATTAGCAGTCTGAGCTTCTTTTAAAAGGGGAAAAAATACAGCTTACTACAAAACAAAAGATTATAATGAAAATTCAGGCATTTACTGTAGTCAAGAAACCATTTCTATTTTTTGGTCTTTATTGGGGAAAAAAAAAAAACATATGGTCAGAGGTGAAGCTGTCTCTGTCAGGGAGGTCCAAACTCCACCCTCTGTGCTGCTTTAACAATCATTTTGCAAGGAAACTAACTACTGTTTTATTATTTACCAAAGCAAGCTAGTTAGTTAATGATCAGCATGGCATTCTCCACTCCTAGTTACCCTTTAATTCAAACTAAAAAACACTGCATCAGGAAAATCAGTATGGGCATTTTTAGATCCTCCAATTCAGGAGATATTTTTAACTCTGAGCTTTCCATCCCCCTCACTCTTCAACTTCTATGCAGAAAACCAAGATCACCAGAGGATGGCTTCACCTACTCCATTCACTGAAAGGGTAACTTTAGAACAAGACTATTGCCGGCATTTCAAAGCAGCTCAGAAGAGTTCCCTGGCATCTGCTGTGAAACTAGGCATGGGGCCAAACCTATCCTGATTCCGATTCCCTGAAAAGACCTGCAGGGGAATTCAAACTTTGCAATCCTGAACTACAGGGAAACATTAAAGAAATCACCACTCCCCACAAAGGATTCACATAGATATATTTAGTATACACACACACACACACACACACACACACTCTTATTTTCATAGGTAGACAGATAGATAGCTACTGTTATTCAGTCGTTTCAGTCATGTCTGACTCTTGGTAACCCCATTTAGGATTTTCTTTTTTGGGGGGGGCGAGGAAAGGCAATGGGGGTTAAGTGACTTGCCCAGGGTCACACAGCTAGCTAGTAAGTGTCTGAGGCTGAATTTGAACTCAGGTCCCCCTGACTCCAGGGCTGGTGCTCTATCCACTGCGCCACCTAGCTGTCCCTTCCATTTAGGATTTTCTTGGCAAAGGTACTAGAGTGGTTTGTCATTTCCTTCTCCAGCTCATTTTACAGATGAGAAAACTGAGGTAAATGGGGTTAAATGACTTGTTCAGGGTCACACAGCTATAGAAGTAAGTATGTGTGTGTGTGTGTGTATATAAATATATATGGAAACACATATATGTGTGTATAGAAAGAGAAATATATAAATGTGTATATGGAGAAATATATGTATATATAAGTAGATATATATGTGTGTCTACATATAGAAATGGACAGCTACTGGCACAGTGAAGAGAGTGCTGGATCTGGAATAAAGATGAATCATTTTCCTGAATGCAAATCTGACCTCAGACACTTACTAGCTGTGGGATCCTTGGCAAGTCACTTAACCCTGTTTGCCTCAGTTTCCTCATCTATAAAATGAGCTGGAAAAGGAAATGGCAAACCATTCCAGTATTTCTGTCAAGAAAACCCCAAACAGGGTCACCAAGAATTGGAACGGCTGAAATGACTGAACAACAAAATATACAGAAATCTGTTTCTGTGAATATATAGAAATATGTATATATATAAAAATATGTATAGAGAGAAATATGTGTGTACATATATATGGAAATATGTGTGTTTAGATATAGACATTGATATAGCCTATAGATCTATACCTAAATGCAGACATAGATATAGATACATTCTTCACAAAGTCCTTTTCTCACAACCACCCAGAGAGGCAGGTCATGGAAATATTATCCCTATTTTATAGATGAGGAAACTGAGGCTCAAAGCAATCAGGTAATTTGTTGAGTAGCTAGTAAGTGCACAAGTCAGGCCTCAAATCAAATGTCACAAGTGCTAGATCAGAAATCAGAAGGGCTTGGCTCAAATCCTATTCCTGCTCTTTAACGACCTGTATAACTTCAGGCTTCACTTTACCTGTCTGGACCTCTGTTTCTTCATTTATAAGATGGTTGGACTAGGTGATCTGTGAGTCTAGCACTAAATCTATAACCCTAAGTTATTATAGGGAAATAAGGAAAAGGAATAAGCATTTACATAGCACCTACTACGGGTCAGGCACTGTGCTTTGCAAATATTATTTCATTTGTTCCTCACAACAACACTGGGAGGTAGGTTCTATTATTATCCCCATTTTACAGATGAGGAAACTGAGGCAAAGTGAGTGTTAAGTGACTTGCCTAGAGTCACACAGCTAGTAACTACCTGAGGCTGGATTTGAACTCAGAGCTTCCTGACTCTAGGCCCTGGACTCTATCCACTATACCATCCAACTGCCTCTATTATACTCATCTGCCTTAAGAAAATTGCAAGAGCTTCTGGTATAAATCTGTAACAATTTGAAGATGTGATGAAGGACCAAGATCTCACTATAGACCCATCCTGCGAACTGAAGATAAAGAAGTTTCTGCTTGGTCCTACACATAAGGTGACAACATTATGTGAATCCCTAACCTAAGCACATGTTATTCTAGCATGGAATAGGGTACCATGTCCCCATTTGGGTTAAAACTACCACTCCTGTCAAAGTGTTGCTAATAAAGGGGCTTATCATTCTTCAAAAGATACTGATTAAGCACTTATAATATGCAAATGACTGCTGCATCAACGGCTCCGTCTCCATCTTTCTGCTATATTCCCAAACATTTTCCAAGACCCTACTCAAATGTGTTTCCTCCATGAAGGCTACCCTGATCTCCCAAGTCAGAAATGATCTTTCCTTCTTCAGAATTATTATGTTACTTTTTAGCTCTTACATATATACTCCTATCAAGTTCTATCTTGTATCAGGCAATTTCTATAGTATCTCACATGCCTAAATTAGACCATAAGCTTCCTGAAGACAGGAATTATCTAATGCCTCTAGGCTTCACCAGACTGCCATAGGGGTCTATGACACAAAAACTTAAGGACTCTTGCCCTAAAAAGAATCTCTATGCTATTAGCAGTTTCAGTAAGAAAAAAAAATTAGAGAAATAAAGCCTTCTTATGATTGTAGGAAGTGATATTATAGTTTATTGGTTTTCATTTAGGAACACACATACCCTGTGAAGTATATATTATAGTTATTGTCCCCATTTTACAACACGAAACTGAGGCTTGAGAGATTTTAAGAGACCTGCCCATGGTCACATAGCTAGTAAGCATTAGAGATGGGATCTGTGTTCATGTGTGTCCAGCTTTCTAATCATTATACCACACTGTTCCTCTACAGCTTAGATAAGAACTAGCATTTACATAAAGCTTCAAGGTTTGTAAAGCACTTTACAGGTATAACCTCATTTTCCCCCCTTACAACACCCCTAGAGGGTAGGTGCCTCATTTTACAGATGGGGAATATCAACCTGACAAATAGGAATTGGAGACTGACCAGGACTGGGGAGTATGGAGGCAATGATAATACAGAAGAGCATGAAGTCCTGATGCCATTCAATGATGCCTTTCCTCTTTTCCTTTAAACCTTCATACAATACTCAGTATACCACTTGACTACTGTCAAGCAATAAAATGTAAAGATCAATAACTCGTTCTCCTTAAACCATCCCAATAATTTGGGTTTTAAAACTACTCTAAAACTTTCAGAAGTGTTCTCAAGTTTACCAGGGAAGAGATATGAAAAACACAAAACTCAGCCAAAACAAGTTAGAAAAAGCAGCTAGTGATGCCTACAACTCAACAGCAAAGGCAGCGATGACTAGAGAAAGGGACTCTGAATAACTTTTCTAATTTGGAAGGAAAAGTTTTACATCTGAGATGATCGTGACTCCATTATTTTATCTCCTTGCATCATATCTGGCAATTTTCTCAGCCTTGCAAGCCTGAGATCTGAGGGGGTCAGAAACCAGAAAGGGCATCTGTTCCAGAGTTTGGTGCCCAGTTTTCTGTCTGGAAAAGTAACAAAACAAAAAACAAAACAAAAAACCCCAACAACTCACAAAGGCGACAATGTGCAATAAAATGCGGCACCAAAAGAATTAGAGAGGCCGTGAATGTAATTTTTTTAAAAGTCATGGTGGGAGGACTCAGGAAATAATTGCTTAAGGAAAAAGGACATAAGGAAATTAAGTTTGAGGAAGAAAGTGGAATGAAGGATAGCTAAAATCCTGAGTTATTTTCTGTAAACTTGAGTCTTGTTAAAAGTCTATTTTAGATTGATAATTCGAAGTTACTCTGACAAACCCTAGGCTGAAGTGAACACTTTTACTGAGGAGAACCAGACACTTTTAATCCAAAGAGGGGCCTGGGTGGGCCACCCACAATATAAGAGAAATATCTATAGTCAGGATGACTTTGTAAAGTGTCCTGGCATTTTTCTCCATATGATGGTTCTAGATTGTCTACCCACAAATCTGTCCTGCAATATTTTTAAAGTGCGGAATGACAAGGATGGAAGAGTATAAGGGCATATGCCAAGAGGGAGATCTCACAAACCTCAATACTGGTTAAGCCCCATAGCATCTTATTTTGTAATACCTAAATGGTTTTTAAGAGTCTGCTTTTGTAGAATTGGGGCTTTGTCAATTTTGATATAAATTCAGCATGAAGAAATTTTTGATATGCTTTTAAAATACACCTGGTTTGGAGAACCTTATAGAAAAACTCAAATATTCCCACAGAAAGAGATTCCCCTTTCCTTAGAGTTTTAGATGAAAATGTCCACAAAAAATATGTAAACCAATAATCCCTAAAAAGGGATCCTTCGTGAGTCTTGAAATAAATTTCAAAAGGTCTGTGAATTTGTATAGGAAAAATAAATATATCATTATTACAATATAATTTGTTTCCTTTGTAATCCTATGGATCATACTTTATCCAAGGGTGGGGAATTTATGGCCTTGAGGCCACATGTGGCCCTCTAGGTCCTCAAGTGTGGCCTTTTGACTGAATCCAAACTTCACAGAGCAAATCCCCTTAATAAAAGGATTTGTTCTGTAAAACTAGGACTCAGTCAAAAGGCCACACTTGAGGACCTTGAGGGCCATATGTGGCCTCGAGGCCACAGGTTCCCCACCCCTGCAGGTTTATGCATTTAAAAACATTAATCTGAGAAGGGGTCCCTAGGCTGCCACAGGGGTCTATGAAACAAAAAGTTAAGAACTCTTGTCCTGAAAAAAGTTTCTATGCTATTAGCAGTTTGAGTTTAAAAAAAAAAAAAAAGGCAGCGAGAGAAGCCTTCTTAGGATTTCAGGATGTGATATTGAAGTTTATTGGTTTTCATTTAGGAACATACATAGCTATTTTTAGTTTATGATTCTTGACATCCAAGGCATTGTGAAAATACTTGTCCCAGCTGTTCCTGAGCAGATGCCAAAGAGTAAAAAACTGAGAAGCAGGACCAACATTGATGCCCCTAGAACTTAATTCAGGCCTCAACCCTATGTTTTCATTTCTTTAGTATGGATTTGACATCACACAAATACAATCAAATGAAAACTCATTGGAGATACTATCTAGATACTTGTTATATCTTAAGACAATCACGTTATCTGTCTTGGAAATTATTCTCCCCACCCCTTCTCCCCCTGACACACACCCAATTGAGCTTCCCTACCACCACCCTGTCAGAAACCAGGGAAGAAAGAAAATTACATGGTTTCTCAATAGATAGCAATGAAATATTGTCATGGAAAATAAACTAAAAAAAATCTGGGAAGCAGGTGGGACTAGTTCCAACGTGACTGACAAAACAAGGTGTGACTTTGTTATGGCCCCAGAGGAACAGAAGGCACAGGAGAATGGGCTCTGATTATTAAGAGTACATCTGGGTGGCAGAAGTAGAAGGGGACCCATGGGAGTCGGGGGTGGGGAAGCATCTTGAAAAATAAAAAATGAGAAAAGAAACAAATTAACATTCAAGTAACAAAAATGTTCAGATTTTTTTTAAGGTAGAAAATATTGCTGGAGAAAGGTCAGTTGTGTATTATATTACATTAAATGAATATGTGTTCTTTTTCATTACCAGAGAACTGAATAATTCTAAAAAGATGAAAAGGACCAAAAGAAAAAAAAAACCCAAACCATCCCTCCCATCAAGGGATTACAACATACAACAAATGGCTTAATTTTGTAAACCATAATGTCTCATACTCTGGAGGACATAAATAAGGAAAGATTGGGTGGGACAAGTACACTTCATAAGAACAACAAGAACCCAAAAAAAGGTGTGGTTCATAAAATAATCACTTGGTTTCTAAAATCCTCTTGTAAGCTTGTTAGAAAAGGGGTATGCTGTGACTGGATGCATTTACAATTCTCAGTCAATGATATTAATCCATGACTGTGAGGAAGAAAGGCCATTTCTGTGTCATAAAGACTGGAGATCAAAGAAGGAGGGTTCAAAGGTCACCCCTACTCTAAAAAAATAGAGCCTTATAATGTATCAGAGCTATAATTTCAGGTGACAATGAAACAAGGCCCAAAGGGAGTTATTTGTGACCTTTATTGAGGTCGTTGGTTATATTTGAATAGCTCACTGAAAGTCAGAATGGTAGAAAACAAGTATCTTGAGTGTGGGGCATGTGTGTGTATGTGCAATTTTATGTAATTAGTAGTTAATATTTATTAATTAGTAGAACATTATTTTTCAAACCATAATTTTAGCACACATTCTTGAAGAAAATATATCAAAAAATACTGTTTTCATTCATTTATCATTTTCTATTTTGAAATCATGAACCCTTCCAGCAAAGAAATAAATATATATGAAATGAAAGAAATTCTATTTCAGCTTAATATATAATCAGAGCCAAATATGTGCCTGTTTTTAATGTGAAAGATTTTAAAGTGATTGTGCTTTTCCAACAATTTTCACTATTTCAGTCTCCCAGAACCTCTTGGCCTGCCTGCTGTTCCCTGAACTCTGCATTCCATATCCTGACTCTTTGCCTCTGAAGATGCCGTCCCCTTACCCTCCATAGCTGAAATGCTTTTCCTCCTGTATAGAGGCTGCAGACACTCTACCTCTTCTGGCTTTCCCTTTACCCATCTCTCTCCCTTGATCCTTCCAATCTCAGATCTCCATTAGGGCAGGCCACCCTCTCCCCCATTACTTTCATTTCAGCCATCTTCCATGAAATTAGTATACATTCACATTTGTTATTAGCTATTTCATATAGGTATGCCCTCTCTCCTCAACTAAATGGTCAACCCTATGAAGCACATCTATTTCTCTTCTATTCCTTATATCATCCAGTAAGAAGAGTGAGGTGCACACTACAGTCACTAAATAACAGTTGAGGATTGGTACAATAGCTTTATTTGACTATTATGCATTTGAGAATTATGTTGTATTCCATACCCACCATAGTAATCCAACCCATTTCCATTTTAGCTATACTATTTACAAAGGAACTGGTTGATAAACATTTAAGCAAATCAATGTTTGGGGGAATTCTTACAAAATGTAATCCTTTCCCTATTCCACTCAGTTCGACAATAGCTTTTTTCTTACTGAATACTTCTACTCAAAGCTACAGAAGACATTATAAGAACTTTGGAATTTCCTATCGTTCTGGTACAGTGAACTATGCCGAGTCAGGACTGGGACATTTATAAAGATAATGGTAGAAAATTAGTAATGTCCAGTGTAACTAAGAAAAGAACAAGTGGCCCCCTCCAGTGGAAGGTAAATTTTGCTTGATAGTATGCATATCACAGGAAATGGTCATGATTTATCCAGCCATTGCTTGTAACTCAGCCAGAGATTTGTTTTGACAGCACCACAAAGAATTCTAGAAGCTCAGAATTACAAGTTTCTTCATAGGTCTTCAAGTCAACCCTTTTTTTTTTTAAATTTTGAATTTAACACATACCAAACACAACTACTATTTCCATATACAAAGGTTGTAGAGGGCTGGTGTCTTGTTGATCTGTTCATATGGGTTTTCAATTAGAAAGAAATAAGAAGGAAAAAAATCATCCCCCATATTTTTTGCTAAGCTAGATACCACAGAAAGTAGCATATATGACACAAGGAAAATAAGAATATCAGCAGGAATATCAGCAGAGAAATAGGATTCTGTATATGAAAAAGTCTTAGTAATTACAGACTGTTATCCACATAAATGTACGTTGCATGAGTAATAAAAAAGAAAACAAAATGTCTCAAAGACTTGATTGGCTATGACTAGTGATTATAACACGGCAAGGGAAGGAAGAATAGGAAGGAAGAAAGGAAGGATTTGTCTTTCATTTAAACAAAACAGATTAAAGCAATGTACATCAAGAAGACAAACTTCAGGAAGGAAGACCATGAATCAAAATGGGCAGGCTCAGTGACAGCATTTGGGAGAAGAACAAAGAAGGAAAAACAGAAGCTTTAGTGTGATAGGATGATATATAGATAGACTTATCTGGTTATAAGGAGGAAAAGACCAGGGAAATAAATCAGATTGCTGTAGTTCAGTTAGTTATTTCAGTCATGAATGACTCTTTGTGATCCCATTTGGGTCTTTCTTGGAAAAGATAACTGAAGTCATTTGCCGCTTTTTTTTTTTTTTTTTGGCGAGGCTATTGGGGTTAAGTGACTTACCCAGGGTCACACAGCTAGTAAGTGTCAAGTGTCTGGTCTGAGACCGGATCTGAACTCAGGTTCTCCTGACACCAGGGCCGGTGCTCTATCCACTGCACCACCTAGCTGCCCCTGCCACTTTCTTCTTCAGCTCTTTTGACAGATAAGGAAACTGAGGTAAATAGGGTTTACTGACTTGCCCAAGGTCACACAGTTAGGGATTGTCTGAGATCAGATTTGAACTCAGGAACATGAGTTTTCCTGACTCCAGGCCTGGCACTCTATCTACTGCACCATCTAATTGCCCATTAATAAGTCAGGGGAATGCTAATGGAGTAGATTTGGATGTCAGCGGTTCATTTGACAAAGTCTCTCATAATATATGAAATCTCTCACTTCACCTCTAGCTCACTCTTAAGTTTGCTCCCCTTCCACACAGCTTATCCCAGTATGTTCTGTCTTCCCCTATTAAAATGTAAACTCTTTGAGCAGGGACTGTTCTTGTTTTTTGGTTTTAAATTCCCAATGTTTAGCATAGTGCTTGACATACAGTAAGTGCTTAATCAATGTTCAATTCATCTGTCTATTTTTCTAGTATCTTTATGGATAATATAAAATTAGATAATGTACTGATTTTTCTTCTTGTGCAACTAGGGTTTTCCTCCCTATAGGCACTTTAGAAAAGTCAGGATGTCCAGTTTATTTCTCTAGCTATCTTTTTTCCTATACTTCCCTCCATCCCCACTCATCCAACTACTACTATGTCACCTTTTCTACTCAATAAATTCCAGTGGCTTCCTATCACCTACAGAATCAAAGCCCTTCATAACCTAGCCCCCTCCTATCTTTCCAGTCTTCTTACACCTTACTCCCCAATACATACTCTTCGATTCGACGACACTGCCCTCTTGGCTGTTCCACAAACAAGACACTCCACCTTTCAGCTCTGGGCATTTTCTCTGGCTGTTCCTCCATGCCTAGAATGTTCTCCCTCTCCATCTCCACCTACTAGTTTCTCTGGATTCCTTTAAGTCCCAACTAAAATCCCATATTCTACAGGAAGTCTTTCCCAAACCCTTTTATTTCTAGTGCCTTTCCTTCTCTTAATCATTTTTTATTTATGCTGTATATAGCTTTTTCCATCTGTTTTTTTTTGATTATCATCTCCCTCATTAGATTGTGAGTTCTTTGATGGCAAATTGCCCTTTGCCTTTCTTTGTATTCCCTGAGTTGATAGAAATGTTAAAATTATTAGGACATAACTGAATCACTTCAGATTATTGGTAGAAGAGATCATTTTGTTGAGTCAGTCAATACACATTTATTATGTGTTTATGATGTGCCAGGTACTGGGAATACAAAGACCAAAAGGCTGAGGGTAGTACCAAAAAAGGTACTCCAATTCTCAAAGCTAATGGTATGTGAGATGCTTAAGCACATGCCTTCAACATCTGTAATGAGTACAAAAACAAAGATCACTACAACAAAAAGCACTATGAGTATTATGGGCTCTTGAATGGTAAAACATCATCTTGTTCTGGTTGACATTTTATGAAACATAAGACTAAAGACTCAATAATCAGACTTATTTTTATACTCAGGATGCAGTTTTTCTGACCTAAAAATTAGCCCCAAATAAAACGGACTTTAAAAAAATGAGTTAGCATCATAATTTCTAAAATTCAACATGTGGCAAGGAAAAAGAGGGACAGCTATGTAAAACAGATGCCTCAGACAGGGAGATACCTGATGGCAGGCCCCTGCCTCAAGGAAGATCCCTGCATGCACACTACTCAAAGAACACAGATATACTTGTGCAAGGTCATCTTAAGGTGTGAATGATTACAAATTTAATTTAGAAGTACAAGCTTATAATATGAAAATATGGTTTGCATGATTTCACATGTATAATTGATATCATTTCACTTGCTTCTCAGTGAGTGGGGGAGGGGTTGGAGGGAGAGAATGCGGAACTCAAAAATTTTTTTTAAAAAATGCTTAAAATAAATAAATAAACAATAAGTCAAAGTTTAAAAAAAAAGTGCAAGCCTATAGTGGAGATTCTAGATGAAAATATTCCAAAAGAGCAGATTTGTTTTAGATTAGCAGGAACTTGGCTTTAGAGGAATTCATAAATTAAGAAAGACCTTTCAGAGAGGTATAATTGGGGTCATGTGCCTAAGTGAATAATGTTAAGTGGAAGGCTAAGAAAAACTTGGAAAGGCTTATATGAACTGATGCTGAGTGAAGTGAGCAGAAGTAAAAGAATATTGTACAATAATAGCCACATTGTGAGATGACTAACTTTCATAGACTTGGCTGTTCTCAGCAATGCAAAGATCTAAGACATCTCCAAAAGACTCATGATGGAAAATACTATCCACCTCCAGAGAAAGAACTATGGCATCTGAATGAATATCAAAGAATACTATTTGATCTCTTTTTTTTTCTTTTGTTGTTTTGTTTTGTTTCTTGTTTCTCGTGGTTCCTCTCATTGGTTCTAATACTTCTTTACAATATGACTAATGCGAAAATATGTTTAACATGAATGTACATGTAGAGCCTATATCAGAATGCACGCCGTCTTGGGGAGGGGGAGAGGAAGAAAGTTGAGAAGATTGAAAACTCAAAAGCTTATGGAAGTGAACACTGAAAACTAAAAATAAATAAATAAATTAAAAAAAAAAAAAAGAACTCCTAGAACAGGGATTCTTAACCTTTTTTTTGTATCCTGGACAGATTTGGCAGTCTAGTGAAGTTTATGGATTCCTTCTCAGAATAATGTTTTTAAATGCATGAAATAAAATACAAAAGAGATCAATCATATTGAAATATAGTGGTCAAACTGAAAAACAAATTCACAAACTCCAGGTTAATGTTCTCTAACCTAGAGAAATGATCCTAGGGTAAACGAGTTGTTACCCCTCCCCACAAAGGATAAATGGAAGAGTAGAGAAAGGGTTGTTCAAGAAAGGAACTACCCTTGAGTTCATGAAAATGTATGTGTATTCAGTGTTGAAGAGTTAGAAAAAGGTTCTACTCCATTAGCATCATAGAGAGGTTTTCAAAATCAGTTTAAATATATATATCAGAAAAATTCTGTGGCTTTAAGGCTCTGTTTGATCTTAGGAGTATGGATTTGTATGCTTGGCAAATTTTATTAGAGAATCATTGAAACTTAAGGAAAAAATAATCCATTTACAAAGTATATTATACATAATCAATAATGCAATTGAAACGTCCACAAAAATTCATCTGGTAATTTTCCAGAATATATATTTATGCAAGTTTTACCTGGAAGTGTTTTGTTAGAAGCAGCACTCTGATGCCTCCAAAAAGTTATGGCAGACCGCTCTCTGTTCTGTAATCGATTTAACCTTTCTGCTAGTCCTCCCCTATTGAGGGAAAAAAAAATGTTTAAATTAGTCAAGAATTAGTATTCCATTTGGCAAAGAGGTAAACTATACAACAAGAGTAATTTTTGGTCCCCTTAAGTCAAATGTTTTAACCTTATAGGTATCCTGTCATAGAATTCTCCTCAGAGCTTTATCTCTATAATAGAGAGCTTTGACTTCTAGAGGAAAAAAAAGAAGAAGAAATATAGATCTGTACTTCTTTTGTGTTGGATCATTGTAACTTCAAGTTCAATCAATCTGTCCACAAGCATTTATTGAGCACCTACTACGTGCCAATCACTGTGATACATTCTGGACATTCAAAGACAAAAATGAAACAGCCTCTGATCTAGAGGAACTTAAATTTTATCAGAAGAAACAATATATACATTTATAGGTTCATGGAGAATATATATACAATTGATAAGGTGTTATTTGCATCAATAGGAAAACTCTAGGAGCTTTTCAAGTACAAACAGAGGCAAAATGCTACTACTAGTTGATATAATCATAGAAACGCTATAGTAAGAAGAAATGAGAATAAATGTAGAGGTAAACATATCATCAAAGATAAGACAAAATAAACTCTATCTGCATATAACATGAGGGTCTATTTAGAAAATACAAGTGAATCAGCAAATAAAATAAGACAACAACTTCATTAAGTCAGCAGGATACAAAATAAATTCACAAAAAATCATGAGTATTTCTATACAGTACTAATAAAAGCCAAGAAGAAATGGTATGACAAATTATAATCAAAGTAATTACAAAAAGCATAAAATATCTGGAAGTACTCTACCAAGACATATGGATCATACACAAATACAACTACAAAACACACTTGATATAAATAAAGGGAGATTTGCATAAGGGCTTGTATTTTGGATGTGCCAATATAGTAAAAAAATGACATTACCAGAGTCTATTTACAAATGTAGTGCTTAACCAATAATTGCCTACAGATAACTTTATAAAAAATTATGCAAAATATTTAAAAATTCATTTAGAAGAACAAAGGTCTAAACCTAAAGGGAAATAATGAGAAAAAGTACAAGTGAAGGGAGTATAGTATTATAAGACTTCAAACTATACTATAAAATATTAGACAAGTCAACAAAAGTCTGCAAGCGCTTACTATGTGATAGGCATGGTACTAAGTGCTGGGGATACAAAGAAAGGGAAAAATAATCTCTATACTCAAGGAAGTCACAATCTAATAGGGAAGTTAATATGCAAACAGCTATATACTAACAAGAAATATAAAGGATAAATTGGAGATAATCTCAGAGGGAAGGAATTACCATTAAGAAGGACTGGGAAAGGTTTCTCGGACAAGGTAGGATTTAAGCTGAGACATGTAGAGAGCTACGGAAGCCAGGAGGCAGACACGATGAGGGAGAGAATGTCAAGCATGAAGGATAGTCAGTGAAAATGTTTGGGGTTAGGAGACAGAGTATCTTGTTCCAGGAACAGAAAGTAGGCCAGAGTGGATTTTAAATTCCTTGGAGCCGGGTAAAACATCAAGTCAAGAGGCATTTAGTAAGTGCTGACTTATGGATCAGGCACTACACTGAGAGCTGGGAACGCAAATACAGCAGAAAATAAGACAGTTCCTTGTGCCCTCTAGGAGATAATTTTCTAATGGGGGAAGACAACACATAAAAGTTAGCCCAAGTGAGGGCATGGTAGAGAAAGCCTGGAGAGTCAGGAAAGAATGAAGACACGGCTGAGTTGAGCATTCTCCTTCAAATGGAGTTCCTCAGAAGAACTGGACAATTAAAGGAAAGGACCACAGGGACAGAGAGTACTTCCAGTGTAAGAAATCCAGAGGTGAAGTGAACTTCCATGGCATGAAAAATAAAGTCAGAGGGTCAGGAGGAGTAGGTGGAGTTGAGGAATGAGGGTTCGCCAGAAAAAATACCTAGAGCCTTGCTGCTCATGGAGCAGTAAGGAGGCTAGTGTCAATGGATTGAAAAGTATGTGTTGGGGATTAAGGTGTAAAGGTAGGAGGGGAATAGGTTATGAAAGGCTTTCTATGCCAAACAGAGAATTTTGTATTTGATCCTGAAAGCAATAAGGGAGCCACTAAAGTTTACTGAGTAGGGGAGTGACATAGTTGGACCTACACTTTAGGAAAATCACTTTGGTGGATACAAAAGCCAAATGGAGGATTTTATATTTGATCATGGGAGTGATGGGGAGGCATTATAATTTATTTAATAGCAATCATCAAAACAATTTGGTCCTGTTTAAAAAAAACAAACAAACCAGGAAAGGAGATCCTTAGAAGAGACCAGATACACATAAAGCAGGAGAGTCATTTCCCAAAAGATAAGCAGTTGAAGGATCTACACCAGGTTTTCAGAAGAAATTCAAACTGTAAATGACGACATGAAAATATCCTTCAAATCACTAATAACAAGAGAAATAGAAATTAAAATAACTAAGGTTTTACTTCATACTACGCCAAATGGCAAAGGTGACAAAAGAGGAGAAAAATCAATATTGGATGGGCTGTGAGAAATACTGTGGGAAGCTGTGAGATACCGGTGGAGCACACTGATAGAGGAATGGTTAGAAAATATCCATATATATATATATATATATATATATATATACATATATTACTACTGTTGTCCAGTCATTTCAGTGGAATCTCACTCTTTGTGACCTTGTTTGGGGTTTTCTTGGCAAAGAGTGGCTTGCCATTTCCTTCTTCAGCTCATTTGACAGATGAGGAAACCAAGGTAAACAGGGTCAAATGACTTGCCTAGAGTCACACAGCTAGTGTCTGAGGCTGGATTTGAACTAAGGAAGACTCATCTTCCTGACTCTATACCTGGTACTCTATCCACTGCCCCACCTAGCTGCCCAATATATAACTATAATGGGATACTATTGCACGGTATGAAATGATGAATAGAGAAAAACATGGGAAGATTTATATAGACTAATGAAGACCAAAATAAGCAGATTCAAGAGAACAATGTACATAACCATGGCAATGTAAACAAAAAGATCACTAAAATGAAGTAAAACTCTAAGTAACATAAAACCAATGAAGTTACCAAGGAAAAGATAATGAAACAGACCTTCTCTTGGCAGACAGTCAGAGCACTAATTATCAGATGTGGTCACTGCACTGAGTATTTTTGCTCAACTTTTTTCCTTTATCACAAGGCGAGATTCAATGTAGAGTGTCTATGTGAAATAATCATGATGTAAAGACATCAAAGAACAATAAGATTTTTTTTTTAAAAAAAGATTGACGATCAAAGTCAGCGTCTTCTTCACTTTTATCCATGTTCTATTCTTTTCAGCATCAAAGACTTGCTTAAACAGGTCACATTAGAGCTCTTCTAACTGTACCTTCCTTATCCTTTCTTCTAATTTGACCTTTTCTCAAATTAGTCTATAATCTGACTATAAATGAACAAGTAATTCTGAAATTACTCCTATCCACATCAATAATCAGGTACTTCCGGTCGCTTAAGATATATTTCATTTTGTGTGATATTGTTGAGTGTTTATCATGACTGGCACCAAAAGATTGTTTCTGGGAAAAATTATTCATAAGATATGAGGCTACATAAAACAAGGCTCTGGCCTCTTTAATTTCTTCATTCCTTTTTTCACTGTCCTGTGGCAACCAAAGATTAAGGATGATGTTGAACAGGTTGAGAATACCTTATCAGATTCTTTATAAAATTTCTCTACTTCTTCATCCTCTGCAACAAATGTTGGCACATAAGCAGTGATTATCTTAACAGAAGTCTTTTTGTTTATGCTCGTCATGAGCACTGAAAGATGAGACGGCCAAAACATCCCATGAAATTAATTTCTTGCGCTGTTACATATACCATGAAACCACTTATACCAACTTTTTCATTTCCCTCTGTAGAAACCTGTAAGCCAGTCTTCAATTTCACTGAAACTCTTCATTTCTTCTGGTTTCACTGATAGCAAGAATGTCACTCCTGATAAGGTTCAGTTCTTGTAGAAATATATCAATTTGTTGGTCTTTGAATAAGGATCTCATATTTAGAGTACCAAAAGTTATATCCACATACAGTCTAAATTATATGAATCCGGGACCCTTCTGCTTCTTTCCACCATCATCAATGCAGATTTGGAAGGGAGTAGCACAAGACTGGTGGTCATTTTGTATTTCTAAAAAAATTTTTTGTGGGTTGCTATGTCCATATTTCCTGGATTTCTTTGCCCTATTTAATGAGGAAAAAGTCCTTGGACAGCTGGTACATTCTCTTGCCAAAACTGTACTTGAAGCCTTTCCAGCGCAACTGGCATAACCTTTGGGAATCCAGGCGGACCTTCACACAAGAAAGAAGTATTGGTCTCAGTTTCCTCCCCTGTAAAGTGGGAATAATAATAATACCTATCTTCTAGGGTTGTTGTGAGGATCAAATGAAATAATATAATATATATCCAGTGTTTTGCAAGCCTTAAAGCATTACATAAATGCTAGCTATCATTATTATTATTAATATATTTTTTTTTTGCTTTTTGGTGAGGCAATCGGAGTTAAGTGACTTGCCCAGGTTCACATAGCTAGTAAGTGTCAAATGTCTGAGGCTGGATTTGAACTCAGGTCCTCCTGACTCCAGGGTCAGTGCTGTATCCACTACGCCACCTAGCTGCTGCCACTAGCTATCATTATTATTATTAACTACTAAAGAGCAGAGCAACTGTTGAAGAGAAACGCTATAGTAGCAAGGGACTATTCAGTAATCCCTGTCAACCATTTAAATCTCATCTGATCATTCAGAAATCTGTGTTTGATAAGCTAAATTTCCATAATCTAATTATGTCTACATGAAAATTTATAACGAACTTTAAAGTTTATAAGGCACTTACCACACATTAACATTATCTGTTTTATTTTGTTTTCATTTATTCTGTTAAATATTTCACAATTACATTTTAATCTGGTTCAGGCAGCACTTGTTAGCAACATGTTTGACATCTCTGAGTTAGAACAAGGCTAAATAGTACATGGCTAGAATCTCTACTGCCCTTTATGTCAAAATATTAAATACAGGATAAGAAAAAGACTGATTGGGCATGAACATGCTCAAAATAAAACAAAGATCTAAGGTAGAGCTAAAGGAAATCTGGTAATAAAATTAAAATAAAAGATCATTGTCTACTTTCTTTTAATTTGGTTTTCACAAGACTTTAATGGGAAATCCAATGTACCTACTCTAAGATAAAGGTTGTCTTTTGTGGGTAGAAATAGAGAAGGTAGAAATGACTAAAACAGAAAGAGTAAATGAAGGATGAGTCCCACAAAAATTGAGTAAGTTGAATAAAATTCTCTTAAGCAATTTTCTACACTGTGGGGTATGTGCATGTAGCAATATTAAATAACCAGTGTATAAGCAATATTATAAATACTTATATTTTTAATACTTACACAGAGGTGTAGAGCACATCTTATAAAAGGCCTTAATAGGGATAATGCCAAATTTTTCACTGATAGGTATGAAAGTACCTGTGATCAATGACCTATGAAACTACTGACCTACTTTATAAGATTAACTATCACCCATCCTGTAAAAGGCTTCACAAGTATAACATACAATATAAATTCAGTGATCCAAGTCAACCATTTACATCTGCTCATCTGATCATTCAGAAATCTGTGCTTGATAAGCTAAATTACCATAATCTAATTATGTCTACTTGAAAATTTATAGTGAACTTTAAAGTTTATAAGGCACCAAACACACAATATATTCTTTGAACCTCAGAATAACCTTGTGAAAGAGTTGTTACAGGTATTATTATCTCCATTTTATAGATAAGGAAACCAAACCTCAGAGAGATTAAGGGACTTGTCGATAGTTTTAGAGCTAGAAACCTTTATATTTGGTACCAAGTGTATAGCCCAAGTCCTTAAATGTTGTAGACATTTAGTAAGTATATGCTGAATGAACACAGCCCCTCAGGAAACAGCTCCAGAACAAAAATATAAACTATAATCACTTAATCCAAATACAAATGTAAGGAAAGGGAGATTTGTACCCCCCTCCCAGATCAGCTGAGATAATCACAAATGGTGAGATATTATAGTCAGATAACTTTGATAAAGTTATCAAAGACAAGAAAGGAGGTCAACAATGTCAAAAAAGCTACAAAGACGTCAAGGAGGATAAGTTGTGAGAAATGATCACCAGATTTGGCATTTAAGTGCTTTCACAGAGAAGTTTCAATAGTGAGATTTTCAAAAGATTGAAAGTTATTGGGAAATGAGTGGGTAGTAAGGAAGTGAATGTAAATGTAAATGACTCTTTCTAGGAGTTAGTGACCTTGGAGAGAGGGGTTTAGAAAACATTTTTTCTGACAACACTGTTAAATGGATAGTGCATTCATTATTATCAATTTACAAAAGTGGAAACTGAGGCTTACAAAGGTTAAGCTGCCTGCCCAGGATCACAGAGTTAGTAAGTACCAGGGCTGGGAAATGAACCCAGTTCATCTGATTCTTCAGCCTGCACACCTTCCACTACAATATGATGCCTCTCCAGTAGGTAGGTAAAAGGGAGCCAATGAAAGGTCCTTGAATAGAGGAGGGGTATGATAATAGCAGATCTCTGAGAAGACTGTTTAGGTAACAGTTCAGAAGATTAAACAGGGAAGAGACAGACTAGAAAAAGAAGACCAATTAGGAGGGTATTATATAGTCCAGAGGAAAAGAGATAAGTGTCTGAAACAATAAGGGTCCCAATGGTAATAGACAGATGGGGTTGGGTGAAAGAGATACTACAAATTGGTAGAAAGGCAGAACTTTGCAAATGATCAGATATGTAGGGTAAGGGAGAGGAAAGAGTCAAACATGACACCAAGGAAGGTGGTGGTGCCACTAAAGAAATGGGGCATATACTGATTAAGTAGGACAGAAAGCTCTATACAGAATCAAAAGCAAGCTAGCTTAACTAGCACATAGAACAGTGCCTGGCACAAAGTAGATGCTTAATTAATGCTTGCTAACATGACTTGACTAGTGAAATGATGTTAAAGGCTTATAAAAGAGCCTTCACTTCATCATATTTATTATAAGTGATGAAGAAAAATGACATCTTAAAACTGGTGGAGAATATTTGTTTGAACATATTCTCTCACTAGACTATTACCAAATGATTGGACATAGTTTCGCTATATAAATTCATGGTCCGCAAAATGGATACTCCATTGACACTGGTCAACATGTATTCATAACACACATGACACTTGTTTTTGATAATGATCAACTGCAGTGATAATGACACTGAGGAGGAAAGGAAAGAATAACAGCAAGAAACCAAGAATAAGCTGTGTCACTGAATCTAAAGGAGTACAGAGTGGTTACTACTAAAATTGTGAATGCTGAACGTGTAGAAATTCTCATGCAAATCATAGGCCTTCTTTAATTGTTTATAAGAATTGCAATCTTATTCTGCCAGTTTCCCCTTAAAAGCAGGCAAATAAGTTTTAAAAAACCCTAATATTTTAAAAATATTGGGGTTTTTAAAGAGAAAAACTACAAAAGCCAAGTAATATAAAAGTCATAAGTTTACCTTAATAGCTTCTTTTTCTTTTTCTTTGCAGAATCTTCTGGAGTCCTAGGAGCCTTATCTGTTTCTTTCTTAGGGGTATGTAAAAGCACCTGTGCAGATTTTATCCAGTCACTTGCAGGTCTTCCTTTGTCTTGTTCGAAATCTAATCCAAAATTCAAGTGGTATTTGTGAGCAACTCCTAAATTGGTGGGTAACACATTCTTTATGTCTTCCTGTTTTTCAACATCTGAGGAATATTCCAAAATTTCAGTGGAACTTATCTAGAGAAATGGAAGAGAAATGCAACTGAATCAGTAGATGACCTCATCTGTATATATTACCGTGGTTCTAGATCTCTCACGAAATGTAAAATGTCTACTAAAAATAACCCTAAAAATTCTATACCTTTACTAACAACCTCTATTCAGAAGCAAAAAAGGTACTACAGCATCACCAAGATGTAAATAAAAACAGTATTCTGATCCACGTATCTCTGCTCTAGTCTCATCAAGTTAGGCTGGATCTACGTTAATCCAATATTCAATAAATTCAAAGATACACATTGCTTATATTTAGAAAAGCACTGAGGAAATGATTGTTGTTATTGTTGTTATTGTTCCATCATGTTGGACTCTTTATAACCCCACGGACCATATCATGTCAATACGTAGGTCCATGGGATTTTCTTGGTAAATATACTGGAGTAGTTGCCATTTCCTTTTCTAGTGGATTAAAGCAACCAGAGATTAAGTAACTTACCCAGGGTCACACAGCTAGTGCGTGTCTGAGGCTGGATTTGAACTCAAGTCTTCCTGACTCCAGGCCCAGCACTCTATCCACCAAGCCATTTGCCTCCATGGTAATGCTAAAGTTCTTCTATCCTAGATCTGAAAGGTGATTTCTTCTTGTTCCTCTAGTCTACTTATACTTAGGTCATACATCTACTTTGAGTTTATCTTGGTTTATGGTGTAAGATGTTGATCTAATACGAATTTCTGCCAGATTGCTTTCCAGTTTCCCAGAAGTTTTTGTCAAATAGTAAATCCTTTTCCCAGTAGCTAGAGTCTTCGGGTTTGCTGAACATTAGAATACCATTTTGTGATTGTATGCTTCATATGAGTTCATAACTGACTTAGCAAGTTTGTACCTAAAAGGATGAGACGATTTTACATTCAGGTTTATGCTGAAATATGAACATTCAATCATCAGTTGGAGTTATAAAGAACAAAATGAAAAGTAGTTTCTGGCTTCAAAGAGCTTACATTCATATATGGAACTACTGAAGGAATGGTTTTAAGGAAGAAAAAAAGAAGTCATAGAGGAGACAAATGATAGTTGCCATCAAATATTTGAAAGGTTGTCAATGTACATCTGGGATTAAAATATTTTATGTGAAAAGTTTCAATAATTAATAAGCATCTTCTCTTCCCCATTAAACCAAATCTAATAAGACTCTCTTGAAAGAGAAGTAAACTTTAATTTCTTAGCATAATGTAACTAAATATTCTCTTATACTATTTTATATAGTTATTAACAAATAATTTAAGAAACTATAAATGAGTCACAGCTTCTTTTTCTAAAATGAATCTTTCTGTCTAAGCTTTGATTTCAAATTCCCTGGATAATATTTTTAACAAAATAGCATAATTCAGGGTATTACCAAGTCCTGAGAGGAAAAAAAAATTCCTTAGCATTCATGTTTGGTATTTTTTCATAATTTCCCCAATTAATCCCTAAAAATGTCATTTGTTATAGACACAAATTTAGGTATTTTCTTTTATGTTTGACAAAAAAATGCTACCTTATCCACATTGGTCAGCCTTATGAGGCTCTTTCACTTTGGTTTTATCTATGATAATTTGGTCATATTAGAATATAAACTCTATGAGGGTATATAAAGGGTACTATCACTGATTAACTTTCGTGAACACCCAATAGATACTCAATAAACATGCTGATAATTTCTTAAGAGATTTTTCTGTATAAGTACCTTCTTAAGTATTAAATTCAAGGACCAGCAAGAGGGTTGCATAAACGTCTGAGGTCCCTTTCGATGAGAGATATGTGATCCTACGATCTACTACGCTAGATCCTGTAAATATAATACACAAAAGTGAGCCAATCCTTGTTCTCAAGGAGCTTACATTATGCTAAGGAATTGAGGCCACATGAAGTTAGCTGGCTTGTCCAAGGTCACATAGCTCAGTATTGGCAGAGAAAAGACTAGAATTCTGGAAAGGAACGATAAACACTAAACCAGTGTGGGATACACAAAAATTGACCACGTACTAGGGCATAAAAACCTTACAATCCAATGCAGAAAGGCAGAAATATTAAATGCATCTTTTTCAGATGATGACACAACAAAAATTATATGTAATAAAAGGCCATGGAAAGATAGACTAAAAATTAATTGGAAACTCAATAATCTAACCCTAAAAAATGAGTGGGTCAAACCACAAATCATAGAAACAATCAATAACTTCATCCAAGAGAATGACAATAATGAGACAACATACCAAAACTTATGGGACGCAGTCAAAGCAGTTCTTAGGGGAAGTTCTATATATCTAAATGCTTATGTGAATAAAATAGAGAAAGAGGAGATCAATGAATTAGGCATGTAACTAAAAAAAAAAAAACTAGAAAAAGAACAAATTAAAAATCCTCAATCAAATACCAAATTAGAAATACTGAAAACCAAAGGAGAGATTAAGAAAATTGAAATTAAGAAAATTATTGAACTAATAAATAAAATTAAGAGCTGATTTTATGAAAAGACCAATTAAATAGACAAACCTTTGGTTAATTTAATTTTAAAAAAAGAAAGAAGAAAAACAATTACCAGTATAAAAATTACCAGTATAAAAAAATGAAAAGGGTGAATTCACCACCAATGAAGAGGAAATTAAAACAATAATTAGGAACTATTTTTCCCAACTGTATGCCAATAAATTTGACAATCTCAGTAAAATGGATGAATATTTACAAAAATATAAATTGCTCAGATTAACAGAAGAGGAAGTAAAATATTTAAATAAACTAGTGTGGGTAAGTATGAACAAGACTAGAGTGTTGCAAATTAATCAAAAGGGCTCTGAAATGAATTAAAGGGGAGGGGGAGAAAATCAACTGTGTATACCCACAATCCAGATACTATAGAGAATAGCTACACCATAGAGGAGTGAATGTAGAGATGCCCAGAAATTCAGAGGAAGCAATATCTAAGGCAGAACCTACAAAAAAAAAAGCCTCAAATATCTATGTACAACATATAAAAGATATTCTAATGTGAGAAGGTTTATTTAACATCATAGAGACTACTGGAAAAATATAAGATAGATCCCAGATTAGAATACTGCTTTGAAAGAATATATCTTATACAAAAAGAAATTCTTCCGCTAAAGGCAGAAGGTGATAGGGGTAGAAGAAAAAAAAAGAGTATGGAGTATATTAAGAAGATATCTTCACATGAGGAAATCAAGGAACCAGATGGAGAAACATGGTAAAGTCACCTATTGATATTACTCAAGGCTGATCAGGTATAGCCTTTTCAGAAGCTACATGAGTTAAGCTATTAAGTTAACTTTTTATAACTATTTTATATAGCATACATTTGAAATGAAAATAAGTAACGGGGAAAAAAAAACAATCCCAGTAACATTCATTATTTAGGATCATAGATTTAGCACTGGACAGGACCTTTCACAATTTTCAAGTATGAATCTAAATCACAAAACATCTTCTCTTGGTTCAATATAAGCATAGCCTAAAGCCAACAGTTAAATTCAATAGGAACAACTATTTTTATAAAGATGACATTTTTATAAAGTCACTGAATGACTACAAAGGACTGCTGGTAAAAGATCAAAAGTTTAAAAAGTGTCCCTAAATATTATCTCAAATTAAAACATCCAAAGTTTTATACCTGAACAGAGAAAATAAAAATTTCAGTAGAAACTAGACTCTAGTACAAAATAAGTTCCTTAAATCTAGGAACTGTTTCTCATTTTTGTCTTTCCATTCCCACAAAGCTAACATGGTATTTTGCACATAGCAGACATATAATAAATGCCTATAGAAATAAATGGTTTACTTAAAATGATGATTTTTATTGCTTTATTATAATAATTACATTAAAGCTCCATGGTTCTCCTTGAAAAACAATGTCAACTGACAACTATATAACATTTCTGGAAGAATATTTCATGTGTAGTAACAACCTCTTGCTTTGTCTATGTTGCCTTGATTTTAAAGACCAAAAAAGTGAAGCACAGAGAAGTAAATTTATTTAAGGTTAATTTCTAAAGAAATGAATGAATGAATTTAAAAGCATTTAGTAAGTGCTTACTATGTGCAAAAAATATATAAATCAATATATCATCATCAATCAAAATCAATACTGAAGCCAAAGTCATGAACTTAAAAACTAGGGCTACAGTCTCTTAAAGCCCTCACATGATCACTAAACTCAAACTTAGAGGATAACCTCACCTAAAGCTGTGATGGGGCAATCACCAAACAAGATTACATAAAGTTTTACAAAAGGTATTGCAGAATTTGATGACAATTCCATAGGTTTCTGAATTAGAAGCAACCTTACAGATCATCCAGTCCAAGGCCTATATTTTACACATGAAGAAACTGAGGGCCAGAGAGACAAAGTAATTTACTTCAGGTCACACAGGTCATTAGTACCAGGCTTCAAATTCAGGTCTTCCAATTACAAATTCAGTCTTTTTTACACTACCATGTTCCTAAAAAACAAGGTTAGTTGGGGCAACAAAATACGCTTATATTTCTTTTAACAAAGAATGACAAGAATCCCTAATATTCAAATAAAAAAATAATGGTTTGGAAAACAAGAGGAAAAAAAGAGTCAGAAACATACTAAGGTAAAAAGGCGAAAAATATGGACTGTTTACATCATCAAAAGTGAGCTGTTGGGTCAATTCAAGTGGCAAGCAATGCTTGCTATTATGAAGAAAATATAAAGGATTTCCTTGACTTGTGGTGAATTTATGAAAAAGCATGGACTGGAGTCACTCAAAATGGGCAGACATGGACAGACTGCTATCTGCACTGCTGGGAAGAAAAAGAAACACATTGAATGAAATCATAGATCAACTATAATACTGGAAAGGAAAATTTAGCAAAACTCATGGCTTCTGTAAAATGTATTTTGGGGGCCTTCCAATGTGAGGTTTTGGGCACTCTCTCAATAAGGAAACAGAAAGGCTGCCATTCTAGAGAATTCAATATCTACCTTCCTAACAAGTCCCATCTTGAATCCAGAGTTCCTGCCCTGTGCCTTCAATCTAAGTTTTCAAGTCCAGCTCTGCTATCATATGCTAGCTCCTGACCTTGACTTTGTATAGGTATCTATGTACTCCTTCTTGGACCCTAGGGCATCACAGGCTCACCAGATGGAGAAAATGCAGTCAAAGGAGCAAGTCTAACAGCCTCAAATTCTAACAAAGAGAGAAATCAATTTTCCATTTTCTAAGTAATATGCTGAGGTTAGAAGGTGAGACAAGTAGAGGGGCTTGAGACTAGGACTGTCATCTTTAGCAGTTTAATGACAAGATTGTTTTACATAAAAGTTTTCCAGCAAGGAAAAATAAAAGCTTTGCAGTCCATGGTAAGTTGCCCATTCTTAAGTAGTAACCTGACACAGTAGTGCAAAGTTTTTGCTCCTTGGAAATTCTGCCTCTTTCCTTAAATCACCATTACTATAAAAGGATTACTTGGAATGAATTATGGGTTTCTAGTACCAGAGTGAAGGTTTGCTTTTTATTTTTCTTTGAAAATACTGTTATTTTTTCCAGTATTTTCCCCAGCTTCTCTCTGCAAGTTAACCAAAGGATATCCAATGAAAGCTTTCAATAAGATGACTTATTCCAGTTGCATGAGAGGGTTATATAAATAAAAATGGAAAGACAAACAAGCATATTTGGTACCAAAAAAAAAATGACTACATTGGTAAAACATGTCAAAGGTATTCGAATGCCTAGTCTAAAAAAAGAAAGTATACATATCATCTGTCATTTTAACATAACTCTTCTTTGGTAACAAGTTGGTCAGAAATTGTTAGTCAACGATGTTGAGGTTCTTTCTTTCCCCTCTATGAAATTTTGAACTAATGGTCTTTTAAAAGACTTTAAAAATTCCATACGTCAGCATTAAGGTATGGAGAAAGGGGAAACCCTATTAGCCCCTTTCTCTAGGACCTACTTTAATGATCATACAGATATAGTTCAGGCTTTTTCCCCAAACCAATAACCACTCAACACTACCCCAGAACCAGGAGATGCTCAATCTTAACCATATTTCCAAATTTCTGGTAAGATTAAACTTCTGGCAGTATGAACTGGGAAGAGAGAGGGTAGACAGGAGAGGAGTAAAGGAAAACATTTAGAAGCAGAATTAGGAACTCAGCACAATGGTTGAGGTGAAAAATGTAGGACTGATTTCTCATGCTGGAAGCTTTCACCCTTAAAGGGAAACAAAAAGTAAGTATACAAATTTATAAATAATAACTATAAAGAGAATAACACAAATAAAAATACCAGTTAAAGTAGTTTGGGAGGCAAGACACTAGCATTTGGGGTAGATCAAGGAAAGTTTAATGAAGAAGGTGGGGCTTGAGCTGAATAATAGAAGTGAGGGGTTCAATGAAGTAAGGGTGAGGAGGAAGGCCATCCCAGCCATTGGGGATGGCCAGTACAAAGGTACAGAGCTGGAAGGTGGAGTGTCATATCCAACAAACAGAGAGATGGTAGTTTGGCTAGAATGCAGAGTACTGAAGGAGGAATAATGCACAATGACACTGGAAAAATAGATTTGGACTAGGTTGTAAAAGGCTTTAAAAATGAAACAGAGCAGTTTATACTGTAGCCTATAGGCAAAAAAGAGCAACTTGGAATTTTTTTGAGGGAAAATTACTTTAGGAGCAGCTAGATGGCACAGTGGATAAAGCACCAGCCCTGGATTCAGGAGGACCTGAGTTCAAATACGGCCTCAGACACATAACACTTACTAGCTGTGTGACCCTGGGCAAGTCACTTAACCCCATTGCCTAGCCAAAAAAAACCCAAAAAACCAAAAAACAAAAACGAAAATTACTTTAGCAGCTAGGTGCAAGGGAGACCAATTAGGCCAAATGCAATTGTCAAGTTGACAGATAATGAGAGTAATGGTTCTTAACTTTTTTTTTTTTTTGGTATTACTGACTCCTTTGGCATTTTGGTGAAGCCTATTACTCAGAATGTTTTTAAATAATTGAAGGAAATACTAAATTTCAGTTAGGGATCAATAAAAATAAAAATAAAATTTTTTCCCCATCTATATTCACAGGTGCCCTGAAATAGATCCATGGATCCCAGGTTGTTCTCTCTGGAATAAAGGTAGAAGGAAAAAGGGAACAGAATCTTGGGTCAACAGAGATTGCTGCTGAATAATGAAAGGTCCCATGGACTCAAGTTTTCTAATTTCATGTCTAGGTACACTTTCTACTATAATATAACACCATCAAATGGGTCATAAAGTTTCCTAAGGTATTACCCTAATTACAATTCTTTAATCTGGTCATAGAACATGAGGTTCCAACATGAAAAAGCAAGATATGCACATTCAGAAATGGATATTAGTAGGACAACCATAATAGGTAGACCATATTGCACCAAATCAAAATATACTCATTGAAATTCCAATCGAAATAAGTGTCTGTAATCAACTTTCTAATGAAAGTTCATATGCACGTGGCAGCTAGGTGGCGCAGTGGATACACTGGCCCTGAAGTCAGGAGGACCCGAGTTCAAATCTGGTCTCAGACCAAACACTTCACACTACCTGCGTGACCCTGGGCAAGTCACTTAACCCTAATCGCATTTAAAAAAAAAAAGTTCCTATGCAGATAAGATGTCTTTATTGTGGAAAGTTTTGCTACAAGACATGAAATTATCGCTTCTACTTTATCATTTCTATTATCACTCACTTGTAACCATGAAGAGTAGCATATTACATAGACTGCATGCAAGGGAAATTCAGTCTGGGTAGAAAGAGAGCCAAGAGGTACATAAGGAAGAAGTACATAAGATGCATGAAAACAGACTGTACAAATCTTTCATCATGCATATGTGAGCTTATCCAGCTAACAATATTTCAACCTTCATTTAACACATATTAAAAAATAATGCATACTCAAGGCAGTCAAGCAGTGCTAGGTTGGAATGAATTTGATCATCAGGTTACTTTGGCTCTGCCAAAAGACTACAACATAAGTACTGATGTAACAGGAGTCTTTTGCCCTGAGTTCCACCAGAAAAGTTAAGCAATGGTCCCTGTCAGGCTTAAGGTACTGACCAACCTAAAGCATAGTCTGGGAAAAGAATAAAAAGAAAATGAGAGATAAAGACCAGAAAAAGAAATGTGGAAGGACAAAAGACGAAGGAGGGAAGAAAGAAAAAAATTTTAAAGGAAAAGAAAAAACATCTTTTCATACCATATTTGTCTAGATATAAGCCACTAAAATGATGAAGCTGGAATATAGAAGAACACACATGTTTAAGTGTATACAAACATATACACCCACATACACACCAAAAATAATTTTCTGGATCAAACTTAGATTCCATACAAGACAGATTTGAAGAAAAGGCACAGATACATTAAAATTCATATAGCAATATATTATATTAGTACATTGCTTTGCAGTTTGTAAAAGGCTTTCCTTCTAACAATCTATCTTCAGTTTTCAAATGTGGAAAATGAAGATCAGGGAAATTAAATGGCTTACCCAATTGCCTAACTACTAATGCTACACAGCTGTGATGTGAAGTCAGTTTTGGTTTTGTTTTTTTTTTTTTTCCAACTCCAGATTCAGTGCTCAATCATGTCTACCAACAAGGAAGAATGTATTGCCACTTCTCATTTGCTCAAGTGTCTCTAAGCAGCACCCAGCAAACCAGGGATTTGGTCAAGACCTTAGTTTTAGTCTTGGCTTAACTATTTCCTGTGTATGACTCTGGACAAGACACACAGCCTCTCTAGCTCCCATTTTCCTAATGTATAAATGTACAAAATGTATTGAACTAGATAATGCCTAAGGTCCATTTTAGCTCTAAAAACCTAGGTTGCTGACTACTCTATGTTACTGTTCAGTAAAGTATGATGGATCAAAATCACACACACACACACACACACACACAGGCACACACATACACACACACACACACACCCTGGAATTCTTACTTCTATTCATTTCCTGATTAACACTCTTAAATGGTACCAAAATTGAGGAATTATCTTTTTTCCAAGCTTCTAAATCAAAAAAAGCATTATATTAACGTGGATACTGGACATATGTAATCTTTTCTTCATCTTTTTTCTTTAATCTTTTAAGTACTCTTGAATCTTTGTTTATATTTTATTTTCCAAAATTGCTCAGAACAAACTAACAGAAGAAATTATGCTGAATAAAGGGTAAAACTTTTATTACGTTAGAAATGAATTCTACCATTTTATCATCACCATGACAAAGAACATCAACAACAATTCACTTTGATATAGTATTTATAAATCTTCACGTCTAAAAACCTGCCACATACAGGAACAAAAGTGGTATCTAAGAGCCAGAAATAAAGCTTCAAGATTAAGAGGCAACCTGGGGGTATAGCTAACCGCAATGACAAATGAAATAATGAAACATGAAACACAGAGCTTCTTAAATATTCAGACTTGAAAGCTTTAATCCTTAAAATTTATAGAAAGATTAAATTCAGAGGTCAGATTCAGGGCAACAGTACAATGCAGCACAATGTAATTAATGATCACTTCATTTTGAAATCTCACTTTTCTGCCTCAAGGTCCTTGTTCTAAGCTAAACAAACACCAGGTACCAAGAACCACACCCACTCAGGTGTAATACAGAATGGGAGAAAAGTAATCAACGAGAAAGCTAAGATACTTAGGCACTCTATAATACGGCCATTTCGGGTGGGGAAAAAAGTTAAATAATATTGTATCCATCTCAGATGTCAGGGAAAAAGCACTAGTATTCTATCTTTAGTTTTACAAATACAGCCAGGGATAGTCAGCATCTCAGTTGAAGGATTCTGTGATTGAGAACCTGTGAAACCTCGTGCCCTGCAATGTCACATTTGGGCGTTGGCTCATGCTAACTCAGAACTCATTCTCTTTACCACATCCTGAAGAAGGGTGTTTTTTTCTTAAAGACCTTCTAACCAATTTTTGACCAGGCCCAAACCTGCAGAGCTTGTAAGATCTGATGAGATCATAGGAATACAGCTGTGTTAGTTTCTATATTAGCACTAGATTCACTGAAGTTTCTATTCTAAGGAATTTAAGCCACTACCACAAAGAAATAAAGTCAATCATACCTGCTTACCAAAAACATGCTTGTCAGGAAAACAAAACCTTTGAAATAATAGAGTTTGCTATAAAAATCAGTGAGGAAATGATTATATGTAAAGCATAAAACACTATATAATTTCATGGTATGAGTAATAAGGAAATAAATCATTATATCCCAAAATGCTGCTCAAAAGTAGAAAAAATGAAGACAATAGGCAGGTATAGGTATCAAAGGGACTTGTTCTCTGCTGCCTCCTGTCCCAACTGAGATGGAATCCTATGATATCTTGTTTCACTATGCCTCAGTTTCTATTTCTGTAAATGCCAAAATGTTACTGTAGTAGTAGGAACATTCTTAAGGTGTTCTAAGCCCTTGAAAGAAATATATTAGTTGACAACAAAAGCACACTATGGACTCCACACAAGGCTCGATTTATTTTGGCAAGGAGATATAGCAAAACTGCTGAAAAGAGAATTAACACAAAGAACTCTGTTCCCATACAGCTTCTGGCAAAAGATGAGCTTGGTAGATATTTTAGAAGCAAGATGATTAAGTGTATTATGTACCATTTTTAAAAAGCCAAGAAACTCTATTCTCCATGTAAAAATAGAATAACTCACCCCTCTTAAAACTTAAATTGAAAAGTCTGCACAGTCACTACTAAATGGCTGTGGGTTCATTCATAATATATTGCTACTGCCCTTCCTAAAATGCAGGACCCAGAACTGAACAGAATATTCCAAGTGTGACCTGACCAGGGCCTGAAACTAACACTTTCCTTGGTCTGGACACCATGTATCAGAGTGGAAAGAGTTTGAGGTTTGGATTCAAAGGACCTGGGTTAAAGTCCAGCCTCTGTCACTTAACACCTGTGTGACCTTGGGCAAGTCACCCTCACATCTGTAAACTGGGGAGGAGGGAGGATTTAGATAAATGTTATACAAATGCTAGCTAGCTTATGGCGTGACCTTGGTCAAGTCAACCTTTCTAGGTCTCAGTTTCCATCTGTAAACTGGGGAGGAGAGAGGATTTAGATAAATGTTATAGAAATGCTAATTAGCTTCCTGTTTTTTAAAAGATGGGAGAAGGGCACCATTGGATTACTGAAACTTTAGACAGAACACAGGATATAAGGAGCAAGGAAAGAAACAAAAGCTGCACATTTTCTAAAACATTCAAGAGAATACATTTTTTTTTTCATTTTTTTAAAAAGGTAAACAGGTTTAACGAGCGACACACCCAGAAACGCCTGCACCACCACTGGTCTCCCTACAAACTTGGCTCTTCCAAGTTCACATTCAAGCCAAACGAGCATCAGAGGATTCAGGCTATATCAATTTAGGATCCAAAAAGCACCCTTTTGTTTCAGAAATCTCTGCTCTGAGAATAGATTAGAGACAGCATTTCACCCCTGGGAACTAACTGGAACATGTAAGGAAGACATGTAAGGAAGGGCAGTTTCCAAGTTAAGTGAAGAAGTGGAGAAATCACACAGAGTTTAACGAACGAAATTTCTTTATCAGTGATGGTGAATAGTTTAATGTAGGGATGGATAAAAAAATTATAAAAATAATTCCCTGTCCTCAAAGAAGGGAATTATTAGTTGGGGAAACCACAATAGCAAGAAAGGCCCTGGGCAAGGTGTCAGTCATGGTTCAGCAGGGGAGTAAATCATTCCAAGCTTAGGGGAGTAGCAGACATGGATACGTCTTGTAATATGCACCTTTCCAGGGTAAAGAGGAAAGAGGCCTAGGGTAGGCAGTCAGGGAAGACAGTGATTTTAGATCTTTAAAAGAAAACTGGCTCCTTTCCCATCTGCATCTAGGGTGGCCTAGGGATGAAAGTGCGGAACACGGTTTGAAACCATGTTGGGAGTATAAGATCAACTATTTGTCTTGTTTCAAACAATGTAAGTCACATTTACATGACTTGTTTCCAGGAGAATCAGGAGGAAAGAAAAAAAAAGAACCCATAGTGTTTGCCCACCCCAAGGGATTGAGTCCTCAGACAAGCACTACTTTCAAAGGGACCTGCTCAAAGGTAGGAGGAAAACAAACAGAAGGATTACTGTTTTACAATATGTTCGTCCATTTCATAAAGGCTTTCAACTGAAAATGCAAGGGACAGCTGGCAGCAGGCAGTGACAAGGTGTGTTTGTTTGCATACAAAACAAAACAAAACAAAACAAAACAAAACACAAACTTCCCAACCAGAAGGCTAAGGAGTTTAAAAAAAAAAAAAGGAAAGAAAGAAAAGAATTCAGAGATGAACATTAAGAACACAATTAAACTTCAGAATAAAAGAGAATATGTTGATTAATAATATGGAACAAAGTGAATGATATGGGAAAAATGGAAGCAAGAAAATGTGTTTTAGGAAAGAGGCCTAGGGTAGGCAGTCAGGGAATATAGGAGCTAAAGGAGCAAGGTCCTCAATTTACTCATCTGTAAAATAAACAGAAAGTGTCATAGGCAAGGTCATGGACTAGAAACCAAGCTTCCTGAATGTAAGGTAAGTTTCTTTCCAAGTCACATTTCTGGGCTTCCCCTGTTCCCTTTCTCATTCCCTTTTGTTCTGCAAGCTCCCTTTCTCCTTTAAAAATTAGACAGTTCTGTAATCCAATATGGAGACAGCTAAGTGGCTCAGTGGATAGAGCACTGAACATGGAATCAGGGAGACCTGAGTTCAAATCTAGTCTCACATACTAACTAGTTGTGTGACCCTGGGCAAGTCACTTAACCTCTGTCTGCCTTAATCCACTGGAGAAGAAAATGGCAAACCACTTCAGTACCTTTGCCAAGAAAACCCCAAGGACAGTCCATGGAGTCACAAAGACTACTGAGTGGCTGAACAACAACAGTAATTCAATACTGAACTCCACAATTTAGATATGTAAATAATAGCCTGTCTAGGAAATGTCAAAGAATAAGGATAGAGATGATTTAATTGCTATATGAGATGATATATAGATCTATATATATATGTATATATATACATGTATACACACACACACATGATTTAATGGGTATGGGGGACTCTCAGATGAGAGGCCTTCTTCTACCAAAGCAGGCTGGCAATTTCCAGTGCCTACTAAGTTGTCTAGACTTGAGCACTGAGAGTACAAGTGATTTTCCCAGGTTTATACATTATGTGTCAGAGAAATGACAAAAAGCCAGGTCTTCCTGTCTTCTAGGGTCACTCTCTAACCATTAAAACCATACTGCTAAATAAATGAATTTTTCCAAATAGATGAAATTTATCCAAATAAGCATTAAGACTTTTATTTTCAAACATTTTGTTGGAAATTTTTTTTAAATTTAAACACTAATCATCATTATTAAGGTATTTATATAGTGCCTACTATGTGTCAAGCATTGTGCTAAGCACTTTGCAAATATGACATAATTTGATTCTTACAACAACCCTGCAAGGTAGGCACTATTTTATAGTTGAGAAAACTGAGGCAAACAAAGGTTAAGCAACTTGAGGCTAGATTTAAGCACGGGTCTTCCTGACTTGAGACCCAGTGTTCTAACCATTGTTTTACCAAAGATTTTTGCCAGGATCTATGATTTTACTCCTATAGAACTCTCTCAAGCAAAATAAGAGCACCTAGGGTTACCATCATTAAACTCACAGCAAGATCACGCCAACATTATGGCAGAGGAAACCAGCTCTCTAGTGACTCTGCCATTCTCTCCCAAACACAATGAACAGAATTTAATCTTTTTCTTGAGTCATCATTACAAAACATGAAATACTATTCTGTGAGGTAATATATTGGAAAGGACATTAGATTTGGAGTCATAAGGCCTGGCTTCTAAACCTGACTCTACCATGAAATAACTGTTCAATTTTTCATCCATCTTGAGACTCAATTTCTTCATCAATAAAATAAGGATAATAATACTTGCTTTACCTATCTTACAGGGTTCATATGAATACTAGATAAATAATACATAAGTACAATTTATGTATAATATAAATAATGTATATACATTTATATCTCACTTTTTCAGTTGTTACCATTTTGGTATTATTCTGCTTTATCTACTTTTTTTATCTACCATATTTTTCTTTAATATTTTATCTACTATACTTTTATCTACTTTTATTTATTCTACTTTACTTTGGTATTATTCTACTTTCAACTTTGTTTTTTGTTTTTTAACCTTTTTTTTGGTCTTTTCTCTTGATGCTAAGATCATGGATTGAGAGCTGAAAACAACCTTAGAGGGCACCTAGTCCAACCTCCTTATTTTCTGGTTGGGGAAACTGGGACCCCTAAGAGATTGTGTGACTTGTGCACATAATCTTGTGCATTTACTATGCACACAGTAAATGCTACCGGACTACTGGCTATCAGGCCACTGCTTCCTTCTAACAGGCTTTTGTATCTAAACCCCACTTCACAAAAACACATTCTTTTTAGTTCATGAATTTAATCCATATTGGGCTAGGAAAACAACAAATTTCTTCTTCTTTTTCCTTTTAAATAATATTTTGTTTTTTCCAAATTACATGTAAAGACAATTTTAAACATTCTTTTTTTAAATAAAATTTTGAGTTCCAAATTTTCTCCCTTCTTTATTTCCCTCCCCTATAAGTCAGTAAGCAATTTGATATAAGCTATATATGTGCAATCATGTAAAACATTTCCATATTCATCATGTTGTAAAAGAAGAACCAGAACAAAAGGAAAAAACTATGAAAAAAATGAAAAAAAACAAAGTGGAAGCAGTATGTTCCAATCTGCATTCAGACTCTATCAAATACCAAATTTCTTAAGAATAAGAATACTTCTTTCACTATGTGACTAATATAGAAATATGTTTTACATAATTGAACATATATAAACTATATCAAATTACCATCTTAGGAAGGGGGGAGAGATGGAAGGAAGGGAAAATATGAAACACAAAATTTTATTAAAAATGAATGTTTAAAATTATCTTTCTAGGTAATTGGGAAAAAACAAAATACTATTTAAAATACAGCATAAAAAAAGAATAAGAAAAAATAAGCAACAGTAAGGAGTGATAGGAAAATAGGACTCAGAGTAAGGAATGCCTGGATTCAAGTGCTGCCTTTGACACACACTGGCTGTGTGACCCTGGCTAAATCACTTCATCTTTCATTGCCTCCAAATAATTTTCTTAGACAACATACTGCAGACCAAGTAGTGATCTACATTACTAGTTCTCTCATTGAGAATTCATTACGCTAATAAAATCTCAAGTCTATGTTGAAAGAAAAAAGACACAGACACACAAAAGGGCTCTGAATGAGAACCTAAGGAGTTAAAAAAAAAAACCACATGACTTTAGGGCATAGGTTTTGTGACAGTTATTTCCAGAGTCTAGGGCCTTTTTTTATTTTGTTTTTATTGATATTTTCTCTTTCTTACATTACCATAGTATTGCATGCATCCCTTCCCCTTCCTTTCATAAAGAACCATCTCTATATGAGAGTGTTTTTAGAGAGGAAAAAAAATCAACACAATTCATCAATACATTGAAAAAGTCTGAAAACAAGTGCAATGTGTAACACCCGTGGATCTCCCACCTCCCCAAAATATTGGGCATATACTCTCATATATCTTCATTCAAATCCTGTTTGATCTCTACAATTTTGTTACATTTACTTTTGATTTTCTGACATGTCACTTCTTTTCCATTTACATTTTTGTAGGTCATTACATCCAGATATGTGTATATTGTTTTGTTGGCTATGCTTCATTCTTCATCAGTCCATATAGATCTTTTCATGTGTCTCTGTATTCATCATACATTACTTCTTACAGCCCAGTAATATTCCATTACATTCATGTACCACAGTTTATTTAACCATTCCCTAGCGGATGAAATTCCCCAATTTCACAGCTCTACCTACAATGTATTAGTGTACCTGTCCTTCCACAACCCTCCAACAGTGATTATTGTCATATTTTGTGTGTCTAGCCCTTTTCAGATTACTTCCAGATACGGGGCTTATGTTCAGGAGGTCGAATTGCTACAATTCCGACTTCTGAGTGAGATTTTATTGCACTAACATCTCTTATCTATATGAACATTTTTTCAAAAGGACTAAATTTTAGCAACACAAATCTCCCCAAAATTCCCAGGAGATGGAAGGAGGTAAATGTTAACATCTTAATGTTAAGAAGGGAAAACTGAGGTGGAATAATGACCTATATTTATAGCCCTATTGGTTAGAAGACAAACAAAAATGAAACCCTGGAACTCTAAACACAGGGCACTAGCCCATAATAGAACAGACTTTCAACAAAAAACAGTTCCAGCCAAAATACTTGAGAGGGGAGTGAATAATTAACCATCAATAAAGGAAAGGAGACATGAGGATAGGTGAAATGAGTTGTCCAGAAAGGAGGAACTATGTCATTCAATGCATTTTTCCATAACCATAAGGTTTAAAAAAGAGAGAGAGACACCCAGGAATTGAAGATTAGGGAGTTTAAGAGGCTTAATGTTTCACAATTCTTGTTTAATCATTGCTTCAATAGCTAGAGATCAAGTTTAATATGCTCTTCAGAATTTTATTAGCTACAGTGGACGAGACCATGATTATGAGAGAATCAGTCATCTCTGAATAAAAGACTGGAGGTTTGCCATTCTTGTAACAGCATGAAAAATGAAAATTTATCTGCATCTTATTGAGAGAAGTACTTCTAAAACTAGGATAGACCATAGGAGTTCTTGAAAGATTCCACTCTCATAAAAGGAGTTGGCCCCAATTGTGTATTTGAGCAAAACACTGTTTATTTGGATGATGCTTTTAAAGCCCATGTGACTGCAAAGTTGTCCCAGGCTTGATTTATGAAGTCATGCTAGTATTGTTTACTTGGAAATAACAAAATGTTGAGGAGTTCAATCAACAGGAAAGGCATACTTTTAAAATTTAACCACTAATAACAGTGTTTTATAACTGTGAGATATATTCTTCTAGAAAGAAATATCAGTTATACTTGAATACAAATTTTAAAAATTAAAACAAATAATCTGAGGCTAGGAAGAACCTAGAGAAAGATGAATTCCCCTTCTTCATTTCTTCATTTCCTACCCCAATGGCCTTCTCTGGACTTTTTCATTATGTCTGAGGAACCTCTTCAGACTGCAGGATAAATCAGCCCTAGAACTAACACCTCATCAGGATCATTGACCTCTGCAGCCCCTTAGACTGCAGGTCCAAGCAGAGAGCTCCCCCTAGAACCTCCAGTTAAAATTGGCTCCCAGGCCAGCCATCTCTTCATTTTCCACCTCTCTAATACATCATGTCACCTCCTCTGGTACCTTCCCCCCTCCTCTTTTCAGCAGTGTTGTCGTCCTCCATTAAATAGTAAGCTCCTGGAGGGCAGGAACAGTCTTCTTTTTTTTGTATTTGCATTCCCAGAACTTAAAAATGCCTAGCACATGGCACATATTTAGTAAATGTTTACTAAGTGACTGATTCTTTGGAAACTGATTGAAGAATTTGCAAATCTAATTCCAAAGTAAAACATAACAAAAACATTTAAGCAAATTTTACATGGGATGATTTTTCTCAAATCTTAGACCAAAAATCTTCTGGGTGAAAAGAGATACTTAGATAAGAAATACAAAGTATAATTTTTTAAAAATCCAAGATTTCCCCTTTTTCCTCATCCCTTAAATAAAATACCCTGATATATGAAAATTCCAAACTATGTCACATACATTTTCCAATGCGATATATTTTAGTAATATGAAAACAAAAGATATATATTTTTAAAAAATAAATACTAAAATACAATTCTAAAAGAGAGGTATAAATTGATTACCAAAAAATAAAAATCAATCTAAGCCTAGACCAAGGTTTCCTAAGATATACCACAAAATCTGCAATGATCTCCAGATCTGGGTCTTAAGTCCTGGTTTAACCACTTACAATCTATAGTGTGACTACAAACAAATCATTTCATCTTATCTAGCTAGTCCAGTGACTCCCAACCTTGTGGCGTTGGAAGACTTTTTAACATCAAAATATTTCTCTAACCCTGACATGACAGTCATTACACTATTAGTATCTATTATTTGAGAAAAATACATACTGACAAAAAGCTGCAGTGAATTAAATTACACTTTCAGATGAAATTATATTTTATTAATCACATTATCTCTATACAATTGATAATAATAATATGTGGGGGGGCCATCATTATTCAGCTAATATAAACTATGTTTATTTCTCATTCTAAATAATTTAATGAGATGGATGATACTATTTTGTAGCTTTCAGAAGTTGGGGATGTGGCTAAAGCCACAAATGGTTTATCAAACCTTAATAAATACTTGTTGATGATTGGTTCAATATCTAGCTTGTTTTAATATCTATAATTCAATGCAACAAGGGCAGAAAATCTACTTTCAAATCAATCCAATTCACTGAGCATTTACTAAGCACTTACTATGTTCTAGGCACTGTGCTAGATACATACATATACATACATACATAAATATGTATGTATACATATACATATGTATAGGCTACAAAGACAAAATAGTCCCTGATATCCGGGACTTTATGTTCTATGAATGAGAAACAGCATGTATACATATAGGTTAATAGAAAATGTAGGTAAAGTAATTTCCCAGGAGATAAGTCTAAAATGAAGGGTAATTTCTTTGAAAAAAAAAAAAAACAAAAAACAGAGGTCCTAATCAACCAATCGACAAACATTTATTAAGCATCTACTATGTGCCAGGTACTATGCTAGGCCTTTGGGATAAAAATACAATAAATGAAACAATACCTGCTCTCAGGGAACTTATATTCTAAGTGAAGTCACAAACACAGGGCAGGGACATCTGAGTGATAGGGCTCACATGGATCAGTATGAGGAAGCCAAGAGTGGTGGTCAGGGCCAAGGGTAGTAGATTTGCAAACATATATTTGTATCGTCAGGGCACAAAATCAGTACTTAATAAATGCTTACTGAATTGAATGGACAGTGCATGACAGACATGCACAGAGGTCACATGAGTCCACAAAGGCAACAACATTTTTTTAAATATCAGGTATTAGGCACTGGAAAAATCAAAGATGAAATAAAACACATTTGCTAACCTCAAGGATTCTCCAATGTGGTAGGGGATGAAATATATACACAAATAACTATAATTCAGGCTAGAAAGTGATTAAGTACAAAGAAGTCACAGTGGCCAGAGGCCAGTAAAAAGGGAGGGAACATTTCTAACTAAGGCAATGACGGAATCGTACAAGAGGCAATGCCAGAGTCAGAACTGGAAAAAATGGCCAACCCATAAAAAATCTCCATGAATGAGAGCTCACTGGTATGTGTCAGAATGGTCATGTACTAAAACATTCTTGTAGGACAGCAGCTGGATACAGACCCTTTGAGAGAACATTCCATCCTTCGACAATAGATAGCATATGGGGTATTGGGCAAATGTCCTTCTTCGGGGAAACTACGTTGCCAGTATAATCACACGGAAAGTCAGTAGATTTTACTACCCAAACTTTCTTCCTATTGTGGAGGAGGTAAAAAATCTGTTACCTCTTTTGAGGCATATTTCACAGTCTGATCTCACTCTGGTAAGTGACTAATCTAATTACCTGGATTTGGCATGTCAAAAAACCTGATTGTTGAATCACAGGATCTCATAGTAGTAAGGGAACTCAGAGGCCATTCAGGACAACTTGACCTGGAACAAGAATCATTGCTACATCGTACCTCCAAACACACGTTCATCTAGCCTTCCTTTGCTTGATTATCTCAAGGGAAAGGAAAACTAACTCACCTCCCACCAAGGCAGCCCATTCTATTTTCTGCTAGGTCGAGTTGTTAAGAATTTTTTCCCTTACACCCAACCTAAATTTGCTGTCTTATAAGTTCCCATAACTCTTGGTTCTGCCTTCTGAAGTCAAAGAGAATAAGCCTAATCTCTTTTTCATATGATAGTCTTTCAAAGACTTACATATAAGCTCTCATGTCTCCCTTAAGTTTTTTTTCTTCTCTAAGCCAAACATCTTCAACTTCATCAACCTGTCCTTATATGGCAGGAATTCAAGGCCCTTTAGCATCCTGCTCATCCTCATCTGAATACCCTATACCACGGGTGGGGAACCTGCAGCCTCGAGGTCACATGTGGCCCTCTAGGTTCTCAAGTGCAGCCTTTTGACTGAGTCCAAGTTTTGCAGAAAAAATCCTTTTATTAAGGGGATTTGTTCTGTGAAGTTTGGATTCAGTCAAAGGGCCATACTTGAGGATCTACAGGGCCACATGTGGCCTTGAGGCCACAGATTCCCCACCCCTGTGGCCAATGCCTTATCAATCCTTCCTATAATGTGTTGCCTTGACCTCCATATATGGCATGATGCCTATCATGGTGGCGCTACTACCTCCACTGCCCTGGACACTAGGTTTCTCTCAATGTTGCCATATTATATGTCGCCATATTATATAGCATTGAATCTTAATGAGTTTATAATTCACAAAAACATTAAGTATTTTTCATATCAACTGCTATCTACCCATACCCACCCTATCCTATTCTTGTGAAGCTGATATTTTTGAACCCAGGAGTAAAGCTTCACATTTATCTCCATTAAATTTCATGTTATTAGATCTGATTCAACATTTTAGCCTGCCAAGATCGTTCAAAATATTGAATGTGTTATTTATCACTTTAACTATCTTGCCCTCCTGACTTTGTGTCTCCTGCAAATTTGATAAGCAAGGTTTTCTTGTCTATGAACAAATTCACTGGTTAACATTTAGACAGTTCCCTCCAAGATATTTTAATCATACTTAATTACTTACGTGGCATTTGTTACAAGAGTTTTGTTTTTCTTTTTTCTTTTCTTTTTTCCAAGGCAGGGAGGCAGGGAAAGAAAATGCATTTTTATTTATTTTTAAAAACTCATAAAATTAGAGAAGAAAGTGCTTACGCAGGTTCTACAAGTTCAGCCTAGAGAAGAGAAGACAGAGGGGAGACGTGATAGTTGTTTTTCAGGTCTCTGGAGGCCAGCCATGTAGAAAAGGAGCTAGACATGTTCTGTTTGCTGTAAAAGCCAGTGCTGGGAGCAATGGGTGAAAGTTGAAGAGGCTAATTGAATCTTAATGTTAAAAAAGGAATTATAGGGAAAAAATGCTTCAAATCACTAATGATTAGAAAAATGCAAATTAAAACAACTCTGAGGTTCTACCTCATACCCATAAGATTAGGGGAAAAAAGGAATACCCCCTCAAAAAAAAAAAGGAAAACGGCAAATGTTGGGGGGGGCTGTGGAAAAACTAGAACAGTGATATCAAAATCAAATAGGAATGGGGGCCACTAATCCATACATAAGGATACCTGAGACCCTCATACTGACTTAGTTTAAGATATAATAATAATAATGATAATAACATTATTGAATTGTACTGCATTTTTACTTACTTTGTTTGATATTTCCCAATGATATTTTAATCTGGTTCAAGTGGTACTCATTAAGGTTATGGGCTGCATTCAGCCCAGAGACCACATGACTGATAGTTCTTCACTGGAATATTGAGGCTGCAGGAAACTCCCTCTGCTGATGCAGGTCTGCATTGGCTCTGCAATTTATAGTCTCTGAGAATTTCCTGAAGCCCTGAGAAGCTACCTGGTAAGTTTTAACTAACCAGTAAGTCTCAGAGGCCAGATCTGGAACCATGTCTTCCTAATGTTCAACTAGCTCTCTATCCCCCCCCAACAAGCTGCCTCAGAAAAAAAAAAATTTTTTTTTTTGGTGATACAATCAGGGGTTAAGTGACTTGCCCACAGTCACACAGCTAGTAAATGTCTAAGGCTGGGATTTGAACTCAGGTCCTCTTGACTCCAGGGTTAGTACTCTAACCACTGTGCCACCTAGCTGCCCCCTGCCTCAGATAGTTTTTAAAATATTAGAAGAGAATGCCAAGAGCTATTTTATACAACTATGGCTAGCATAAGACTTTTTAACCAAACATGAAATAGAGAAGGTTATAAAAGACAAATCAGGCCATTTCAGGTACATAAAACTAAAAAGGTTTTACAAAGAAGTAAATAAAGACACAATTAGAGAATGTCAGAGTAGGAAAAATATTTGCACCAAATATCACCAAGAAGATTCTGATATTCAAAATATATGATAACTGACACAAATATGATACCCAAGGCTATTTTCAGAAAGATAAATGGTCAAAGGACATGAACTAACATTTACCAAAAATCAAAAAAAAGAATTTATCAAATTTTATTAAAAAATAATTTTATATTATACAGCACCATGTGAAAACATGCTCCAAATCACTAATAGTGATTTAAAAAATATAAGTTAAATATAGTCAAGTTACAAATATGGTAAAATGAATACAAATTAAAACAACTCCAAGTTTATACTTCTCACCTGTCAAGTTGGCAGAGATGACTCAAAAAATGGGGATAGTGATGGAAGCTTAACTGTGAGAAGACAGGCAGAGAAATATACTGCTGGTTTATTGGTTCAGCACTGCTGAATATCAGCTTTGAATTATGCAAGATAAGTGATTAAACTGTCAATAGCTTTTGCTCAAGTAGTTGACATAAACCCGCAGAAATTAAAAACAGAAAAAAAAAGTCTATTACATGGCAAATACTATAGGATCTTAGAGTCTGTCAAAGGAGCACAAAAGTGTTCCATCTCACAAAATCTCATTAACTATTTCTATGGATTCTGGTGGAACTGACTGAACAAGGCTCTCAGTGCAATGAAACTGAATTACTATTCTATAGCACTGAGGGACTTCTTTTTTCTTTTTAAACATTCTACTGATGTTCTTTTCTTTAAAGAAAAAAACTGTAGTTTCCCAGTGATTCTTCCATGCCCTAAAAGAACCCCTATCCCTTAGCCAGGGGTGGGGAACCTGTGGCCTTGAGGCCACATGTGGCCTTCTAGGTCCTCAAGTGTGGTCCTTTGACTGAATGCAAACTTCACAGGACAACTCCCCTTAATAAAAGGATTTGTTCTGTAAAACTTGGACTCAGTCAAAAGGCTGCACTTGAAGACCTAGAGGGTCTCATGTGGCCTCGAGGCCACACGTTCCCCATCCCTGCTAGGATACATGGTTATAATACAAGTACAGGCAAGCAAAAAAAAAGTCAACGCACTGGCAAAGTCTACAAATGCTTGTCTCATTCTGTACCTACATTCCCTGCCTCTGTACAGGGACAGAGTATTTTTTTTTAATGTTTTGACAATTATTTCAATATAAGCAGTTTCCTCTGCAATTCAGTCAATCAGTAAACATTTATTAAGAGCCTATTATGGGGCAGCCACTGTGCTAAGGGCTGGGGATACAAAGAAAGACAAAAGACAGTCTCTGCTCTTAAGGAGCTCAGAGTCTAAAAACAGCAATAACAGCAACAACAACAATAATAATAGCACTTATATGGTGCCTACATATGTGCCAAGCACTGTGCTAAGCACTATACAAATATCTCATTTGATCCTCACAACAACTCTGAGAAATAGGTGCTGTTATTATCCCCATTTTACAGTTGAGGAAACTTAGGCAGTCAAAGGTTAGGTGACTTGGCCAGGATCACTCTGCTAGTGAGTGTCTGAGGATCCATTTGAACTCAAGTTTTCCTGACTGCAGGTCCTCCGTTGCATCCACTGCACCACCTGGCTGCCTCAAATGGGGAAGATGACAACTGTATACAAACAAGCCACATACAGGATAAACTGGAGATAATCTGCAGAAGGAAAGCACTAGCATTTGGAAAGGCTTCCTGTAGAAGGTAGGATTTTTAGCTAGGAAAAGAGGGAAGTCACAAGGCAGAGATAAGGAGGGTAGGCATTCCAGGCATGAATCAGGATAGCATCGTGTCCTTGGAGTAGCAAGGAGGACAGTGTCACTGGATGGAAGAATATGTGGGGAGAGGCTAAGGATTAGGGTCAGGGGTTAGGGTAAGGAAGAGGGGGTGAGGTGAGGTGCAAGAAGACTGGAAAGGCTGGAGGTGAGAGGCAAGGTTATTTGGGCTTCGAATGCCAGAAGATTTTGCATTTGATCCTGGAGGTGACAAGAAGCCACGGGAGTTTATTGAGTCAGGACAGAGGGGTGACATTGTCAGATCTGTGCTTTAGGAAGATCACTTTGACAGCAGAGTAGAGGAATGCCTAGAACGGGGAGGGACTTGAGGCAAGGATACCAACCAACAGGCTATTGAAGTAATCCAGGCACGAGGTGATGAGAGGCTGCCCCCAGTGGCGAACGTGTCAGAGGGCAGAAGGGGACACATGCTCTATGCATTATTTTGAGAAGGGGTCCACGGGTTTCTCTAGAATGGCAAAACGATCCTCAACACCAAAAAAGAATAAGAAGCCCTGGTCCAAGGCAAACAGTATGCTTCACTGTTAAGGACTCCTCTCTATACTCAGAATTCTTCCTTATTCCAAAATAATTAGTTTCAGTGCAAACCACATTCTGAAAATAAAGGAACTAAACCAGAACCGTCTGAAAGCCTAAAAATATGGAGAAGACGGTGGCTATCTACTTCTTCAAACACAGAAGGCTTTCTTTATGCCCATGAGTGGTGCTGGATCTCTTCTACCACACAGAACAGTACTGAACACACAAAGAAATACAAAGACAAAAATGGGTAACTGACATTTCCATATGAGTGCAACTCCATCCTAAAAACAAAGCAAGGGCAGAATACCAAGGGAGAAAATAGCATGCCTTGAGAACTGTCTGCCAACTCTTGGCTATCAAACACACCAACTCATCTATTACAATTAAAATGCTGTCTGCTTTTTAATAGTATTTCTTGTAATGGGAGGGTTTGTCTTCTTTATTGAATTAGGTATAATTGAAAGCTGAATTTTCCAGAACAACAGACATAAGAAAGGGGACAACATCTAATATGAAACTGTGAGGGAGACGTACTGAGTGGACTGAGAATGGGAAGCTATTCTCTGTTTCATAGACCCTTGAGCCAAACAAATAAAAAAAGACCAGTCAAGACATTTAGACATGAAAAATATATTCTCAAGTCAAAATAACAAAATCCAAAATGTTTGGAAATACATAAAAAAGGAAGGCAATTTGAAATGTTCACTTACACTCCTGGGTATCACAGAGACTGCCCTAATTTATTTTGTACAAACTAATAATCTGTGTCTTTAAATTTTATATATATATATGTGTATATATATATTATATATATATATATCCCTAGTGATCTTAAGCATAAATAGAGTAACTTAGACTTATTAAAAGTTTTTTTAAAAAACTGAGGCTATACACACCAAAAAAAGTTTTTAATTATCAGTTATAGTAAACCAGTTTCTATTAAGTTGTTAACTTCCAGAGAAGTTACATTCACATTCTGATTATTCTCAAAGGAATACAAGGACACTCTCAAGGTCTCTCTGAAGAACTTTAGAATTGATTGTGTGACATGGGAGACGCTGGCACAGGACCGCTCAGTGTGGCGTGCCCTAATCAGAGAAGGTGCTCTGTTCTAAGAGCAAAGCAGAATTGAAATAGCTCAAAAGAAATGCAAGGTGCGCAAATTTAGAGAATTCACCCCAAATGTTCACATGGACTACTTGTGCCCGGCCGGTGGTAGGACATAACACTCCGAGCTCATATTGATCTGATCAGCCACAGCCGGATGCGCTGTGTCTTGACTCTAACATAGTGGTGTCATGTTGGCCCTCTTCGAGAACAAAGGACAACAATAACAACAACAACAACAACTACTCCTCCTCCTCCTCCTCCTCCTACTACTCCTACTACTACTACTATTGTTAAACTGCTTTTGTCAGAGTAGTTCAATTAAATTAAGGCATGTCATGTCTCTAATCTTCAAATTTCCAAAGTTGTCCAGATGGATGAATATGTATAGGGCCTCACATTACTATTCCTAGAAAAAGTAAGAGTACACAGGCTATGGATAGATAGCAAGTTCAGGAACATGAGAGTATTGAAATAGGTGTAGAGTCAGAAGTCAAGCTAATCCAACTCTTTCATTGTACAGATGAGAAAACAGCCAAGACCTACAGAAGGGAATTGACTTGCCAAGGTCATACTGAGAGCAAGTAAAAGAGACAGTATTTGAACTCGGGTCTTTTGCCTCCAGATACAGCACTCTTTCCCCTGAAGCACAATGTTTTCCTATGTTCTACAGAAAAGAGGGCAATGCTATTAATACAATAACTGAAGGATTTCTATCTTCATTTTCCATCAGTAGCTCTGCTTGGTTTCCACTCTTAAAACACCAAACCACCCTGGTGCACCACCCTTTCAGCTTCTTTTTGTGTAGTGTCTTTCCCCATTCAATTGTAAGCTCCTTATGGCCAAAGAATGTCTTTTTCTTATTTAGATCCCCAGGGGGCACTTAAGACATGTTTGCTGACTGACTGGCATGTACATGAATAGTGCCCTAGTATAACAGCAAGACTTGGAAAGGAGAGAAACATAGGGAGCCAGGTACTAAACTCCTTGAGAAAGAAGGGAGAATGACCTGAGCATCATTATACTATAGCTGCCATAATTCTTATTGAAAGCAAGCCTTTAATTGTATGGATTCCAAAAAAGGAAAGGTTCCGAGAGAAGGAGGCAAGGGGAGAATGTGGAAGAGACAATGAGAAGCAAAGAGCATTCATCTTCCCCCTCCAGGACCAGTAGGATTGGAAATGTGAGACAAAGTCCAACCACTGTTGGAGACAATGGCCAAGGATCTAGTATCAAAGAGAAGCCAGATCTTGGTGAATGCAAATAAATGGGAATGCTAATAAATGGAAAGACAGGGTTATTAGAATAGTAGAACAGAGGAATGTTACCAATATAATATACCTAGGTTCTAATATAGCTTTTGATAAAGTATCTCAGGCTATTCTTTTGGAAAAGATGGAGAAATGTGGTTTCACATTTCACAATACAGTCAGATGAATTCTATGTGAGGTAAACAGCTAGACTTCAAGGGCACCCACTAATGGTTAGATGTCTGCTTGGAAGAAAGTCTCTACTTGAAAGAATCAGGGATCTGAACTATTTAACGTTTGTATCAATAATTTAGATAAAGACTTGGATGGCATCCCTGTTACATCTGCAGAAGACACAAAGCCAGGAGGGATATCTAACATACTGAATGAGAGAATCCAAAAGGCTCTTGACAGGCTTAATCTCCCTGAGACTGTAAATTTCTTGAGGGCAGGTATTGTCTTTTAAGTTTTTCTACATCCCCAGCTTTTAGCACAGTGACTGCTACAGTTGTGTTTTTGGTTTTTTTTTGTTTAGTCATTTTAGTTGCGTCTGACTCTTCATAACCCCATTTGGGGTTTTCTTGGCAAAGATACTGGAGTGGTTTGTCATTTCCTTCTCCAGCTCATTTTACAGATGAGGAAACTGAAGTAAACAGAATTAAGTGACTTACCCAGGGTCACCCGTGTAGTAAGTGTCGATGTCACATTTGAACTCAGGTCTTTCTGACTCCATGCCTGGTGATCTATCCACTGAGCCACCTGACTGCTCTCTGGCAGATACTTAATAAATGTTTATTGACTGACTGATTGGGCTTAATCAAATAAGGTGAAATTTAATAGAGACAAATACGGACTTAAACTTAAGAGTTTTTTAAAAATTAATTTCACAAGTACAAGATGGACAAGGTATTGTTAAACAGTAGTTTGTCTGAAAAAAGACCAATGAAACACAAACTCAATATGTCAAAAGTGTGATACGACAGCAAAAAAAAAGGTCAATGCAATCTTGGACTACATTAAGAGAGACAGACCTTCCAGAAATAAAGAGGTCATAATCCCATTTTATTCTGCTTTGGTCAGACCATATCTGGAGTTATGAGTTTAGTTATAGGCACTACAATTTAGGAAGAATATTGATAAGTTGGAAAACGTCCAGAGGATGAAAATCAGAATGGTCAAAACTAGCTCACGCTTTTATAGCATGTCAAGTAAACATTTAGTAGGCAACTACTATGTGCTAAGTACTGTGGTAGGTGCTTAAGTGGAAAAAATGGTTCTTGAGCTTATTCTTGAAGGAAGATGGAGATTTGATGAGGCAGAGGTGAAGAGAGGACACATTCAGGGCATGGAGATGGATGGATAACTCAAAAGATATAGAGATGGGGGATGGAATGGTAGATGAGAGAAAAAGAGAGGAGACTTGGCTGAATTGTTAACTGTGGCAAAGGGAGCAATGTTCAATGAGGATGGAAAGACAGAATGAAGCCAAGTTGCGAAGGATTTTAAAAGTCCAGCAAAGGAATCTGTATTTAATAGAGGTGACAGGGAGAGTGGAGTTTACTGAGTAAGGGAGTGATATGGTCAGATGGGCACATAAGGAAAATCACTTTGACAACTATGGAGAGGATGGATCAGATTGTGGAAAAATTTGATGGGGATTTTTGGTCTGAGATATGAGAAAAATCATGCCATGTAAAATCTGATTTGTTGTTTTTGTTATATTTTATTTCACAATTAGTTATATTTTGTCACTGCAACAGGCTACGCAAAAGGTGATGGCTACATGAGTAGAGGGGTCAGATGTGAGAGATATCATGGAGGCAGAAACAGCCAAGATCTGGCAACTGATTGCATTTGTGGGGTGAGGGAGAATGAAAAATCAAGGGTAACACCAAGGTTGGAAAGCAGAAAAAATGATGGTGTCTCCTACAGAAATCGGAAACTTGGAAGAGAGGTGGATTTGGGGGGGAAAAATCAATGAGTTCTATTGTAAACATTTTGATCTTAAGCTGAATCCACGACATTCAGTTTGAAATGTCCAACAAGTTAGTGGTGATACAGAGCTGAATCTTAGGTTAGAGATAGGTTGGATGTACAGATCTGTGAGTTATCCTCATAGAGATAGTAATTAAGACCATGGGAGCTGATGAGGTTCATAAGTGAGAGAAAACGGACTAGGATGAAGCCTAAATACAAGGTTAGGAGCTGTGATAAGGATAATTAGTCATCAAAAGTAGCCTGAGAAGAAGTGATCAGACTGCTAGTAGGAAAACCAGCACAGAGCAGCATCATGAAAACCCAGAGAAGATGTTTAAGGTTTGCGAACTGTTTGCAAACTGTTTACAACAGATAAGTGGTTCTGTGGATAGAGCATTGGGCCTGAAATCAGGAAGAACTGAGTTCAAATCCAGCCTCAGTTACTTACTGTGTGACCCTAGGCAAGTCACTTAACCCTATTTACCTCAGTTTCCTCACCTGTAAAATCAGCTGGAGAAGGAAATGGCAAACCACTCCAGTATCTTTGCAAAGAAAACCCCAAATGGAGTCACAAAGAGCTGGACATGACTGAAAGGATTCAACAACACAAAAATGTTTACATAACTTATCATATTTTATATAATTTAATTCCACACCTTGAGCATCTGGTGAGGGAGCTGGAGATGTTTAACCTAAACAAATAAATATTCAGGGGGGACATGACAGTCATCTTCAAGTAGTGGAAAGTCTGTCATGTGGAAGAAAGATTTAATTTGTATTGTTTGAACACAGAGGGAAGAACTTGGAGCAATGGGTAGAAATGGCAAAGAAGCAAATTTAAACTTTATTTAACGAAAACCTTCCAAACAATTAGTTAAGCAGAAGTGGAAAGGGGTGTCTCACAAAGTAGTGAGGGCCCTCTCAGTGGAAGTATTCAAGAAAATGCTGGCTGACCACTTGTCAGATGTACTGTAATGCATTTTTTTTTCAAGATTGCATTGAACTAGATGTCCACAGAGTTCCCTTCCAACTCTGAAATTCTGTAATTCTCATTCTGGGCAACGTTATGATACCTTTAACATATGCTTAAGAAAAGTTTTGAACAGTAGTTGTTTGGGACTAACTCCACTAAAATCCTTGTTGATTTGCAAATTACTCAAATGATGGATTTCTTTTGGAGCCCCTGTACCAATCTGGCCATAGCTCCTGTTCAATAATGCTACATGATAAAAAGCTTTGACACTTCTATTGAAAAAAAAAACTGCACATTAGCTACAGCCAATTTTTGAACCTGGAAACTTCAATCACTTTAAATGTATTTTCCCTATGAAGTGCAAAAATCAAGTAAAATTATTATATGTACCAACCACATAAATTCTTTCACACACACCCAGGACAAAAACTTTTCAAGGGCTGATGTTTTCATAATAATTTTTAAAGTATTTTATGCAAAAGACAGTTTTAATTCATTATGAATGACTAAAATAAGAAGTACCACACCAATAATTTATGATGTTTATCTTTTTAACCAAGGTTACTTTTTGAAAAACTATTTGTACTTAAGCTCTAAAAAACAGAACTCATGGTACTATGAACTACTAAAAGTTCAATAGGCTTCTCACTATGTCACTGGTTAACATCAAAAATTGGAACTTCATAGGAGAAATCTTGATAAATTTTAACTAGATAAATCTGAAGAGCTAAGGTGAAAAAAATATATTTAATGAATTTAGGTAGTGTTTAGTTTATATAACAACTTCAATCAAGAGCTATTAGAACATTTTAAATAGCAAATGATTATACTAGCTTCAGGGCAGAACTTATTATCCCTTTCCCAGTTTCAGTAACTTTTTAATGCCAACATAAATCATGAAAAAAGAGCTGCTGTATTGAACTGCACTAGTTATATTTGTTTGATTGACTACCAAATATCCCATAAATGAGCCAAAGAATACCAGTTCAATATCCTGAAATGCACAATAGAAATGCATTCCTCATGAATAAAGAGGATACTCTCTTGTCATGCTAATTTAATTTCCTTGTTTAATTTTAAACAATTTGATCATTTTTTTCCTTAATTCTTTGTAACTAAACTTAAAAACAAGCAATATCATCCCATTAAAGTTTAGCTAAAAGAAGAAAAGAAGCACATGGCATGGAGAGAAAAAATATTACCTGGAATGTAGTGAGAGGAGAAATGGTTTGGAGTGAAAAGATGCCATCATGCAAAATAAAAGAGAATTGATTAAATTGTTGACAGGGAAAAATACTTTTGAAATATTCATTTACAACTTCAACTGGGGCTCAGGAAATTCACAAGCATAGCATATCACAATGGCTGTGATTTTAACTTTGGGATCCTAGGCTAATAATCTGCCACTCCATGCTACAATTTCTCCATAACTGAAATGGAGATAATATTTTTTTTTTGGACTCTAAACTCTCAAAGAACTCTAAGTGCTCACTGGTCACCTGCTTGCTCCACTAAATTGGAATTTGTACATAGGGATTAATAACAACACAATATGACAGAAGAAACACTGGCCTTTATACATATTAACAACAATAATAAGACAGAAAAATGGTTTAACAATCATTGCTACATAACAGAAGTTATACTCAATGTTCTTTCACCTTCCCTCTCCTCCATTACCAGATTAGAAACTCCTTTTGAAGTAAGTCAACAAACATTTATTAAGCATTTACTAAGAGCCAAGTACTGGGCCATATCAACCAAACTATCAAAATATTATCTTACAGAGCTAGACAAAAAAATAACAAAATTCATCTGAAAGAACAACAGGTCAAGGATATCAAGGGATCAATGAAAAAATTTATGAAGGTAGGTGGTCTAACCATACCAGATCTCAAACTGTATTATAAAATAGTAATTATCAGAACAATCTGGTACTGGCTAAGAAACAGGTTGGTAGATCAGTGTAATAGATTAGGTACACATTACATTACAGTAAAGACCATGGTCACCTAGTATATGATAAACCAAAGATCCAAGCTTTTGGCACAAACTTACTATTTGACAAAAACTGCTAGGAAAAGTGAAAAACAGTATGGCAGAAACTAGGTATACACCAACATCTCACACCATATACTAAGATAAGGTCAAAATAGGTACATGGTTTACACATAAAGGATGATGCCACAAGCAAAATAGGAGAGCATGGAATAGTGTATTTGTCAGATCCAAGGATAAGGGAAGAACTTAGGACCAAAGAAAATATAGAGAGCATTACAAAATGTAAAATGGATAATTTTGATTATATTAAATTTAAAAGGTTTTGAACAAACAAAACCAATGCAACCAAAATTAAAAGAAAACAGAAAACTAGAGGGAATTTTTGTAACAAGTATCTCTGATAAAGGCCTCATTTCTCAAATATATAGAGAACTGAGTCAAATTTATAAAAATATAAGTCACTCCCTAATTGACAAATGGTCAAAGGATATGAACAGGTAGTTTTCAGACAAAGAAAAATAAAGCTATCTATAATCATATGAAAAAAAAATGCTCTAAACCACTATTAATTAGAGAAATACAAATTAAAACAACTCTGAGGTACCACCTCACACTTATCAGATTGGCTAATATGACATAAAAGGAAAATGATAAATGTTGGAGGGAATGTGGGAAAACAGGACACTAATGCACTGTTAATAGAGTTGTGAACTGATCCCACCATTCTGGAGGTCAATTTGGAACTATGCCCAAAGGGCATACCCTATGATCCATACCCTGTGTGTACCCTTTGATCTAACAATATCATTGCTAGGTCTATATCTCAAAGACATCAAAAAAAAAAAAAGAAAGAAAGAAAGAAAGGGAAAAGGATCTATTTGTATAAAAATATTTATAGCAGCTCTTTTTGTGTTGGCTAGGAATTGGAATTCGAGAGGATGCCCATCAATTGGGGAATGGGTAAATAAGCTATGATATATGATTGTGATGGAATATTATTGTGCTATAAGAAATCTCAAGCAGGCTGATTTGATGATTTCAGAAAAACCTGGAAAGACTTACATGAAGTGATGAAAAGTAAAGCGAGCAGAACCAGGAGAATATTGTACACAGTAACAGCAACACCGTACAATGAAGAACTGTGAATGATTTAGCTATTCTCAGCAATACAATGATCCAAGACAACTCCAAAGGACTAATGATGAAGCATACTATATACCTCCAGAGAAAGAACTGATCCTATCTAAATACAGACTGAAGCATGCTATTTTCCTCTTTCTTTCTTTCCTTCTTTCTTTCTTTCTCTTTCTTTCAATTTGAAAATTTGAGTCTTCTTGTACAAAATGACTAATATGGAAATGTTTTACATAATTGCACATGTATAAACTATATCAGATTGTTTACCATTGTAGGAGAGAGAGAATTTGGAACTCAAAACTTTTTTAAAAAATGTATAAACATTGTTTTAACATTAACTGAGAAAAATAAAATATTATATTAAAAAAATTTTTTAAAGAGCCATGCACTGGGCTGTGTGTTGTGAATACAAATGTTGTTGTTTTATCTTTCATTTTCAAAGAGAATCATGCACATGAATTGGATTTAAGTGAGGCAAAGTTGTGCAAAATTGTCAGCCTCACTCTCTCTTCCTAAGTCATCCAAGTCCAGTGGCTGGACAAAAGTCAAGACAACCAGTGATGGCCTGGGATGCAGGGTCATCGACTGCATGCCTGACCAAACTCTAAGCGCCACACAGCACCTGCCCTACTTCAGCTGCCTTCATGGCCACTGGAACAAATGGTTCTCATACACTCATTCTGCTGGGGGAGATCTTCGCATGCTTGGATTAGACATCCCCTTAACTAACTGATGGGTTTGAGGACTATCAGTTATCCCTCAAACTGGTTTAGCCCATCTGCTGAGACGGTTTTACCAGGGTGTGGTGGCTGCTGTGCATGCTATAGCTTCTTGGAGCCACAGGTGAGAACTAGGCAAAAGGTGGACACCAAAGACGGATGAGCAGCCCTGAAAAGGGCTCAGTAAGCCCTCACACCAGAGGTGCTAGTTCTCCCTGAACACCTCATGTAAGTTCAACATAAAGGATTAGACTATCAATTGTCTGCTAGAAACAGTCACTTTTATGTCACATTATTACTTTTAAATCAGCATGTCTAAAATTAAATTCATTGTCTTACCCCCAATATCTACCCTCCCCATAACTTCCTTAATAGTGGTGAGGGCAACACTACCCTTCCTGTCACTCCACCTCACCATCTCATAGTCATTCTTGCCTCTTTTTCTTTTCTCTCACTCTTCTATTCAATCAACAGTCAAGTCATACTAATTCTACTTTCACATCATTTCTCATAGCTATTCCCTTTTCTCCACTCACAAAGCCACTACTCTAGTTCAGGCCTTCATCAACTCTTGTCTTGTTTATTTTAATAGCCCCCATTTGTTTCCCTTCTTCTAGCCTCTTCCTTCTCCAATTGACTGACCACCCAACTGTTAAAATGATCTTGCTAAGGCACAGTTTAATTATCCAGGCCACAAAATTGTGATTGATTTCCTCATCACTGCATTGGGGTGATCCTGGGGTCTGGATGGCTACGTCAGTGAAGAAACTTTGACAGATTCTATAATACTTAAGAGAGCTTCAAAGAAAGTTCTAACAATAATCTGCTTTCTGAGGCCCCAGAGGACTCATCATCAGTAGGCTGACTCCTTGGTCATGATTTACTTGGCCTGAGAATTTACAATAACCTGAGAAAACAACAAACAAAAAAGACAAAATGGCCCCTAAGCTTCTACTTCTGCAGTGGAAGGGCTTGGACAGTTTTGTAGCTTTTTCTTGGAGGGCAGAGGGGGCTAAGAATTTGCCATTGTCATTGAAAATGCTCCACACAGATAGAGTACAAATAGGAGAACTTCCTTATAGGATAGGGCTTCTTATAGAGGGGGCTAAGAATTTGCCATTGTCATTGAAAATGCTCCACACACATAGAGTACAAATGGGAGAACTTCCTTATAGGATAGGATCCTTAAAGTTGTTTGTTTAAAAAATATTTTGATAACCATTTTAACATAATTGGTTTCTGTGTAATTCTATGTGTTTTTAAAATGAATTTTAAAACTTTTTTAAAAAATGCTCCTGACTCTATAGACCCAACACCATGGCTTAGTTGCCTTCTTAGCTGTAACTTCCTTTAACACGCGGGACCTTTGTGCTCTGAAACATCCCTTCACCATGATGGCCCCGTTTTCTGACGGATGAGATCCCTCCAGGGACTCTAGCCTAGGCCAGGTATGCTTCATTCTCCTACTGCTGACTATGCTTCTGCCTCTATTTACTTTGCCACCATATTCCCCACTGAGCAGTTCCTCCCCTTCCCACCCTGATTTTCAGCTACCTTTTATGAGTTATCTTTCCTTATTTGAATGTAAGTTCCAAGAGAGCAAAAACTGTCTTTCTTTTTGCTTATATTTATACACTTAGAACTTAGCACAGTGACTGGCACATGGTAAGCATTTAATAAATGCTTGTTGCCTGTCATTCTGAGAAGGAGTTTACCCAACTACCAAGGGGAGTACATGATACAAAAAAGGTTAAGAATCTTCACTACAGAAAATATCCTCCAGAAGTTCCTTTTATGTGTACCACTGTGAGGATAGCATCAAACACTGCATCATTTCCTAAAGGAAAACCATAATCACTCAAGAGTTTAGTCCATTTACTCAGGAATAATACTACAGGTGGTCAACAATAACAATAACAATAATAGCTGGCAATCATATAGCACTAAAAGGTTTACAAAGTGTTTTACACACAATATCTCATTTGATCACTAGTATACACATCTTAAACATACATTGTTCCCAGTATTAAATAGGAGGAAAATGGTCTGGACTGCCTTTGGGAAATTGTGCAGCGTGTTTAATAACCATAACAATCTTCCAAAAACAAAAGCTCACTTTTTTTGCATCAATATTCTTAACAGCGGTGCTGTAAATGGCTGCAAATCATAAAACGTCATTGACACTCAAGAATTATTTACAAATCATACCAAGAGCAATGGTAGATTTATAGGACATGGACGAGGGCTTCACAGGTTGATAAGGCATGGATGGGTCTGCAAAATGCAAAGCTGAAAGAGTAGCTACATCAATAAGGTTACAGATACACCAAAACTTCAAAATATGTTAGAGGTCTAACCACGTAACTGCCCTGCTAAAAAATCTTCAGTAGAACCTTATTCTCTAGTGAATGTTATTGGTCAGTTGTACTGATGCTTCGTGATTCCTTTTGGCGTTTTCTTAGCTGAGGTACTGGAGTGGTTTGCCATTTCCTTCTCCAGCTCACTTTACAGATAAGGAAACTAAGGCACTCAGAGTTAAGTGACTTGCCCAGGGTCACACCACTGGTAAGTGTCTGAGGCCAGATTTGAACTTATTAAGATGAGTCTTCCTGACTCCAGGTCTGTGTCCACTGCACCACCTAGCTACCCTTTCTAATGAATAGGGTACTGGAATTAACAATCAAGAAAACCTGGGTTCGAATCCCACCTCACATTCTTAGAATGTGACCTTGGGCAAGTCAGAACCCCTCCTTCTCTCAGTTTCATAATTTGTGAAAAGAGGTAGTTGGACTAAGCCTCTGAGCACCCTTCTAGCCCTAAAGCTATAATCTCAGACTTCTTGGAAAAACAGAAACTCCTCAGCCTGGCACTTAAAACTCTACTTAGACTGTGGGGAAAAATAGGCACCTGAATATGAATATACTGCTGATGGTAGTAAGAACTGGTATAACAATTCTGAAAATCAATTTGAAAATATATTTCCAAAAGTGACTAAATTGTCCATACCCTTTGACCCAGAATTCTAACTGCTACGCATATACCCCATGGAAGTCAAAAGCAGAGAGAAAGGTCCCATATTCATAGCAGCACTTTATGTAATAGCAAAGAACTAGAGAAAAGTCTATCAGTTGAAGAATGGCAAAACAAATTGTTACAGATGAATATGATGGAATTTTACTATGCCATAAGAAATATGAATGTGAAGAATTCAGAGAAATGTGGGAATACACATGAATTGATACAGTGAAGTAACAAAATGAGGATGGCAAAATATATAGTGCCTATAAAAATATAAATGGAAAGAACAGAAAATGAAACCAAAGATTATGTAATTACAACGTCTAAACTTATCTGTGGAGGAGAGATGAGAAAATGCAAAACTCTCCCTTTCTTTTTTGTAGAAGTGGGGGACCATGGCTGGCCGGTAGAGGAGGGGGAAGGGATATATGGGAAATGAAGGTGACACAAAAAAAAAAAAAGACATCAATAAAAAAAAATTAATTAAAGTCCTCCACATTCTGGCTTCAGCCTGACTTTCCAACTTATTCTGTGTTATTCCTTTTGACATAATACTCTATATTCTAGATAAGCTGGCTTACTTGATATTCCCCAAACTATATGCTCTATCTCCTAGCCCTGGGCTTCCACACAGGCTGCCCCCTCCTTCCAATTCCTAACTCCTTCCTTGCCTCCCCCTTCCAGTACCTTAAATATTCTTCAAGGCTCAGCTCATACACCTTATCCCATTAAAAGCCTTTTCTCATCTCCACAATTATTAGTGTTATTTCCAACTCCAATATATTAACGTTGGGGCAACTAGGTGGCATGGTAAAACACTGACCCTGGAGTCAGGAAGACCCGAGTTCAAATTGGGCCTCAGATACTTAACTAGCTGTGTGACCCTGGGCAAGTCACTTAACTCCGATTGCCTTCAAAAAGAAAAAAAAAAGAATATGTGTTTACATTGTTTCTTTATATATTATATTCACACTCCATCGATCTGCAGAAGTAAGCTGTTTAAAGACAAAGGCTGTCTCCTTTCACCTCTCCCTTCTGATTGGAGGGCTGGAGGGTGAGCACTAAACTCTTCCCAAAGCCTTCCTCTATTGATGGCCAACCTCGTGGCAAAGTCCATTCTCCATCAGCAGCTCTCCTAGGCCTCAAAACTTGAGGGCATCCTCAAGTCTGTAACCCCCAGTTACAACTTTCTCTCTTTTCATCTTCCCTTTGTGTATTATCTTCTCATTAGATTGCAAGTTCCTTGATGGCAGAGACTGTCTCTTTTTCTTATTTGAATCTCCAGTCTTAGCACAGTGACTGGCACTTAGTAAGCTCTTATAAATTGAATTTAGTGTGTCATATGTTTGCTCAATTGAATAAACTAGACATATTTGGTGTATCTCCTCTGGGACCAATGTGAAGAAGGATTTTGCAGCTATTCAAAAGTAGAAGGAGTGAATAGTGAGACACTGAATTTGACAGTAATGGAAACGTGCAAGTAGAAGCTAAATGAGATGAAATAGATGTAGGTTGAGGGCAAGAAATGCTTCAAGTGTAATTATGATTCCAGGGCCTGATACAGAGTACCCCCTCAATAAATTCAGGTGATAGATTGATGAACAATGTATAAAAGAGACCTGACATTGATGGGATGATGGGCTAGATGGCAAGATGAAGTCCCTTCCTACTCTAACATTCTCTGATTTCATCAAATGTTAATTGAGAGATCCTATTAAGGAAAAAAAAAACTATCTGTGAAACTCCATTAGCTTTTTCTGTTTATTAGTAAATTAATATTCTAGTACATTGAATGATACATCTGGTGGACTCTTAAGAGTTCTGAGCAAAACTGCTAATTCACAGAAATGGAGAATTTAGAGCTAGGAAAAAACCTCAATGTTGTCTAGCTCTAACCCCCTCATCTTACAGATGATGATGAAACCTGGGCTCAAACAGATTAAGTGATTTGCCCCTTTATTATTTCAGGGATAATAAAGAGAAGTATTTGAACGGGCCCTTTCTACTACACCACACTCTTCAGGCAGTATATAGTAAATATTTATCTACCCTACACTTTCATGGAAGGACAAAGGCAGCTAGATGGCTCAGGGAACAGAGTACCGGGCATAGAATCAGGAAGACCTGAGTTCAAATCCAGCCTCAGATACGTACTAGCTGTGGGAGCAAGGGCAAGACACTTAATCTACTTCCCTCAGTTTCCCCAAATGTAAAATGAGGATAATAATAGCACCTACCTCTCAGGGTCATTATAAGGACCAAATGTGACAACATTTGTAAAGTATTTAACATACTACCTGGCATGTAGTAGGCACTATATTCCCTTCTTCTTTTCCTCCCCCCCCAACCCTAATCTAGTAATTACCCTCTCTTATAAAGGAGATGTTTTAAGGACAAATAAAATAGAGTACAATTGAATTTCAGATCAAAGGTGCTAAATGAATTTAATGTACTATTTTACTAAAAACTCACTGCTTATTCTCTAATAGAAGGTAAATATCATACAAAAGTTAACCAGGTACTTTTCCATTAAGCATTGGAAGATCTGATGTTAACAGTTCTCTCTAAAGGCACAACAAAATGGAAATGGATTTTGGCTTCTGCAGTTGATTCAGAGGGAAATAAAAGCAGTTCCTCCTGTATTTTGAAAGGTCCAAAAACTTTTTCTTCTAACGCTACATTCTATACAACACAGCAAGCCAGCAAGGTCAAAGAACAAAAATGACTGATTTCACATGTGCTGTAGTTTAATGGGTGAAATGCTACCACTCTGGAATGTTGTTTTGGCTCAGGTTTTCAGCAGGTAATCATGCTTCCTGATCAGTGAGGGCACTTGTAGAGAAAAGATGAGGTCAACAGTACATAATGAACTTGCCAGGCAAAAGCACTTGGGGGAAAAACAAGTGAGAAAGAGAAAGCATGAGAGATGAAGGAAACATGGCAGACAAGTTTTTTCCAATGGAGTCAGAAGTGTAGATTCCTGTAAGATGACTGCAGAGACGCATACTTTTTTTAAATGTACTGACAAAACCTCTGTTACGTATTACTTAAGGAACTGGACATGACCTTCACTAAAAACCAGAACCAGTCATCACCCTGGGTCAAGCTCAGTTAAACTTACGGTATTATAAGCTATTAGTTTGCTTTTTTTCTTTTTCTTTTTTTTTTAACAAATACTAAATCCAGGAAAATGCTGATTTGGGGGGAGGGAGAGGAGGAAGAACGGGGGCAATGGGATAAAGGTAAGGAGAGCAATGTATGAGGGCTGGAGGTAAGGTCATTTTCCTCTGCCCATCTGCTCTCTGAATTACTTTAGTTCTCCAAAGTAATGACTCTCAAATATGTGTCACCAGAGAGTGCAATCCTTTCATAAAAGGGTCACTTATAACTGCTGTTCCAAACACTAACTGCTTATCATGACACAGCAACCAAGAGACACAAAGTTCTTGTTTGGGCCGGTCAACTTGTGATTTCCTGCTAGACTTCCCCAATTTATTCTGTGATGAAATGGTCAAATGTTGCAATTCATTTATGGCTTTAGATAAAAAACACAGGGTAATCCAAGACAGAAGTGGCAGAGCTGAACAGTACCCAGCGGGAAGTTGTTCCTGTAGAGGAAATTGCAGTCACTAGCCAAAGAGGAAGTCAAGAGGGAGAATTAAGTGTCCTAAGAACTTCAGAGGATACATGAAGAAACTACTTGTGGTCTCAAATACAGTTTTAAAACACCATGAAGCTTAAGAACATTTTTGTTATTATAAATCTGAATCCACAAAACATGAACTATTGGGGAAATTAACCTGTGAAGATCCAGTCACTTTTGTGGAGCACACTGTCATTTTCAGACACTGTTCATCTATACAAACCAAATCTCCTGGCAAAATATCTAGTGACAGAGTAGGTTCACAAAGTACAGAAGACCGGAAGGCCATCTCTATGCCTCAATTACTACAAAGCACATGAAGAAGAGTAAGAATGTTGGTCATCCCTTCCTTTTCACCCCCATGACATGAACCACTAACCTCCCCCTCACCTCCCTCCAAAACTGACATTTCCATTCTCTGTATGATCATCTTACTTTTTTCTATTTACGTTCTACTCTACACAGAACCATATCCCGACATGGAAAAACTATAAATAGCTGATTGCTCAGCTAAAGAATATATATAAAAGCCAAAAAATACAAAAATCAGCAAAGTTAAAGATAATAAATCAAAGTGGGTCTGAAAAAGGGGGTCTATTCCAATTTGCACCCACTCCTAATGTATTACCACTGCACTTTCCTCATCTTTAAGCTTTAAAGCTTTCTTAGCCTTGGAATTCTGCTTTTAAACATGCTCAGATGTTGCCTCTCAAAATAAGGAAATCTTAATGTATTTACAGAAACAGGCACATTTCACGTGGCTGGTTTATGTATCTACAGGAGCAAGGGAAGTACAACTGTTTGCAAGCAAACAGCTCTTTCAGAGAAAAGGCAATAGCTGACCTGTCTGCCTAACACATACACGGTTCAAAGATATTAAAAATCTTTACCTAACCCTGCTACCTCCTCCTGCAATCTTTCTTCAGGAGTTCATTTACTATATTTGAAAGTTACCAATGAGGGGCAAGTAGGTGGTGCAGTGGATACAGCACCAGCTCTGGAGTCAGGAGGACCTGAGTTCAAATCTGGCCTCAGACACATAATACTTACTAGCTGTGTGACCCTGGGCAAGTCACTTAACCCCATTGCCTAGCCAAAAAAAAAGAAAGTTACCAATGAATGCTGTCTTGTGCAAAGCAATGGTCTTCTGTCAGTTTTCATCCTTTTCACCTTATAAGGAACCATTACAATTCTAATTGATCTCCCTGCCACAAATCTCTCCCTATTCTAATCCATAATAATAATAATAATAATAATAATAATAATAATAGCTAACATTTATATAGTTTTTACTATGCGCCAGGCATTGTGCTAAGAGTGTTACAATTATGATCTCATTTGATGCTCACAACAACTCTGGGAGGTAGAGGCTATTATTATTCCCATTTTACAGCTGAGGAAACTGAGGCAGACAGAAGTTAAGTGACTTGTCCAGGGTCACACAGCTAGTAAGTATCTTAGGCCATACTTAAACTCAGGTCTTTCTGATTCCAGGTCCAGCACTTTATCCACCTAGCTGCCCATTCGGCTTATCCATCCTCCATTTAGCTGCAAAGTGACTTTTTTAAAAAATCACAGGTCTGACCAGCCACCACCACTACTACCTTTCAAAGCCTGGCCCCTTGAATGGCTGAACAAGTTGTGTTATATGAATGTAATGGAATACTGTTGTGCTATAGGAAATGATGAGCAGGCGGACTTCAGAAAAACCTGGAAAGACTTGTATGGTCTGATGCTAAGTGAAGTGAGCAGAATGAGGAGAATGCTGTACATAGTAACAGTCACGTTGTTCGATGACTAATTTTGACAGACTTAGCCCTTTTCAGCAATGCAAGGATCTAAGACATCTCCAAAGGTCTCATGATGGAAAATGCTATCCACATCCAAAGAAAGAACTATGGAGTTTGAATGCAGATTGAAGCATACTATTTGCTATTTTTTTTCTTCTGTTGTGTTTTGTTTCCTCTTTCTGGTGGTTTCTCTTATTGGTTCTAATTTTTTACTTACAATATCACTAATATGAAAATATGTTTAATAGGAATGTATATGTATAGCCCATATCAGATTGCACATTGTCTTGGGGAGGGGGGAAAAATGTAAAACTCAAAAGCTTATGGATAATTGTTGATAAATCAAAATAAATTAATTTTTAAAAAAACCTGGACCCTCCCTACCTTCCCAATTATTTTACATATTATTCATACTCTATGGTACTAGCTGTGTGACCCTAGGTACAGCAGTTGTGATGATGGTGATGATGATGGATTTTTTAGTTCAGTCATTTTCAGTAATATTTGATTCTTTATGACTCCATTTGGTGTTTTCTTGGCAAAGACAGCTGGAATGGTTTGCCATTTCCTTCTCCAGTTCATCTGGATGAGGATACAGATGAGGAAACTGAGGCAAACAGATTCACATGACTAGTAAGTGACTGAAGCTGGACTTGAACTAAAAGATGAGTCTTCCTGACTCTAGGCCCTATACTCCATCCACTGTGCCACCTAGCTGCCCCATTACTATGGATTAGAGATATTCTGATGCAGCAACACTAGCCTACTTGTTGCTACACAGGATAATACATCCAAAACTCTGCCTTTTTACTGGCTGTACCCTGGAATGCCGCCCCCATCTTCACCTTTGCCTCCAGAATTATCTGGCCTCCTTCAAAACACTACTCAAACTGCTGCTTTTGCAAGAAGCCTTTACCAGTCCCACCCAACACTCTTCCTCCCTCCCCCACCATGCTACTTACTCATGCTACTGCCTTCCTTCTGTATTTATCTTGTATGCACAAATATTTGGATATTATCTTCCCCATTAGAATATGAGTTCCTAGAGGGAATTAGCAATGTTTTTGCCTTGCTTTGTATATTCTGTGGTTAGTGCAGTGACTGGCACATGGTAAGTGCTTAATTAGTAACTGAATTTTTTTTTTTTTAATGTCACACCTACATTTGACCCTGCAAACCACTGGTATCAAACTTAAATAGAAATGGATCCCTGTGGGTCACAAATTGCGTGAAAAACGAAAAAACCCACAAAATAACATTATCTATGTTTTATTGTTTTCTTAATTTATTTTATTCAGCATTTTCCAATTACATTTAAATCTGGTTCCAGCCAACACTTAGGATTGAGAGTTTGACACCTCTGTATAAACTACCAGCTCTATTTTGAAAAGCCTTTATCCTTCCTCTTTTATAATATTTATTTCTTTCCTCTCTGATTATTCTCTCTCTACTGCCTTCTCAAACAGAGAGGCAAAAGATAGCCAAAGCCCAATATCTGATAAGAAAAAAGAAGGTACAAGAGGTGGTGCAAAATCAGATTTTTACAGATCATACAGTACTAGACAATAGCTGATGAGAATGTGATTGCAAATCAAATTCATCTAAACAAGTAACCTCAGTTAATAGCAAAAATAAATAAATAAATTTTAAGAATTTTTTTAAAGTCAGGAAAATCCCAGAGGGAAAAAAAAAAAGGTAGGAGAAGCACTTCAAAACTTAAATCTATCTGGGATCTCATTAATGTGAGTACTCTCTCCAAAGGTACAGATAGCTGCTGAACCACATCTTTTGGTAGGGTTTGATTCTTCTCTATGTCAGCCTTAATCTTCCTCAGGTTTCCACCCAGCATACTGGGAGATTCTCTAGATCTCTTCACACTGTACAGTGAATACTGGGGCAGATATATGAAACAGTGATCCCTAATTCTTGCAACATCTCCTTTTCTGGTCCTTTCTCTAAGGCATCTAGCACCCTCCACCCAACAATCTCTTACATAAGTTTCCCTCTCTCTGCTCTACTCCACCCCCCACAGTACAGGTCCCCCTCACCTCTAGCCCAGCCCACTGCAAAAGCCACCTATTTGGTCTCCTCGCCTCAAGCCTTTCCCTACTGTAATCTAAGACAGGTCTAGTCCATAAAATTTGAGATTTAAAAATAAGTATCAGAGAACTCTTTGATTATATTCTTTTTCAAATCCTGGGGTGGCACTGAGAAAAGACTTCTCAAGAAAGATCATTTTAAAAATAATTCTGCAATCCAGATCATAGATCATAGATATATTACAAATGAAAGAACAAATAAATGATGAAAACATTCCGGCCAAGAATTCCATTTATGAACTTTAGAGAAACTGCTATGGCTACCAACTGGTAATTAGACAAAAGAACAGATTTAACCAATTAGTAGAGTCTCTCATCCAGTGGTGGGATCTCTGTTCTGCATATAACAAAACCAAAAACTTTCTTTGAAGTTGTGGGATTAAAAATACTGAATACTGCCCTTGAAAAAAGTATCCAGGATGCTCTTCCAGTTCACAGGACAGGCTCTGTCTTACAGGCCAATGTAAGGGAAATAACTTATTCAGGTGAGCTCCAATAGAGAGATCTTACACAGAGTAGACTTCCTGGCCTAGAAAGTCATCTTTCATATGGCAGGCATAGCCTAGCTTCACTCTAGTCTGACCATGCCAAAGAGGACAAAAAAACAAAATTTAAGTAGCTGTAAACAGCTGGGATGTATTTCAAAAGACTACAAAGGGATTATTAATATGATCAGCTGATCTCCTGGGCAAAATGCACACAAAAAGTTCATTAAAGGAAATTTTTCCCTTCCTAAATGACTAAATAATAACTTTAATAAGCATACAAAGCCTACTCATTTATCATATTTTCCAGTGAAATGAAAGTTCCAACTGCACATAGAACCCTGGGTCCTTGTCTTCAAGATAAGCATCATCTTCTCTCTAACAGGCATATTAGTCACCCTTCCCTAAGGCCCAGAAATAACACTGAACAATTTACCAGCAGAGAGTAATTTTACTACACACATACACAAACACACACACACACATACACACACACGGGTAAAAAGCAGAAAAACAGCCTACATGCTGTGCTTAGCCATCACTTTACCACTAAAATTTTCAACTCATTATTTCCCATAATAAATTAAAGAACAGAATATGTTTTTGCTTTTCTAAGAATAAAATCAAAGAGTTAAGTTTTTACACACTACTTGGCTGATGTGATTCACCCTTTTGTGTTTTTACAGTACTTGTCAGAGAGCAAAGGTAAAAGCACTCATCTGATCAATCTGTGTTGATCTAACATGCACATCGCTAAACGGAAAAAAATGAGCTATTAAAAGGGAGATGTTCAGAGTTTAAGAAAAAGCTCGGCTAGAGCTGGATGTGGGATTTCATTGATGTAGGAAAAACTCCTATGAGGAAAATTTCCCCTACAAATACTCCTCTTCAGGTTGAAAAGGTCTAAAAGACCTTTCCAGGCCACTATGTACCAAATACTGGAATTGAACCCAGGTCTCCCAGGCTAGCTATGTCATGTTGCCTTTCTGCCCCTGCTACTTAAGAAAAATTACCCACCCTGAATCCCATGCAAAAGGGTTTATTTGCTGGAAGGACCAATGGAGCCAAGATTAGAAGGAAAGTAGAAAACTGGGGGGAAATTTTTTACGGCAAGTTTCTCTGATTAAGGTCTCATTTCTCAAATATATAGAAAATTGAGTCAAATTTATAAGAATACAAGTCATGCCCCAATTGATAAATGGTTATTACAATCAGTCCTCTTCAAGGACAAACAACAACTACAACAACAAATAGTCAAAAGATATGAACAGGTAGTTTTCACACAAAGAAATCAAAGTTATCTATAGTCATACGAAAAAATATTCTACATCACTATTGATTAGAGAAATGCAAATTAAAACAACTCTGAGATACCACCTAACACCCACGGGATTGGCTAATATGACAGACGGGGAAGATGACAAACGTTGGAGGGGATGTGGGAAAACTGGGACACTGATTCCAACCATTCTGGAGAGCAATTTGGAACTATGCCCAAAGGGCTATAAAACTATGCACACCCTTTGTTCCAGCAATACCACTACTAAGTCTGTAGACCAAAGAATTCAAAAAAAAAAAAGGAAGAGTGCTTATATGTACAAAAGTATTTATATCAGCTTCCTTTGAGTTGCAAAGACATGGAAAATGAGGGAATACTCATCATTTGGGGAATGGCTGAAGAAGTTGTGGTATATGACTATGATGGAATATTATTGTGCTATTAAGAAATGATGAGCAGGATACTTTCAGAAAAACCTGGAAAGACTTACATGAACTTAAACAAAGCAAGCAGAACCAGGAGAACACTGTACACAGCAAAAACAATGTTGTACAATGACCAATTGAGAGTGACTTAGCTGCTCTCAGCAATACAAAGATCCAGGACAATTCTAAAACACTTATGATGACAAATGCTATCTACCTCCAGAAAAGGAACTGAATAGTATGCAGATCGAAGCAAACTATTTTTTATTTTCTTGGTTTTTATGTTGTTGCTTTTTTTTTTGGGGGGGGGGTCCTGTGTTTTCTTTTACAACATGACTAATATGCAAGTATGTTTTGCATGACTACACATGTATAGTCTATATCAAAGCACTTGCTGTCTCAGGGGCGGGGGGAGAGAAGGGAAGGGGAATTTGGAACTCAGAATTTAAAAAAGAATGCAAAAATTTTTTTACATGTAATTGGAAAAAATAAAACATATAAAAAAGCTTACATTCATTGGAGGAAACAATCTTGAGGGACAGAAAGACAGACAAACAGGTAAAGACACACACACACACACACACACACACACACACACACACACACGCCTCCTAATGGACTTCTGTACTCTCCTTTCTCCAGTCCATTTTCCATGCAGTTGCCAGTGGCCTGCTCAAACTTCTTCAATGGCTCCTTATTGCCTCTAAGATAAAATACAAATTCTTCTCCAAGGCATTTAAGGACCTGTAGAACTCTGACTCCAAACTACCTTTCCATCCTAATTTCCCATTACTGCCTTTCATTATACACTCTGCATTCCGGCCAAACAGGACTACTTGCTATTCTCCAAAATCAGAATTCCATTTCCTACCTCCACGTCTTTGCACAAGCTATTCCCCAAGTGCTGAATACATTTCCTTCCTCATCTCTGCCTTTTAGGATCCTGAGCTATCTTCAGAGCCTTGGTCATTTGCCACCCACTAAAGGAAGGCGTTTCTGACATTTCTAGTTGCCACTACTCCCCCCTCTCTCAAATTATTATTATTATTTTTACTCTTCAGCTAACTTACATTCCCCAGCATAATGTAAACTCAAGGGCAATGATTATTTTTCATTTTTATCTTTGTATACTCAGTGCCTTCTAGATTGTAAGGAATTTAATGTTCACAGAACCATAGAATCATAGAATCTCAGGATTAGAAGGGTCTTTGGTGGTTAAGTCCAAACCACACTGGAAAAAAAAAAGCAAATTGAGTGGAACTGCATTACATTTTGCCTGAACTGAAGCTCATTTGTTGTTGTCTCTACTCCCAGCCTAGTGCAATTACCCTAAATCAGTTTGGTGTCTAATGCCACAAACAGCCCAGCACCCTCTGAAAATGTAGCAATGTCACTATTTACCATTTAAGATCAGCCCAGTAAGGAACCCTGAGGATACCCACGGCTTAAACTTGAAAAAAAGTGATCAAAACCCTTTATTTCCTTTATTGATAGTCTTTATTTCCTATTTACAAAAGCATTTTCTATCCATGTTAAAAAAAATTATCCTCATTTCTATTATAACTTTGTTTTCCTTTTACAATCTTTGGTATAGGAACTTGTCAGAGAACCAGTTTTAGAAATGGAAAAAAATTCTTGAAATTTTAAATACATTAGGGCCACTAGGCTCACCTCAGAATACACAGTTTATTTGCCTCCTCAAAATGTCTTAATAAATTTAGTAAGGCATTAATTCATTTTATTAATCTCATGTTGTCTTTTCTGCTAAATTTTCAAAAATCCCCCTTTTATAGAATTTCAGTAGCTGCCTATGCGTGGCTGGAATGACCCAAGTCCCTTGAAGCTGGATGAGATGAGTTACATAATGTTAATCTGTAATATAACTAATATTTAAAAGAGAACTTATATACTAAAGCGAACTTCTTAACAGCTTAAAGTAAAGGTCCCAGAAACAGATCACATCTGCAAAGAGCTTTATGGGGGAAGGGAGCAGGGAATAAGAATTTATATAGCCTCTACTATGTGCCTGACACTGTGCTAAGCATTTATAAATATTATCTCATTTGATTCTTACAACAACCCAGGAAGGTAGGTGCTATTATTATCCCCATTTTACAGCTGAGGAAACTGAGGCAAAAAGTTTTAAGTTACTTACTCAGGATGACATAGCTAGTAAGCATCTGAGTCTGCATTTGAATACAGGTCTTCCTGACTGCAGACTCCAGCACCACCTAGCTGCTTCATATGGCTTCATAACATGTAACATCCCTTTCTAAGCATAGAAGCTTATGTGTTAATACCAACATGCATGACTAGTGAGTTACTTTCTAGCACATCATCAGATAACCCTAGTTAGTGTAGTTATTACGGTAAGTCCAATCCTCTAGATCAGGTATTTTCAGTCTTTTGGGATCATATACCCCTACCAGAGGGGTCTGGCAGTTAAGTGAAGACTATGGAGCCCTTCTAAAAAAAAAAAGTTTAAAATGCATGAAATAAAGTACGTAAGATTGCAAATGAAACCAATTCTATTGAAATAGTTACTAAATTTTTTTTAAAAAGCAAGTTCATGCATCCCAATTGAAGTACCCTTAGTCTAGATGGATTTGATCAGATCTATACAGGGACTAAGCAGTTACTTATAGCCTCTCAAAAATTATTAATTATTCCACTTACTACATTTTACTACACTAATAACTGTTACATTAGAATACAAAAAATAGAGGATGCAATCACTATATAAAAGCAGCTTATTTGGAGAGAAGTCCTATGAACATGAAAAATTTAACATTCTAAAACAAGCTCTGTAGATTGTATTGCAAACACAAAAAAAAATTGTATGGCAAAATGGATAAGAAATCATATCAAGTGATATCATAAGAAGACAGTTATAATGGGAGTTAACACTTGTGACTATGGCTCAAAAAAATCAGAGATATGACCAGAATTATGTCATAAAAGCAAAGATACCACTATTGAGCTCTACAATCACAAATAGTAAATGTGTATATATAAATATGGACTATGCTGCCATAAAAGTCCAATTCCATTACCTCATCTTGGCAGAGTTAACCTTATAGATTATAGGTTATAGATTCTCAAAAATTATATTAGATTACAAAATAGCAGAGTCTACTAAAAGGTTTTTAAATATAATCAATCATTTATTAAGGAATAATTGAGGAGATCAACTGAGTTGCGATCTTTCTAGGAAGCTAGGGATTCTAAGACACAAAGGGGAAGAGAAAATGCAATCCAAGCATAGGGGACAACCAGTGACAAGGGATGGAATGACCTGTATAAGGAACAGCTACCAGGCCAGTTCAACTGAAAGAAGTACATATGAAAGAGTATGTATAGGTGTCATATTGTCAAGCAATATGTGGTTTATCCTAGAGGTCAGAAGGAATCACTGAAGATTTCTTAGTTATAGAATGGTCAGATCTCTATTTTAGGAATACCAATTTGGTGGGAGCAGCTCAGTGGTGCAGTGGATAGAGCACCAGGCCTAGAATCAAGAAGATCTGAGTTCAAATCCAATCTCAGACAATAACTGTGTGACCCTGGGCAAGTCACTTAACCTCTATTTGCCTCAGTTCCTCATCTGTAAAATGGAGACACACTGGAGAAGGAAGTGGCAAACATCTCTAGTATCTTTACCCAGAAAATCCCTTGGACAAAGTCCAGGGGGTCAAGCAGAGTCAGACACAACTTAACAATAACAACAAAGCTATCTGAAGGTTGGGGAAAAGGTGGAGGCAGGGAGATCAATGAATCTGTTACAATCACCTAGGTGAGAGGTGATGAGGGTCTACAATTGAAGCTATTGGAATAGGAAGGGGACAGATAAAAGAGATGTCTCTGAAGTAGGAGAGACAAAACTTAGTGACTGATTAGATATGAGGACTGAAGGAGTGGGGGATCAAAGGTGACTCCAAGCCTGTGAAATTCAATGACTCAAAGAATGGCGGTACCATTGACAGAAATGAGAAAGTTTGAAAGAGGAGTGTCTTTGGCAGAATCCTGACTTGAACAATGAGTTTGGCATGCCTACAGGACATTCAGGTAGAGACTTTGAGTAGGCAGTTAGCAATAATAAGTCTTGTTGATTCTGAATTCACACCACCCACGGTATTCATCTATCTCTTCCTCTCTTTTATCCCTGCCACCACCACAGTACAGGCCCTCACTATGACTCAGTTGAATTATTGCACAGTATTGTAAAGAATGTTCCAACCTCCACTCTTTCCTCCCTTCCAATTTATCCTTCATCCGACTACCAGAATAAGTTTCTTTATGGACAGATCTGGTTATTCTATGGTTCAAAACTCTTTAGTGGCTCCCCAATACCTACTCACTAAAGTTCAAACTCCTTTGCCTGATGTTTACAGATCTTTCACAGTCAGGTGCTAATCTCTCTTTTCCAGACTTCTCTTATATTGTTGCCTACACATAAAATGTGTTGTTATCTAGGCAAACTGGGCCATGCCCTACTCTAGACCTGGCTGTACTCTTCTCACCTTTGATCACACTGTTTCCTATGCCTGGAATGTGTCCTCTCCTCTCCTCTTCTTCTACCCTCTCCCTCAGACCTCTCATGTTACCTTGTGCAATAAATACATCTCCAACACACTTAGCCCCTAAGACTGTATATTAGATATTAACTGTGTTTGTACCTTTTCCTTCCCCTAGATCATAAGCTAAATTAGGAAAAGTATGTCTCATCCATCTCCCCAGTGCCTCCCACTGCATACAGTAGTTTCTTAAGTAATGTTTTTCAAATAATTATAAAAGGGGCAATAAAAGTCAATAATTATTTTATTAAGTGTCTACTATGTGTCAGGCACTACAAAAACCCTACAGACACAAATATAAAGACGGTCCCTGCCCTTAAGGAGTTTACCACCTGATAGGGGAAAACAACCCATAAAAGGAAGCTGTAGGTGGGGGTGAGGGAGGTACTCAGAGTTCCAAAGAAATCCAAAAGCGGTGTACCTGGTGGAGAATGGGGAGAAAGCTGTGCTGAGCCACCATTTTCAACATAGAGCCCATGGTTTTGCCCTCTAGTCAGAGGGTACAATCAGAGGGACAGAGAGGACTGATTTTATGTGAATATCAGGCAGATTCAATCTTGTATGTTACAAAGTATTTTTTAAAGTATGCATATAGCATATCAATAATACAATCAGCAAATATCAGAAATATTGAATATGCTAGCTATAATAATCATGAAATATTCAATTGTTATCATTCTTAGAATTAAGAAGGGCTTTCTGTGATTATTTAAATGACCAAGGTCTCTTTAGGAAGCTTTTCAAGGAATTATAAATCAAAATCTTTCTTTCCTCTTGATAAAAACATTACTGTGTCATAAGGTTATGCATTCCAGACGGTTTTTTTTTAAATGACAATGATGATGATACTAATAATAACAATAGCAACTACATAGTGCCTTAAGGTTTGCAAAATACTTCACAAATGTTAACTATTTGATGCTCGCAATAGTCCTGGTAGGCAGGTGCTATTTTACAAATGAAGAAACTAAGTCAGAAGTTAAGCCAGTGTCACACAGTTAGCATGTGTCTGAGGCTGGATTTGAACTCGGAGTTTCCCCACACAAAGTCCAAAAGTCTATCCATTGATGATAACACTGTTTCTCAAAATGAAAAGCTGTAAAAGATAATACCAGATTTTCCTCCTTCATATGCTCCTACACCCTCTAATGAAAAGGAATAAATATAAGTTCTTAATTTCTGAAAAAATAAAAGCCACCAGGAAACAATGTAAGATTGTCAATGTTAATGTTTTCTTTCCCACAGCCTTCGCAATCAGCCTGAGTAGTCTTATTCACTCAGTCTGGACTGCCCTCAGTCGGGGCAGACCAAAAATATTCTCTAAGGGAGATGCTCTGCCTGATGACCTGTCCAGAAAACTCAAGTCAGCTGAGAAGCCTTGACTTTTGCCCAAAATAAAGCTAAAAATGACATCCTCGTATTTACTCCAAATGTTTCCCCAAACAGTCATCACATTGCTTGATACAACTTCTTCCTAAAATACATCAAAAGAATGGAGGTTAATAAGCGTGAATACTGCCTCCAGTAACTACAAGTCACAAGCCCTTCAAGACTTTGTAGAACATTTTCATTCATGGACATAGAAACAAAAAACATCTTCTGGTGGTCAATCTTCTGTTGTTGAACCTTTCCAAACATAGGTAGGTAGGTCCCTCAAAAAAACCCAAATTTTTGACTAGTCTGTACTTGAAGTCTTTCCAACTTGATAAGACTTGCACAAATTTTGTTTTATACGCTGTTGAAAAGTCAAGGTTACCTCCAAACCACAATGAGGTAGCAGATTAGGAGTTTAGTAGAACATAATGCAACCTGGAGTCAAAAATACCATACAAGTATATTAGCTATTATAGGACTTAATACTTTGTTAACAAGCTAGCAGAAAATTTCCAATTTCATTGAAAAGTCATTAAAAACAATTATCAGAGAGCTGGCATGAACTTTTAAAAGGGATTTTAAAAATTTCTGTCATCACATTCAAGCTAGTATAAGGCAGTACCACAACTTCATGTTTATTTTGATCTCTGCATAAACTAGACACAGATCTTAATTATGCAGCTTAATTAGTCTGTTCTCTATAAACAAATGAAAAATGCTATAATGGAAGTCCTCTAAGAATAAGATGAAGTAGTGATCTGAGTAAGGATGGATTAATCAAGGAAAACTTTAGAAAAGTAGCTTTGGTGGATAAAGCACTAGCCCTAGAGTCAGAAGGACCTGAGTTCAAACCCAGCCTCAGACATTTACTAGCTGTGTGACCCTGGTCAAGTCACTTAACCCCAATTGCCTTGGCCAAAAAAAAAAAAGTGGCTTTTAAGAAAATTCTTAAAGGAAGGAAAAGGAAGAAAGAGGTAATTATAGGCAAAGTCAAAATGACATTTGCTCATTCCTGTTTCTAACCATCTTGTATTTGTGTAGTGGAAAATGGAAAGTAGTTCTGCACAGTTGGAATAGAGAGACACCCATGCTTAGTAGGTGGGAGATGAATGATCCAAAAAGGACTTACAAAAAAAAAATCAATACATTTCATTTTGATAAAATTAGTCTTTCCAAACAATATCCCTAACAAAATACATTCTTCCCAAAATAGAGATTATCTATGGTCAACAGAAAGTTGTTTAAAGTCATTTAACTTCGACAAGATGATACAAACTGCTGTATTTGACCAGAGTTTATTTCCTCCTCTGTATTAACTTCATTTTCATTGCTGGAGTGATTCTGTACACTTAATTATGTGATCTTTAGGCTCTGTTTCACCTTAAAGATGGAATGGTGTCAAGAAGAACTATGACAAAGCATTATCACAAAAACCAAAAAATGAGGAAGTCTCAGGAGTTTGGAGGAGTCAAGTGTTGAAAATGAAGAAAGGTTAATAAGGACTGAGAAAAGGCTGTCATATTTGGCAGTTCAGAGATTACTGTTAAGCTTGATAGAAGCAGTTTCAGTAGAATGTGAGATCAGGAGTCAGCACAATGAGCTGAAGAGTGAGTGGGAGTTATAGAAAGGAGGTAATGAGTATAGATGACTCTTTCTAGGAATCTGTGACAGAGAGATAAGTTATAAGGCTATAGCAGTGAAGTATATAGATATCTATATCTATCTACCTATATCTGTAAGTGAGTGTGTGTCTCTCTCTACATATACAGAAATATCACAGGGGGTAAGATGGAGAGAGAGAAAATATATGATTGAAATAGGGTTTCTTAACCTCAAGTCCATGCACCTATGGGAAAATTTCAGGGGATTCATGGAATTCTGATGGGAATATATATATATACACACACACACACACACACACACACATATACACATATATTTATACATATGTATGTGTGTCTCTATATCTACATCTTCATTTCAACATAATTGCTTTCCATTATAATCCTTGATGTGTATTTTATTTATTTGTAAGATATGTATCTTTGTATGCATTCAAAAAGATTATTCTGAGAAGGGGTCCATAAGCTTCACCAGATATAAAAAAGGTTAAAGAATAAAACTTCAGAAGAGATAGGATAGGTGGAGGCAAGATGGCAGAGCAGAAAAAAGTGCTCAGCTGAGCTTTCTCAACATTCCCCTCCAAAGAATTTTAAAATAATGCCTCAAATCAAATCCCGGAGTGACAGAGTCAACAAAAGGTTAGAGTGAGACATTCTTCCAGCCCAAGACAACTTAGGATGTCAGAAAGGGAGATCTGTGACATAGAGGGGGAAACTGGCCTGGAGTTACATGGATGAAACACTAATGATAAGACTAAGTTGTGGAGACAGAAACAACAGCTTTGGGAATTCCCAAGGCAGAAATGGTGAGGGAACCTGGCAATTGGTTAGAAAGAGACTACCCTAGCATGGGATCCAGGACCAGATACTGTTTGACATCTCTATTGCTGATACTCATTTCTGGTCATAGTTCAAGGGAAGGGAGGAGCACTTTCAGTGAGAGGGAGTGGATCTTGATGATTGCTACTTTGTGATACAATTTAAGATCTGGAATGGCTAGGCCACCTTCCCCTACATTTTTTTTTCATTAGTTCCCTTGATATTCTGAAACTTTTTTTATTCTATATGAATCTTCTTATTATTTTTTCTAGCTCTATAAAATAATTTTTGGTAGTTTGATTGGTATGGCACTGAATAAGTAAATTAGCTTAGGCAGAATTATCATTTTTATTATATTAGCTCGGCCTATCCATGAGCAACTGATGTTTTTCCAATTATTTAGATCTAGGGGCAGCTAGGTGGTACAGTGGATAGAGAATCAGCCTTGGAGTCGGGAGGGCCTGAGTTCAAATCCGGTCTTAGATATTTGACACTACCTGTGTGACCCTAGACAAGTCATTTAACCCCAATTGCCTCACCAAAATGATAATAATAATAATAATAAAAAAATTAATAGATCTGACTTTATTTGTGTGAAAAGTGTTTTGTAATTGTGTTCACTAGTTCCTGGGTTTGTTTTGGAGGGTAGACTCCCAAATATTTTATAACGTCTACAGCAACTTTAAATGGAATTTCTCTTTCTATCTCTTGCTGTTGGGCTTTGTTGGTAATATACAGAAATGCCAATGATTTATGTGGGGTTTATTTTACAGCCTGCAACTTTGCTAAAGTTGTTTAGTATTTGAAGTAGTTTTTTACTTGATTCTCTAGGACTCTCTAAGTATATCATCATGTCACCTGCAAAGGGTGATAGCTTTGTTTCTTCTTTGCCTATTCTAATACCTTCAATTTCTTTGTCTTCTCTTATTGCTAAAGCTAATGTTTCCAGTATGATATTGAACAACACTAGTGATAATGGACATCCTTGTTTCACTCCCGATCTTACTGGAAATGCTTCTAACTTGTCCCCATTACATATAATGCTTGCTGAAGGTTTTAGGTAGACGCTATTTATTCTTTTAAGGAAGACTCTTTTTATTCCTATGCTCTCTAATGTTTTTAATAGGAATGGGTGTTGTATTTTGTCAAAAGCTTTTTCTGCATCTATTGAGATGATCATGTGGTTTCTGTTAGTTTTGTTGTTGATATAATTAATTACGCTGATAGTTTTCCTAATATTGGACCAGCCCTGCATTCCTGGTGTAAATCCTACCTGGTATTATTTTTGTGATAAGTTGCTGTAATCTATTTGCTAATATTTTATGTAAAATTTTTGCATCTATATTCATTAAGGAAATTGGTCTATAATTTTCTTTCTCTGTTTTGACTCTTCCCAGTTTAGATATCAGCACCATATTAGTATCATAAAAAGAATTTGGTAAGACTCCTCCTTCACCTATTTTCCTAAATAGTCTATATAGTATTGGAATTAATTGTTCTTTAAATGTTTGATAGAATTCGCTTGTAAATTTGTAGAATTCACATCTGGCCATGGAGATTTTTTCCTAGGGAGTTCATCAATGGCTTGTTCAATTTCTTTTTCTGAGATGGGGTTATCCTCTTCTGTTAATCTGGGCAATTTATATTTTTGTAAATATTCATCCATTTCACTAAGATTGTCAACTTTATTGGCAAACAGTTGGGCAAAAGAGTTCCTAAATATTGTTCTTATTTCCTCTTCCTTGGTAGTGGCTTCGCCCTTTTAATTTTTGATACTGGTAATTTCTTTTTTCTTTTAATTAAATTAAACAAAGGTTTATCTATTTTATTGGGTTTTTTTCCATAAAACCAGCTCTTAGTTTTATTTATTAGTTTAATAGTTTTCTTAATTTCAATTTTACTAATCTCTCCTTTGGTTTTCAGTATTTCTAATTTGGTATTTAATTGAGGATTTTTAATTTGTTCTTTTTCTAGTTTTTTTAAGTTGCATGCCCAATTCATTGATCTCCTCTTTCTCTACTACTTGGTACTGGTTAAGAAATAGACTGGTGGACAGTGGAACAGGTTAGATATGCAAGACATAGTAGTCAAAAACTATAGTAATCCACTATTTGATAAACCCAAAGATCCCAGCTTCTGGGACAAGAACTCACTATTTGACAAAAACTGCTGAGAAAACTGGAAAAGAGAATGGCAGAAACTATACATAGATCAAAATCTCACACCATATACCAAAATAAAGTCAAAATGAGTTCATGATTTAGATATAAAGGCCGATACTATAAGCAAACTGGGAGAGCAAGGAATAGTTTACCTGTCAGATTTATGGAGAACAGAAGAATTCATGACCAAACAGGAGACAGAGAACATTATGAAATGCAAAATGGATAATTTTGGTTAAATTGAAAAGTTTTTGCACAAACAAAGCCAACGCAAGTAAGATTAGGAGGGAAGTAAAAAACTGGGAAAGATTTTGTACAACCAGTGTCTCTGATAAAGGCCTCATTTCTAAAATATATAGAGAATTAAGTCAAATTTATAAGAATACAAGTCATTCCCCAATTGATAAATGGTCAAAGGAAATGAACAGGTAGTTCTCAGAAGAAGAATTTAAAGACATCTACAGTCATATGAAAAAATGCTCTAAATCACTATTGATTAGAAACATGCAAATCAAAACAACTCTGAGGTACCACATCACATCTATCAGACTGGCAAGCATGATAAAACAGGAAAATGATAAATGTTGGAGAAGATGTGGGAAAATTGGAACACAAATGCATTGCTGGTGGAGTTGTAAACTGATCCAACCATTTTCAAGAGCAATTTGGAACTATGCCCAAAGGTCTATAAAATTGTGCATACCCTTTGACCCAGCAATAGCACTTCTAGGGTTGTATCCCAAAAAGATCATAAAAACAGGAAAAGGACTCACAGGTACAAAAATATTTATAGCAGCTCTTTTTGTTGTGGCAAAGAATTGGAAATTGAGGGGATGCTCAGCAATTGGAGAATGGCTGAACAAGTTGTGGTATATGAATGTAATGGAATACTACTGTGCTACAAGAAATAATGAGCAGGCAGACTTCAGAAAAACCCGGGAACACTTATATGAACTGATGCTGAGTGAAATGAGCAGAACCAAGAGAACAATTACACAGTAATAGCCACATTGTGCAATAACTAATGTTGATAGACTTAGCCCTTCTCAGCAATGCAAGGATCTAAGACAGCTCCAAAAGTCTCATGATAGAAAATGCTATCCATATCCAAAGAAAGAACTATGGAGTTTGAATTCAGATTGAAGCATACTATTTGCTCTTTTTTTCTTCTGTTTTGTTTTGTTTCCTCTTTCTTGTGGTTCCTTCTATTGGTTCTAATTATTCCTTACAACATGACTAATGTGAAAAGATTTTTAATAGGAATGTATATGTATAGCCTATATCAGATTGAATGCCATCTTGGGTTAGGGTTAACCCAACATTAACATAAAGTCCAAATCAAGAAACAGGATGGAAAAATTAGCAAGTAACCAAAAAAAAAAAAAAAAAAAACCTGATTGTAAAAAGCTACTGTGGTGACAGGGAAGATTAAGATACAAATTCAAAAGAAGACAATGAAGTCTAAACAGCTACAAGCAAACCTTTAAGAAAAATGTGAACTGGACATAAGATCAACAAGAATTTCTGGAAGAGCTAAAAATTGCTTTTCAAAATCAAATAAGAGTGATAGAGGAAAAATTAGACAAAGAAATGAAAGCAAAGGAAGAAAATTATGAAGACAATTAACAGCTTGAGAAAAGAGGCACAAAAAATACTGTGAAAAAAAAACTTAAAAAAGAGAATTAGCGGGGCAGCTAGGTGGATCAAGCACCGGCCCTGGATTCAGGAGGACCTGAGTTTCAAATCCAGCCTCAGACACTTATAACACTTACTGGCTGTGTGACCCTGGGCAAGTAACTTAACCCCACTGCCTAGCCCAAAGAAAAAAAAAGAGAGAGAGAGAGAGAGACAGAGAATTAGCCAAACAGAAAAGGAGGTACAAAAATCTGCTGAAGAAGAGAACTCCTTAAAAGCAGAATTGTTCAATAAAAAATGAAGTACAAAAGCTCACTAAAAAAATAATTCCTTAAAAATTAAAATTGGGCAAGCAGAAGCAAGAGACTCTATGAGACATTATGAAATAATAAAACAAAGTCAAAAAAATGAAAAAAAAGAAAATGTGAAATATTTCATAGAAATGGCAGCTGACCTGGAAACTAGTTTGAGGAGAGATAATTTAATAATTTCTGGATGACCTGAAAGTCATGATCAAAGAGAAAGCCTACACATCATATTTCAAGAAAATGTCAAGGAAAACTGCCCAGATATCCAAGAACCAGAGGGTAAAAATACAAATTGAAACAATTCATCAGTCACCACCTGAAAGAGATCTCAAAATGAAAACTCCTAGGAATATTATAGTCAAATTCCAAAATGCCCAGATCAAAGAGAAAATACTTCAAGCAGCCAGAAAGAAACCATTTAAATATCATGGAGCCACACTCAGGATCACATAAGATTTGACAGCTACCACATTCAAGGAGAGAAGGGCTTGGGAATATATCCTGGAAGGAAAAGAGCTGGGATTAAAGCAAAAAATAACTTACCCAGCAAAACTGAATATAATTGTTCAAAGGAAAAAATGTATATTTAATGAAACACAGGATTTTCAGGCATTCCTGATTCCATACTGGAGCTGAATAGAAAATTTGACTTTCAAATACAAGACACAAGAGAAGCATAAAATTGTAAACATGGAAGAGAAATCATAAGGGACTCAATAATGCCAAACTGTTTACCTCTCCATATGGGAAAATAATATATGTATATTCTAAGAACTTTATCATTACTAGGGCAGTTAGAAGGATTCTACATAGAAAAGGGCTGTGGGAATGAGTCAATTATATTGGGAAGATGTAAAATAAAAATGAATATGCAAGAAAGAGGGATTTCATAGAAGGGGGAAGTGAGAGGAAGAATAGGGAAAATTAGCTCACATAAAAGAGGTGCACAAAAGAGCTTTTACAGTAGAAGACAGAATGGGAGGGCAACACTTGAACCCCACTCACACTAAATTGGTTCAAAGAGGAAAAAGATAGATAGATACTCAAATGGTAATAAAAATCTATCGGAGAAGAGCATAAGCAGGGGTGGGGGGAAGGGTGTGTGACAAATGGTAAGAAACAAAACAAACTTTAGAGGAGGGATAGGATAAAAAGAGAAAAAAAGTATAAATAGAAGAAAATAGGATGGAGGGAAATGCACAGTTAGTAATCATAACTGTGAATGTGAATGAGATGAACTCACCCATAAAATGGAAACAGATAACAGAATGGATTAGAAATCAGAATCCAACAATATGTTGTTTACAAGAGACACACTTGAAACAGAGAGACATGTAGAGTTAAAATAAAGGACTGGAACAGAATCTATTATGCTTCAATTGAAGTTAAAAAGACAGGGGTAGCAATCATGATCTCAGACAAAGCAAAAGCAAAAATAGACACAATTAAAAGGAATAAGCGGGTAAAACTACATCCTACTGGGGGCAGCTAGGTGGCGCAGTGGATGCAGCACCAACCCTGGAATCAGGAGGACGTGAGTTCAAATCCAACCTCAGACACATGACACTCACTAGCTGTGTGACTCTGGGCAAGTCACTTAACCCCAACTGCCTCACAAAAAAACAAAACAAAACAAACAAACAAAAAACCCACATCTTACTAAAAGGAACCATAGACAATGAAATAATAGCAATACTCTCTCTCTCTCTCTCTCTCTCTTTCTAAGTGTATATACATACATACATACATACCAAACGGCAAAGCATGCAAATGCTTTTTTTGTTTGTTTGGGGTTTTTTGGCTAATCAATGGGGTTAAGTGACTTGCCCGTGGTCACACAGCTAGTAAATGCCAAGTGTCTGAGGCCAGATTTGAACTCTGGTCATCCTGACTCCGGGGCTGGTGCTCTATCCACTGTGCCACCTTCCTGCCCCAAAACAGACCCCTTTTTTATTTTTTTTTTGGTGAGGCAATTGAGGTTAAGTGGCTTTTCAGCAAAATTACAGGATATAAAATAAACCCATACAAGTCATTAGCATTTCTATATAGTCCCAACAGAATCCAGTAGCAAGAGATAGAGAAATTCCATTTAAAATAACTGCAGACAATACAAAATACTTAAGTGTCTACACGCCAAGACAAACTCAGGGATTATATTAACACAATTACAAAACACTTTTCACAAATATAAAGAAAGATCTAAAGAACTGGAGAAATATTAATTGCTCATGGGTAGGCTAAGCCAATATAATAAAAATGACAATTCTAACTGTTAATGTATTTATTCAGTGCCATACCAATCAAACTATCAAAGAATTATTTTATAAAGTTAGAAAAATAGTAACAAAATTCATCTGGAAGAACAAAAGGTCAAAAATATCAAGTGGATCAATGAAAAAAAAAAGGTCAAGGAAAGTGGCCTAGCAGTTCCAGATTTCAACCGATATTACAAGGCAATAATCATCAAAACAATCTGGGACTGGCTGAAAAACAGAATAGTGGATCAGTGTTACAGATTAGGTACATAATACACAGGAGTAAATAACTACAGTAATCTAGTGTTTAATAAACCCAAAGATCGAAGCTTTGGGTAAAAATTCATCACGTGACAAAAATTACTGGGCAAACTAGAAAGTAGTCTGGCAAAAACTAGGCACAGACCAACATCTCACACAGTATAACAAAATTAAGTCAAAATGGATAAATGATTTCAGCATAAAAGGTAATAGCATAAGTAAATTAGGGAGCATGGAAAAATGTACCTATCAGATTTATGTATAAGGTTAGAGTTTATAACCAAACGAGATAGAGAGGATTATGGAAAGTAAAAAGACAATTTTGATTTTTGTTGTTGTTCAGACATTTCAATTGTGTACGATTCTTTGTGACCCCATTTGGGGTTTTCTTAGCAAAGATACTGGAGTGGTTTCCATTTCCTTCTCCTGCTCATTTTACAGATGAGGAAACTGAGGTAAACAAGGTTAAGTGACTTGCCCACGGCTACACAGCTAGTGTCTGAGGTATAATTTGAACTCAGGTCTTCCTGACTCTAGGCTCCAGTACTTTATCCACTGAGCCACCTAGCTGCCCCGAATTTTAGTAACACGAAATTTAAAGTCAAAAGTAGAAGGAAGGGGCAGCTAAGTGGCACAGTGGATAAAGTACTGGTCCTGACATCAGGACGACCTCAGTTCAAATCTGGACTCAAGACACATCACATTTACTGCTGTGTGACTCGGGGAAAGTTACTTAACCCCAAATGCCTCACCAAAAAAAAAAGTAGAAGGAAAACAGGAATGGGGGGCGGAGGGATTAGAGCATGTTTCTCTAATAAAATGCTCATTTCTCAAATATATAGAGAATTAAGCCAAACTTACATAAACAGGATCCATTCCCTAGATGATAAATGGTCAAAAGATATGAACAGGTAGTTTTCAGAAGAAGAAATCAAAGATACCAATAGTCACATAAAAAATGCTCTAAATCACTACTGATTAGAGAAATGCAAATTAAAATAACTCTGAGACACCACCTCACACCTATGAGGTCAACTAACATGACAGAAAAAGAAAGTGACAAATGCTGGAAGGGGTGTGGAACACTTGGGACACTGATACACTGTTGATAAAGGTGTCAAACTAGAAATACCTCTACTAGGTCTATAACCCAAAGAGATCAAAGGAAAGGGGAAAGGATCTATTTGAACCAAAATATTTATAGCAGCTTGATTGATTGATTGATTGATTTTGTGGTGGCAAAGAACTGAAAATCAAGGGGCTGTCCATCAATTGGATAGTGGCTGAACAAATCATGGCACATGATTGTAATGGAGTACTACTGTGCTATAAGAAACAACAAGGGGGTAGCTAGGTGATGCAGTAGATAGAGCAGTGGCCTTGGAGTCAGGAGAACCTGAGTTCAAATCAGACCTCAGACACATAACACTTACTAGCTGGAAAAGAAAAAAATGATGAGGAAAGTGGTTTGAGAAGTAACATGCAAGACCTATATGAACTGATGCAAAGTAAAGTGAGAAACAGGAGATCACTGTGGACAGTAACAGCAATGTTGTAATGATGATCAATTGCGAAAGATTCACTTATCCTGATGATCAAGACAATGATCCAAGACAATTCCAAAGGACCCACGATGAAAGATGCTATCCACCTCCAGAGAGAGAACTGATGAACTCTGAATGCAGAGTGAAGCATACTTTTTTCAATTTCTTTATTTTTATAGCTTTATTTTGTTTGTGTGTTCTTTTGCCACATGGTTAATATGGAAATATGTTTTGCATGACTTCATATGTATAATCAATACAAAATTGTTTGCCTACTCAAAGAGGGGGGAGGGATAGGAGGGAGGGAGGGAGTTTGGAACTAAAAACTTTTAAAAATGAGTTAAAATTCTATATGTAATTGGGAAATATATAACAAAATAAATGGAAATTTAAAAAAAAAAAAGAAGAGATAGGACAGAATGGAGTCAAGAGCGCAAGTAGATGGGTTAGTCTTAGCCAGGAGAATGGTCATCTCTTCCTCAAAGACTAGAACCAAATAGGAGAAAACAGGGACAATGTAAAGTGGTCCTAAGTTGTACTATAATGAAGAAAAGGGAACTATAACAGACTGCTTTTATTTTCTCAGTAAAGCAGACAACAGTCTTCTGGTTTAGAAGAGGAGTAAGATGGTAGAAAGAGCAGCATGACATAAGAAAAAGCATGGATCAGGGGTGGGGAACCTGCGGCCTTGAGACCTCTTGTAGCCTTCAAGGTCCTTAGGTGCAGCTTTTTGACTGAATCCAAGTTTTACAGAACAAATCCTTTAATTAAGGGGATTTGTTCTGTGAAGTTTGGATTCAGTCAAAAGGCTGCACTTGAGGACCTAGAGGGCCACATGTGGTCTTAAGGCCACAGGCTCCCCACCCCTGTTATGGACTATCCACTGTGGAGAGTGCGATAAGTCAATAAAAGGATTGTCATACAAAGAATTGGAAATTGAGAGGATGCCCATCAATTGGGGAATGGCTGAACAAGTTGTGGCATATGAATGTAATGGAATACTATTGTGGTATAAGAATTGATGAACAGGCTGACTTCAGAAAAACCTGGAAAGACTTATACGATCTGATGCTGAGTGAATGTTGTACACAATAATAGCCACATTGTGCGACGACTAATATTGATAAACTTAACCCTTCCCAGCATTACAAGGATCTAAGACATCTCCAAAGGCCTCGTGATGGAAAATGCTATCTACATCCAAAGAAAGAACTATGGAGTTTGAATGCACATCGAAGCATATTATTTGCTATTTTTTTTTCCTTCTGTTGAGTTTTGTTTCCTCTTTCTGGTAGTTCCTCCTATTGGTTCTAATTCTCACAACATCACTAATATGAAAATATGCTTAGTAAGAATGTATAGCCTATATGAGATTGTGCACTGTCTCAGGGAGGGTAGTGGGGAGGGAGGGGGAGAAAATTTTAAACTCAAAAGCATATGGAAGTGATTACTGATAAATCAAAATAAATTAATTTTTAAAAAAGGATTGCCATGGACCAACGAGGGTCCAAGTAAGAATAGACAACATAGATTTGTAGTGGACCCAGATGGTATGGTTTAGTGCCCTTTTCCAGCAGCTTTTACCAGCACAAGAGCAGGAATGGAGAAAGTGATTGATGGGCACAACCCATGGTTGGGATTTGACAAGGCATAAAAGGCCACAGGACAGGAGGGCAAGAGGTTACCCTAGCATGACTTGTTCTTGTGAAGCCACTCCGGGTCTTTGCAATGATTACTTTTCTTTCCAGATATTTGTCAACATTCCCTATAATGATCCATTCTAGAATTTTCCCAGGAATTGAAGCACAGCTCACTGGCCTATACTTTGCAGACTCTGTTCTATAGCCTCTTTTTGAAAATCTAAATACAGGTATTTTTCTTTTTCTGGTTCTACACATCCTTGATTAGTGCCCTGTTCACTACTTTTTGTTCACATCACCATCATTAATAACATACTGTAAACTACTTAGAAATGAGATTTATAACTGGAAAGGACCTCTGAAGTCATCTGATCTAACCCTTTCATTTGATAGATGAGAAAATGATACTCCAAACACAACATGCTTTCCAATGTATCATGCTACCCATGAGGGTGTCCAACATGCAACTTTCCATTTCCCTTTGGGTCACCTGAGATTTTGAGTCTTCTGAGATCATGGTATTCCATGACTCACAGCCTAATAGAACCAGTGTGTTTTCTTGGAGATTTTTTAATGGGTGGGGTAGAGCCATAAGCAATAAGGTTTTAATCATGGTACTAAATAATTTCCCAAATGTGGTCTAGCCTAGTTGCTTCCTATTACACACTGCATTTCAGTCAAATTGACCTACTCATTGTCCCCCCAAACTCAGCATTCCATCTTTTACTTCTGGGCCTTTGGATGCACTTTCTCACTTCTACCTCTTAGAAATCTTAGCTTCCATCAAACTCAATTCAAGAGCTACCTCCTAAGGATAACCTTTCCAGATTTCCCTAGCTGTTAGCATCACCTTCTCCTCAAAATTCTCTGTATTTGTAATCTGTGCAAACACTGTAATCCCCTAGTTATATGCAAACTCCTTCATGTTAGAAACTATTTCTCTGCCTGGGGATTTTTTTTTTCTATTGGTCTGGCTGTCCCCTTGATATGGAATTCCCTCGTCCCTTATCTCTACTTCCCAGCATTCCTGGCTTCTTTGAAATTTCTTTCTTAAAATCTCATCTCCTGCAAGAAGCCTTTCCAGGTCCTCCTGTAGGTTGGTGCTTTCTCTCTAAGGTTATCTCTAATTTCATATACGTACACACACACACACACACACACACACACACACACACACA